>NC_064771.1:25812378-27012378 GCF_011397635.1 Epinephelus fuscoguttatus
ATTCTCACTTCGACCTCGTCACATATTGACGTTTGGTCATGGACTTTCCACGTCCAGATATGACGTGAAAGGTACCCTGGGTGTGTTGGTTGTTGACGTTCTAGACACCGTGTCAAGTTCTGCCTGTTACATGCATTGTCTTCTTTCAAGATACACTTCTGTTTTCACAGGAAATTACAACACTGCAAATTGCTTTTTTTTCCTTCAACAACAAACACACATGGCGAGGTTTAGGAAAAAAGAACAGGGTTTGGCTTTAGAATCGTACGTGACGCAAACACTGCTCTCTCTGGTAAAAGTCAGTGTTTGTTGGACCCGTCCACCACCGCTACCGCCTGCCCCAGTTGGACTTTCACTGCCTTAACTTTTGTCCTTGTCCCGCCGCGTTTCCCCCTTGACGCTGCCATGCGCCACTGAACTTTAACAGCAACTGCCCGCGTATCATGCTGATGTTAGAGGACGCTTTTTGTCGTTGGTTTCTGATGGCACAATTCACTGCCCAAGCAACGGATTTCGAAAATTTCGGAGTGAGACCGGGCTCAGTAAATATTGAGTTGGTTCAACTTAATCAAGGTTTTCAAGGTCAAAGCAAATCATGTTGGTTGCACTAACCTAATTGGGTTTATTGGATTATAAAAGACTCATGGATTGACGCATGATGCATACAAATTATTACCTTAATTTTTTTAAAAGTTGAACACGTGGATTATTTTTTAGGGTGCACTCAAAAAAATTATTTAAGGGGTTAGTGTATAATGCTTACAATAAAGAAGCTTTTCAGCGGAATAACAAATTACATATGGTTCATTGACATGTTTTCGTCAGTTGACAACTTAATTTAAAAAGTTGGTCAAACTTAAAAGAAAATTGATATTTTTGAGTAGGATGGAATTAAAATACATATGTTAAAAAAAATAACTTCACCACAAAACTTAATAACGTTTTTCGAGGTCAGCGCAAATCATGTTAGTTTGACTAAACTAATCAGGTTTGTCTGATTATAAAAGACTCATAGGATTTATTCATAGTTGGAACTACTTAAAAAAGAAGCATGCAAACTGTTATCTAAATTTTTTAAGTTGAACTAATGTATCTTTTTTAGAGTGTAGGTATTGTTGAGGTTCAGTCCCTCCAGGGTCTTAAGAGTTTTTTTTATTATTATTACTTGACCCAGAAAGGCTGCATTCAAACAGTTTTTTCATCACCTAATGATATTTAAAACCCCTTTGGTGTTATTAAACCTGACCTTAACTTACTGATGAGAAAATTATGCATTAAGTTGCAGTGAGAATAAAAATGAGCTTGAAGAATCTCAGCGGCTGCTAAAGTTAAACACATTTCTGTGAGTTCCTCTTCAGCTAAATCTAGTCTGTTCAGCAACATCAAGAAAACACATAATTAGTTTGGGTATTAGATAAGAGGCGGTTCAGTTTTGTACCTTTAAAAATGGTCAATCAAACGGGCGCACTGGGTGCAATTAATACTTTTATGGAAACTGTCCTTCTTACCATAGTTTGGGAAGCTTGTTTGTGGAGATTGAGGCTTAACTTTTATTTATATTTGGCTTCCAAAAGTAGCTCTGGTCTGGATTTTTGTGCATGGAACTGCAACAACTTTTGAATTGACAGTTCAGGGTTTCCACACCGCAGCGATATCAACATTTACCACCACATATTTATTTTCTATATAGGCAAGCGTGTTTGTGGTTAGCTACCACTACACATAGATTCTGATTCTGTGGGAAGCACTGCAGTTTCTTGTGGAAAATTAGTGGGGAAATCTGTCAACAAAATGCAAAATCTCGGTTTCATCCCGGACAACAACACAGCTACATCAGATGTAGAGAGAGAGGTGCTCATGTCTCGTCCTCCTCAGTGAGTGGAAAAACAGAGATAGGAAGAGCACTAAGGGAGAGAAAACTTAAATTGTAGATGTCCTGGAAGGAAGAAATCCTGAGGAATTCTTGTTAAAAGTTTTAAAGGAAAGGAGCACACATTTTGTTAAACCTGCAATGTCGATTTTCCCATCCAGCATGGGGGTCACACAGTGCGATGAAATGAATGAAAACCTATAATAAAAAAGCTGATATTAGCTTATGGAGAGATTCATGCACTGAAGGGGCAAATTATTCTGTATTCTTTCCTGAGAATTAAAAGCAAATGTAAAATATTTAATATAATCAATTAATCATTCATTTGTCACATGGAGTTATTCAAAGTACAGCTCCAGTGAAGTGTGATTCCATCAGCTCCTTTAACTTGTGCACTGTAATTTCATCTTTTTTTTTTTTTTTTTTTTTTTGCATCGTCTTGCATTGTTGACTGCGGCTTTATAATTGTCCATGTTTCCGGATGGTTCTGGTAATTCATGGTTTCTGGTTTAACTGTCCACACATCCCGACCTCAAGAAGACGGCTGCATAACAATGCCGGTGCAGTGTACTTATTATTTTGTTATTTTCATTCTTTAAAAGTCACTCAAATGCAGGAAACCGTCCGTGCCAGGACCTCCACACCCCCTGCTTTGGTTTCAAAATCCTCCCTATTTTTCTCAAGGCTGGCAAGTGTGATCCCAAACCACAGGTTGAGTTCGTGTTGATTCTTGTGATCACAAGTTCGCAAAAATTCCTAGAGGGACTTGCTCCCCGAAGACCTGCTTGTGATCTCTCCAGCAGATGCTGCAGCTGATGATGAGAGGCTGACGAGCCCAGAAAGACTCAGGTCTCAGTGGGAAAGGTAGCTGGACAGAGTGGACATGCAGCCACAGGCCTGGTGCAAACGAACAGCTATATGCTCCCGACTCCAGCAGTTAGACGTGCATGTCGTTACATGTTTGGAGGGGGCGAGTAAACACTAATGAGAACAGATTGGCACAGCAGGTCCCCCCCCACACACAAACACACACTTCCTCTTTCAGATGTAGAGCAGCCAGACTTGGGTCTAAACCAGTACTGAAGGCTACATCTGTTCGCCCCTCAGCCTCTGTTGCCACGAAGCAAAGCCACAACCACACCTTTGAGCACAAGCACTTGCGCCTGCAGTTATTACCACACAACCTGATTCACAACCCTGATTCCAAAAATAGTTTAATTCACACGAAATTCAGACCAGAAGTTGGTGTTAAAACTACACTGATAAGGAAATCATAACATTTGAATCCATAAAAGAGTTATAAAGTACGCCAAGTTCGGACTTGCGCACTTGGGAGTTCGGACTTGGCAAGTACGACTCAGGAGTACAAACTCCCAAGGACGGCTGCCATTGACGCTGGTCTGTGAGAAATGCATTCTGGGATACCTGGCTGTCACAAAGTCCACACAAGTCACCTCCCGATGCAGACAGAGCAAGTTCACATCCGGGCATTTGGACTGTACTTGGCTGGATGCGGACTTTGAATTGGAACAGTACTTGGGCTGCGAACGATGACGTTTCACAAGTCCGCAAGAACATAAGTAAAGGCAAGAACGCAGACTGAGAAACGCCAGTTGTCTGTAATACCAGCTTCAAGACACTTCCTCCATGAAGAAACTGATCTCTCAATGTTCAGATGGGATTCTATTCTTCTCCACAGACAGTCTTTAAATACCGAAGATTTTAGGAGGCCTGCATGTGAATCTTGAGAAAGACATTTCACTTTTAAAACTTGAATTATTGTCCTCACTTTCCAGACTCTCACCAAGTGTTGTTAACGGAAAAGGTGATGTAACACAGTGGTAAACGTGTTAAATTTTCTGGAACATGTTGCAGGCATTAAATTCAGAATTAGTACTTACAAAAAAAAACAACAGATTAAGCAGTTTAAACATAAAGTATCTTGGGTTTTTTTTTTACTGTATTCAATTGAATAAAGGTCGAAAAGGATTTGCAAATCACTGCATTTGGGTTTTTTTTGTTTGCGTTTTTACGTTTTACGATGTCCTAACTTTTGGAATCAGGGTTATTTTGACCTGAAATAAAACTAGTCAATACTTAAAGCTCATTATTTATTGTTTTGAGTTCTTATTTTTCCTCACCAAAAATCTGTGAATTTGTTTGTTTATTTAAATTAAAGAGAAAATCTTATTTTAAAAGATAAATTCAGTGAAAATCTGATTTTAGTTTTTAAAAGTTAAGCCATTTCTTGTATATTTTACTTCTTGGAGTTTTGGTTTTATTTATAGGTTTCTCATTTGTATTTTCTCCTCTCTTTTATATTTTCATTTTTTCTTCATTTCCCATTACATGACGATATTCTGAGCAGTCACTGTGTGGAAAAACAACTGATCAACCTTTTCTTGGGTGCTCTGGTCTGGAGGGCGTAAAATCTGGGTCGAAATCTGTTTAAGCCAGGCAAGCTTCTACTAACACAATCTGGATATTTTTCTTTGCACAAGAGTAAAAATTTGTATGAAGTCTTCACACCACAACAGAATTCAGAGTTCAGTCTGCACTCTGATCTCACTCCCGCTGCATGACTTCTTTAAAACCTGACCTTTAGTACAGTGAGACATCAAGAGCAACGGTCACGCTCAGGAAGACCCGACAAATGGCCCGAGCCTCCTTACAGTCCGTGTGGATTTACCGTTGAGAGAGAGCCCTCTTCTTTGACCAGCCTAATTATACTGTAAGCGCCCTTTTCCTGTAAGCGCTGGAACTTGGCTGCTGAGAGGACGCTGGATGTCGAGGCCTGTTAAATCCCCCTAAAGCACTTAAAGGGATTTTAAGAAAGCGAATGGTAGAGTGAGCCAACCAGCCGCTTGGAGATGAGGCTTCGGCTGACCACATTATGACCAATGGTTCAAGGGTCCATTTCAGATGCTGGACTTGGGTCAGCAGGAGGCTCGGCTCAGAAGCAGCTGTACCTTAGAGGATACCCCCTGCCAGCTTGTTTTGTTTGCTTGCTTTGAATGTTTTTCCATTCTTAACTCTATGTTGTGGTGTATTACAACTGTTGCCACTTTTTGTAGTTTTTACTTAATATGTGCCGTCTTGTAAACTGGTGTACAGCAGTTGAAATACAAAGTGGGAAGAGTGCAAATATAAAAGTCGAAAATTAGGTCAACAGTATGGATTAGGGGCGGAGGAGAAAATCCATACAGCATGGTGTCACAATATTCTGCATGCTAATATTCTATCGCTACATGGACACCCAAGTATTTTAATTTTTTAAAGTTATAAAAATTATGAATATTGCAAATACAAATTAAACTTCTGGAAGCCGACTGGAGTGATACGATTAATTGCTTTTTCAGTCCACTAGATTTTGCTGCAATAAAAACGATTAAACTGAGACGGAAAACGTTATCTTATTAGATAAAACAGATGTTGACAAAGTTTTCCTTTGGGAACATAATTTGCAGTTTAAAAAAAAGTAAAATAAATCACCATATATATGGCAATATATATTATTGCAATACTCAGCATATTGCAAAATGTTTAAAATCGCAATGATACCATGAATTAAGTATCATGATACTATCTTACCGTGGGGCCTCTGGTGTAACCCACCCCTTAGTGGTGTGCCATATCATCTCGTTCACGATAATACCAGTCAAATGTTTAATATCATATGAAAAAATTCATATTGTGATACTCATAATATTTAGACTTGACATCATACTGTTAAACACGGCAAAGCGAAATTATTACCGACTCCACAGTGGTTCCAAAAAGAGGAGCAGCTTCAGTAGTGTGGAATAAACTGTGGCGTCCTGAATGTTCTATGAACAACTCCGGACTTCTTAGACTGTAATGGGTGATAAAAAGGTCAGTTCACTCAAATTACAGAACACATATGTGCCCAGTTACCTCTAGTGGTATCTCAATATGCATAGTATTGGTTTAGTCTGCTGACATTTTAAGATACCTGTCCTACAAAGATGTGTTATAATTGGAACTAATTTCCACTAATAAAAAATAAAACAGTCCTTATGAATGCTGTTGCTTATGGCTTCTTTGGCGTAATAAGCACCACAAAAGAAAATCCATTCACCTCCGCAGGACTGGGGTGAAGGCAGAAGGTTCATTAACAGATATCACAAAATCTGTGCTGAACTAACTCTTTAATTTAAGTCTAAAGGCAGGGTTTAACAGCATTTAGCAGTGAGGTTGCAGAACTGAAACATCTACTGTGTGCCAAACGTGTAGGAGAACTACAATGGTTAACGTGAAAATGCGAACAGCCCTATCAAGAGCCAGTCTGGTTTGACAGTGTTTGGCTCTGAGGAAACAACATGGCAGACTCTGCGAACAATGACCCACTCTGTATGTAGATATAAATGGCTAAGGTAATGAAAACACCATTCTTATTTCAAGGATGTCATTAACTGATGACAATAGTCATGAATATTAGATTCCATTTTTGCCAATATATATCCCCCTAAATCCTACACACTGGACCTTGAAAACAAATACTCTTGTTCTTGCTGGTATATTGATAAAAAAAAAACAAACCCTGTGTTCTTAAGTTCAGTTCAATCAGACTCTGGTTTGTTTTCCCCCCCTTGTTCAGGCAGATCTGACTACAGCAACTGTACTTTCCATGCCCGCACCAAGACCCTTTAAAGGAACTGGTTGTGGTCCGGTCATAAACAAATTCTGGAGCAGTTTGTTTGTAGTTCAAACATGATCTGACCTCGATCTGACCCGACCACAAGAGTTGATATTTGGGCAGATGGGACTGGAGTGGAGTGAACATTCTCACAAGACTTTAAGCCGTGCATTTTAATTTAACTCTTGATTATTTCCATACAAAAATAAGACAAACGAATGGGGGTAAAAGTTTACTAATTCATCCACTGGTTCTGATCAGAACAAATCAATTACAGGTTTTAAAATGTCCTTAAATGATAACTGGGCAAGGCCTTCTAAGGGACAACAATCTCTTTACCCACTCCACACTTCATGCACAGTGAATGAATAATGCAACATCATCTTAGCCAAAGGTCATACTGTATTTGTTGGCACTTTGTTTAAGAGCTTAAACCTCTAAGGGAACAAGCTGAGAGTGCATCCTGCCAGGAGTCCCCTCAACACAAAGACACAGTCACTGTGTACAACATAGATACAAACTGACAACAGGTTTATCTTTTGCTCCGTAAAAACATCTAAAAGTCCTCTGAGGTTTTGTTTGTCCTTTTCGCTACATGACACCTCTCTCTGGCTTTGGGAGTAAGATGGCCGATCTTCGATGGACTGGACATTCTTGGTGTGACAAGAGGTGGAAAGACTGAGTGAGGAATAAGCAGTAGTAGTAGTAGTAGTAGTAGTGTAGTTTTTGGTGACGCAAGTTTAATTTCCCCACGGTGAATATTTATTTAAGAGGCCCAGGTTTATCCACTGAGAGGCACCTGCCGCTGCAGCAGCAGCAGCCAGGGTAAATAACCCCCCTAGGCATATATGCAGACACACACATACACACACCAGAGCCCCCACCCCCTCAGCAGCGGTCCAGATAACAACCCTGAGTCAACACTGCCACTCTGCTTTTGTTTTCTCTACCTCCCCTCCTCTCTTCCCCACCCACGTTCCAATCCCTGCGGAACCGCGAGGACCAAGGCTGAAAAGATGTAGGGATGAGGGACAGTGAGATAGTGAGAGAGAAAAGGAGAGAAAGATGGTGAGAGAAAGAGAGTGTGTGAGCGAGAGGAGGGCTAAATTACAGCATGGGAATGCAAATGAGTGCATTTTATTTGGGGGAAGCCAAGGAGGGCAAGCAGGCTTTATTTTCCAGGCAGGAACGGCCCCCCTGTGGCCTCTGGATCAGTTGCAGCAACAGCGAAGGGAAGAAAAACGAACATTCTCACTCTGCCTTTTTACTTGGGGAGGAATAAAAAAAGAAATATAACAAATACAAAACCCACAACTCTCAGAGGCTGGTGCAGTCATAAAATAAAATGATATTTTGCTACGCTTTTACGCCACTGCTGCCACTGCCTCCTCCTCCTGTCCCTCCTTCACCACCTCCCCCCTGCTCCCCCTCCATGCTCTGCCCATAGCAGAGACACACTAAAGTTGCTGAAATATGGGCACAAATCACAGCCTGACCAAACACGCCGCTGCCACCTCCCCCATCTGGAAAAACAGTGCGAAAGTGAGCGTGCGCAAGAGGGAAAAGGGATGAGGACGGAGGAAGCGGGTTGAGCCAGCTGCAGGTGGTCTCCAGATGTGGTGGCTCTGGGGACGGGCCACTCTGGCGCTGTTAAGGGCGACTCAGAGCTCCCTCCTTCCCCTTTTCCTTTCCATCGCTCCTCCTCCTCTCTCAGTGACAGGAGCCATCTGGCCTGGCAGAGAGAGTGGAGACGCAGCAGAGAGTCCCACCCTCCCAAGTGTGGCCCCTGCGTGCCATTCATCAGAGTGCACGAGTAAATAAAATGCATGCGCACACGTACACACAATACCTCCCGCTCCCCCCCTTCAAAAGCTGTCACATGGCTATTAACCCATCGAAGCTGCGGCCCAGCTGTGCTCCATTACGATAAATACAGCAGGGTCGCCGGGTCCTGTCAACCAGGAGTCAGCCATCAGATACTACGAGGTGTCCACTTACAGCCTTTTAAAGCTCACTTTGCTAAAGAGTTACAGCCATTTTCATCATCGTAACCCCCTCTACACCCTCTGGAAAGAAACTCCCGCCCACCTCCTCATCCACCTCGCTCCACCATGGCAGATGATATTTCACACTTCCTCTGGCGGAGCAGACCCCCTTCCCCAACAAACCCACTGTAACCGGAGTTTGCATTTTTTTTGTCACACGATGCGACACCTGGAGCACCTGACACCTCCGAGCTACGGCGACGCTGCCCCACTTCCTGTATGTATTTCACTTAAGCTCCAGCGCAATTACCTGCAAGTCACAGGATGTTCTCAACTAAGCGACTGCAGAGCCTCAGAACCATTTCCTGGAAGACAACTCATTTGACTTGTTTTATTCTTCGGAAAATAAAATAGCTTTCCCCTCTCTGTCCAATTGTCGGTCATTACAACTCTGTTAAGAATACTTTTGGAAAAGGTTAGTCAGTTAAAGCCCCGGCTGCTTCCTGCAGGCACATTTGGTCTTTGTACGGCTTGGGAATACTCTTAAAAGGATTCCTGAGTAATTGTCTATGCTGCAGTAGAAATTGGGAATGGAGGAAAATGGACTGTAATGACTGAAAGGGTTCAGGGTAGTAGCAACATAAATGGGCAATGAGAGCGACACAGATTTAATGCTGCACTGTTCTCTCGGATACTGAACGAATAAAACACTCCTATTAGCACGTACGACATACCAAACAGGGGAGGAGGGGCTCGCCCCTTGAGTAGTTTTTATTTATTTTATTTATTAATTATCTTAGCATCTGCTCTCTGACATAAAAGAGGCTCTTTAAATGTCTGTCCTTCAGGGAAACAGCATTCAGCTTGTGTCTTGGACAAATAAAGAGGCTAATACCAGAAAAAAATGGACTCTGAAATATTAAATTGTGACTGAAATGTCCTAAGCATGTAGAAAAACAACAGCCTGAAGCTGCCCCTTTATCCTCGCTGCCCATTTTATATGCTCTCACATGGGAGATGTTCTAAGGGTCCCCGCTGTGTTTGCTGGCTGTGGAGCTGAATGAATGGCAACCGGTAGCATTGATTTGCAGTATGGGCCGCAGATCAAACCACAGGACAAAAGACCAGGCAGGAGGACAATGGAGGAACACAGTGGGCCGCATGGGAAACTAATGACAACCGGTCGATCGGGACGACCACAACCGACCACAGGCGCGCTCGTTCCAGGAAGGAAAAGGCCTCACAACACGCGACAAGAAAGGTTAGCAGCTTACACAACAAGGCAGCCCACTGCGGTGGTCAGAGGAACGACTCCTTCCAGGAGAAAAATATCCGCAGGAACACAGATTACCATTCTACCTTTTTATTTCCAATTCTTTTCATCTCCTCTCTTTCTCAATCTTTTTTTCTCCATCCTCTCCGTTTCCCCATCTCTCTCCCGCCCCTCCTCGCTGGCCACAAACCTTGAAGAAAGTAAATATGTGCGCGAGGTAAAGCAATCGGTTAACCTTTGAAATACCCTGGCAATGAGATCCACCGCTCTTTACTCTTTTCAGCAGAAAAAAAAAGGAAGAAGAGAAGAAAAAAAAAAACACAAGGTTGGCCACCACTTCAGAGGGGATATTCAATATCCATGAGCTTTTTCATTTCACACTGATGAATAATTCAGGGTGACCTGCCCACCACTGAGTGAGAGAGAAAGAGAAGGGGGGGTGGGGGGACAAAAAAAAGAAGGAGTGGGGAGGTGTGCAGAGGTAGTTGTCTGTTTTAGTGGATGCAGCTGTTGCCGTTCGACACGCACAAAACCAATCTCCTCCCCAGCTGCCGCCGAGAGAGGAATAATATACGGCAGAATTGACGACAGATAATTGGGGAGATTATATCAAAGTGCTGCCATTCTTACAGCGCGAGCAGTGAGCACACATCGTTGCTATCCTGTAAACAAAACAGCCACAGGATGAGGAGACGAGTAGAATAAACATGACAGTGCGATCTCCCAAAAATAGCCGGAAGATTTTTCTCACCAATCATAACATGCCATGATGAGCACACACACACACAAACACTCACATGCCGCATCCTGCCATTAGCGCTCAGCAGTGACCTTTAGGCCTGTTAAGGAGCAGGCAGGGGCCAGTTAAGTTTCAATCTAAATTCCAGTCACCTGGCCTTCAGTCACCACTGTGCTACCTGGAACATTTTTATAAATAAAAAGTGACTGCTTCCTTCTGTTTGAATTCATGACTTCAGTGCATTTTTTTGTCCATTTTGTAAGACCCATTTAAGAGGACCAGGATGATATGCTTATCTTCTATTTCAATACTATTACGATACTTGGTTGCCGATTCACTATGTATTGCAATCTTTAAGTATAGCAATTGACCTTTAGCTAAGCCCCGTCCCTTTGTGATGGTCCGACAAGCTGTCAGTAAGCATGGAGCCCACACTGTAACTAACTGCACTCCCTGAAGAAATATTATCATTTTTTTTGAAAAATTTAAATAGTGATTCCAGAGAGAAGCAGACAGAGGGGTCTACAGTCTGTGTTTGAAGGATATATCCAGGATGTCAAACTGACTCAGCAGCAACAACAGGTTAAAGAGACAAAGACAGTTAGAAGCTAAAGCCGAACTATAGGCTACAGATCACAGTGTAAAAGTGAACCACCACATCACTGCTGATCGCCACACAAGACAATGAATATAAAGGGAAACTTTGGTAACACTTTACTTGAAGGTATCTACATAAGAGTGACATGACACTGTCATAACTATGACATGACACGGTCATGAACATTATGTACATGTCATAAACGTTTATGACTGCTGTCATTTCGGTTTTTGTCATGACAAGTTGACATTAAATTTGTTTGGGATGTCTTTATAATGACAACTTGACATTAATCAAAGTGACATTACCAGAAGATGTCTTTGTCATGACAAGTTGACATTAAATTTGTTTGGGATGTCTTTATAATGACAACTTGACATTAATCAAAGTGACATTACCAGAAGATGTCTTTGTCATGACAAGTTGACATTAAATTTGTTTGGGATGTCTTTATAATGACAACTTGACATTAATCAAAGTGACATTACCAGAAGATGTCTTTGTCATGACAAGTTGACATTAAATTTGTTTGGGATGTCTTTATAATGACAACTTGACATTAATCAAAGTGACATTACCAGAAGATGTCTTTG
Source organism: Epinephelus fuscoguttatus (assembly GCF_011397635.1). Taxonomy (NCBI): domain Eukaryota; kingdom Metazoa; phylum Chordata; class Actinopteri; order Perciformes; family Serranidae; genus Epinephelus; species Epinephelus fuscoguttatus. The sequence goes on from NC_064771.1 coordinate 25,824,094, forward strand.
TCATGACAAGTTGACATTAAATTTGTTTGGGATGTCTTTATAATGACAACTTGACATTAATCAAAGTGACATTACCAGAAGATGTCTTTGTCATGACAAGTTGACATTAAATTTGTTTGGGATGTCTTTATAATGACAACTTGACATTAATCAAAGTGACATTACCAGAAGCTGTCTTTGTCATGACAAGTTGACATTAAATTTGTTTGGGATGTCTTTATAATGACAACTTGACATTAATCAAAGTGACATTACCAGAAGATGTCTTTGTCATGACAAGTTGACATTAAATTTGTTTGGGATGTCCTTATTATGACAACTTGACATTAACCAGGATGACATTACCAGAAGATGTCTTTGTCATGACAAGTTGACATTAACAAGGAATGCACCTCTTTTTGTGTTAAGGACAACTTGACATAATGATTATTATTGTCATTACAAAGACATCTTCTGGTAATGTCACTTTAATCAATGTCAAGTTGTCATAATCAAGACAACCCAAACAATGTCACCTTGTCATTACAAAAACCGAATGACACTTAATGGCAGCAGTCATAAACGTTTATGACATGTACATAATGTTTATGACAGGTTCGTGACTGTGTCATGTCATAGTTATGACAGTGTCACTCTTATGTAGATACCTTCAAGTAAAGTGTTACCGAAACTTCCCTGATATTGAACCAGCTGTGTGGCATCACATTGTGTGCAGATGAACCGTGTTTGGTCTTTCTGACCTTTATTTCAGCAGCATCATATACTGCATAGTCAAGTGGTTAATTGTGTAATGCTTTTATCATCTTATTTTTAACAATTTTATTTAAGTACAGCACTTTGTGGCCTTGCTCTGGAAAAGGTGCTATATCAAATACAAATTAGTTAGTTACTTTCTAAAATGTACGTTACATGTACAATTGACTTTTTTAAGTAACATTTAACTACATTGAGCTGTCCCTGCATTGTTTCCCAAACACTGATTTATTTGCGTAGTATTAAAAATGTGTAAAATCTTATTCCATTGTCGTGCTAGATTCATTTAGCACTGATTTGTTTAGCCCACTGCCCCACTACCCCGTCTCTGGCTCTCTTATCAGACTACAAATGAGGCAAGAATGAGCTAGCAAGCTACCCACAATCCCTACCTTCTCCCCACAACTTGAATTCAGCTGATGCAAACCCCCCACTGGCTTCATTTTTCAGTTGCTGCTTGGTTCACAGGGAGCCAGGTAAAATGTGTGTAACTGTAGCAGGAGAAAGATGGCTGATCTTGTGAGGAGTTCACGCTGGACTGATTGAATTTGAGTTGCGAATCAAGCAGTTGAAGGTTCATCCTGAACTGTCCGCCTTGGCTTTCTCGCTTTGGCTTTATTTTTCTTGAAAAGGATATGACGTCAAGTTGCCCATAGAGTACCACAAAAAAGGCGGTAACTTCTTTTCACCTCCACATTTAAATTCTATCAATTCAGGCATTAAAAATAATGGATTAAGAAACTGTCAAAAGAAATTGCAACACTTGAGTGAAATGATTTTTCCCATCCTTACAATTTAATGTTAAACATGTGGAAAACAAAATACACTGGTGAAATTGCACCGACAAAAACTGAAAATGTATTTAAGATTTTAAACATGTGCAACCTTGTGTCAGTTCCTTTATCCAGCATTTTTATGTATCTGAAATTATTCAGAAACTTATGCTTTGACGATCACAAACTGATGGAAATTTGTCCCTGACATGACTCAGAAATAACGGACACACAAACACACACACACACACTCTGCATTTACAGAGTTTAAAGACTTATGATTAAATAAAAACTCAAGTTCCAAATAGAGCCTTTGCCACAATTAATTACCAGCTGCACAGTAGACTCAGGAGAAGACCTTCGACTTCAGGCCCACTTTCGGACCAGGGACAGGCACTTCTGACCCTGTGCAGAGGTCAGCTGCTACTACCGCGCACACACAAACACACACTCAAGCTGTCACAAGCAGAGGGAGACCAGCTGTTCCTCATTCGCTCGAAGGCTCCGTTCCCTCCACGGGTTGGCTGGCTTCGCAGAAACCATTAATCCCTCTGTGAACGCAACCGATGGTTTGGAAAGATCAACCATGAGAAAACAGCGAGGGAGGGGCGGCGGGGTGAGATGGGGATGGGGCTCAATAACACTTTTTTCTTAACTTGTTTTTTTTTCTTCTTCTTTTTTTTTCTGAGAAAAAACTACTGCAGTGGAAAAATAGATTTTCCTGGCCATATTTCCCCGGGGACACAAACAATACAGAGGCCGAGTAGAGATGGAGCAGCAGATAGTTCATGTAACATTTACCAGGTTCTCGGGAAACTGGAGACACATGACAGAAGGGCTGCAAGTAGATAAGCGTTTAAGAATCTGGAGGTGAACAGCAGCCTTTTACAGCGCGGTCATCACAGGAGCAAACAGTGCAATAAGAAAACGTTCATTGTTTTTGCTTTGCACTTGAACTTCAGCACATTAGATTATAAACTAAGGAACTACTGAGAGGTTAAAGTGCTTCCAACTTCATTTAAGGATCTTAACAGTGTACAACTCATAGCCCTTTTCATATACAGTCCACAAACTTTAGGACAATTAAGAAGAATCAGGATCTTAAACATGCAGACCCGGCAAGTTTTTTGGGGTTAACAATGGAATGTGCCTGACAGATCAAGACCGCCACATGATCTCATTCAACTGATGACTGGTTTTACTTGCCGCAGATCAAGCTGAAGCCAAAAAGTCCCCGAAACAAGTGTCTGCTGCAATCTGTGGCTGAAGCATTTCAGAAAGTCATTGGTGGAAAAACTGAGAACAAATATTAATTGTGATGAGTTTAGCCAAGCTTTTGTGAACTTGTCTGACTAGTTTCTGTGCCCTAAAATAAAAGAAGCAATTAGGGTTGCAGTTGGTTAGTATGAGATTTTCAGGGTACGATAACCATTTCTCAATATTGCAGATTCTCGGTTTCATGGTATTACAGAATATATTACTATGAGTCAGAATGATCCTTAAAGGAATGAAAATAGACGGCTTATTGTTGGTTGAACAAACATTTTACTGCTATAATTGAAACTTAAAACTATTTTGTTAATGGAAGTATGTGTAAAAAGTCTCCTCTTAGAAAAAGCTAAAATAAAGAGTAGATTTAATGTCCAGGTTTTTTAAAATATCGTAGATAAGCAAATGTACAAAGTATAATAATATAACTTTTATATCACGGTATACCTTGAAACCAGTATATTGCTGCAACCCTAGAAGCAATGTCACAAAATGATTGTAGTCCCTATACTGTTTATCTGTGGTGAGAAAAAAAAGTTAAAGCTTCTTCTTCGTCTTCTAGTTCTGATCGATTTTGTTCGGGTAAGTCAGGGAAAGTGTGGGTATTGGGACAGGCCCTAACAGTGATGCATTTAGTCATCTTGGCTATGTCTCCAGCACATTGACCTCATAGTCATTGTTTCATTTCTAGTTCAATGTGCTGGAGACATAGCCAAGACGACTAAATGCATCACTGTTAGGGCCTGTCCCAATACCCACACTTTCCCTAGAAATACCCACTGGGTTGTGCGCATTCACGTTTAGGCTAGTGGTGTCCCAAAACAGAACTGGGGTAGTGGAAGTGGTTTCCAACACTTAAAACCCGCCCTAGATTTCAAGGGAGCCCCGACCCACACTTTCAACGGAGTGGAAGATGAAATTTCCCAGAACACCTTGCAAAGTCAGCAACTTCGGCAAAGTTTTGGAAACCAATTTATTACTGTACGTTCAGAATGTAGGCTATACAAACAACAGATGGTTTGACTAATGTAAACTCATCAGCATCTCGGTTGAACGCAGCGTCAAAATATTTAAACAAATCGACTTACCCGAACAAAATCGATCAGAACTAGAAGACGTCGTAGGCGCCTCCTGTTTTCAGCATTTCTACTCCATTCGTTCATCAGATGGAGAAGAATAAATATAGCACACGCCACAACATAAGCGCTGGAGCCGGCATTTTCATTGCGTCGCTACTACGCGTGACGTATGCCTGCACATCGACCACGCCGATATGCGTGAAGTGGTGCCCATTTCTTAGGGAGAGATCTCTACCCTAATATTTCTGACTTCCCTCGTCAAGGGTTATCTCACAAAACAAGGGCACTCAATACCAAGTGGAAGATTTAAGGGGTAGAAATGGGACAGGCCCTTACTCTTAAAAGGTATACTTCACTCCCAAATGACCATTTGAGGCAGCAGTAAACCAGCAGCCCCTGTGCTCAGCATGGTCAAATTAGTGTTTTTGTAAATGAAATCTGGCTTTGAGGAGAGTATCAATAAAGTTCACTTTCAGTTCAGCTCCCTGTCGAAAAAGGCTGTCTGTTTTAAAAGTACTGAGCATGAGGCTCAGATTATACTGCACGAATTATGTTTTTATATTGTTTTGCTGCTGTTGAACACAAACCCTTATGATTTAAGTTCATTAAGAATTTAAGAGTTTTTGGATTCCTCGTTCACCAGAAGCATGCAGGAAAAACAAAACTTGCTTCACCTATACATTGAACACAGGGTGAGTAGGTGATATATCAACAGTCATTTGAATGTTGAAGTATTCCTTTAACTGCCATGTATATGTTTAAATAGGCACAGTTTGTATGGAAGCAGTGCACATGCACACACGTGGTTTTATCTGATATTAATACTATAGCAGGGTAAGACTGATTATCATACAGCTACGTCCCCTGTAATAACCCCTGACCGATGCCATGTGAGCTGAAACCTCGTCTGTCTCCACTCATTCATATCAGAGGGATTAGTGAGGATGACACAGACTCCCACTGACATGTGATGACTGTATAGTAGCATCCACACACAGAAACACACATCCATAGCACTCATACACACAAACACAGATGGCCAGTAGGATTTCCCCCACTCTAATTCTCTGCCTATTCCTAGACAGGTAGCGTAAGCCATACCGCAACAACAACAACAGGTAAGGAAGGGGTCAATCAATGGTGCAGTCATGATGTATGGACAGTGATACATTTTTGTTGTGTTGCCCTTGTAGTGCAGAACATTGGCACTGTGATAAACAATGACTGTAAGATTAAAGTTCACACTTTCATCTTATTGGGCTGATTCCATCCACATTAGATGCAGGATGTAAGAACTGAGGCCATATTTAAACAAAGACATCCAATATCAGATTAACTAATCATGAATATGATTTAAAGCCTCTCTCCAGCTGATGAGTTCCTCTTTTTTAGCTAATGTTCCTTCTCAAACAGAGAATGGAGGTGTGGTTAATAGTCGCATGTAACACATTACCATGGCAACCAGATTGCCGTTTTACCGTACATGTCAAAGCGATAGCATGGATCAGGGTTTCCCACACATTCATTTATATGTGGTAGCCCAAAACGAGAACAGCATTTGCCACCACATTAATTTTCTATTTTTTGAGTCGTACTGTTAATTAGGAGCATTTAAAAAAAAAAAAAAAAAAAAATACTCTTCGGATTTTCAGGGCTCCACACTCTCGAAGCACAGAATGTAGTCTGGGCACAGACGGAGCAGCAGAACGCCAGATGCAGTGAAAGCAAAACATTAATTCATACAGAAATAGAAGCACTTTCATTTAGTGATGTCCATCATTTTTCCAACCCACTTCACATGAAATGGGCTATGTTTCCATGGAAACTGGGCACCCTGCGGCCCAGCGCTAGGTCTAACAGTTTGCTATCGCTTGCCTCTGCAGCAGCTGCTCCTCTAATCTAATCCATCGATCTGATCTGAGTAGCTGTGATTGATCCGACCATATACTGATCGACTGATTAATTCTCCACCCTGCAACAAACCGCTGAATTAAAAAAACAAAACAAAAAGAACAACTCATGTCTGTGCTGCGTTCACGGACTGCAAACACCTCTGAATTTAGAGAGGGGACACAGCGTGATCACAAGCGGACACATGCACACAAAAAAACACATCCGCTCCACAAACAGCCGCATCTGTTACCTCTTCAATGTAAGTTCATCGTTCACAACGATGACTATTGGTTTGCTGCTCAGACGCTAAGGGGCAAGCTCGACCTTTGGCTCCAACTGTAGTCACAAGTCATCTTCCCATTCTAGCAACAACCTTCTGTTTTAACTTTGAGCACAAAATTAGGTCACTCAGAAAAATATTTGGCGAACAGTTTGGCTAATCAACATTGTCGGGAAAAATGTGAAATATAAAAATGCCTCTTGCTTGTTTCTGGGGGGTTTTTTCCCCTCAAGAAATGATCAGTTGGACTTAGGTCTGGTGACTGACTCTTTGTTTAAAAAAAAAAACCTCTTGGTTGTCTTGTCTGTGTGCTTATGATCATTCTTCTGCCTGCTGCACTGATCTAAAATTAGGGGAACATGCACAAAAGGATTCTGAGTCAACACCCTAAACATCCTAAAACGGCCTTAAAACTATTAAACTTCAAAGCCAATGTGCTTAAGCAGACACATCACTGTCACAACACGTTCAGAGTGCACTATAGATGTACAGTAAATAGTGCTGGTCAAAGGAAGAAAGAGACAGATAGAGGAAACTTAAGGTCCTGTCCCAATGTCCTGCTGTCACATCCAGCCAGCCTCAGATGGAGACAAACACTTCCTGCTGCTGAGAGAGGGACATCTGTGCTCTGTGTGTATGTGTGGCAGGAAAGTGAGGAGCAGCAGCGCTTTGTTTCGTCCAAAAACGCACACACATGTCCATATATCACAAAACATTCGAGGCAACATAAGCGTTAAATCAAAGCGGCCTCATACCATCAAAAAACAGAGCGACTGCACAGGCATACACACACTACCATGTGTCCTGAACACACACACATAACACAGGTGTGTCCAGAAACAAAGTGTAAGGCCACACTGACACACAGGGGATGTTTCTTTCCGACCAGCGAGTGGAAAACAGGCAGAGAGTGCACGCTGAAATCAATGTCAGACACCTGAACAAAGCAGTTTAGCCAAGGACAGCTGAGAGCACATTAGGCATGCATCCTCGTGGATGTCCTTCCAAATACAGGCAGGGAAATTAAAATCCCATTCAGGCACCCATGGGAGCTATGAACTGGAAGGTTACATAACTGTCAGACGCACCAGTGATGGCTTCCTGTCAAAAACTAAAAAGAAAAGGGGGTTGGGGGGGTCTGCCATGTTTTGACTAACAACCCAGGAAAAAGCAGATACAACCTGGGCTCAGTGGCACCAAGACAACAGACTTATACAGGTGAACACGTCAACTGACACATCCCATATGGCTCCATGGGGCTGCTGCCAAGTTAAACTCTCTCTCCTTCCTGTGAGCTACAAGCCTCGCCCCCAAACACACCTCCGCCTCCTAATTCTCCAGCCCAGAAAAGCACAGCTGAAGATGTTCTGCGGATTATCTCCACAAGGAAACCACGTGCGGGCATTTGCAAGCAACATGCAAGCATCCACCTTAGTTAATCTACTGAGCACGCACACAATGCAGGCTACAGGCCAATCACGTCTCTAACTAGCTGGGGTGGCTACTCTCCTTCACGTGACATCAAAGTTAGGTTTACCCACCTGTGCTGCTCTGTGGGATGCTACTGACAGACAACTCCATGGCCAATGCGAGTGCTGCAAGGCGCTCTCCCTACTTTGGGTGGAAGGGAACTGTTGCAGCTAAGCTCGACTCGACCGTTTAATGCCATTATTAACACTACTTATGGCTTTAGCCAACCAAGACAGCGCCCAGCGGAGAGGAGTACACAGGCAGGGCCCTCCCACCTGCACCTTTTACATAAATATTTTAAGGAGCTGCTGATTTTGCTGCAGCTCACATCTTTGCTTTGAAAACTCAGCTTTGAGAATAAATAAGAATTCAACAATATGGAAATGTGGATGCCTCAGCGGCTATGTGTAAATTTACACTTTGATGTAAGATGATAAAGAGAGGACTGGTTTGTATTGGAAGAACAACCAATTTATTCAGTAGGTGCAAACGGAATAATGTGTCAACTTTTCATCAATATGCATGTTTGAACATAAAACATCATGCATGTAATAAGAGAGGCTCTTCACTGGTGTGCTAAAGCCTTTGCACAGAAATGAGAAGCAGTCTCTTGATGTGCACTGTTCAGAGACGGGGAGGGGGGGGGTGGGGGGGGGGGGGGGAGTAGAGAGAAATGTTTTCATTAAGTGCCCTGCAACATCTTATTATTTTCACTCAATTTTCTCCTGCTCCAAACTGCACATGGCTGCTAAAAAAAACAAGAAAACAAGAGTAACAAGTGCACGAAATAAATGTGCAACACTGCATGCAGGGCCTCACTTTTCCCCTTTGCTTAAATGTGAAGATTATCTATCTCTGATTACCACCGAAACCTAGGTTGCCTAGCAACACACAATTAAGAAGTATGCTTTCCGATCGGCGGCAAGGGCTGGCCATTATCAGATGAAGTTACTGAAGCAACAAATGTCAGCTACATGCAAATGAGTTTGTTGTGCTAAAAGTGTGTTGGTTAGTGGAGGGGCGGGGGGGTTACTGTGACCTTGGAAAGGAGTGCGTACGGGACTTCCCACTCCCACCACCATACAACTCCTTCCCCCTCTTCTAAATCTCGCACCTTGCCTCTCATTTCCTTGACAGCACATGACGGGAAGCCACTTCACAAAAGTCATTACTCAGTAACAAGTGCAGCAGCCCACAGACCCATTAGAGATGCTGGCAAGATACAGGGTTACGTGCCACAAAGGCAAGGTTAACAGATTTAATTCTTTCCAAAGCTCATCAGCTCTCATCAGCAGGGGAAATACATCAACTTGTTACAGGCAGAATTCAAGGCCTTGATGTGTAAAAATAAGCCGAGACGATGCCTTGCTGGAGAATTTACTCTCACAGTAAACCAAGCATGAAAAGCTGCCGCACTACTTGTATTAACCTTGCATGAGACAAACAAGTTCCACAAAAGAATCAACATAATTATGTGTTCTGTGAGGCCACTGAAAATGAACAATTAACATATTCACAGGAATATGCGCTTAAAAAGAAAAACACCTTTGTAGAAAACAACCTGAAAAGAGGAGTGCGGTCTTGCCATAGTGTGAGCAACAGCATGGTTACAACACCTTCAAAAGCAGAACATTTCTTTCATTACTGTCACTCTGAAAATATGGAAATCGATTCTGAAGAATTGGTGAAAACAGCACAGAGCAGAGGAAATTTACTTGCATGTGACTTTTTCAGTTTGAGCGGGAGGAGAGCAAATTTTCTTTCCATGTACCTACTGCCTGCGGAGAGAGCAATTAAGTGCATAACATAGAGATAAAAAACAACTGGCCAGCTCACTCAGTGTCAAAGTCCATATCCACTGCAGGGAGGCAGTCCGAAAATGCATCCAAGGCACTCTGACTGTAGTTAAAAATCCTTTATTAATACATGAATAAGAGCTGGCCAGTTGTCTTTTATCTTTATGTGACTATTTGCCATTTGCAGTGCAAGCTATGTAACGTTAAACTTGCGTATCACAGCTAATCTCTACAGTCTGTGCAGCACAGAAAAGCAGGCTCACCCTAACCTACACCTACATTTTACTTGAGAGTTCACTACAGACCTTATTCTTACATTTGTTTTTTAAATTGTTTCTGCAGCACTCAATTATAATTTAATGTGAGTACTCAAATATAGAGAATACTTAAAATGGTCATCCCTAATAGCAAACAAACAAATACATAAACTTTAAGTGGCACTATAATGCAAGCAGAGTTTCAAACAGACAACAGGGAGTCTATAAAAACAGCTACCTATTATAGTCCACACAACCATACATCCAATTAGTGTAATTGGATTTGAGGCAGATAAACCCCTGATTAGGTGAGAGTACAGTGTAAAATAGAATGACAGCAACTCTGCATCCAGGAAATAAACTTTTACAAGCTAAAGACAAGCTGGACGTTTATGTGTTTGACACTTACTCACTCTGTCTTGTAAAGCAGGATGTTTAGGAGCATATTGAGAGAACAGCTAATAAACTCTATCCTCTATTTAAAAATGTGTTTTTTAAATTGTTTTATGAGCGCTCACCAATGCTTATCCCTAAATTTGTGGGCAAAGCATGTACAATAGAGCTTGGAAAAGCAAGGTGGAGCTACGAAGCACAAGCAGACTGTTGCTTCAAAAATGATTTGGACCAATAAACTGAGTGAAGGAAAACGACAGAAAAAAAATGTTGACCTCAATAACTGGAGTGCTGCTCGTAAGAAATGTTTCAACTTGGTGATGAGACAGGATCCCCTCCGGCAAATGACACAACCCTGTTGCAATACATGTATAAATAGTTGCGTAATTTAAAAAAAAAAAAAGAAGACCTCTCAGAGCAAAGCTGCTTAACTTGTCAGATGCATCTTACATGCTACGCCTTCATTCAAAAAGACTGTCAGTCTAAATTTTTGGTGTTTGCCAAAAAAATCTATTTATCATAGACAGAATTAAATCTCACTGCGCATCTAGGCTATGACAGGAAATTACTACCAAAAGCTACAGGCACAATATAAACCACTAGCAACAACAACAGAGGGGATTGGGTTTGAAGAAGCTACAGAAAAGGTGAGGTTTGACATTACTTGTGTCAGGTGTGGTGGCCATGGTTGAGACTATGACAGGTGGACCAGTGCGACGTCCTACCATCTTCGTGTTGTTAAGGTTTTGTGCTTGGAGAGTAGAGGAAGAAGTTACAGGAACAATGGTACTCTCAGGGGCAGCATTGATCCCTTTTCGGAGAAGCTGGGGGCTGTGAAGGGGGCTCGATGCTGCTACTGGTGACGGTGGGGGTAGGTTGGGGGCTCTCTTCATCAGCTCCATGGGGGAGTAAGAGCCAGAGAAGGTTTTGGGCGCCGCTCCAGGGGTGCCCGGAGCTGGTGGTGGCTGTTGTCCAAGAGCAGACATGGCGAGACCAGTGTGGGCGTTGTACATGTTGAAGGGTCTTGCTTGAGTCACAGCACTGCTATATCCTCCAGGGCTGAGTGGGAAAGCTCCAGCTGCCATGGGCCGTGCTGCTGGGTATGTGGTGGTCTCCAGGAGGTGTTGGGAGGGTGCGCTGCTTGGTCTTCTACCAAGAAATTCTCCCATCCTCGGGGACACGGTTTGGATGGTGGTGGGAGGTTGCTGCATCAGGTTGGGGTCCATGGTCAAACCCTGGGGCTGCATGTAGAGGTCATTGCGATGGCTGAAGCTGTTGGATCGGGCACGCGTTGCCGCCCCGCTTGCCTTGCAACCAAGCATTACACGGGAGAGAACACGGGCCTGTGCCAAGTTTGGGGCAACAGAGCGGACATCATGGTCCTCCATCATCCCCAGCGTAGCAGTGGAATCAAAGCCATGTTGCAGGAGGAGAGTGATAGTACTCTCAGCCAAACCTTCAGACCGCAGGTAAGCCAAAAAGTTAGGATCCACCATCTTCTTGGGGTCTGCAGCGCTGGGATGTTGAGAAGGCAGACTGGAGGTCATTCCAGGTGTGGCGGCCACCATGACTGAGCTGGGGTCATAGCTTGGGTCATAAGGCAGCCTCTGGGAGGCTACAGCTCCATAACCCCGGGGGAGAGCTCCGTCCATTCCCTGAGAAGCTGGGTCCACCACTGAACTGGTGGCAGCTGGGTGGTGGGGGTCCAGGGACAAGCTGTTGATATTGTTATAAGCCTGTCGCGCGGAGAGAGATGGCGGCTCAGCAGCGTAAACAGGAAGAGGGGGCTGGATACCATAGACCGCAGGAGAGGGAGAGCTGCCACCAATACGGTGGACGTCTGGGATCATCTTAGATCCCAGAGCTTCCCTGTACAAACGGCTCAGCTCGTGAACGGGAGGGGGAGGAGGTGGTGGAGGAGGCGGGGGAGGAGGTGGAGGGGGAGGAGGCACAGGGGTAGGTGTTGAAGCGGAAGGCAGCACGGAAGGTGTGGCCCTCGTCTGTCCTTGATCCCAGGTAGGCCTCACCCCCCCAGCACTGGGCCCATAATGCGAGGCTGATCTGGTGAGCAGGTGCTGGTTATCCCTATAAAACCCAGACTCTTCAGGTAGCTGACCACATAGCGTAGCATCAGCCGGGTAGTAATCCTGAGGTGGTGCAGAGGCACGGCCCGCCATCACTTGCCTGAGGTAGAGGCTGTTGCTTAGATCAGGCACAGAGATCTTCCTCAGCAGCTGCTGCCCATGCCGGTCCTGGACCTGCCTGTCCTGGGACATCTGGAAGTCTGGATCCAGTTTCTTGCCGAGATCTGGGTGATGGTGAAACCCCACTCCACCGTCTCCCCCAACCACAGAATTCCTACGCCCCGCAATGGTGCCGCAGTAGTGACAGCGACTTGCCGCCCTGTCGTTCTTACCTTCAGTCCATTCAGGACCAAGCTGGCCCAGAGAGCCACCGAAATGCGACTGCTCACTTGAGTTAGGCATCAGTGAAGACAATAAAGCGGACAGCTATAAAAGCGGAAAATAGAGCCGGGTATTGTGTGTCAATTCTCCAGTTACACTCACCCCCAATCAAAAGGGAAGAGAAGAGAGGAGAAAAGGTGAAGCATGAGGTACCTTTTTACCTGATCTGCAGCTGTAGGCCCCCCCCTCCCCTCACTCTTAAGTCTGTAGCTATCATGTAGCTCCCTGCTGGCAGCCTATCTAAATAATTCAGCCCTGGAAACATTAGAAATCCACGAGGAGAGAGGCACAACATGACAAACACATAGAAAGAGAACGCATGCAGACAGATATAAAAACACACACCTTTAGGGCGAGGCTCTACTCCACTCTACAGCAGGGATCATGCTTGTGCTGGGTGTCACGCTTACATTCCAAACTAAGACAGAGGGTAAAGAAATTGGGGTAAAAACACATGCTGGACAATGCCAACGGAATGGAGGAGGGGACGAGACGTGCTAATCCAATGGGGTTGATGCACGCCATTGGCAGGGACAGTCCTCTCGTCCACAGCGTTTGCCACAAGGGGATTAGCGTCAAACTAAAACCTGCTTAAATCCACTGCCCCCTCTGACATCACTTGAACCAGATAGTGTACACAGCCAGCACGCCGCTGAGGCCCCTGGATGTGTTCATGGAGTGTAAAGCTACAGTGTTTACGGTGCTTAGTGGTTACTGCTAACCCCTTCGTTGGCAGCCGGCATCCCCCCGGGCGTGAATGGATCTTCCCAGAGGGACTGGGAGGCTGGGGACAGACATGCTTGCTGTAGTGTGTCCCTAGAGAGAGAAGGGGGGGGGGCAGTTGCAAAGGCAGGACACACAAGTAGCACCGAGGGTCAGATATAATCCGATGGCTACTAGAAGGAGGCCAAGAGATGCTCCACTCTGGCCATGGAGAATGCACAGCCTCCTCTACTGGGCAACTACAGATTCACATACATGAATACACACATACAAATACCCATACAGGCAGCGAAGAGGGAAACAGATGTAACCATGCAGTGCCTTTGTTATCGGTCATGTTATATCACAACAATGTTCATGTCCCCCTTGGTTGATATATACTAGGGCTAAAACAAATCATTTGAGATTATTTAGAAGCATCAGAAAATAGTAGTGTTGTAGTACCCCAGATCGGTCTTGGTCTGAAGATCACTCACTGACGGTCTCTCTGTCTCGTCACAGACTAGACAGCCTTATTAGTCTTATTTCTGCCTCAGACAAGAGGGCTCAGGATTTTGTTTTAAGATCGGTCAAGATATCAGTAAATTGCTTATGCACAAAAGAAGTGTTAAATAAAGATGCTTAAGTTGATTTCAGGTCCCTATTTTTAAAAAAATTTTGCTGATAGAAAAGAAAGGAAAATGCCTTTTGATTTGACATTTCTTGTGGCACACTTACAACCATGCACACATATATACAGTATAGCAATTAAAGAGAGGTGAATGAAGAGGAGTCTTAATTTTATGCCAGTGATTACATGGGAATATGGATCTTTCAGGTCAGTTTGAGGGGTGCCCATGGTTTGCATGTTCCACATTTTATCGTAAGTGTGTCATTCAGTGTGGGACTCGCTGCGTAACACTTAGGGGGGATGTTGTGGCATCTAGTGGTGAGGATTCCAGATTGCCACCAACTGAATCTGCTCCTGGTTACAAATTTCTTCAGTGCTTATTGTTCACGAGGTTTTGACCGGGAGCTGAATCGTCTGCAGAGGTCTCTTCCTGTCCGAAACAAAAGGACCAGGGGATTAAAACTTGTGACATCACTGAATACAGCAGTCTTGCGTGACAAATCTGTGGTTCTCTGACGCTGCTCGAATCTCTGGAGACAGGCTGCTTGCCCAGCACCTACAAATTATCCACAGAAGTCTCCTCTCTAAAACAAACTGACCTCATTTATAAAACAATGCTTAGAAACTTACAAATGTACGTATGGACAAAAGCCAAAAATGGCGTGTGTCAAAAACATTTGACAGTTTCTATAATCAGGCTTCCACCTCACCATCTGCATCACTAATTTCCTGTCTTCAAAATGTCCGTAAGCATGGGTCAAAGTTCCTCCCATCAAGTCTGTTTTTTTAGATTACAACTTTTGCGTGGGAAGTGGCGTACGCCTCCTTCAGGCCTCATTTTGTGTGAATGCAATGTCTATAAATGAGACCCCTGGTGATTTGAAGTAAAAAAAAAACCACACATAATAAAGCAGTTTCACATTTAAAAATCAACATGAAGGGGCTGCTAACTACGGTGGCTGACGCAAAATGCATACGACTCTATCTAGAGCGAGTGTTTGGTTTGTCCATTCTGGGCTACTGTAGAAACATGGCAGCGCAACATGGCGATCTCTGACACAAGAACCTGCTCCCTATGTAGATATAAATTGCTAATTTTAAAGGTAACAAAAACACAACAATTCTTATTTTTTGTGATTATAAACTAAAGAAAACATACTTATTTTATTATATTTGATTTCTGCCAATATATCCTCCTAAATCCTACACACTGGACCTTTAAATGGTCTTGACTACAGCACTGAAAAAAGAAATTCCCAAGCATAAGATGATACTTTAAAATTGCTTACTTTGTTTGGCCAAAAAAAAAACAAAATCCTAAAATTTGAGGCTGGAATCCGTATAATTAAATAATTAATAAAATGATCAGAATTTAAGCAACTTATCGCTTAAGATCTGCATGATTCAGGGGTTGCAAAGAAAAATATTTATATCATTAAATGTGTCATGTAACACATGTCACAATAAGGTCATGCGATGTTCACCTAAGAAAATTTTGATTCACAAAATGAATTGGCATGAACCCAGTCAAGTCTGATTTCCCCCCTCACAGGGCTTGCACTTTGCTACGACATGCACCAGATGAACAACAGAGCAGATGTGGCTTATCTGAGATGTTGCCATCTGAGAGATAACTGCCGGTGTTTACTTGCCGTGACAAGAGCAATGTAAACAAAAAAACAGCGGCAGGAGGAGAAGAAAAGGGGAGCTTTGATAAGTGTCTGATGGGAAAAAAGCTGATAAGACGGGAGGCTGCCAGCTTTGACTTCACCTCTACGACAGACAGTGTGGGGCAGGACAGGGCAGGAGGGGAGGGGGGTATGATTGGACTGCACTGGACTGTGACACTAGATGGCTACCAGCCTGTTTCTATTCTGTGCTTTATTTCGGTTTTGAAACAGGGAGCAGAGGAGTTTCTGCAGCAAGTCGCCAGGGACATCATCTGCATGCTCCCGAAGCTGAGACACAGAGACAGCGTGACTAAGATGGGCTAAATTTATTACAGTTTGGGAGTGACAAGAGACTGCTACAGTCCTGCATCTCTTTATGTTGTCCCACTACCTGTCAAGTCACAGGGGGAGCCGCCAAAACAAGCTTGTTTTCATTTTAGAGCTTAAGTGATGCAATCATGATATAATATTAAAGAAACAGATTGTTTCATTATGGAACATCAGAATTAGAGAACATTAAGTAGGTCAAAACAAAAATAAATCAGAACAGTTTCATTTTCCCTACGGCCCTTTGATGCACATCTGAAGGATGGTTTCTTTCATTAGAGGTAAAGCATACCTAGCAATTTCCTTGCAGTGATTTCTCAGTGCTGTCCTCCCAGGTCTGAGTCTCCCTGCGCTTTTTTGTCAGCTGTAAAACACACCATTAATCACTGTGTTGTATCTCTCCACGGCAATCGCCGACAATAACTTCTTTTAATAAGCCCCTTCCAGGGCCGTGTGTCACTCAGATCCCCGCTTCCTGACAAAATATTAATAACAATAATAAACATCTCAAGTACGGTCAGGCCGGTGTTGCTAAAACCGAAACCAGGATATGGCACATCATATCTCCTGCCATGCAAATTGCTGCATTTCCCACTATTCATAAGCAAGAGAAGCTGGGCTACCTTATTCATCTTGTCTGCATTCTCTGATATGCCTCTCATGAGAGCTGCTCCATAATTAAGTGAGCATGCTATATTACACTCATCAAGCAACAGGGACCCTGTACTTGCTAGCATGAATAATACAATAGAAGAAAAGAAACCCCAAAGTTACACAGTGGATATTTGGTGGACGGCATCAGAATTGATGCCAGCACCCGGTTTGCTAGCTCACAGCCAATCGGACGGCTCTGTGAAAGACCTCTAGGTACAATGTGTTGAACAGACGTCCAGCAACAGTCATGCCTTTGGAGCAATCTGGCCATCTTTCTAGGGCACAGGACGCTAACGGCGGGACTTGGCAGGCAGCAGAGGCACAGATAGCCGCAGAATGATTTAGATAGCTGCGACTCTACAACTGCTGATCCATTAAACTTTCATAGGGACTTCATAAATTAAAACCATGACTGGAAGAACTTGAAAATTCTACTCAATTACTGTGATTGTACAGTATATTAAAGTTTTAACGAGCCCCTGGGCCTTTTCTCGCTCTAACACAAGTACTGGGAGGAAGGAGGGGCGATGAGGAAAGAAAAACACATGGTACCAATTCTGGTCCGATGGCTTTCGGAGGGTTCACATCTGCTGTGTTAGCAAGACGCTGTCCTCCGCCTCTTTACCACCTCGCCTCTCTGCAGTGTATGACACAGCATGTTACACATTCGCATGGGTGGGAGGAACGTGGGGCAGAGCGAGAGCCGCTACTGCAAACCTTTTATCAGCAAGGCGAGACCTCTGGTAGACTTGGTGAGGCGACTGATTAGAGTTTTGTCTTCCATTTTAGCGGGCTGGTTTGTTCCCTCTTTGCCTCGTGCGCAGCCCCGCGCTCCGCCTGCCTATCATTATCAAGCCAGTGGCCCATACTGCATCACAGATGGGGCAGACAGAAGGGAGAGACGACAGCCCGCTTGCTTTTTGGAGAGACGAGGAGTGTGCAGCTGAGTGAGAGAAGAGGGAGGGAAGGAGAGTGAGAGAGGGAAGAAAGGAGAGAACGGAAAATGTAATTTGCCTCCACGTCACTGATGAAAAAAGATAGGGAGGCTAGTTAAACGAAAGAACATTTTTACAATATGTTCGACAAAGCTGTGGTTGTAAGCAGAGATTCAGGGGAGGGGACGAACATACTGAACGCTAAAAATCTAATACGGCATTTATGGACATGTCCTGTGGTGTTAATGCATGTTTTATAAAAGTTCAGTATGTCCTCTCACACTTTTTATTTAAAAAAAAACATGCAGACCAATGTAGTGACTCTTTTTCCATCTAAAAAAAAATAACACCAACCACTCATTCATCAGTATTTAAAGGGACAGTTCACCCCAAAATCAAAAATACATATTTTTCCTCTTATCTGTAGTGCTGTTAATCTTTCTAGACTGCTTTGGTGTGAGATGCTGAGTACTGGAGATGTCAGCCTCTTCTCCAATATAAGGAAACAAGACGGCACTCAGCTTGTGGTGCTCAAAGTGCCAAAAAAATACTTTTAAAAGCCTCAACAGCAATGTCTCTTTCCAGAAATCATGACCCAGTTACTGAAGAAATCCACAGACCTCGTTGTGAACAGTTTCACGTAGGAACTATTTTCCTTCTACCAAACTACACCTGCCAACCGTTTAACCGCGCAGATGGAATCGAGCGTCTGCTTAGATGAGACGCCCATGCTCGTGACAACGCGAGATGTAAACATTAATGGCGTCCTCCTCGGCTGAGCTGTAACGTTAGCTAGCTCGTTGGTGCTAAGTGATGCACGCTTTCTTCTGTGCAGTGATACCGTTGGCGGGTGTGCTTTGAGCACCACAAGCCGAGTGCCATTCAGTTCCATTATACTGGAGAGAAAGCAGACATCTCTATGGCTGATATCTCCAACACTCTGCAACTCACACCAAAACAATCCAGATCAATAACTAACCCTACATGTATAAGGAAGAATATGCATTTTTAATATTAAAACTGTCCCTTTAATATTATCATAACTCAACCAGCTGCACAAGATCCCAATAAAACACCAACGTAAAATACAGTCCAAAAGTAACAACGCTGTCTGATTTCTTGATAATAATATTAAATGTGAATGAAAGTCCAGTGTCAGAATTCTACAAGACTGATCCTTATCATCGATGCTACGGATGCATCACAGTCGGTACTCAAAAAGGTTTGAGGGCTGACAACCAGCATTTTATTTTCACACCACTCACTACAATATACAAAAACAAACACACCCTACTCAAAGCACAGACAGATAACTACGCTTAATAGATTGTAACTATGGGCGAAAGCTTGCGCAGCGACCAGCAGAAAGTATCACATCTGACTGTGTTCGTCTTTTGTTCGTCCATGTTCTTCCTTTTTTATGTTTTTACTTGCTGTGCAACGAATTGCCCTCCAGAGACAAAAATAAAGTTGAAGTTATAAGACAGTGGTAGCTGCAAAACAACAGACACCCACCTGTGTCTCTTAATCAAACCCTTAATCAAATAATAACCTGTTAAATAACTAGTCATTGAGTGATGTGCAAAATTTTTGTGTCACGATTATCCGGGACAAAATCAAACTTGACAAAACTTTCCCGATAATCGTCAAAATATGCTTTAAACTCCCAAAATGGCACTGAAACATCGTGAAATCATTTTACCTGACAGTTTTTTAGAAGCAAATATTTCTATATGACACACTGGGAAAGCTATGCGTCAGTGATGCAGTGCACAGTTAATTCTCACATAATATTAAATTAGAGATCACATATATTTTTCTCTTGCCTGATTAAACAACTGCATTAGGGATTCCACTTCCCCAAACACTGAGCTTACTTGCCCAGGGCAAGGGTTAATTTGGAGGCCTGACTCTTTGGTTGCTTCTGGATACAGTATTTATGAATATTCTGATATTGGAAACTCACCACACTCAACTTATGAGTGTTTTAATTGCAATCCACAATAAAACTGTGTATTGTCCCATTTCTACAAATAACCGCAAAGTATGAAGCCATCAGACATCATGTGCTGAAGAGCATAATGTTGATTCTTGTGTTTCAATCCAACATTAATAGATGTATATATTGGTTATAGGCAAGGAAATCATCATTAGAAAGAACAATTAGCTGCTGAGCCACTTTTGTGTTTTGCTCAGCTACTAATGTGGATAAATCATATTCCTAATTATGCAACCATAAAGTGTCATCATGTAGCACAACATGAATAAAATGCAGATGTTGATCAAAACATTATCTGACTAGATTAGAGCGGCTCTAATCTAACCCAGAGGGGAAACAGTACTGCAGTCTACAAGCAAAACAACAATCTTAGCGCAGAAGAAGAAGAAAAAAAAAACAGATCAGGAGCAGAACTGTCCTCCCTCCCAGCCACTCGGCCCAGTTGCTGCCGAATGATAAACATTGGTTCAGCTCAAATTAAGCCGAGAACATGAAAGGACCTGAGGCTGGGAGGAACATGGGCCACGGCAGATCACTCCTCATCTCTTCAGATGACAGAAATGAATCTCTTCACCCCTGAGAGAGACAGAGGGAACGGAGAGAGTGAGGGAGAAAGCTCCTCTCTATTCCTCATAACGCCGAATTAAAGCTGATGCTTCCCAGCAGCTGCTTTGATTGAGCTAACTAGCAGCTTTTGATAAAAACAGTCGCAACCAGCTCCCTGCCTCCTTATTTGCAGACAGGCCAGATTATGCTAAATACATATCAAGGACTTTAATGGCTTAATCAGCCTTGTCATCTAGCCACCGGGTTTCCTTAGATACGGCATTTCTGATCCCACTGCCATAAATGCCGATGTATAACAGCCAGAAGGAACAATTCAGCCGATGGTATGATATTAAAAAAAAAACAAAAAAAAAAAAAAACACAATTTACACCTTGCATGGCATTGGAAACTGTCTTGGACGACAAGAGTTGTTTTTTAGTGTCGGGGAAAACAATAGAAACAAAGGCGAAGGCTCTCTTGGACAGTGCAGAGAGAGTGTGTGGTCTCAGCAGACGTTTTCTGAAAGAGAACGCTCCAGATTTTCGTATGAAAGAGATTGAGGAGAGACAGCACGAATCACGGCTTCATCTGGTCTGTATCTGTTTGCCAACTGCGGGCCCGGTTGAAGTGTGAACCTGGATTAAGATGAGTTACTCCCGGCAGTAGCCAAATAAGCCCTGTGAGGATTTTACCTGCATGCGAAACAAAAAGAAGAGCCTTGCTTCATGTGTGCTTCCCGCACGCACGGAGACAATCGCCATGGCAGCCTTATCACGCCGCTACATGCAATCAGTGGGACAACTTTGCCTGGTCATTGGCTCATGAACAAATCACAAATCACAAGCTGTTTTTTTTTCTTTACGCCCTCACAATGGCCGCCAGAGGACTGATTCACTGATCCTGTATGATGGCCATCTGGAGAGCTAGTATGTGTGTGTGTGTGTGTGTGTGTGTGTGTGTGTGTGTGTTTGCATGAGTGTGCATGTGTATATGTGTGTGTGAGAGAGAAGGAACGTTCGGCAGGTACGCTCACCATGAAGTAGCTCTGCATGCATCACAGCAACACCTGTTACTGTCTCTCTGTGCGTCTCCTGTGGGCTTTGAGCTCGTGCCCAGCAGAGCAGACTAACTGTTGTTCCCCCAGGAACGACTAACTACCTCAGCTGTCTGATGCTCACAAATGCAACAGCTGGATGTGGACTGCAACTCTAATCAGGAAGGATTTCCACCAATGAACGATCCACCTGTGATATGAAATATGACTGCTTTTTTTTTTTTTTTTTGAATCGCCTTCAGGGATGGGCGATTATTCAATATTATTGCTTAGCGGCTTTTAGTGGACTCCTATTGCTATGATATAATCTTCTTTGGTAATTATTTACCGTACTCTGCCATGCAAATGGCTTAACAATTTGTAATCATAAAGTTTTAAAAGGAAAAGTTTCATGCCTAAGAGTCTGATGAGAAGATTGAAACCACTCACATGACCGTACACTGGTGTAAAGCAGTACAATACCTCTCAGATCACTGGCTGCTAGTGGTGCCCAGGGCGAAATCTACACATGGAGAAGCAGCTTTTAGTCATTATGCAGCACAGCGATGGAACCAGCTGCCTGATGGTCTGAGGAGTGCCCCAACCACTGCAGTTTTTACATCCAAAATGAATACCTTATTATTTCTGTGTGCTTTCATCAGATGTCTTTAAAACCAGAGGTCTTATTTTTATAAATTACAAATGTTTTAAATTAAATTGGCTTATTCTTTTTTTTTTAAAAAAATTGTGTTTTAACTCTGAATTGCTCTTTTGCATTGTGTTGCTTTTAGCCTCTCTGCACTGCACCTTGAACCTACCTCTGTATATAAAATGTGCTTTATAAATTAAAGTGCCTTGCCTTAAGCCAGTGCCAGCATCTGGCTAACTTAGCTTAGCATAAAGACTGGAAACAGAGGGAAACTGCTAGCCCGGCTCTGTCTAAAGGTTAAAAAAAAAATCCACCTCCCAGCACCACTAAAGCTCACTAATTAACATTAAATACATTTCCTGTTTACTGAATCTGCACCAAAGTGTAAAAACAACAGTTCAGCATTTTTCAGGGGGGTTATGTAATGACTTGTTCCTTGGCCGCAACCAGTAACTTCCTGAAGTCTCCGCTGGTTGCCTGGCAACTGGTCCTGGCTAAGGAAATGGCCATGAGCTTTAGAAGTGGTGGCAGGCTGATCCTTGGGCAGAGCCAGGTTAGCTAAGCTAAGCTAACCAGCTGCTAGTTGCAGCTACTTACTTTTCTTATTCAACAGGGACAGTGCACAGCTACTTAGCTGCACCAGCACCTGCAACGTTAACGGTACACAGCACTGCCATTCAAAGTTAAAATATTTTAACTTTTTATGTTACATAGTTTGTGACACATGTAATCTGGACAATTGCTGGACATTACTAGAATAATTACATAAAATAATTAAATTTAATTGAAGCAATTCTTTGTAAACAATTCAACATCATGCATGTTTTGTTTTACCGTCCTGTCATTCCATTAAAGGGATAGAGTTAAATAACGTTTTTCCAAACAACTTTTTATGTCGGGGCTTCAGGACACTTGGATCACTACGGACGAGCAGTATGAGGATATTCTGTGGTTTCAATTATCTGTTCTTGGACGTTTGAATCTGGGGCGCCGTCAGCCTCCATTAGGTGGAGTTGTGTTGCTACCCCCTCTCCCCTGGGATCTCTGCAAGGAATGTGAGGTCTCTGAAACTTCACCTGAGCCTCCATCGGCATGAGGGTGAGTAGATAATGGCTGAATTTTCATTTTTGGGTGCACTATCCCTTTAAGGCGTGTTTTCCCACACGACCCAGAAGGTACTGTCTAAATCTGCCTGATTGCAAGTGATCACAGCATTATTCTGTCATGTAGGGAGATAAAATTTGTAAAATATATAATTGCAAAGTTAACAGAATAAATAAAATATGGAGGAAAACAAACTCAGGAAGGTTTTTTTGGTGGCTAGTCAAAAATTTATAATGGAGATGGAGTTTTCAAACTACTTCTAAAAACCTGGCCCTCCTTGTCGTCTATTAAAATAATGCACTGTTACACTCTCTTCCTTTTTTCCATTGGCATTGTACTGTCATGTAATGTATTTTCAAATGCTACCCAGCTACTATTATGGATGAAAAACTCAACACCACTTTTCTACAGCAGGGACCCAAAACTAGGACTGGATTTCTTGCACCTAACTACGGGCTTTTACTGGATGCACGGCATATGTCCTTCATTTCATGTGCACAACGCCGAGGTGCTTACATCATGCTGCAAAACAAATATGCTGGCACTGAGGGTAATGGTGCGTCTAGCTTCATTTTCCAGCACTGCAGTCATGTCTGCCTCTCCCTGCGCTGGCTCCAGGAGGGCCCAGCAGCTTAACAAGCCTCTCGGGGACCCAGACAGCAGAGAGGAGATGATTTTACCTCAGGACACAGTCTGACAGACACACACAAACACACATGCACACACACACACACACAAGCTGGGCAAAGTCAAACAAGTGGGTTTAAAAATGCACATCCACAAGGCTTCAGACACAGTTTATACACCCACACAAAGACTCATATTCCTTGTTGCCTGGGCTGACTTTGTAGCTATGCACACAGCAGGGGGCTCCTATTCTGTGTTCAGGTCCTTCAATACAACACCAGCGCTCTCTAATCCACAACCTAAAGCCCAGTAATCACCGCAGTTCATGGTGTAAAATTGGCTGCCTCCAAACAGCCGTGACAGGATAGAAACCATTCAATCCCCCGCGGTAATCTAACTTGAGTTCAGATGTTTAGAGATTCTCCGTAACCATAAGTCACATAACAGACACTCCTACACAAACAAACAGCGGCTCACGGAGAGGCCACAGTAAGGCAATAATCTCATTTACATCCGCCAGATGACTGTTTGCTGCTGAGGTCAACATTTATACACTGTTAACTGTAGTATCTGACATGTGCTGTGTGCCAGGAGAGAATTATAGCAATCAATGGGTATTGATCACCAATAGGTCTTAGGGTTGTGCTAATAACAATAAGGATGGTTGGCTGGGGGATGTATAGCTCCGAGGCAGTACGGGGGAAATAAAAAAACAAAGCAGGTAGTGGGGATTTGTTGGCAAAACAACGCCAGATATTACTCGTACAGTCACATGGTTCTGGTGATTTGCAACTTTTTGATCATCTTGATTATTCCACATGTTCAGGACCTGCTTCAAATTACAATAAAATATTAATTAAAACTTTAAGTGACAAAAAGGCACTGTATTTTCAT
This sequence comes from Epinephelus fuscoguttatus, assembly GCF_011397635.1. Classification (NCBI taxonomy): domain Eukaryota; kingdom Metazoa; phylum Chordata; class Actinopteri; order Perciformes; family Serranidae; genus Epinephelus; species Epinephelus fuscoguttatus. Next base: position 25,848,294 of record NC_064771.1, read on the forward strand.
CACCATAGGGTACCAGAGAAGTACAATTTACTATGTTAGGAATTCTATTTTAGTTTTATAAACTACACTCTACAATGTGACTTAGTTTATACTCACTCAGTAAGTTCACTGAGATCCTCAAGAATATCCTCTGTACAATTTCGACGCACAACCAACTTAAATAGTCAGTTAAAACCTGCTCAGCTCCATTCACCAACCTTGAATTCTTAACTTACGGCCTTCATGACTTGCTTTTATTTTTGACAAGTGCACAATTGTGATGTGCTACTGTGTGAAGCTTTGTTTCATGTCTTGTGTGTGTCTCTTTTGTTTAACTTTGCATTGTGTCTTCACTCTGTGCTGTTTGCTGTTGTGCCTGTTCTCTGTTCAGACCTGCCAGGGCACTACAAGTGCAAATAAGGCTGAAGCTACAGTCTGGTATGGTGCATTAAATGGTGGCATATACCAGGGTTCCTGCAGCTTAGGCAAGTTTGATATAAGATTTTTCAGTAACACATTACTTGAAGGTATCTACATAAGGGTGACATGACACTGTTATAACTATGACATGACACTGTCATGAACCTGTCATGAACATTATGTACATGTCATAAATGTTTATGACTGCTGTCATTAAGTGTCATTCAGTTTTTGTAATGACAAGTTGACATTGTTTGGGTTGTCTTGATTATGACAACTTGACATTAATCAAAGTGACATTACCAGAAGATGTCTTTGTCATGACAAGTTGACATTAAATTTGTTTGGGATGTCCTTATAATAACAACTTGACATTAACAAGAAATGCACCTCTTTTTGTGTTTATGACAAGTTTACATAATGATTATTATTGTCATGACAAAGACATCTTCTGGTAATGTCATCCTGGTTAATGTCAAGTTGTCATAATAAGGACATCCCAAACAAATTTAATGTCAACTTGTCATGACAAAGACATCTTCTGGTAATGTCACTTTGATTAATGTCAAGTTGTCATTATAAGGACATCCCAAACAAATTTAATGTCAACTTGTCATGACATCTTCTGGTAATGTCACTTTGATTAATGTCAAGTTGTCATTATAAGGACATCCCAAACAAATGTAATGTCAACTTGTCATGACAAAGACATCTTCTGGTAATGTCACTTTGATTAATGTCAAGTTGTCATTATAAGGACATCCCAAACAAATGTAATGTCAACTTGTCATGACAAAGACATCTTCTGGTAATGTCACTTTGATTAATGTCAAGTTGTCATTATAAGGACATCCCAAACAAATGTAATGTCAACTTGTCATGACAAAGACATCTTCTGGTAATGTCACTTTGATTAATGTCAAGTTGTCATTATAAGGACATCCCAAACAAATGTAATGTCAACTTGTCATTACAAAGACATCTTCTGGTAATGTCACTTTAATTAATGTCAAGTTGTCATAATCAAGACAACCCAAACAATGTCAACTTGTCATTACAAAGACATCTTCTGGTAATGTCACTTTGATTAATGTCAAGTTGTCATTATAAGGACATCCCAAACAAATGTAATGTCAACTTGTCATTACAAAGACATCTTCTGGTAATGTCACTTTAATTAATGTCAAGTTGTCATTATAAGGACATCCCAAACAAATGTAATGTCAACTTGTCATGACAAAGACATCTTCTGGTAATGTCACTTTGATTAATGTCAAGTTGTCATTATAAGGACATCCCAAACAAATGTAATGTCAACTTGTCATGACAAAGACATCTTCTGGTAATGTCACTTTAATTAATGTCAAGTTGTCATAATCAAGACAACCCAAACAATGTCAACTTGTCATTAAATACACTAAGCCTGGTATGCATCGCCTTGTACCGGTTTCAGTCAAGCTGCTATATTTTGGTTAAATTGCCAATTTTCATTGAATTTGCTCATCCCCATTTCGTCCAGGGTCCAGTGACAGCTAGCTAGCGGAAAGTGAACCCTGAACAGCCTAGCCGCAGACAAAATATGAGCATTGTTGGTTTCACTATCTTGATCGGACATGACGTTAACGCAATGGGGAGGTTGGTAGTATTTGGGAAAAGTAGATGTTACTGATCAATTTGAAATTTTACAGTGCAACATCTGAAAAAATAAGATTCCAAAAAATCTGTCGCTGAAGATTCTCAGGCATCCAGGTCATGGTTATCTTAAGTGCTATATCCAAAGCAAGTGGACTTGCTCGAGTTTCTTGAAGACATTTGCCTCTCATCCAACTGGTTCTCTGAGCTGATATAGCACTTAAGATTCATTAAGTCCTGCTTCCCATGCCTGAGCATTTTCAAGACTTTTGCAAGATCGATTTAAGACATTTTAATACCTGTTAAAGTCTTTTCTTAGATTGATGAAACCAATGCCTAAGACTTTTTAAGGATCTGCAGCAGCCCTGATATACAGTATGTTCTAAACTGTACATCAGACCTATTCAATTGGCAGCCTCCGGGCCAGAAGCAACTAGCATACATAAATCTGATATACCAGAGTGAGAGAATATATGAACTACATAGTGTGTGGAAGTAGCTCATGAGGGAGCCATCTAGCCTCCTTCTCATCCCTGTTGAGTTACAAATGTGCAGTACAGATAGGGCAGGATGTACGGATCGGTACAGCGACACAGCCAATCATAACTTTAACAAAACCTTTTCAGATGTGATGCAGTTCTGACCGCGCTGAGCTGCTTATAAAAACATCTGGGCTGTGGTCGAATGGTCAAAAAATACGTCCTGTGTCTTTTCCTAAATACTTTCTCTTGATGGGGTGTGTGGTTTGTGTTGCACTAATTGCTCTTTTTCATTCTGTTTCTGCACGTTGTGACGTGCCTGGGTCAGATATGTGAGTATCACTTATTTATTTCAAAAGTGAAATGGAAAAAAAATTACTACTTCATACTTCATAAAAATAATCCTACAGTTGGTCAGACAATTTAAAGGCACTTGATTTAATGCACTGAAGCTCAAAGCATAAATACAACGCACCCATGTCAAGTTTAATTAACTGTAAAGACCAAAATCATGACTGTAAATATGATCAGCTCTGCAGCCCTTCATGCATGTGCTGATAAATTCAGTACAGTGTTTGATGGAAGTGATGAAGTGTTACTCAGTGCGAGGGATGAGTGGTGGTGAAAAGTTAAGAAGAGGCACATACTCATGAGTTTACCTTCGCATATCCGGTCTAGCCTCTGCCTCTTCACTTTGTGTTTGTCAGTCAGGGACATGGCGTCAAAACACAGCACGGCGCAGGACGGCACGGCTCGGCTCAGCACGGCACGGCACCTCTCCTCCTCAGCCGCAAATACTGACAAGGTTCAGACTCCTAGTGCACTGTCAGCACTATTCCCCGGGGCATACCGCCTCGGCACATACACCTGCAAGAAAGGCACCAACACAAGAAAAAAAAAAAAAACCTGGTTAAACACAAGCGCTGGTGCACGCGTGCTGTATATACACACATTATTGATGTACAAGCACAAAAAAAACTCTGACACGGGAAGGCATTAAAGAGTCCTTGACTACAAAGTCACTCAGCCTCTTGCTCACAAAGAGCTCGGGAAGCTGCAGGCGATAGATACACAGAAAAACCACTGAATCACACACGTTCTCACACACACACTTACTCAGATACTGTTGGTGACAAAGTGCCCCATTTGCTCTAAAAAGTGACAAAGCTTCCATGCTCTAAAAGCTCCACTTTTCTCCCGTTTGAAGTGTGTTTTCACTCGCTGACAAACACTCATCTGAAGCTCCATCTAACTTGTCACTCGTCACATTCCTTATTGATCGCCGTGACATTTGAGGTATCTCGACTCAGATGGCAAATCTGCTTTTTCCTCCTCTTCGTTTTTTTTTTGCCCTCAAAGCCATCAGAACAAAGCGAGCACAAAAAATGTGTATTCATCTGACAAAATTTGATCTGAGGAAATGTGAAACAAGCTGATGGAACTTGTGAAGAGAGATTTATGATCTGACAACGTGAAGCTCTCGAGTTGATGTGCTGCACCTGAAGGTTGACAGATTGTCATGTAATGACACATTCAGGCCAATAGAGGGTAGTTAAAATCTACGCAGAGAGGAGCACACCATCTCACTTTCACCTCTATACCATGTAGTGCAGATTCATTACATCCCTGTGTCTCCTCTGAGCACACACACACACACACACACACACACACACACACACACACACACACACACACACAAAACTTCTGATTCAAAGCCAAAAAAGAAAAATTTCTAACGAGTTATTCTGACCAGAATATGAACTGCCAACTTAGATCAGTTTTACAGAAATTTGAGCTGAAAATGTTACACAACAAAGCCTTCAATTCAGCATCACTGACAGACATGCAGGCAAATATACAAATACATCTTTGTCAGAGAGAAAACAAAGTGTGTATTTTTCCACCAGCAGCACACACAGAGCACAGTGAGGATCAGCATCTTGGTGAATTAGAGTAAAATGATTGCGACACAACAGGGATTAAACGTTGCACTGAAAACTCAAATTCCACATCTTGCTCGTCCAGGACCGGAGCCAGAGGCGCCTCTCCTCTCTGAGAGTGCTGACACCGTGAAAACATCTCTTTCTGCCAGAAAGCATCAGGGCAAAGTTATTACTTGAAGTCTTCATCAGTTGTGTGTAGTCAGAGTTCAGGAAAAAAGAAAAGGGAAGGAAGCCAAGAAGGTAAAGAGTTCAGAAAAAACAAATCCTCCATCATTATCTGTGAGGAATACCAGGCTGTGGATGTCAGTCTGCCCTCTCCTCAGTCGTCGGGGTAATCAGTCAGAATAGGCTGGTCAGGTCTGGAGCTCAGGGCTGGTGTTGTGGGGGCTTAATGTGACATTATCAGGACATGTCTACACATATGGGACCATACAGAGCAATCACACCGGGGGTCACACAGGGCACACAGTGTACAACACCTTGAGGAAAAGACCGAAGTCATAGTTAACACCTCTGTCTTTTCTACCCTAGATATATCTCTCATCGAACATCAGAACAAAATGTTAAGAGAAGAAAGACTTTGCTCTTCACGTGCAGCATCTGGCACCGAAATCCTGATATTTACCTTCTGAATTTTAAAAATGGCTCTGCGTACAATCCAGCATTCGCAATGTGGCTATGTAACGGACCTTTTTCATACCTTTGTCACTGCAGTAAAAGCACAGGTGAAAGTGATAACATTAATGATGGCTTAATTCCATTCAGTGTCACAGTTAGCTATTCCAGTAAGCAAGTTAGCTATCATAAATGTTATCACATACACCTGCTTTGAAACAAGCTATCACGATTAATTTAGACTATAAGGGTCCCTATGGCAATATATCAATATTTTATCGATATCGTGATATAAGGCAAGGTATCGTCATGGATTCTGGGTATCGTAATATCGCAAGTGTCTTTTCCTGATTTCAAAGGCTGCATTACAGTAAAGTATTGCAATTTTCTGAAAAGTCTCAATATATGAACATTTCAAACACTGCTGCAGGATTTTTGTACACAATCTTCTATATGCCAACGTCACGGTGTATCTATGCCGGTCTTTGTGTGTTTCGTGTGTAGTTGCCCTTTTTTTTTTTTTTTTTTTTTTTTTTACGTTTTTATGGTTCACTTCTAGTATATATTGACATACGTTTTGGCTTTTCTTTGTAGTATTCTTATTTTTAACTTCAGGAGTTTTTTCTGGTTAAATAAAGGTTAAATAAATAAATAAATAAAAAATAACTCACCCCATGTTACAGTTAATTTGTGAAGAAAACTCACATGCCTCCATGATGAACGAAGAATCCAAAAACTGAGAAATTTTTGATTAATTGGAGTAAACCATGTTTAACGATGGCAAAACTGTATCAAAACATCCGTTCACAAACTCTCACACAACTTGTGCAGTATAATCCAAGTGTCATTTATCCCGTCGTATGCTCAGTACTTCCCAACTTCAAACACACACTTGCCCAGGTGTGCTCCTCGTATGCGTTTTAAATAGTAAGGTTTGAACAGAAATGCATGTGTTTGGGAGGAAGTGAGCGGATGACTAGATAAATGAGACTTGGATGATGCTTGAGTTGTGTGAAAGTTCAGAAACATCTTAAATGTTTACTCCAATTCTTTAAGAATTTTCTCACTTTTTTTGGATTCTTCCATTGTCGTGGCGGCATGCAAGATAAATGTTTTCAAAAAACACAACACATGGTGAGTAATTGATGTACAAGTTATCATTCTGTGGATGAAGTGTTCCTTTGGGGATTTACAAGTTTTGGTGGGAGACACAAACTTTGGTTTTATCCCCACAAAACACCTTTAAATGCCTTTCATCAGAACTCTGTGTCTGGAGTGTTTTCTGTTGTCAGGAAAAAGCCATTTTGATGTGAGGAAGCTACATAGCACAAGTTACTTCCAGGATGTCTTTCCAGCAAGGCAGTATGTTAACAGGCTGCTGGAAGGCCTCACCCAGTTACTTGATTCATTTCAGTCCTCCTCTCTGTCCCTCCTCCTTCCTTTTCATCTGTCCATCTCTCTGTAGTGCTGCTGCCTCTGAGGCCTCTCACACAGAGTCATCAATCACCGGGACCTCTTCCAGGGCTGTCCACTTATGTGTATGTGTGTGCGCATGTGTGTGTAACATAAAGAGTGAGAGTGACAGAGGGAGGGAAGTAGAGAAAAAGAGCACTCACAGAGGCTAACAAGACCCACACAGAGGCCAAACCTTCCCCACTTCTTATCCCCTCTTCTCTTCCCCTACTTTTCTGCTGCACTCATTCCCTCAGCCAGCTTCAAGCAGAGTGGTCCCAAGAAAGAAAAAAACTACTCCCTCCATGACTTAATGAAATACAGCCAAGCATAACCACCATGCTTTTATAAAAAAGATGAAACTGGGCACCATTTCTCCGTGATTCAAAGAAAAGCTGAAACAAAGCCGGCAGAGCAGCCAGCAGGGTCTGAGAGGGTATTTAGGCAGGGATTTTGCACTCCTAATCCAAACACAAAGGTCATATACATGAATCTTAATATTTAAGAGGCATTAAAAGTCAGATGATCGATAAAACTCCCTGCCTGCGGGGCCACAGCTCATTGAAAGAGAAACATTTGTGCGCGAGAGGCCGAGACATTAAATGTAGGAATCCATATCTGTGACGGCCGCCCCTGTCTCCCAAGGACGGCACCACTGCGAGCACAATCACAGACCACAAACTCTGCTCAATGTCAGCAACACACAGAGATCACTGTCCGGGCACTGTCTGCAGAGGTGGGGGAGGGGAGTCGGTCGGTCAGCGGCAGGAGTTTAATACAGCACATTAGAGACAAATACACACAGAGGACTGGTTTCAGTTAGTGAGACTCAAAATTAACCGGCAACAAATTACTGATCTATTAATTGTTAAAGGAAGAGTTTGACATTCTAGAAATGCACTTATTTGCTATACATAGATGACACAAACGGCGCATTCCAATACCCATACTGCTACACTATTTAGTATGCCAGAGAAAGATTTAGTATGTCCCAATACATATGTCAAACACAGTGTGCCAAAAATACCAGGATGTCTGACTGCATCTGGTCGCATTTTACAATATGCAAGCCAGTACGCGTTTCTGGCTTTTCTTACCCCTCCAATCTTAAACTTTATGTGCCGCTAAAACAATTTGTAAGATTGGCAACTTTCTCAACCTCTAATGAAGCGTCTGTTCCACTGATCAGGAAACCAAACATTATTTCAGTGTGTGACATAAATATTAATCAGACATGCATGTTTATATATAAATGTAAGTTCTTGCTTTCTTCTCTAATGTTATTGTTTAGGAATTTCTTCATGATTATTTCCCAAATTTACTCATATAACACTAGACAGGTTAATCAGCTTCACCTTCCTTGATACATGACAAAACATGGCCTGTACTTGATCAGATGTTGTGGTGTAAAAAAGTACGTTATGAGGAGCTCATTAACATTAGAAATCTTAAAAAGAAATCATCATTACATTTAATTACTGATGTCTAATTTAGACGTATATTTATATCTCTGTTTTTATTGGATTGTCATTGGTTCATTTTTCTGCTCAGTATGTTTCTTGTAGTCACTTATCTTTTGTTTTGTCTTTTATAATCATGTTAGTTTAGTTCTTTTTTACTTTTTCTCCTTTTTCGTTATGGTTTGTTTTTCTCCTTAAGTGGAGGGGACGTCTGATGGATCTTAACCTCTCCAAATGCATCTCTCTTTTTTTAACTATCTGGATTTTATACAGTTTCATGTGCATAATAAAAAAGAAAGAAAAATGAAAATCCTCTACACAGCGGAAGTTACGTCACATCGACTCATTAACAGCTTACTGAAAGATGACAGAAGCCACCAACAATGTCTGCAGGTATAACTTAAAAATTAAAACTACATAAACTGCAAAGTAACAACAACAGAGCTCTCTGAGTTGACCTCTGTCTCTGGCGTTTTGTTTTATTTCCAAAGTAACGTTAAGTAACAATATCAACTTATGCAGATGACACGCAATTATACATATCGCTTTCACCAGGTGATTATGGACCTGTAGAATGCCTGTGTCACTGTATTGAGCAAATCAATGATTGAATGTGTCGAAATATTCTCCAACTCAACAGAGATAGGACCAACATGATTGTCTTTGGGCCACGAAAAGAAAGACATAGCGTCATCTCTCACCTCAAACCCCTCTCTCTTATAACTAAGAGTCACACAAGAAACCTTGGTGTTATCCTGAACTACGGTTTCAATTTCTACAGCCATGTCAAATCCAAAACGTCATCTGGCTATTACCATTTAAAAACACTGCTAGAGTCAGAGGAATAGCGTAATAATATTAATAAATATAGCAAGCAACAATTCCGGGGTTAAAGCCAGCATGGAAGTTGAAAGCTAGGTAAGACCGAGACCTTTGACAGTTTAGAACACCTGTGCTAGAGATAATCAACAGGTTTTATGACAATCCGACAGATGCTCATTCATTTATGTCCAAATCTCTACCAGGCCACACTCTTCTTTGGAAACTCTGTCACTTCCTATTGGTCAACTGCAGAAACATTTTGGGGACATGCTTTAATGGCTTAAAAAAGTCCACCAAGTTTGTTGATGTTTGAACAAACCCTCATTGATTTATGGCCAAATTTTGAGAAAGACCATTGCACTTGTTTGGAATGTGTGGTGCCCCCTAATGACCGATTTCAAGTAACATACCCTGCAAGTTTTGTCATGATTGTAACATCATTGTCTGATTTGTAGTCTGATTTGTATTATCTCAAGCCAACTTTTTGCATTTGTGGTGCCCCTAGTGGTAAATCTGACTGAAACTTTCAGAGTATGTTCCTGGTACCTCTTAAGATATTGCTTGCAAGGTTTGTGATGACTGACCAAAAGGTTCTGGAGTTATGTGCTGAGCCACGCCCCCTCTTAAGTTCACTGGCCCTACCCCTAATAAGGAATAAAGACCTATATTTCCAGTAGATAAGATTTCTGCAATGGTCTGTTTGTAGGACCTTCAAAACAAGCTGTTCAGCAATCACTCAGAGAACTGATTTCAAAATCTTGCTGCTTGTGTATAAATCACTCTGTGGCTCAGCACCCAAATGTATCTCTGACATGCCTGTGACATATGAACCTTCTAGGACCCTGAGGATATCTGGGGCCGGACTACTGACCGTCCCAAGAGTCAGAACAAAACATGGTGAAGCAGCGTTTTGTTATCATGCAGCACAAACCTGGAATAACCTCCCAGATGATGTTAGACAAGCCCCAACTCTGACCACTTTTAAGTCAAAGCTAAAAACATTCCTTTTTAATACTGCTTGCCCCACCTTGCAATGACTGCATATTTTTAAACTCATTTTTAAATCATCTTATCTTTGCACCTCTTGTCTGCACTTTTGCTATTTTTAAAAGGAGAATTTTTTTAAATTGTAAATCATTTAGTAATTAATTTACCTTTTATATCTTTTTTCTCTTTACTCTGTTCTGTATCCTTCATTATTTTTTATTTTTTATTGCTCTGTAAAGCACTTTGAATTGCCCTTGTGTATGAAATGTGCAATACAAATGAAGCTGCCTTGCATTCATGTATGTTGCATTCCAAATCGCATCTCTTTTTACTTCAAATTTTACCTTTTGGACTACGATGGGTATTTGAGCAAGAGGGTCAAAGTTCAAGGCGCAATGTAATAACAAAGTATGTGTAATCCATTCAACAGTATGTACTTTATTAGGGCAGCTGCAGTAGTGACACAGTAAAAAGAAAAAGTGGGTGATTTGGAGCGCAGCACATATTTTGTTGATACAGACAGGTCAAGTTAATCTTGGGAGGTAACCTTGCAGGCATGGAGGCAGTCATTTCCCAGAAGGTTAGCTCATTAACTGATAAAGATTCTGCTGATTGACTATTAATAATTTCTGTGATAGATCTTTACCTATTATTCAGACAAAACAAGCAATTCCAAGATTCCACTTTGGACTCCGTGAACTTCCAATGGGCCTTTTTAGGATATATTTCAACAGCTTATTGACTGAACAATTCCTCAGTTCATCAGAAAAGTAATCTATTGATTAATCAATACAGAAAATAATCACTATCTGCAGTCCTGGTTTCGGTCTCCACCCATCCTTTCGACTTTAACCATGAGAGAATGTGAAAAACCAAGAGTCAGATTGAATTAATTTGCAACAGCATCTTCTTGTAATGCAATGAAATTTAATGATGACACCAGCGTTGTTGCAATCCATCTTCCTATTGAGAGACAAACGCTAACAGAATTGTCTCCGATTGTGATTAATTGACTTTGCCGAAATAAGAAAATTTGGTTTGGTAAACAGATATGAGCACCGCCCCTGACAGACTCTCATTAGAAAGCTGTGATTACTTACTTTATTAGACACTTGGGTGAGGGGTGGGGAGGGGGGGAGGCTACTGATCTGAGGCAATCTCGCACAGTCAAAAGAGTCATTACAGTTAAAGCGTCACTTCGTGTGTTGACACAGATCAGTGTGATTTGGAAGAGACTTAAGAACAGAGCGGAGAAGCTGTTTTCCTTTTGTTTAAAGACAGACGGAAATATGGGGACATTGTTAAAAAGCCAAACTGGAGAGACGGCTAGCAGAGCGTCAGTGGATGAGTTTGAGAGTTTGAATAATTAAAAAGGTCAGGCTACCTGCCTGCTGTGTGTCGCTTCACACATGCAGGCAAGCACACACACACACATATATACACAGACACACACACAGAGTTCTGAGCGAGGCACAATGCACACTGGGGCAAAGACTGAAGAGACAAGTCATTTGGGGGAATGATCATTTTCCCTCGAACACAGTGTAGTTTGTGAACTAATTGGGTGAATCCATAATTAATTTGCTGACATTAAGCCTTCGGGTCTGCTCCACTAAGACTCTAAGACTCTACTTTCTAAGGATGTGATGAAGTGCTGCTGAAGCCTCGGGCTCACCGCTGATGGGGAGACTCTTGTTCTGGTGCTTCACAGTGCAGGTTCTGACATTTACGGGAGATATCTAACAGCAATACATTTCCATGCGTGTCAGTTAACTCCCAATATACAGAGGGGATTAGTTTAATGTAGGCCTACATTCTCTTAACGAAACATTTCACTGATGGATAAATCCAGAAAATCCATACTCGACATGTATTCGAGATTCAAAACCATAACTGGGCAAGGTCGTACTTCTCACCTGGCTGTTCTGCTACTATCCTCAGGGAAGAAAAAAGATGAATGCAGAGAGATATTAAGAGAGTTTTCACAATGGTTTCTGATGCTGATGAGACATTTAGGGCCTTTTGACTCATTAAAGCAGATTCACCCTATATGACATTTGCAGCTATAGCTCACTGCAAACTGTAGGCTCAGTCATCACTTGTTTTTCATCTAAGATGAAAAACAACAGCTAATTATGTGTGAGGGTTAGACACTGGGCATTTTCTTTGTTTTAAATTTCAAATAGGAGTCATTGGCCTTTGACGCTTTAACTAAATTATAGCCACAAAAGTTTGCAGACAGGGTAAACATTAGGGCTGCACAATACATCGTTTTTTTACTGTTTCACTGTGATGTTAATTTGCGCAATAAACACATTGTCAAAGACTGCGACTTTTTTAAGTTAGCTCAAAGAGAGTGTAGAAAAATGCACTTTAAAACATCATCCATTCTTTTATGGTGCCTTTTGTGTTCAGTTCAAAGTTCAATTTGTTTTAATTAATCAATTAATGTTGGAAATGATTTCCTTTCATTTTTAAATTCCCAATTAATTTGTTGTATTTAGCAGTACACTGAAAGCAGCAGAACTGAGTACGCTTTAACGCCTGTGTTAGGGATGTCAGTGGTTAACCGGTCACGCATGTTAGTCGATCAATTAATTTTGCTACCTTTCAGTTTACTCATGCCTCCAGGTAAGCAGCTCAGCCTTGCTTTAAATTTTTCTCATGGTTACTCACAGTATTGTAGCAAAAAAAATCCCAATTTTTAGCATTTAGACCACTATCATAAAGAGACGTCTCTAAAAATGCTGACAGGACAACTTGAACTGCAAACAAGATCAGCTATGCCTCTTTCTATTATGGATTGTTGAACCATGGAGGTTTTATATTTGTAAAACTTTTCTTGAGCCAAGCAAAGCAGTTTTAAAATCCATGATGTCATTACAATGTCAAGTCTATGAGCCGAGCAGAAACTCAGTGGTGGGGCCAGCAAGAGAAACACTACTGTGCATTGGGCGGCCTATTGCGGCTGTAACCTGGAAGAAAAGCTGAAAACTTCTTTTGACGTATGTGACAGGCTAGTAATTCCACTAGATGGAAAAGGCGCCATTTTGGCATCCAGCATCTAGTTTTTTCCGACATCAATGAGTTTACTGCACTGCACACCAACCTGATGTAGAGGGAGCTAGCTAGCAATGCCGCTCATTTGGCGATGACTTGAAATAGTGTCCGAGGACTGTGTGACCGTTAACGTTTTGTGCACTAAGCACCACTACACTACTGTTGTCGAATATAAGCCAGCAGTATGTTTATTGGGTTAATTTAGCAGTCTGTAATGATTTGGTACCGCGAACGATAAAGCGAATGCTAATGCTAGTTTGCTAACTAGCTAATTTGTGGTCGTCATTTCCGGTGAGTGCACAACAGCCATGGTTGGTTTGAGACAACACTACCCTGTCAAAATTTGCGCACTACGCCAATGATTACATAGTGCACATAGTATACCACATAGAAGTGTACTAACGGAAGTATGTGATTTGAGACACACCAGGTGTTACCAGCAGTAATCTCGATCTGCTAGGTAGCTCCCACTCAACCCAGGTGGTGCACAATGCAGAGCAGCCAAAGCAAACGTTAGCTAACTAGTGGAGACCAGAGCATGGGCAGTGGGCACTATGTTTCCGCATGGTAACACGGCTAGCCGGCTGTCCGTCAGCAAAGTCAACAGAAAATAAAATACATTTACACCACATAACATTAAAATTTCACCACCTCTGAATGGATATGCTGAGTTACTGGAGTGCCAGACCCAAAGGAAAGGCCTTGTTTCACGTCAATTCCTGTTTTCTTCTTAGCAGGAGTCAAAAGCAGAATGAACAGACACCGACATGCCTGGTGTGATTATATATCTCAAGTGATATCATTTATCGCATATTTTCCTCATATAGAGTGTGCCAGTAAACCCGGAACTCCGTTAGCGCTTTCAGCACTTCCAGTTCTCTCGTCTAAAAGTCAGTATGTTTTTTGAAAGGGATTTTGGTAAAATGCCTCAAATAAGGTCTGTGGTTAACAAAAGCTTAAGCGAGTTTCAGGTTTTGTTCTACGACATAAAACACGTCAGTAAATACCCTACTGAATTCTGAAGCCTTTACGTGTCATAAAAAAGGCGGTTGCTAACGAGTTGTTCAATATGACTACAAACCCTGTCAGGGACATTAAACGTCATCACCCCCGAACAGGCGAGAGTGCTGGCAGTCCGCCATTACAGCTTCTTATTTAGCTTAAACAGTCCGATTTCCCCATTATACAATGTTTTAAAATAAAGCGGCCGAAATCAGTTGAAAGCTTAGTGGCGGTGACATCAAGAGTCATGCGCCTGTGGAGTAGTCATGTAGTCCGTTAAAGCCTAATGTTAGTTTTTTACTTCTGGCGATCGCATTTAAGCTTCAAATGCAGTATGAAAGGTGTTCATATGTGAAGATTATCTCGCTGAACAAAACCTGTAAGTATCATAAACTTGTGTTAGCCACAGGGCTTATTTTCTGACATAATCCAAAACACAATGCAAAAACCACATTCACTTTCTCTTCCGGGAACCAGCGCGATGCTAAACTTCCGGGTTTTGACGTCAGCCCTGGCACACTCTATTGTGCAGCCCTGGTAAACATCTAATTCAAATGACGACTGCACTTGCCTTTTTTGAAATATTTTATTTCCTTTGATTTATGATAAACGGTTTAGATGTTCTGTTTCCCATCCCAAGTCATAAATGTATTTGAAGGAGATTTAGTGCAAGTCTATCTGTCAACCAACAGCCAGAAACAGAAACATTTTTATATTCCTATGAGCTACTGCACTTAATTGACTGAAACAATGAATAAATCTGGCATATGTATCCCACAATTGTTTATCACTGTATTTATTCTGATGCAGATCCAGATCCACACTTGTGAACATTTTCTATTACAAAAACAAATGCAGAGGATTGTTCAGGCTTGGCACAGGTATGTGCACTCTGAGCACGTTCTGAGTCGATTTTCAACATTTGTCTACTAATTATGATGAAAAATCTTCAACAGCTGCTGTGGTTTCTAACATGAAAATAATACGACTCATAGTTTAAAGCCCAAAGATTAAAATGAGGTAGGATTAGACGAGAATAGTCTTTTTGATTTAGATCAGTTTGAATTGCATTATGTAAGCGTAAATCCTTAGACTGTACAACAATCTTTTACAGCCAATCTAACCACATTCTCAGTATGTGGCGAAAATACAGAAACCACACTGACACCACAGGGATTAACAATCATCAGATGGAATGAACTCCAAAAATATTTGGACAGTGTTGCATCTTTGTGGAGAAACAGTGCTTTGAGTCATTGTTGCTGAGTGATGAAATGTTGGGTTTTTTAGTTCCAGCACAGACAGTCGGAGGCAGGATATTTTTATCCGTACTGGATGGACAGTTAGAAAGATTAAGATTATCTAACTGGTTATTTTTAGTAAGCTGACAAATTACATCTCATTCAGGGAAAGCTTTAGATGAAATCTTTCAATGAGTTGTCAAATGCACTGCAGCTCTGAAGTCTGTATTTATCTTTCCCTGCTGAAGCTACAACCTCTTTGAATTTCGATGTAGTGTCTCGATGTGTGGTAATCCTTGCCAAGACTCTAAAAACACGGAGCACTTGCTTTAAGATAGAGTTGGATAACTTCAGCAGTTTCTCCTCCTGACTTAATTTCCCAGGGGAGTTTGACAGGAAAATTGTGAGGAGAGACAACTGTTAAAGTTATCTGAAGGGGTGCAGCAGGAAAACGCACAGCAATATCCATCCCACTTACAGCTGATTCCTATCAAAAGCCAGAGCTCAGCAAGCCTCTTTAGAGACTCAGAGACGAGAACAGAGTAAAACTTCTGATACTTTTCCCTTTTCACCCAAAGAGGCACTCTTCACTGGGAAAAATACTTCTATCCTTTGAATGTCCTTTAAGAACAACAAACACTGGTCTCAATGACAGAGTTGTTTATACTATTGATATTACAATCCATTATTACCCTCTTGTTTTTTTCTTCAAAAAAGGCCTCTGTTTTCTTTCCACTGGAGCCCCATTTGAACAATAGGGGCCATTTTTCCCTTTCAGATGTTGGAGTTCCTCTAGAGGTAAATCTGTCAGCGCTGGGCCAAAACAAAGAAAGAGAAAACAGGAAGGTGTGGACACCCTGCAGCACCAGCCCGGCTCTACTATTAATATCAACTTACATGCCCAGATCCTCAGCACCTCAGGCAGGGAGAGTGTGATTTCCATGAACTAAATGAGGCCTGTGACAGCGTAGGCAGGTGACAGCTTGACACAATTATATTTAGCTTGGTAAGCATGCCAAACTGAATGCTTCAAACTGCAGAATTGTTGAACTAGTAATGAAAATTTACTCTCATATACAAACAAGGCAGCATTTGAAATCTAAGCTGCTGGAGCCCACCTTGTGCTATTTACATCCGATCAATAAACTCTTGTTTCTCAAAGTTCCAGAGGCTGAGGTTATCAGTGCAAGCCACAGCCGCAGCCAAAGCTGAAAACACTTCCCAGTACAGGAAAACGCCTGCGGCGTGCCAACCTGGTGAGCAGAGGGAAGGCGTGGCCTACATCGGGAGGGTGAGGTAAGAACTCCGCTCGCCACCAGCTTGGTGTCAGCGAGAGGCCAGGCTCCGGCTCAGACAGCCTGCCTGAGTCCAGCCGGCTCAGCCCGGCTCCCTCTGGGTCCTTCCAGGAAGAGCCAGCGTGATTCAAAGCTTCCTGGTCCAGGAGAGTGAGGTGCTTCCACTCCCCCCACAATGTGCCCACGAACACACACATACACACACACTGCTCAGCCCACTCCCTGTGGACGGTGAGACAGCCAACTCTGTGCTGTACTTGGGCTTACATTGGGAGGAGGCCAAGTTAAACAATGTGTTGATAAAGTCCAGAGCAGAGTGGTGAGAGGAACACAGAGAAAGAGCACGAGGTCCGTGCTGCACCACACGAGCATGAGGATTCACACAGACAGGAACACTTAAATAATAATTTCAGTTTGTCTAATTTTCATAGTTTTGGCCGTCAGTCCTATCAGTAACAATAACACTGTACTCACCAAGTTAATTGCTGAGATCTGGGAAAATGACATCACTAAAGGAAGTCAGACAAAGCAGAAAACATAAACAATCAGATAATCAATTTTAAACAACCCCCTAAGCTAGCTGTATTAAACTGGAAGAAAAGAGATGGAAAATTGATTCCAATGGCGCCTGACAGCCACCACTTTAGAACAAGGGTCATCAACTAGATTTGTCCAAGGGCCAGAATTTTCCTAAGCAGACACAGTGGAGGCCACCCAAACCTGACCCAACCTGCACACTGCACTCTTCATGCATTGTAGTAACACAATGGTCAGGACTGAGAACGGAGACACTGATGGAGAGACACAGACTGAGTGCCGAGTCGCGCGCGTGTGTGTGTGTGTGTGTGTGTGTGTGTGTGTGTGTGAAAAAATGGTGGAAAGTCAACTACTGCACTCCATGTTTCTGTAAGCTATTAATAACTTACTCAGGACACTGCTTTGTCATTTTCATATTTTTCTCATAAGCTTACAGAACCCGCTACATCACTAACACTAATAATAAGCTAATATTTATAATGCTTTTATTACCTGTGGGTCAAATGCACACATTTCATTCATTTTTTCCATTCATTTTCCGTAACTGCTTATCCTGTTAGGGGTCGCGGGGTGCTGGAGCCTGTCCCAGCTGACATTGGGTGAGACGTGGGGTACAACCTGGACAGGTCACCAGGCTATCGCAGGGCTGACACATAGAGACAGACAACCATTCACACTCACATTCACACCTACGGACAAGTTAAAGGTCACCAGTTGCATGTCTTTGGACTGTGGGAGGAAGCCAGAGTACCCAGAAAAAACCCACGTTGACACAGGGAGAACATGCAAACTCCATACAGAAGGGCTCCCCCACCCCAGGGATTTGCTGCCATTTTGAATATTTGCCACAATCACTGATCAATATCTGATCTCTACTGTTGGGCCATTTTTGGGTTGTTGGGTTTGTTTTTTTTTGCTTGATTTTTCTTTTTACAATTTACTGGTACATAAATATCACGGGTTCCAGCGGGTGGGATGTCATCGTCCATTAGGATGTTTCAATGTGGACACAGTCATATGACAATTCGCCTGACATCGCCTGACCCTACTGCCATACTAACTGTAGCTGTAACAGTTTTTCTATGCAATGACATTTTCATACCAACATCTCTAGTGCACCGACTTTTGGTTTCCCCACCAAATAAAGTGGTTTTGTTTGAACCTGCATGGTCATCTGACCCCTTGTGTTGCTAGTGCCATCGACCCTCATTGAACTGATGTCAACATGTTGCAAGATCTAAGTAATTTGTCGAGTACGCTGCTATAACTGATAAATGATGGACAAAAGTACCAAAAAGACCCACAACCAGTCTGACTTTAAATGCAGCCTAGGCTGCGTGGTTTGTCTGCTCCCTGAGCACAGTTTAACTGGCCGTATTTTGCAGAGCCGGAGCCAATAACTGACTTTACAGGAGAGCTTTTTATCCGAGCCCCCTCTGATGGGCTCACAACACAAGGTTGGCCTCTCTCTCCCTCTCTTTACCACATCCTATCATCTCAGGCTCTGCTAATGCGCCATGCTTCCAGGGACTAGGACTGACACACACACACACACATATATATACACACGCACATAGCTCAGTCAATTAGTCCTGGCCCAAGCTTGCAGCTGAGAGATAAATGGTGTGGAGTCTCAGCAGGCTTTTGCGCGAAGCTGTGCTCCTTGTCCGCCGTATGTAGAACAGCTCTCTGGAGGAATGCTAGCCCCTCCACCACGAAGAGACGTGGCGGGCGCAAGGCTGAGGAGGGGCTCAAAGTGCTCAGGATTGTATTAAAATATGACCACAAGGACCCCCGACTCCCTAATCAGAGGTGGTGTGAGAAGCGAGAAGAGGAGGAGAAAGAGGAGGCGGGGATGTTCCGGCGGGATGTAAAGCTGCGTACAAAATTCCAGGTCATTCCACTTATGCCTCATTAACCATTTGTTTGTGCGGTCGAGCTGTAACCTGTCTACTGTAAGAGATCTAATACAAGCCTGATGCTTCCTGGAAAATGTGGCCACGAAGACTATGTCCACACTAAGTCAACTGATTCTTTATTATGTGTAAAAAATGATGTTGGTCCACACACACTTCATGTATCAGTGTTTTTCCTGCATGGAGAATAATGGGCGGGACGCCTGTGGAATATGGTCCCACCTTTTGCTCTCCACAAAACTCGGGTGGCTGATGGGTGTCATAATGAGGGAAAAATATATATATATATATATATATATATATATATATATATATATATATATATATATATATATTCTCTAGCAAGCATTACACTTGGTGGATTTCTGCCATTTGTAACTTAAATTGCAGCATCACGCTGATGCGGTGGTATTATTATAATCAGCACACTGACAAAGAAAAGATCCGTCTGTTTTTGACCACAGCAAAGTGGGAGCATGCCAGGTGTGCCACAGTGTTTCCACTGGTTAACGTCTTTTTCATCCCAAAGAAAAAAAAAAGCCCATATGAAAACACCAGAACAACCAGAAAATTGCTGTATTTATTTTTCCTGTTTTCTCTTTCAGTCAGATAATAACAAACTCATGCCATCTCAGTACACATTTGGTAAAGAGTGGTATTCTGTATCACTCCCTGTATCAAATCACTACTATCCCCGTTATTGTTTTTCAAAAGCTGAATTTTTCCACACATACTTCTTGAAACTCAAGCCTGGTGTTTTTCAATTTATCCACAAAAGGATCAACTTCTGGTTGCGAAAAAACAGCAATATAATTCTGACAGAAGGAAAAACAGAGAAAAAAATCTGGATTTTCATATTCAACCAGCTTAGTGTGGACGTGTTTTCAGCAGGAGGAGGTCCAAGCAGAAAGCCTCACCTCCACCGGTGTAGTAAATCAAGTGGGTATGCTGCATTATCTGCAACAACATGACATCCTTTTAACACCTGACACACCCCGGTAACAAGCGTCTACCCCCACCGGGTCCCGCTGACATATTATATAAGGCTCCCTAGTATTTGTGAAATCATCATCGTCCACACTAACCTTTTCAGACACATTTCAAAAGGGTCTCTGTCCACACTAAAAACCAGAAAATTGCTCTAATTCTTTTTACTGTTTTCTCTTTCAGTCAGCAAACAAAATCACGCCACCACAGTCAACATTTGGTAAAGAGTCCTGCTCTGTATCACTCCTTTGATCAAAACACTATTATCACGGTTATTGTTTTTCAAAAGCTGAATGTTTTCACACACGTCCTCACTGAAACTCCAGGCTGGTGTTTTTTAAAGTATCTACAAAATAATCTATTTCTGGGTGTGAGAAATGCCAATTTAGTGCCAATGGAAGAAAAAACTGAGAAAAAAAAAAATCTGTGTTTTCAAATGTAACCAGCTCAGTGTGGATGTGTTTTCAGCAGGAGGAGGTCCAAGCAGAAAGCCTCACCTCCACTGGTGTAGTAAATCAAGTGGGTATGCTGCATTATCTGCAACAACATGACATCCTTTTAACACCTGACACACCCCAGTAACAAGCGTCTACCCCCACCGGGTCCCGCTGACATATTATATAAGGCTCCCACTCCTCACTAACTTTTCACAAGATGTCAATCCTATCGGTGCGCACACACACCTTTAAATCAGCCTCAGATGCCAGGGAGCGGGGCAGATGCAGGTGTTTGTGTTTATACGAGAGCCCTTCCATTGACAGCAAGATACGGAAGCACACACAAATACACAAACACAATCACACAGCAAGGTGAAAAATTACAGTGTGGGTCTGGTGGATTAACTGCGGAATAAAAGTGCTGATGGGCAACAAAGGAGAAAAAACAGCTATTCATCACCCTGGCACTGGATCAAACTCACACACTTCTCAAATGCCCTCCTTGAGTTATTGTGCGGCTCGGCTCTGGTGGCAGCTCCGCAGATAATGCTGCCCTACCTGAATTGATTAGAGCGGGGACACATTCCCACATTCCAAAGATGGAGCACGTTCCTGCATCTCCTCAATGCTGAAGTGGAAGAAATCTGTTAATATGTATTTAACAACGAGACTGAGATTTTTTTCCTCCCCCCTTCTTTGTGAGTGGGTTTTTTTTTTTAGATCATCAAGCATGCAGCCGGGGTAATTTTCTCAAACAAATGCGGTCGCCGTGTTTTTGCTGTTCCTGCATTTCTCTGAACCTGGGGGAAACAAATTGGGGGCATCTGTGTGAAACTTAAATCACTTTTTACACCATTAGTTCTACGTGCTGCTATTCCAAGTTATACTCAGGCACGCACATTCAATTTTTTTTAAACGCTACGAAACAACTGGAGTCATAGACAATATGCAGACACAAATAAGTGAGGCTTTGCACCACCTTTTGCATCCAGAGAAGCTTCAAGGCTCCTTGCTATGGATTCTTTAACTGAACACCATTCATCTTCATTCATCATCTAAACTCCATTAACATCATTCTCATACTTCAAACCTTTCAGT
Organism: Epinephelus fuscoguttatus; assembly: GCF_011397635.1. Lineage (NCBI taxonomy): Eukaryota > Metazoa > Chordata > Actinopteri > Perciformes > Serranidae > Epinephelus > Epinephelus fuscoguttatus. Next base: position 25,869,656 of record NC_064771.1, read on the forward strand.
GACCCAGTGCAAATGGAGGCATTGTCTTCCTGCAAGTGATGCTCCCCTCATAGGATAGAGACACTTTTCATCTTGCCATCATGATCAGAAACTGAGGTTAACTGATCCACACTGAGCCACACCGCTCCACTTCCGCCAGTGCACCGCTAGAAAAAACATCCCCCAAAGGTTGTTGTGTGTCATCCATCCATCCATCCATCCATCCATCCAAGCCATGTCGCGGGGGCAGCAGGCCAAGCAAAGCACCCCAGACATCCCTCTCCCCAGCAACACTTTCCAGCTCCTCCTGGGGGATCCCAAGGCGTTCCCAGGCCAGATGAGATATATAATCCCTCCAGCGTGTTCTGGGCTTGCCCCGGGACCTCCAACCAGTGGGACGTGTCTGAAACACCTCCAGCGGGAGGCGCCCAAGGGACATCCTGATCAGATGCCTGAACCACCTCAACTGACCCCTTTCAACGCGAAGGAGCAGCAGCTCTACTCCGAGCTCCCTCCAGATGTCTGTGCACCTTACCCTATCTCGAAGGCTGAGCCCAGACACCAGTTGCCAGTTGTGTATTGACCTTATAGAAGGGTGCCATGATCAGATGCAATGTCATGTATCAAGACAGCACATGTGTTTGTTAACAGGAGCAGTAGGCCATAATTGCTTAAAAATAAAATTAAAGCAATGTAAAACACTCTGGCCTAACGAACCGCCTTGCACAAATATCAATTGCCTCAAAATACTGTATCAATAGACTATCCCTTCTAAAAACCATTAGATGAAGACAGACTTCAAGGGAACAAAACATGTTTAAATGCCACATGAATGGCATTTAAGGGGCCAAACAAGCTCACCCGAGTCCCCCGATCACCAAACCGCAGCTTTATAGCAGACTATTCCAGCTTATCTGACATATTTATCACTAAAGCAGCAGTTAAACCTCACGAGGAGGAATCTGTCAAATCGTTTGTGAGAGCTGCTCCTCCTCGGAGTGCACTGGATGGCGTCGCTGTTTTCAGCATGTGAACGTATACAACCCAAGCAACAATGTAATCGTTTGGTGAGTAACTGTAATGTGATTACTGAAGTTAGGAATAGAAATGTGTTACATTAGTGATTACAGACATATAATGGTGATTTTCTAACTTTATCCATTCTTATCACAAGTTCCCAGAGACTCATTTCGTCCAACCAACAGTCTAAAACACAAAGATATTCTATTTACAATTAAATAAAAAAGAAAGAGAAACATTTGAGAAACACTCATGAAGCGTTTTGGCACGATGAGTGATGAATAATTAATTGGGTATCAATCGGTTAATCAACTAATCATTTCAGCACTAACATGCGCTGAATGGGAAGCTCTGCAATCTTTGCTCTACAAGCTGCCATCTGTTACAGTTTGGCACCGTCCCTCAAAGACCAATCAAAGCACCATTTTATCAACAATCTGAACATCAAAGGAGGCTAATAAAAACCATTAATATGAATATAATGTCATCAGCTTTATCTCCGAACTGCTGTAAGTGTTGTATAATATCACTGCTCCACTAGATGGGCCATTTAAATGCATGAAGCCCGTGGTCTTGTGTGAATAGGGTACATAAGGATGTGTATGTGTGCGAGTGTGTGTGTGAGCGCAGAAACCGCTCAATGAGAACTCCTCCCAGGCCCTGACAGTACATAGCCCTACACAACGGGGGAGGAAATGCCATGAAAAAGGATGAATCATGGGATTGTATCCACACTGAAGACACACTGACCGCCTCAGGGTTTGGGTCAGTTGTGTTGTCTAAGCAGCGGCGACTGACACCCCTGACACAAGCGCCACACACATGTAGACAAACTACATTTTTACAGTTCCTAAAAATCTGATATCCTCGTCTGTTTTTCTGTTTTCATTCATGAAACAGCCACCGCCATAGACCCCCCCCCCAAATCAGGGCATGAGAATTGGTGGTGGCCTCCATTTCAACTCAGCGGGTCATGGGGGTCGCTGCGCCTTTTAAAGAAGAGAAAAGCCCCTGTCACAGCACTAGGTTTCTCTCCTGCCGGCCACAAAATGTCTCCTGACACAAAGCCCTCGTACTCGTATCAGCGCACTCCCACAGCATTGCCAACAAATGTGACCTCCTTTTTTTTCCCTCCCACTGCTAAAATAAAAAAGAAAGAACTTAACTCACCTCTACCTTGCCAACTGAAATAAAATAAATAAATGAAAACAATGTGCTCGGCAACTCTGCCAGACCACAAAGAGAAGTAATATCTTTTCTTTCTCTCTCCGCTAACTTCTGCTTGAGATAGTTTCCATGTTAGAGTTAAGGTGACGGCTTCAACTTTATACTTGTTGTGTTCAAGGCCTGGGGGAAAATGCTTTTCACTGTTTATCTTTGGCTGGCTGGTCCGAGCCAAGGCCTGTGAAACGCTGCAGAAAGCCAACGCTGCCACTGCTCAAACCTGCAGGAAAAAAAGCGCTTGGAAAGTGATGTCTTTGAACACAAGTTACAACTGTGGGGGAAAAAAAGAAGGGTTATTTTACCAGATTGAGGTTAATTAGACCTTGCTGCTTGAGCTACACTTGTAATTCCAGATGACTTGATTGAATCGTCAGAGCCAAATGTCTGTAACTACAGTTTGTTTTCATTTGTACACGCTTATAATCAAATGATTTCAGTGGTTCTTAATTATTCGGTTCATTGTTTGAGTCATTTATCAAGCGAAAATGCCAAACATTCATCAGCTCCAGCTTTTCTTTGTTTTTTGTTTTTTTTTATCATGGTAGATTGAATAGCCTCCAGTTTTGGACTGACAGTTAACAAAATGTCAAGTTTAAAGGGACAGTTCACCCCAAAATTAAAAATTCTCATTTTTTCCTCTTACCTGTAGCGCTGTTTATCAATCTAAATTGTTCTGGTGTGAGTTGCCGAGTGATGGAGATATCAGCCGTAGAGATGTCTGCCTTCTCTTGAACATAATGGAACTAGGTGGCACTCCGCTTCTGGTGCTCAATGCGCCAATAAATATATCTGAAAAACTCAACAGCAATGTCTTTTTCCAGAAATCATGACCCAGTCACTCAAGATAATCCACAGACTTTCTTGTGAGCAGTTTCACGTAGGAACTATTTTCTTTCTGCTGTCTAACTGCACAGAAGGAAGCATGCATCTACTGCTAGCTCACCTAGCGCCACTTAGCTAGCTAACGTTACAGCTCAGTTGAGGATGATTATATTAATGTTTACATCTCACGCAAACATGAGCCCCTTGTCCATGAGTAGATGCACTGTTCCCTCTGAGAAAATAGTTCCTACATGAAACTGCTCACGACATGGTCCTACTTACATTTTGAGTAGCTGAAATTGCTGTTGAGTTCTTCAGATGTATTTTTTTTGGCATTTTGAGCACCTAAAGCCAGGTCCCATGTTAGCTAGCTCAGTGACGCATGATTCTGTCTGTGCAGTGATACAGCAAAAAGAAAATAGTTCCTACGTGAAACGGCTCACAACATGCTCTGTGGATTATCTTGAGTACACGTGTCATGATTTCTGGAAAGAGACATTGCTTATGAGTTTTTCAAATGTAATTTTTTGCCGCTTTGAGTTTCATTATGTACAAGAGAAGGCAGACATCTCTACGGTTGATATCTCCAACACTCAGCAACTCATACCAGAACAATTTAGACTGATAAATAGCACTACAGGTAAGAGGAAAAATATGTGTTTTTGATTTCGGGGTGAAATGTCCCTTTAAGATCTCTGCAAACCTGTGCTGGACATATCTAACATTTATAGACTGAGCAACTCATCTGAAAATAACTGACAGATTAATCAATAATGAAAATAAAGGTTTGTTCCAGCCCCGCATTTTCAGTCACTTTTGTGTACGCTATGTGGTAGAATATGCTAAAAGAACTCATAATGTCTTCCAAGGTTTGACCCCATCCATCTGCTCCCACAAACATACAACAATCCCAGAAAACACACACACACACACACACACACACACACACACACACACACACCACCCCCACTCACCACACACAGAGGTCTGCCTGGATTAAATGAAGTGCATGGAGAGCAGGGCCCCATTACCCTGCAGAAACCACTTCACCGGTTGCTTTACTTGCCAGCATCCCCCATCCCCCCCAATAATACAAGCACATGGCTTAAGTCAGCGGTCAGCGGGGAGGCTTGAGGGGGTCAGCCCCTTGTGGGGATGACCTTCATGAACTTGGGGATGGGTAGTGAAGGCAGGATGTGACCAAAAGGCCATGAGGTGAGCGTTCAGAGAAAGACGAGGACTTGTGTGTAGATTTGACTTTCGTCGTAGTGGCACCGAACAAGTGCTGTTTTCTTAAAGAGAAGAAGAAACCTGATGCTGCAGGAAATAATGCTGGGAGTGGACACTCTTTTAGCCAAATTGACTTCCAAAGTAATTACAGGGGGAAAAAAAAAATACAAGACAGTGGTGGAGGAGGAGGAGGAGGAGGAGGAGAGGAGGATGGAGGAGTAGTGGGTGGGGATAGTGTGTAGAATAGGTGACAGGCAGGACAGAGGTGTGTGTGTGTGTGTGTGTGTGTGTGTGTGCGTGTGTGTGCTGGGAGGGAGGCTGCAATCTCCACGCAGAAAATTAACAATTCCACCCCGCGCTGAGTCTGCACGACACTGAATGCATGAAACGCATGAATTATTGCGCAGAAGAGGGCTGAATTAACTCTATATATCAAGCCGAGTCAAAATAGTTCAGGGGTGAGGGGCTGTGTGCCTCAGCTGATTTGGGGGGGGGGGGGGGATGAGTGTGTGTAGGGAGGAAGAGGGAAAAATAAAGTAACTCAACATTACTATCTCCTCCCATTAAAGTTAACCACTTCTCTCTCCACAGAGCCATAAAGCTGTCAAACTGACCTCTGATTTATTCTGCCCTTGCCCAGGCTCCTGTCCTAACTGTCGCATGCCTCCAATTAATTTTTTTTGTTGCTCTCCATCCCTTCCCTGTAAATGTAATGAGATTGCAGCGCAGAAAACTGCTGACTCCCATTAATGCACAATTCCTTAATAATACCGAAAGCTGGCCGCAAAAGCAGAGGAGAAGATGCATGCTCGGCCCAATAATAGCGTTTTAAAAGTGCACAGTTTTGTCAGGAGACGTAATTAACATTATTCATCACAACATTTGTCACATTTGCACATTACAGGCCGACAGAAGCTCGAAGCCGACACCTGGCTTAAGTAAACACTGCATGAAAGACTCTTTGTGACAAATACAATCATCAGATTTGATCGCCGCTGCATCCATTTGTCCACCTACTCCTCACCCACTCAGCCGTGCCTTTCAGCAGAGACAGAAGTTGTTTTGAAGAAGGAGCGAGCTGCTGTGAAGAGAAGAGGAAGTCCAGGAAAGGCACTTTTCAGTATTTACAACAGCGAGCGCTCGCCAGCGGCTGAGGCAAGCAGATGAGGAGATCAGATAAGAGAAAATGGCTGCAGTTATTGCGTTTGGGCTGAGATACAGCAGCCTAACCTGCAAACAAGGTCAACAATGGGCTAATTGAGGCAAGATTTTAATTACCCCAATAATAACTTTCATCCAGGAGACACAGCGAGAGATAGCGTCTATCGGCTGTGGTGACACTGTGATTGACTTGTGTGCTGACTGTTACGGGTGGGCTGCAGGTGCACGGTGGGAGGTATTAAATAGACTGTTTTTGGTCAAAGCTGAGCGCAGCTGGCAGGTGTTGGTGTGGAGGGACTTTATTACCCTATAAACTATCTGAGACAATTCACTCACACCGTCTTCCGTGGGCAGCAAAAGCCCTGATTCAATTACTGCTGAAACTCAACATGGAGAGCCCTGGGAGAGCGGCGAGGCTCGACTCATTGTTCTTCATGTCACCTTCCTAAGCAGAGAGTACATCGGCCAATGTTCTCACACTGCTGGAGCAAAATGAAAGGAAACTCTGCCAGTTGTAGACGTAACCCAATACATGAGTGTAATACCCGGGCAATCTGAAGATTGATATGTTCTCATGGGCGACTAATAACTCTTTTGTCAGAAGGAAAAAGTGGATTCAAGCAGGCAGCAGTGATTGATTGACATGTTTGGGACAATTAGAAGCTCAAGGAAGCGAGTGTTTCCTGCTTGTTTTGTTTGTCCTTTGTTTGTGTACTTGGAGAAGATTCATTAGGCCTCTGCATGGAGGATTTGAGGTCTGCGGAGCGAGAGGGACCCAGCCCAAGTGAAGCATGTCAAATTAGGAGGGAAGAATCAAACCGCTGCTACTGGGACTCATTAGAACCTCAACAAACACAGCGTTTTGTTGTGTATGTGTGCGTCTGCCTCTGTGTGCGTGTACTAATAAAACAGAGGAGTACCGTTGGTTTGTGTGGTTTTAAGTTATTTTCATCATAGCAGTTTGTTTTATGAGGCAACGAAGCTGAGAGACTCTCCAAACAACTTTAATGAAAGTGAGGATCCAGTGGCCTCATGGGAACAGCAGTGCTAAGCCGACGCTCCAACAGAATAATCGACATGCTGCTAAATTAAAAGTATCAGGTGGCTTCGGTAAAGTACCCAAGTTTCCCAGCTTACAAAAACAACAAGGACACCCTGTGTCATTGATGCAAAGCACCTCTTTGTGCATCTGATGAGCAGCAGTTTTGGGGAGATGTCGACTGCATAATAAATATTTCTAGATGAGGTAATGAAGGTAAAGTTGTTTAACAACAACCATTCTGTTTTTAACACTGGTGTTACTGGATGTGGCTGCTGGCTATTTTGCACAGCTATAATTAGATAAATCTGGAATAACAACATAATAATATGATATTATCACAGCAAGTTTCAGTCCCTCTTTCTTTTTGTGTCTCTGATGGACGGCTTAGCTAATTGCCCCAAATTATGTTTGATTGGATACATTGATGTAAACAGCCTCAAGTTCAAGATGAATCTGTTAAAAATATTTTAACCATCTACAGGAAGATGAAAGAGAATGATAGATAGAAAAATATCTATATATTTTTTATGTTTGACCCATATTTAGCACATTATAACAATTAATAAAGAGACAAAGCGGTCTGCCCTTCACAATGCGCAACGTTAAGCCTTAATGAAATTAAAAGTGGGTTATATAAATCCCACCCCCCATACAGTTGTCATGGATGTTGAAATTAGCTAGAGAGACCAAAAGGATGTTCTGCTGTAAAGCTGGGTATTTTAACATGTGGAGGAGTCTCTGGGGACTGACTGGCTTCTGGAGCCAGGCTCATGCGGCCGTTCCATGAACTGCAGTTCAGTCAGGACCACTTAAGTCAAAGAAAACTTAATTTCCATTTGTAGTATTAAATTTGGCGGTATGGCTCTGTTCTGGGGCCCCTCTGCCTTTCCTCGGGCCTACACAGAAAGCTTCTTCCATGTGCCAATGTGGAAAGCCAAAGGCAGAGAAAGCAACCCTCCCTGCCCTTCCATGCGCCTACAAGGAAAGCCTTAAGGCAGAGAGAGCAAACCTCCCTGCCCTTCCATGCGCCTACAAGGAAAGCCTTAAGGCAGAGAGAGCAAACCTCCCTGCCCTTCCATGCGCCTATATGGAAAGCCTAAGGCAGGGAGAGCAGCAGCAAAGATCCCTGGGAATAGAACAGAGCATCATCAATGACAAACAGAAATGACACTGATAAGTCAGACACAACATAAAAGGAGGAGCTGGGGTGGAGGCTGGTTGCAAAGCAGCTTGCAGAGGAAGCAGCAACAGTAGGCAGACCAGAGCAGTTTAAATAGGGCGCCCTGAATGAGATTCGCCAATCGGTTGCATAGAAAGGAATCATGTGATCTATCAGCTGACTCCCTTCCATCAATCAGCTGCTCCATCAGTTGATTGGGCTGTTTGAGATCAGCTGATGTAGCTGGGATGTGAGCTGAGCTTGACATCGTGTCCTGCCTGAACTAAGGCTATGCTCAGTTATTTTGGCACTTCTGTGTTGGCTGAATTTTACAGTCCAGGAGGTGGCCGCTTGGTTGATTTCTGTCATTTGTAACTGCAGTTGCAGCATTACAATGATGTGGTGACACTTTATCGTAATCAGCAGGACAGACGCTGCCAAAGAGAAAGAGAAACCTTCTATTTTGTACTCTTTGGCTAGGCCAGGGCAAAGCAGGTACCAGCCATATACATGCGAGAGAATGCCAATGAGGTCATTATTAATCTCCTTCTCCCTGTCGTTCTGTGTTTTCATATAGTTTGATATCACCAGCTGGTTCGTCTGCATTTGTGAATGCAACACTTTGCAGTTCGCTGAAGTAACAGAGATATTAGGTTTGTTCAAGATGAACTGCGCTTTACCTGGAAAGTGGACAAAAAGCCACGATCAAATCGGACAGTTTTTGTGGACAGGAAGTCACAGAAACATTCACATCCTGATTCCAGTCTATTAAATGTTCAGACCCATATCTCAGTTTGTTTGGAGTCTCCAACTGTTCTAATTATGAGAGAGTAGCCTTTTAAAATGCTTTACAAGCAATCTGTAATGTCTGTTCGTGGTTCAACTTCAGTTTTACATGAATACTCATGTACAGCAGCATCGTATCAGTTTGCTGCTGTTCATAAATCAGCTGAGCAGACCTGTCACTCTAAAACTATAGAAATAAATTGAAAACATTAACAGTCAAACACAGAGGAAATAAATACAAGACAACAGCTTTCATTAAAGATCAGTCAGATATAATCAGGGTCTCACATCTGTACAGATGTTATTTTAAGAACCCTCACATCCCTTTTACAACAAGTCTTTGTGTTGCTAAACATTCAAGTCCAATGTTAATTTAATATCTCTATATACGTCACCATCAGCTGCAAAACAAGTATGCTGTTAACAGAATAAATCTCTCCAATTTAACGAAAATGAAAAGTTTATATAAAACATCATATTGTTGAGTCAGTATCTAAACCAATCACCTGTTAGATCAGGTAAGAGCCTCGAGTTTCCCATCATGCCGTGGGTCCTGCGGTCGGTGTATAGCAAATGCAGCGCCTGGCTCTAAAGACTGCGCCCACCTCAATCTTGTGAGGTTAACGTTGCCAACAAGTGCATGACATCAGAGCAAGTCAGAATCAAGTCGGACAAATATGTAACCGGCATGTGCTGTGTGGCGTTCAGGGTCCATCGATTCTGCACAAACCTGGTTCATCTTGAATGAACCTATTCACAGATTCAAACTTCCCATACCAATAAATCATAAGCAGGCCCATTCAGAATCTGCGTACGTAGATCCACTGATTTTAGGAATCAGATGCTGCTTGTAAAACTCAGAATGTTGTCACTGTCACCTCCACCTCCTTGTGCATGTGTGTGACGATCATGTGTTGTAATTAGTTAGCATTGAAATCAAAGTGAGTGGTGCAGTGAGAAGAAATGTCAAAAATAAGATTTACTGTTAATAGATTAACAGATAGGCAAATTAATTAAATAAAATTATTCTCTCTGCTCCATGTTGAACCTTCCATTTTAATGGCCATGTGTCCCGCGTTTTGTTGACTGACTTTTCCAACAAATGTTTAATTTTAACTACTAAAATCTGAGGTCATTTTGGGTTTTAATGTATCGTGTGGGGTTATTTTTGTTCAAAAACAATTGCTATCATAAGTGAATATTGTCTATCACATAAAATTAAAAAAAATCAGAATTCCACAGATTTTCATTTTCATTCATTTTAATCAACAATTAAAAAATGTACAGATTCCATTTTGGTCTGCTCATAAAACACAAACAACACCTTTTTCCAACCGTAGTAAAGTAGCATTTGCTATGGCCTAATTTTTAACCAAAATGAGCTGTCCTGTGAGATGGACAAATAACATTGTGTAACATTGTCAGCTGTGAGACAAGTGCTGAAGAACCGTCTACAAAGTGCAACACTGAAGAGAGTTAATACAAAAATATTCTCCTTTTAGTTACACTACAACAGTTAATTTGGAAAATGTGCTTCTGCATAATTTTGGGGAATTTTCATCTGAAAAAATATTCAATTAACTTCACTCTTACACAGCGTGGTGTCCCTAAAATCACTTCAAACACAAATAATTATTATAACACCTAAAATACATTGCTTGGAGAAAGAAAAGTGTTTGCTTGAGCCAGTTGAAGCCATCGTACACATGCATGTGTGTACACATGATGAGGATGAGACCACCTCCGCTTCATTTGGAGCCAGGAGAAACCCTCCATGTGTTGATTTTCAAAAAGCTCCGAGTTAAAAATGTACACTATCAGAAAATTTCCACTTGTGAAATGTGAATACCACATCAGGGAGCCAAAATCTCGATTTCATCTGAGAGAATATGATTGTGAGTGAGTATTTTAAACAAATGACACACAGAGTATATGGCATTGTTTGTCCACAATCCACAGCAGAGACACCCAACTGGAAGTCATCAGTCTATCTCACTGCACCACTGCTGCAGTTACAGTAAGAACTCCAGTTGCTTTTAATGCTGCATTTCTGCATTAACAAAGGGTTTTGTTTTCCACTGTCACAGCTCAACACTTACAAGGTTATCCCATCCGTGTGCACACGGTTAATGGCAGCAAATGAACATGCATTTGTGCTGTTGTGCAATGTCCTTGCTGATGGTGAATGCAATCTGCAGCCTGCTCAACACTGAGTTACATCCAGTTCGGTGAGGTGAGTCACATGTAAAACCACATTGAACACACACTCTGAGGTTTAAAACTGACAAAGCAGACCAAGCCTACCAAACACAGCAAACATCTGAAGATTTAATACCACTGCAACTCGTCATTGAGCACAGCTGTGAGAGAAAAGAAAACCAAATGGCTGCAAGGAGGAGGAATACCGAAATATGCAGAAGAGAAAGAGTCAGAGTGCTTTCTCGCCTCAGCCGGCAACATTCTCTTTACATGGCCCACCAAGCATGGCAGAACCAGTAAGATATAGGATTTACATCCAGCAGTACTTCACCCTCCTGCAATGAGAAAGGGAAGTCCAATTTGCTATTGGAGTGGAGAAGAGACATCTGCCACTCCATTGATCTCTGGGGTTAAAGGGAAGCTAATCTATCCCCGGGCATATCCAAGCCGAGGCCTTCAAACAGCTCACTTTACCACACAGCCGCTGCTGCACAACAACTCCCAGCACCTCTGTTATCATCCACAAGCTTAGCTGAGCAAACTTCCCCCTTCGCCGCCCCCACACCGCTCCCTCTGCTCCTCTCTGTCTCCTCTCTCTGCATCTACACCTGTGATGTCTCCCCTCAACAGGCAAGGAGGTGTGGCGTTTCCTGTCCCTGTCTCTCTCACTTCCCCCTGCCCCTCCCTCACATCCCTCTCTCTCCCATTCCTCAGATCATTTCAAAGGGCCCCAGAGATCAAAGCTGGCCCTTCTTTTAAAATGGACAGGAATGGGGGATGTATTTAGTGAATCATTTATTTGGAAGGAGAGAGAGAGAGGAAAAAAAAAAGACCCCACCCCTCCTCTCCACTCCAGTTTCTGTCTCACCACTTTTTCTTTTTCCCCTGCTATCCCCATCCTCCTGAGGCCCTGCCTGCCACCTCTCAAGGCAGTTTTTAATATGCAGAGAAAATAAGCTGGTCGTCCTCTTCAGGCGATGGATGGGCGGGAAAGGCCTGGGGAATATAGTTCGGCTACACGGGAACACTTGCTTCTGATGGATTAACCCCTCCTGCACCGAGATATGAAGTGGTGCCTGAACATCGACTCTGTGAGACTCCGTGTGTTTGTTAAAATGACAGACAGATAGCTTGATTTAGGAGGTCTGGTGAGCTACGCTTAAAAGGGTTTACTTTTACTGCTTAGCAGCAGAGCAAACATTGAATCAATCTTCTTGATCTGTACATTGTCTGTGAGAGATATTACAACAATGTGGAGCAGAGCAAATCACATATATGGAGTGATTATAATACATAACACAGCTCACATCCTGTGCTAAATCATGATTAGTGTCAAATATATTCTCCGAGTTTGAGGTGAACACTCTGTCTCCCTCTCTGTGTCACACAGACACACACACACCTCTCAGCTGACCGGCCTCCAGCAGGAGGGGTGACCCTGCGAAAGGGCTCCGTCACACTCCCTGCCCAGCAAATGGAGTGAGGCTTGAGGCAGCTAATGGCATAATGAGCCCGGAGTGACATTTTTGGCCACGGGTGTGGGGAAGGCCCTGGATGGAGGCAATGCACGTACACACACACGCGCACATGCACAAAGGTTGATGATGGTGTGTCCGTAGTCTCCATCATTCTGACACTGTCTCCTAGTTACTCAGTGATGTGTGTGAGCTGAGTGTGAGCAGCCTGCCAATGCCATCTCCAGGCTTTATATTTTTCATGATAGCCCAGTTTTGGCCATGAAAGTAAAATTTGACTTTTTAACTTTGCAGAGAATGACAGATTTTTCCTATGAAATGTTTAATTGGATTTAGTGAAAAAAAATCTCAAAGGCATTAGTCTTGTCTTAAAGGAGTAGTCCAACATAGGGATGTCAGCTTCATCAGTTTTGGTTAATTTTGCTTCCGATAGCCAAAAACCCATTACAGAGTGACTAGCTGGTTAATTCTTGAAAAAAAAAAAGACGTTATGCTTTAGCACCCCATTTAAAGCAGTACTGATCTAGAGGTGGTGAAAATTCAATGTTACGTGATGTAAATGTCTTGCCTTTAATTTCTTTTTCAGTTGGCTTTGTTGACAGATAGTCATGAGCAGCATTACCATGCCAAAACATAGTGCCCACTGCCCACCCTCTGGTCTTCACTGGTTAGCTAACATTGGCCTTTGCCTGCTCTGCACTGGACACCACCTGGGTACAGTGGGAGCAAATGCAGTACTGTTCATTCCCCATCATTTCTGGTAATGCCTGGGATGGCATTGCTGTGAAAACATGGTGGCCAACCTCCAGTCTACCCACAGTTAGCCACAGTGAGTAAGAGGCTTCATTTTGAGCCGCAAAGCCCCTTTAGCATTGTCAACTAGTGGTGCTGACACTGCTAATAGTGCTAACAGTGATAACATTGGTAAAAATGCTAAAGGGGTTTGCAGCTCTATGTTCAGTCAATCAATCAATCATCTATTTGTCACGTGGAATTAAACAAGTTACCACTCTGGGTTAATGTGATTTCAACAGCTCCTTTAGCTGCTCCGCTGTAACCCAGTCCTTTTTTACGTCTTCTTAAGCAGGATTTACACTTGCGCATCAGCTTAATGCAACGCCTACGTCGTAACCTACGCCAGTGGGCATTTATACTTGTGCAATGGTCTCTCTGTGTCACTCTACAGTTACACCTCCAAAACACTACTGTAGTGGTGAGGTTTCTGTGAAGTGCTGTAAAGTTTAGCTGATTCAAAACACACACTGAACACAGCTTAATAGAGACAATTTCAAACACAAGTATACAAATCATTTATAAGTTGCAGCATTCACAGACAAAGCACTTGTCTTTATCTGGACACATTTCCCCCACAGATACAACATGCTAATGTTTTTAGCTCAAGCCTATGGCATTTTACATTGTATAAATTAGCCTAGGAGCTAGCGGACTTTTCCTCTACACATATGAAGCCAGGGACAACAGCAACATTTAACAAATCACAAACAAGACTTAAAATGCTGTTTTGTGGAGGCTTTATTGTCTTCACAATTTATTGTTTCTTATCTTTGTAATAAAAGTAAATAAAAGCTAAGTCCGCATCACTGCAACATGTAGTTACACCTCTGGGGAGGTGCACGCCAGGCTTCGTCGTAAGGTTTGGCATAGGCTCTACGTCGGGGCAGAGCCTTCACCGTAGATACTGCGTCAGTATAAATCCCCCTTTGCATTGCTGCTTCATTATTATCCAGGATTCCAAATCCATGGTTGCTGGCTTTGGAATGAAACTGAACCGCTTTACAGTTGACCATTTACATCCCTCATTCAATATTTTGGAAAACATGCTTATTTGTTTTCTGGCTGACAGTTGCCAAGAATAAAAACATCACAATCCTGTGTTGGACATGAATCTACAGCCAGGAGACAGTTAGCTTAGCTTAGTATAAATACTAGAAACGGTTAGGTAACCTCTCAGCGACGACAACACTCCAGGAAGTCACTGTTCCCGGAAAAGAACAACACATTAGCCATCCAAAATTGAAACCTACTATGTTTACATTTAATTTTTTGTACGACATGTTAATTAGCAAGATTTAGAGGTGGTGGCTAGGAGTTATGCTAAGCTAAGTTAACCACTGACTGTAGCCTTATATCAAAAGGACAGATGGTGCTTTTTTCCCTTGCCAAGCCTTCTGAAATGTTGGACTATTCATTCATTCATTCATTCATTCATCTTCTAACCGCTTCATCCTCTTGAGGGTCGCGGGGGGGCTGGAATGTTGGACTATTCCTTTAACACAAAAAACTCATACATAAAGTATAAAGTTGACATAAAAATGAATTAATCATACATTAAATGTCAGTAATTAATGTCAGTCCTCAAAAAGTACTGAAGTTCAATACCCGGCCAGACACATCACTCCTAAAATCTAGGCAGAGTGAGTCTGACATGCAGTCGTGTGAATCCAACAAATTTAGCTGTGCTCAGTGTGGTCTGTCAGGGCTCCGCATGCATTTTCTTGGGACAAGCTTCACTCTCAACTCTGCTGTACAACAAATGATTGACAAGTGCTCTCCTTCACTGAGACATCGACATGAACCCTTCCTACACCTGATCGGATGAACAAGCTGTCATCGCTGAAACCTTCAAACTGTCAAACCCAAAAGGAGTTCTCTGAATAAATGTGAGGCAAGAAATTCTGTAGGAAATGCAATCCTGGGGTCAACTTCTTCTTTTTTCTTTTTTTTTTTTTTAAATAGAGGCTGCAGTCAATATTTTATATTTCAGTGTATCACATGACAATATGAAAACAATGTGACAATGTGAAAGGGGTTGTTTGTAGTGACGAACCTATAGAGAACTGTCACCACAATCTGCAGCTCCACTTCACTTTACAGACTTAATTGTTCAGCTGTCTTGCAACTTTCCCCATTTGGTTTACTCTCGTGGCTCTCACATCGGCTCGAGAAAAAAGCTCTAAAAAATAGGGATGCACCAATCCGGCTTTTTTAGTCCCCATACGATACCCAGACTTTGGGTATTTGCTGATACCAAGTACCAATTGTGGAAGTGTCTGGGCTTATTCTTTAATGTGTGAAGCAACATCACGCTCAACTAAAACATTGCTTAGTAAACTTCGTAAAACAAAATACAACAAATAATTTGTTTTTAGCTCCCTAAGCTATCTAACGATGCTGCTAACACATGAAGCAGTACGCACACGTGTCATCAGATGTTATGATAGAATTTAACTGAATAGAGTGGCTCCATTGTCACCAATACCCAATCTAGCTATCTGAGACTGAACTGGCCGAATTTCGGTATCAGATTGGTGCATTCCTCCTAAAAACCTAGTACACCACCTGCTCAGCAGCAGCTAGCCAAAAAAGACAGAGTTAGCAACTAGCTTGTGGAGCATTTAGCAGATAAAGAGCCAAATACTTCCCTAGGGACTGGTAGAGACCAAAAATAGAGCTAAAAGAGAATCAATACCAGACTTTCGTTCACCAGGGGGACAGAAACATGACTCTAAATGAGGCTTAGCGATATGGCTTAAAAAGAATATCACAATATTTTTTAGGCTATATCACAATACATGATACATATCTTGATATTTTGAAATCTCTTCTTCTGTATTCCTGTAGACTACTGTTGTAAATTTCTGTAGACTACTAAAATACAAAATTATTAAATGAACTACAGTGACAATAAAGTTAAATAAAGTACCTACTGTCATATAATAAATTTAAATAAAATACTAACAGAGTTAAAATTGTTGTAATTAAATGAAGCGAAATCACTGGTGCTTTCGTTTTTTGAAGCACCGGTCTTGTCTTGGGCCAAAAGTGTTGATGTTTTTGCCGTGAACTTGAAACTTCAGGTCAACAGTTTGATGTTAGCATTTTGCAGGAAGTTAAGCTGTTACTGTGGCGCCTATAAACATGAGGATTTATTCACTATAAGCTGGAAACAAAGTGATAGCTCTCCAGCCCATGTATTAGTAATATTTGTAATTGGCAGTGTTGCTCCATGGTTGCAAAACGCGACTTAATTGTAGTGGTCAGGAGCCCTGCGGATACAAAAATACATGTCTCGCCTGCTCACCCACCGTCGCTCAGGAGAGACTGATCGAGATGGGTGGAGAAGTGTGTGTTAGGAATTATGTTTGTGAGTCTTTTTGTGTGTGTGTGTGTGTGTGTGTGATAGGGACAAGGAGAGAGAACCGCCACGCCGAAGTGTATCTCATGCTGGTAGCTTTAAAAAAAATGACGTCACAATTTATACTCGATGTTGTTCAAGCCACGATACATCGAGTATAATCACTACATTGCCCACCCCTAACTCTGCATAAATGATAATGTTGCTCCATGACTGCTGGATGTATAAACAGGGAAATGCCAACAAGTTCCACGTATCAACTCTGTCAGTTGTGTGCTATCTACTCTGCTCAGGCCTCTTAAAATCTCACACCAAAAACAGAGTCTGTGAGATCAGACTGGCATCACCCGGCTACCTGACATTTGACAGCGTGTATTCTCTGAAGCACGCACTCTGCAAGGCTGTTGCAATCTCCATTCTTGGCAGTCGGGCGAGAATGCAGTCAAAAACAAGGGCTGAAATGTTTGACAGCCTCCCTCTATGTCAAGCTTAATGTATCATCTGTGACCGTTTTAGTTATAGATGAGAGGGGAGACGGGATTGTGTAGCGCAGGTGTCAGAGCCCCACGCAGCCTGTGAAAACAGAGCTGCCATGATGTAGGCTAAAGGTTCCCCTTTCTTCCCTCTTCACTCTCTGACCTAGATGTGTATGTGTGCGTTACACTGGTGTGGGTATGAACTCTGTGAGAGTGAATGTGCGTTGGGTGGTCCTGTCTGATTCACTGTACGTGCTGGCTGTGAGCCAACACCTTCTGCCTGATTCACCTGGGAGGTTCTACATCTTTACGAGCCTCGGTAGCTCTGTTCTGACTGCCGAGAAGAGACATGAGAGCTGGACCCCACGCGGGGAAGAGAGAGAGAGCAAATTAAACACAAAGAGACAAGCGGGAAGAGCCCAGATGAGCCGTAGAGTCTAGTCGGTCAGGCAGAAGTGGGCCAAGCTGGTGTTGCACTCAGGAGATGACACACATACAGGCTACTCCAACTGACTGGAGACAAGCCTTGCAGTCTCTCTCTTTCACACACACACACACACACACCTACAGAGCCCGAGTCCCCTGGGTCCTGGTTTTCCAGAGCTGCATGCTGATGTTGTGAAAAATACAGCTCCAACATCAAGCTGACTAAACAAGAAGACGACGGCTTAATATGGGCGGGATGAGTGGAGGTAGGGCACGAGGGTGACACCACGAAATTACATGTCATTACCTGATGAAGCCTGACTTTTGTTCCACCTCAAGTTCAAAGCAGTGAAGTAAACTATATGTGTGCAGCTGCTGCTCTCCATCAGCTGAGCAGAGATGTGGAGTAATTAGGGCTGTAACTATCTAATGAATTATCAATTAGCACAATAGGAACAACTGTCTAAGCCCAGAGTGGCATCCTCAAATACCTTTTTTTTTCTAGAACCCAAAGAGACTCAATCTACAATGAGTAAAGATCTCCGCTGGCGCCTGTCGGAGCTTATCGCGGCCACTCAGACAGTACACATGGTGCAGCTGCGCCCAGTGGAATTGTCCCTCCTGGCTCCCTTGCAATCAAGATGGTGGCGAAGACAACGTAAACGGGGATTAATACATCTCGTTATGTGTATAACTTTAGTGGATCATAACATATCAGGTATGCAATTAATCTCTAGAGACAAAACTTTTCTACTGATGTCAGTTTCTGAGCTACAACAAAGGCCAAAAGCCTGTAACAGACGATGAGGCCGAGACAATTTCCTTTTGCTACCTGACTTTGTTGAGGATTTGCAGCACCTATCAAAAGGTTACGAGGAGTGAGGAGTCAGCAGTCATTGATGGTATAAAACAGTCAATAAACAGGCTTTTTAACAATTGTAAATAACCACAACCATGACAGCTCCTTGAGCATACAGTCATAAATGTGCCCAAGAAATATTAGGTAAATTGGTCCAGTAGTTTGCGAGATGAGCTGCAGACAGACAGATACACACACTCAGGAATTTGCAGAGATAATGATATAAAACAAAGAAAAGCCACTAAATATTTGGCAAACTAACAATCAACTAAATTATTAATGAATAATTTCTGTCAATAGATTAATTAGCTACTCATTTCAGCACTAGTAGTAACAGAAAAGGTAACGCCCTGCTGCCATTTACGTCCATGTAAAAATTTAGTATGATTTCATGTTTGCTGAAAAAGATTTCCGCAAATAAAAACTGCAGGTGGGTTTGTTTCTCTACCAGCTGAGAAAATATGTGAGGTACTGTGGTCGCTTAGCGTGGGTCATGGGAGCCAGAGGACAATGGCCGCCTCTTAGGCACAGGTTAATGAAGCCTTTCAGAGGGCATCCGTTTTGGGCCTCCGCAGGTTAATTACAGAGCAACACACTGACAGGCAGCCAAGTTGATTTTATGCAAAGCAGACAGGTAAGAAACTTGTGCTGTGGTGCAGGCACGGTTGGTAGCTTTCACATTTCAATGGAAGCAGCTGTGTCCTCCGCACTGGTCATAGAATCAGAGTCTTAAAACCAGAGCTCACAACCATTGACGGCAGATTTCATCAGTGCATTTCTGCCTCTGGTCGAGTGTGTCGCACTGACAGCTGCTATCTTTACTCCTCACCTCTCTTGTGATAAACAAAAGGCCGACTTGGCCCAGGTGTCACTAACTGCACCCTTTGTCTGTGTCCTCATCAATACAGGAGGCCACCAAGCTGACATTTATCCATTTTTCATGAACAGAGCCATGCAAAAAAATATGTATTTTCCCAATGGTACATTTCTGAGGAGCAACAATAACCTCCAAGATCGCTATTTGTAGCAACATGACAGGATAAATTGCAGATGAAGTGAGATGCTGGAGTGGAATGAATCACTAGCCTGTCTACGTCACACAATCTCAAGTTGCACGTGGTAAAAAGTGAACTCAAAATAACTGAGAAAAGACGCACAAACTCAAAAACAAATCAATTATCAAAGCAAAATAAAAAAAAAATATTAGGAAAATTCAGATTGTGTTTCTTCTACAGTAAAATAGACTCCATCTCCTTCATCTTGTCAACTTCACACCCCTTAAAGCTGCTGTATTTTGGTCACACTGGGATACAAGAAGGGTTGCATGATAGCTTAAAGTGGTATTTTACTAAAAACATACCCTTCGAGTACCTAACGCTCACCCCCTGTAGACATGAAAGCTGGCTTCAAGAAGATTGTAGCTTTCTCAAAGGGCTCCAACAGTGGTCCAGTCTCACACCTAAAAGTATCAAATCCTTCACAGTGACTTCTTGAACCACTTCTGCAACATAATCCACCTCTCGCCTGTATCTGTATGCAAAACAGATTCTACAAACACACTTCCTCCAACATACAGTTAAATATTCTGCTTTTATTTCTATCTCCTGCTCCTCCATTGGTGTCATGCTGTTTATGCACGTCTTTCAAGCAAAATGGAACATGGGGTCCGTCTTAGTTTCAATATAAGAGGCAGGAAAGAGTTTAGAGAGTGGTACAAATTTAAAAGAGGAGAGAGTGTGATTTTATTTGGATTATTATCAAAAAAGTGAGTGAAATCAAATAAAATGTGCAGAGGCGTAACAGTTTGCTGCTTTGGCAATTACATAATCCGCTGCTATCTAACATGTCAAATTTGTTCAATGTACAATCTAAGCTTAGGCGAGAACCTGGTAAACAACACTGTGATACCACAACAACAAGGCATCATGGCCGCATTCCCAGTAATCGTACAACGAGGCATCAGACGCTCCTCGCTCTGACCAATCCCCGGGGATCAACTTCTGGGTGGTACAGCCAGGGATTGGGCCGTTTGGTCTCCAACGGCACCCGGTCCGGGCCCTAAATGGAGCTGACTGATCACATTTCACAACAGGGCCAGTGCAGCCAGCGGAGCAGAACAAGAGCAGAGCCGGTGGCCCACGGCCCAGAGGCCCACTATAACGACCGAGGCACGCTGTGCTGTTGGCAGCCTGGAGAGCAGGGAGGAACCTTCACTACACACAAACCTCTTTCAGACATAGCAGCTAGATTAAAGTATCTGGTAAAGTAACGGCTTTTTGGGCAAACACAGGACTCCATTACAGAAATTCTCCATAATAAATCTGCTTAAAACAACATGACCGACAAGCAACATTTGGCATTAGGGGAACAAGAAAAAGGGGAAAAGCCCTTTTTCCTTTTCACCACGGTGGCAGAACTAGTGTGGAATTCATGCTGTAGGAAGTTGGCAGGGCTGAAAGTTAAAAATTTAGGAAAGGAGACTGAAGGTCTGATGATTAATGTGGTTTTCCAAGTTTTTTTTTTTTAATCCTCTTTTATCCTACGCTGCATGGGGAAAAATAAAGTAAATGAAAACACGTTTTTACAGACCGATCTGACATGAGGAGAATCTCCTGAACAACTTAAATGTCTCATAATTGCAAAACTGGTTTATTTGTGGTTCATTTTCTATTTTTTTTTCATAGCACATAAAGCAGATTTAGACTCAACAGAATCAAAAAAGACCTACAACGTATCAATACTTGATACCTTCCCATAGACCCAAAGATTAAAAAGTATGTTGTGTAAAAATGTGCCACAAATCAGTACATTTCACCTAATTTCCTGAATCGGCTAACAAGCAATACCATTATTTAAATTTCTTCTAGTCGCCTACACTCATATCCTGCTTAAACTGTGCAACACTGCCTCCACAATCTCTGGTGGTACTGCTCCGTTTCATCCATATCCGTAAGCTTTCAGAAAATGTACAGACGTAATGGACGCAAAGTATGGACAGAAGGCTCCGTCTGTCTCCGTATTTAACGCTGAGCATAAATAAGCCCTTACTTGTGACTTGCAAAACAATGACTTGGTCCCACCTCTGGTAATGTTTTACATTTCTCCTAAGAAGTCCGAATAAGATGCCCATTCAATATCTCTCCGACGACATATTTAAACTTTTGCATGCTTTACTTTTTTCTTCAATTTTAGACTGCTACTTAGACTGCCGGTGAGACTTTTCCAGAAATGTTCTGGGACTTAAATAAAAAAATAAAGCTGAAATGCACACTTATGTAACAAAGTGCATATCTGACAGGAACACACACACGGAAAATAACAAAATAGCCAACAGATGCTTGGACGGACTCCTACAAGTA
This sequence comes from Epinephelus fuscoguttatus, assembly GCF_011397635.1. Lineage (NCBI taxonomy): Eukaryota > Metazoa > Chordata > Actinopteri > Perciformes > Serranidae > Epinephelus > Epinephelus fuscoguttatus. The sequence continues at coordinate 25,891,029 of NC_064771.1, forward strand.
CATGTACAGTACACAAACTACCAAAACCCGTCATAAAAACTCTCATAATGTTTCCCCTCTTTGCAGTTCGGACCAAAGTCATAAACCGGCTCTACCTGGAGAGGAGACACGGTTTTCCACCAGTCACAAACTTTTACTGCTTTATTTGAAACTAAATAAGGATTTTGCTTTTCACTTGTGGCAATTACCTCCCAATAAAACGCACCGACAGAATTCATTTACAAGCTTTAAAACACTGGTGATTTTTCCTTTCACCGGGTAGCACACTGTACACCTCTCCCTCTCTCTCAAATAAGACAAACACTTCAGCGAGTTGCCTTGAGAAAACACAGAGAGAGTTCACACTGTGGAGAGAAGACAATTTTCAATCAGAGATAAGCAGATGAGTGTCCTCAGCTGGAAGTTGGGAGTCTGGCTGGCTTGTTTACCTAAGAAAATGGACTCACACGGTGAACTTCAAATGAACCACATCTAATGCAGACACATCTGCCGCGAGCTTAAAACAGGCACTGTGGGCTGAAAAATAATGGATGTCAATCATCACAGCTAAAGAGGAGCGGTGAATATTCTGGACTAACAGACATTACTGTTGCACACTGAGCTGCACTGAGACAAAAACATATCCTGTAATGCATATACATAACTATGAGTATATAATACACTTAGAAACTCTCCTGAGAAACCCATTTATTCTTGTATGTGCAACTAGGGCATGAAGGCAACATTTTGTAAACACAAGCCCAATTAAAACTTGTTTTTGCAATTAACTCTTGTTCTCTGGAGATGTCATATAAACATTCATGAATTCACATAAGAATACACAGTGGGTTCACGCTTTTAGGAGCACTTCATCATCAAACTAGATAGGCTGCCATGTGACGGCGTACTTCATAAACTCTGAGGTGACCTCAGCCACTGCCATCTGTCTGTGCATAAAGAATAAATAGGACGGTATACAACAAGAAGACGAGGGGGATATAAGATAACACTTGCTCTTTAATCTTCCACATCATTGTTCATACATACATATAAATGACAGAAAGGCTATAAAACCCAAGAGAACTGGAGGTTGCATCCACAGATCATGACCATCACTACCTGTGGCGGCAAGTGACAGTATAATGGGAGAATACTCGGCAGACGGCACAGAAGCACAGTCCTGGGAGTCCTTTGTCATTATTCATGTTTATTATTATTAAATGTATTTATTTGTGTGTTTTTCATTGTTGTAATTCAAAATTAAAAGTAGGTAATTAAAAACTATCAATACTGACTAATAGGACAGTTTTAATCCTAATAACATTTTTGGCCCTATCACCCAGGCCCACTCCGCCTTTTTTTTTTTTCCTCTTTACAACCCGTGAAAACATGAATCGACATTAAGTCAAACATCTGCTGGTCTCTTTTGGCGCTGCTTCTGAGGTTGGCTTGGTGCGTCAGGACAGGTGCAAGATAAACTGTCAAAAACCCAGCTAATCAACAGAAGTGTGTACCACTGAGGTCTGACTCTGACCGGGAGAAATCTGCAGCGTGTGTAAAAAGATAGCCTGGAGGAACTATCGGCAACAAAGCCCCTGAGAACTCAAGAGAAACTCAGTAAAGTATTCTCTGGTTTCAGCAGTTCTCAGCCACAAGCAATAACCGCTATGCAAAATCTAACGTGAGTGGCACACCGACTCTTCCTCCTGCACAGGATTTTAAAGAATGTCTTGTCACGGGTAAATACAGTGACGCTGCAGATGACAGCAGAGCGGAGGACTTGTCAAATAGTCAAAGGAAGATTTTTGTTTTACCAAAAAGCGCTTGTTGCAACAACAGATCACAAATTGTGAGATAATTGGCAGCATCCGATAGTGCCAAAAATCCCAACTGATGGAAAAGCCTGTTAGACAGATGCATTTAATTTAATATTTAATGAACAAAAGCACAGCTTGCAGTTCAGGTGCCTTGTGACTCTCCAAAATTTAATTTTTAAGGAGCCAGGTGTTTTTATTTCTCTTATATCAACAGAATTCCACCTGCAAAGAGAGCACCTTGTTGGTGTTAAGCTGCTATTGCTTCATTTCCACTGCATGCTCTGGCTCAACTCGACTCACCTTGATAACAGGTCCTTTTCTCCATTTTGTTTAACACTGCAGATATTACCCCCTCAGTGAGGGTGGGATTCTGCCATGACATCCTCAACTTGATAAAATCCTTTTATTGGCAACCAAACAGAGGAACGTCGGCACTTGGCCAATTGCACGGTGTAGTTTTGTTACCCTAGTTGCTTAAGTCGAATGAATAAAAAAAAAAAAAATTGTTGTCACTTTTGACGGTAGCTTGGCTATTCAAAAATGGTGGGTTTGTGCAGGATGTCCCATGCCATGCTAGTGACAGTTCTCTCTGACCTCTCAGAGGTGTGCAGTGTTTCAACTCCGCCTTTTAGTATCGTCTCAGCTTGCTAAGAACCTCAACCAAGGAGGCACCAAAAAAAAGCACCAGGTACTATCCACTAGGGCTGGGCGATTAAGCAAATGTTATCTTCAATTACAGTTTTGGCTTCCAACGAACTGAGATAAAACAATTAACGTGCCACATTCTGTTTAGCAATGATGCTTTTGTTTTGTGTTGCATTATAAACCCAGCGCACCCCTTTCCTTTACTGCTCTGCACTCAGTGTTGCCAACTTGGTGACTTTCTTGTCCGAATTAGTGACTTTTCAGACCTTACGTCACAAAACGTAGCCTGCTGCCAGTGTGACCACTAGCGTTGTACCGATACCAGTATCGTAAATGCCTCCGATACTGCCTAAAATGCGGTATCGGGTATCGGCGAGTACATTCTATGACCAATCCAATACCACGTAATGCCTCACGTCATTACGCATGCACGCTACAGGCAAACGAAACAGAAATGGGGCGGAGTTTAAAAAGCATTCTACTGTAGCCTTTAAAATGTCTTTTTTACCAAATTGTTTGGCTGCACTTTAACCTGTGTCTTGATCTGTGTCAACACTGGATAATAATAATAAAAAAGTTTTATGGCATTCATTCTACTATTATGTATTATTATTATTATTATTATTATTATTATTATTTTTAACGCGCTGGTATCGGATCAGTACTCGGTATCGGCAGATACCTAAGGTTCAGGGATCAGAATCAGTATCAGGAAGGAAAAAGTGGTATCGGTACATCTCTAGTGACCACTGCAGGATCAGCCTATTGAGCTCTCTGAGCTCTCAGAAAGGCTGTTAATGTTTCACTTACAACGGCATCACCCAAATGTGTTGGTAGATGTGCTGGAAGATGAGTTCTTATCCCCCCAGTGTTCAGGCAGCCTCCCACCGTACCAAAGTACTGACTAATGCTATAGAATAGAGTGTTAATCACTGCTAATATCCGACCACACTATCTATTTTCCAAACTCTATCTGATGTTTTTGGGCAGGTGATAGAGCCTGATCCATTGATGGCCACATACGGCGTCTCAGGAGAGGGTAATCCTCTCAAAAGAAGCAAATCACAAGCGGTGTTGGGTAGCGTTACTTTTGAAAGTAACTTGTTACATCACAACGTTACCGTCGATAAAAAGTAATTTGTTATGTTACAGCATTACCAACAGAGAAAAGTGACTTCTTAGAGTAGTCTTGCGTTAGCAAAAAAGAAAACCCCTTTACTATACCCCTTTAAATGACTCTCCCAACATCGAATGACATCATTCTATGACCTATAATCTGTATCTCTGCAGGCTAATAACAGACAACAATATTGCCTTCAAAACATGTATTAATGCTTTATGTTTGATCACAAAGCACTCCTCCATAGCTGAGATTGGTAGCATCTCCTTGACTAGCTTGGAGTTGCTTCCTCAAATTTGAAGTTGAATTCTTCGCAGCTGACAGACACTTACTATCACCCAGACATAGTTAGCATTTCACTGTTATGCTTTTCGCCCGCAAATTCGTATGTCAAAGCTGCCTTCTCTACCATCTCGCTCGCTGAAGTAGAAGATGAACAGAGATGCTGTCGATGTGTCTGGGATTTTCTTTTCTTGTCAAAGTAACAGATCACGTGTTTAAAAATGAAACTAAGTACCAGATTACTTAATTCCCTGAACTAACGTGTTATGTTTCTAGTTACAACAAAAAAGTAATCTGGGTTCGACACTGACTACAAGATTGCAGTTTTATGTTAATAGCACACAGGATGGTTCTCCTAAAGTGAAAAAAAAAAACCAGCAACCTCCAAGTTACATTTTATGGCTAAGAGATGTCATACAGCACCTAAAACTCAAGACACTCTGGTTTCTATTTCGAGGTTCTGCTGACAAATTTGATAAATGTGGTGTCCTAACTTGGACTATGCTGAATCTGAGCTTTAAATCTCCTTGTATATACTCATCACATCAATCAATCTTTTAACTCGCCATTATTAAGCAGCTCTACTATCCACAGCTTTTGCTAATGGAAAACCAAAAGACAGCGGGATGAGTTGAGTAAAGACTTGCCGTACAATGCAGTGGAAATGCGACATATGAGTGTGTAACCTGAGCCAAACTGAGCACAAGAGAGGCTGGGCGCCAGCATCGACAGCAGACGTGCTGCATGAGTGCATCATGTAGACGTAATGCAAGATTAAACTCATGTGAGAGAATGTGCACTGATATGTGTACAACATACAACAACATAGCAAACATAGAAACATGCTATAGGTTCTATAGGCGTCGTCTTTTCACACAGTCTGCAGAATCATATCAGATGCCAACAAACATATTAATCCTTCTGTAACTCATCTGCTTTGTTTAGAAGTGTGAGGATTAATGTTATCTACATATTTACATACACAGGTGAGAAAATCCAGACTATAATTGTGCTGCTATGTTTTAGCATTGACTTTCATCATGTAGTTGTCAATTACGGCCGCAGTAGGCTCGTTACAAAGGCTCACTTTCAAAGATATTGATGATCTGGCACCAAAGCAGATCTGGCCACTGTCACTACCCAGCTAATTACAATATATCCTGGTTCAGAATCGATCAGTTTATCAACGGATCAATAATTAATTCAATTAATATGTGTCCAGCTGATGTTTACGCCAAGTACAAATGATTGGTATTCTGAGACATCTAAGGCTGTTCTGAAGATATGAGCTATTTCTAGACGTCTGCTGCACACCACGTCCAGGAACATCCCCGCAAATAGCCTAGACGAGAATGTAAACAAGACATTATTGCTTAAGAGCCAGTAACGTTTTTGGCCAAGAAGATTATGACAGAGCTCAGTCGCCAACTGTCATCCTCTATGGCGTCTTTTTTTCCCTAATTGCATACTTTATATTCCCGTCAAAAAATTACATGAAAACATGAATTCAGATTTGTATGGCCTTCAGTGTTTCATAGCAGGAGATCCTCAAATCTACGGCATCCAGTCTTAGTGGGAACAGTAGGAGGCGTTCTTTCTACAACAGGAAGCAATGACCCGTGATGGTGGAACAGCCACTCACGGCAGGAAGTCGCCCATTTCTTTTTCCTCCCTAAGCCTCACCTCCTAGTGATTAGGGGAACATCTGCAAACACAGACAGTCCTCTCCGCTTTGCTTTTCATATTTTACACAAGCAAACTCCAGGAATCATTACCCAACATGAGCTCATCATTAGCACATTCATAATTCAGTGTAATGGATTATGTAATTGCTCCATTAATCAGGGGAGCCACCCCAGCATACTCTCCTATGCATTAGTTTAATTATGGGAAATGCCTCTGTTAAAATAGATGCTCTGTTTGCCGTGGCAGAGTTTAAAAGTCTGGATTTGGCACTGTGGGGACTTGTGCAGGATGAAGTTTAGAGGCAGCTCGGCGATGTATAGCCCCGAGTCTTTGTGGTGCGCTCGCAGACAGCTCTTCAATAAAATGTGTCATGGCAGTAGGGCAAAATGAAAAAGTAGGCAAAAGGGCAAATGCCTTTCAGGAAACTAGTTGTCGAGCTTGTGCGTCACTTAAGTCACATAATTTATTGACATTTGCGAGGCAGCGCCTGGGTGATGAATATTCTGGTTATATATATGAAGCTGGAAGTGTCTGAAACAGATTAAGACACGTTAGAAATGGAGGTACTTGTCATCTGATTCCAGCAGCTGGCATGACTTGTGAGGGCTTAATCCAACAGTGTCATCAGCTATTTGTCAAGGAAAAGAGATAGAGGGCTCTGCACCTCCTCCTCCTTACTATTGTTGGAAGCTCAGTACGAGAGTCTGGCTGCAGTCCTTTAGTTTGAGTGACATTTGACTATCATCACCGAGGGATACTCTGTGTATTTTGGTCGTCTCATCCTTGTTAAAAAGGTCAGTGATAGGCAGAGGCCCCTATGCGCTCATAAGTACGCTGAGTGCTGACAAGAAAAAACAGCTTTTGTTGAAAAATAAAAAAACCTGCTGTTACATAAGAGAAATCACTCCACATATACAGAAATTGCAGCACACTTATCGCTTATTTTCCTTGTCTGCTTTCCTCCCCCAGATTGTACTTAAAGCGCTTCCTTTCTTACTTTTGCCTTGTTCCTGCTCTTGGATGGAGAGTGGGAGAGCCTGAAAATTAATATGCATTTCATATTGCTGTATATATAGTCCAGCAGCATAAACCTCAAATCCAAATAAGACCCGAGTGATTGGTCCTTCAGTCACTACCTACACAAAACAAACAACTAAATGGTTTGTGGTTACTGTCAAGATGCTGGCAAAGCTTCACAAGGCTTAAAGCCCGCTGCCAATAACGCAGCCCGAGCCAAACAGAAAGACAGAGACACACACAGAATAAAACATGGCAAGATTTTTTTTCCCATTGTGAGAAATGCCCATGTAATTCTTAAAAAAAAAAAAAAAAAAAAAGAGAAAAGCTTACGTATTCACCTCGTAGAAGTGACATTTAAATAGGACGGAGCCATTTTCTTCCTCAATCCCTTCCCTTTCTCCTGCTCCCTCAGTGCCACTGTAATTTGAAGCTGTCGCAAACAAATCCTCCGAACAGACCTTTCCAAAATGTCAGGTTCTGTCAAGCGGGATGACGGCCTCCAAAAATCAGGCCCTTGGAAACTTTTGTCGGGAAAACAGAGGAGTTCGAGTGCATTTACAGGCAGTCACCATTCACTGCCAGTCGAGCGGGTGCTGGAGAAGGAAGAGGACAAGCTGAGCTGCTGATCCGACAGCATTGCTCGATTTTACAAGTACTGCTCAATATTCATACGTGTGTCTATTTTTCTACCCAAGCATTTACTGCTAGTCTGGGAAATACTTCAGGTTGGTGCTCTCAGGGCAGGTAAAGACAGTCATCAGTCCTGTAATGGCAGAAAAATCATCTCTTATCTCCTCAGCCAAATACTGCCTGAACATGCAGCATGTTCAATCAAACCAGTTCTGCCACCAGTGCTGCATCTGGCTCCGAAAACCTGAGACTGGTCTGGAGAAATGCTGTTTCATGTACTGTATACCACTGTATACAACTTCCTGAGGAAAAACCAATCCCAGCACCATACTATTAATTGTATACATCTACACATTTCCTTAAAAATGTGTTAGAACAACTGCAATCATGGCTTCAAAAAGGAAAAGGGGTACTATCTGAAATTTGAGTCTTCTGATTATTTTAATTTAGTGGCAAAACTGGAAAAGCCAGAAAAATAGAGGGCTACAAAAACTACGACTATAATAAGGGCTGCACAACATATCACTTCAGCATTGACGTCGCAGCAATAGTCACATCGCAGGACGTCCGATGTCAAGTAAGGAAAATTAACTGAAACATGTCATGGTACAACTTTTTACGGCTTGATACAAATGTAAAACTTGCCCGGTTTTCATTTTCAGTGGCTAATGTTACCAGCCAAGCCTTCCTCTTTTTAAACAGGTAACATATGTATGTAGCGTAGTCTGGCGGAATTTGCTATGCGTGTAGAAAAGTAGCATGACTGGGCCGGCAAATGCAAACACAGTGAAGCACATGCTTTTCCGAAGCTACAGTCGTCAGCAGCAAAGTGTCCAGATGAGCTTGGGTTCCAGTATAACGACTATACAAAAGGCCGTGTTTTGTGCAACATTATCACAACGTCTGCCAACTATCTTCACCGCAGAGATGCGAGCCCATAAAAGCTAGTTACTAGCTACGAGCAATGGCTAAACCGAATTGCGTTAGCCTAAATAAACCAATGGTCTCTTGATGACTGTTCAGAGCCACGAGGCTGGAAAGGTAACATTAACATTAATCTACACTCTGATTAATATCCATAGCGCACCCCGCTAGTAGTCGACCATGACCTCAAAATGAGCGAAGAGCAGAAGGGGAGCAACATGAGGGAGCCCCCTAATTATAGGCTTGGATTGATAGAGAAGTATTACATGAATACAGTGGTATTCATGTCACCCATTGTACCAATTTCATTGTAGATGAAATAGAAATGTCTGAACACCACTTGAAATATGTGACAACTACTATCCAAAGAATGTTTGTATCAACTGTGGTTGCATTTAGATGAAGACTTTTGGAGATGTAGATGTTAATTCATTTTGCATATTCTAAAAAAATACAGAGTGACGGACTTCTGAAGCTTTGTAGGACACACTGGTGATGTATTAGGGTTTTTTGAGTTACGGAATGTGAAATGTATTGAAATTCAAATTAACTGTAATTAGTCACGCCCCCTTTAAGCAATCATTTTCAAATCTCGTGCATCAACTGAGACATGACCCTAGATGACGCAAGCCAAGGTTCGAACTTCCTCCTCCCCCTCAGAAAAAGTCTTTAGAGTAAGAAGTTGTTTTTCAGCTTCAATTCGTATCTTTGTATTTCATCGGCCATATTTTAAGGCTATATCTTGATACACAATATTTATCTTGATATTTTCAAATCTCCTCAAAAGGACTTCATTAATGCTTGGACTGAGAGACAAAATCCAACATAGCAATATTTCCGACCAAATACTCTCTGATGCAAAAAAGTTGTGGGGGTGACTGTTGTTTTCCTTTGTTTTGTTTTTCAGAAAATATTATCACGATGAGATTTCTGATCAGTAATCATCAATAATGTGGATATAACGACTTAAGGTTAAGGTAAGTGTTAAAGCAAATATAAAGTCTGGTATGTTGTTAAATTTACATCACTTTACTGTAATTCAGCCTTTAAAACGAGGGAAAAACACCATTTATGCCATATCACGATACAATGATGTCTCATTTTATCATAATAATTCCAGATATGAATAATAATTTCCAAGTAGAGCTATTCAAGTAATCGGGTGGAAATTCCTGTATTGTTTCATATCGCAATAAATACTGCAGAAGAAAAAAATATCACAATGTCACTTTTTTTCAATATGGTGCAGACATAAATGTAATAAAAACGATTTCTCCTACATTGAGGCCCCATTCAGTGGAAGCACGATCTGTAACTAGACTGGGCTGGACAGAATGGGAATGCTGGACAATCGTCATAAAGCCTGCAGTTTGCTCAGGGTCAAAAACATTTAGAGCAATGAAAGAATCTCTTGGTACATTTTTCTTGCATCAATATAGGCGGAAGCCGCACACAAAGCTCGGCATGTGTCAGAGACAAGAATTCAGCGACTATGCATTCAATAACCTCTGGCACAAAGAAAGTTAACAAGAAACTGTTAGCAGAGTGCGCAATCTCAAGAGTCATTTTACTGCCCTGAGTGTGAGGGAATGAGACGAGGGAGAGCAAAGGGAGCTAATCAACTCTTACTCTTCAGTGGCATTTCATGCACTGTCTGCCACTGGTTCAGTGTGCACAAAGGGCACCGAGCATCAATAAGTCAACACGCTACTGTGGCAGGAGTGGATCCAGACTCCTCAGCCATGAAAAGAGAGACAAGACTTTATAGCGAGTGCAAAATGAAATTAATTTTGCAGATGAACTGCTTGAGGGGCGCAGAGTGACTTAAGTTAACGTGGTGAGCGTCAGGAAAAAAGTTTAATATGAAAAGAAAATCTGACCTCCACAACAAGACCTGGTATGGATTGAGCTGCTATATTTGCATTTCTTAAGACACAGCTCCGGAGTACAAAAAAAGCTGTCCTCTCGCTGCACCTTGTATAAGATGCTGAGCCAATAGAGGTGGTGGGCGGGGAGAGGGAGGTAGAGAGGTTAGAGGAGAAAAAGAGAGAGAGGAAAAAAAAGCCTCTTTGCTGCCTTTTCATTTTGAAGAATTTTGCACTGCCATCTTCTAATCTGTGCCATCGCAGCTGCACATCGTGTCACCATGTCCAGAAGGCCAGGCTGGTTCTGAGCTTTTTTTTTTTTTTTTTTTACTTTTCTCCCCCTCTTCTCTCCTCCTTGTTGCCTTGCATCAGGCACAGGATCTGAGGCTTTAATATGGCTGCCAGTGAGGCAACAGCCATTTAATAACAATGCAATAGTTCCTCACAGCGGTAGTCCAGTGTCGCTCGCACACCCCGCCGTGTGCAGATGGTACATTGTCTGTGGTTTCCGAAAACATTCTCCTATCTGAAACATTTTTGCCTTTCTCCCCCACCACACACACTGCCCTTTTTGTCAGCAATATTTAACTCTCGTCTTGATAGAAACAACATACACTTGCTCTGCAGTCTTATTTCTGCTATTATTGCTCTTGTCTCATTTCGTAACAGGTCAGCTGAAGTGCCCCCCCCCCCAGAGGTGGTCTGACTGTGTGTGTGTGTGTGTGTGTGTGTGTGTGTGTGTGTGTGTGTGTGTGTGTGTGTGTGGTTGGCGGTAAGCCTCTTGCATGTGCCTCGCAGCCTCCCGCAGTGGGGGACATCTGGAGGAGGCGTTACCGTGTACACAGAAAAAAAAAAAAAGAAGAAGAGTTCAGGCCTGAAATATCATCCTCCAAGGACATAACTGGCTTTCATTAACACACAAAGGGGGGAATATGGTGTCGGAGATTTATTCAAATCAACATGGCTAATGTTGCCATAAGCCAGTCACCTTGCCAAGTTACCCTAAAACTCATTCTCTCTATCAGTGGCCCTCTTCCCTGGCTCGCCGCTGAGAGCAATTAGTGCACATTTTGATGAAAATGACCGGTAATTCAGTGTAAGGAAAAAGCTTCGGAACAACCATTTCACAAGGTAGATGTTCATTATGCGCCAGCAGGGAAGAGCCTCCTCTTAATAGAGTGCCAGTCATAAACATCCCTCATCATCACCGGGCTTGCCATTTGATCTCACCTCTGGGGGTTCTGCACTGGGCATCTTCATTCATTTCTTCTGTGTCTGTTTACTCAGTAATGGACTCTGCCCAGAGAGTTGTTAAGGGGGGAACAAAGTGAAAGTGCCCGACACTCTGCTGTGGCGGTGATTAACGACTGAATTAGAAAGCAACTCCGGGTCACCTTCTTTAACACCGTGATGGATGATCTAATGCTAAAATCTGATAGCTTTTGTTATAGGTGAGCTACAACCTGGATCACAGGTGGAGTGACGGCGCATTTACATTGCTTAACAACATTCCCGTACATTGGCGACCAATAAACACTGTGCTGTAATTAACAGCCAAAAAAACAATGTGGTGAGAACCAAACTGAGATGAGATAATAAGCATCTCGCTGATGAGTGTGCATGCAACTGTGTCCACCACTGTCTGTAAAGCCTTAGTTAGCGTTGCCCTAGTTCAGCTGTGTATGCACCATCTCTCCTGTCACAGGCAGTTTACAAGACTGGGAACGAGGGTTGCCATCTGTCCCACCTCTATGGGGTGCACAGAGGGACGTTTTGCACAGTTTTGGCATGCCTGACTTCCCCTAATGCTGCACAAATGTTTAGAGACATTACATAAGCAATGAGACCTTCAGTAGGGTGGAGGGGGAATGGAGATGGATACATGCGCAGGGAAAAAGCAAGAGAGGAAGAGAAATTAGAAAGTGTGAAGGAGTAGACCTTCATTCTCCTAACTGACTGCAAACAACGGCACTACAGGGCTGTGATGCTGCTGCTGCAGGGTACAGGAAGACAATAAAATAACAACCAAGAAGTCTAGTTTGAAGGTCTTTCAAATGCCAAGACCCTACATGGGGTATTTTCACACCTTTGGGGCAGGGCTGTATAACTCTGGAAAGTTTTAACAGCCACAATAATTTTTCCTTTACATCTAAATTCTGGGCAGGTAAATTGCAAATGAGCCAAATGCTGCAGGGTGAGTGAGTTTGCTTTGATAGAGCAGTGCGATGTAGGATGCTGTGGCAATGCACTGCCACAAAAGTAGCCAGGAACAACCTTTTTTTTTGTTCCCATAGCGCAGTTGTTTGTCTGAATACGCCTTAACAATTGGCCAAAGTGGGAAGTCAGTGGGAGGTGGATCAAACCTAACAGCACTGCAGACTGCAGCTGCTCTGGCAGAGGAGGCAATCTGAAAACAACAAAAAAAAATAGAGTTCACTTTCTGCAAGGGAAGGTGATACTGAGCTCAATGAAATATAGCTTTTCCTGGAAACCAGGAAGGAGAGGAACAGCAACTTGATGCACAGATGCATTGGTTTTGTCCTGTGTGTGTATGTGCATGTAAAAGGTGGGAGGGTCACCCCCAGCGGAGTACACAGTGAATGTCCTGGGAGAGGTTTAAAATACTAAGACATGTTGCAACGGACACCTGGAACAGCATTTGTATGTAATTCTCTCCTTGCTCCTTTCACAGCAGAACAAGATGAGATTTCACTGGAAAACTAAAGCGGCCACTGTGACAAAGACGGGGCATGCAAATAGGAAGAACAAGAGGAAGTACATTCCTACACATATTCCCCACTCTGACACAACAGCAACATATAAAACAAAAGTGGAAAACCAATTTCAAAGCATGCATACGTTTGCCTACATTAATTTCTTTCCTAACAGACATGATGCAGCCCACAGCGGCAAACCTAATACACCTTTCAGGGAAAAGCTGCTAACATTCAAGGACCAGCACCTTAGACGTTTTTCAGCTTTTCTGAAAAAGACTGATTTTAACTGAGTGACACGACAGCATCTCCTTGGAAATATACCTAGTGACTGCTTCAGTGCATTTCCTCCACCTCAGACTGTCCATTCTCTATTTTCTAATTTCGATAAAAGGACCACTTAATGTTGCCTCTAAGTGCAAGCTCGCCACTCTGTCCTTCCACCTCGTGACCACCTTGTTGCTCCCTCGTCTCTCGGCGCTCTTTTGTTGTGGCTGATGGTGTGAATGCGTGGTCGGCTTATGTTCAGTTTAATCCCTCTTCCTCTTCCAGCTGCTGATCATTTTTGTCAATATTGGAGCCAATTGTGAATCAACAGAGTGAGACAGGCATCTCTGAAGTACACAACGTTGCATCTGAGAAGTGGTTTTATATTTTCTTGTGCCAAATTAATCATGACTGCTGTCGGTAAATTCTGCCCACCAGTACAACCCTACAAGGCACCATCCTGCTGATGGTGTTAGGATTATAACTATGTGTGGTTGAGCTTGATAGAGCACGCTGGGCTTGGGACCAGATGGTATGTTTTCTTGAGGTAGAAACTAAATCATTATTTGCTGGGGTACACAGGTTGCACAGAGGCAAAATCCTCACCTATCACAACAGAGAACAAGCTATGCCAGTGAGTGTTAATCTCCTTGCTCGTACTGGTTGGTCACCTGCACAGTGGTGGGTGGGATCTGGAAGGTCGGGGTCAAGGATTGTGCAGTCTTCCTCACAGTCAGGTTAAACAACATGGCTTCCACGTGGCTCTAAAGGCACATATCTGTCTATCCCCTCCTCAGGCTGTCGGTGGAGTTAGCAGTGACAACAGTGGCAGTGTTTGGAAATCGGTCACACAAAATTGAGTACAACAGGGGAGAAAAAAAATCACAAAACATTGTAGTTCTGGTCAAAAATTTCACTCTGTTTTACTGAGTAGTTAGGCTGTCCTCTAGGCCCTGTTACCTCACCTAGGATGCAGCCACGATACTGCACATGCACCGATTTATCGGCCAAGCATCAGTATCGGACGATATTCGCCTTGTTGACTGCCATTAGCAAATAAGATGACATTCGCCGATGGCAGTGGTCGATGTTTGCTGCCGTGTTGCATCAATTTTGCGCAGTCTAAAAAGCAAGGCTCGAGTCTAACGGTGTCCCCCTGTTCTGGGGGCAAGAGAAAACTTGTTTGGGACGAACAGAGACGCCAGAGGGATGAAACAACACAGTAAATTTAGTTTAATTTTTGTTTAATAAATTTTTCATTTTCTCTTATAATGCTTAATTGTGAACAACAAATCTGCGTTGAAATCAGCAGGAGGAGAGCTAGCTAACATTAGCCAGTAGCAGCCGGTAGCCAGATCTAACAGCTAACAGAGGTTGCATCGAGTTACATTATGATGCATTCATGCTCAATTTAGTAAAAATTAGTATTGGGTGAAGGGAAATCTTAACGTTCTCATGATGTGTTCAAATGTAATCTTGTAAAATGTAGTTTTTGGTGAGATATTTGGACGACACATTTGTTTAAAGGAGAAATTTGATGATGTTTTCACAGCAATATTTGATAAATGTTAGAGAGAGTATTTGGATACTTATATAATAAAACTAGTTCTAAAGGTTTTTCAAATTAAAGGTTGTTACCTAAATTTGTATGACTGAATTTGTTCTCATTCAAAGATAGTGTAATGGATGGCTAAATGACTTAAAAACAGTTCAGTTATGATTTTATAGTGATGAATTCTTTCTTTTCCTGGCACAAAATGGGGGATAAATGACAAGAAAAACAAAAAAACAACAACAACAAAACATTGGTATTGGATTCAGCTATCAGCCAAATTGTTATTTTAAACATTAGTATCAGCTCAAAATTTCACAATCGGTACATTCCTAATTTTAACTTTTAAATTTAGGTCTTTACTTCACTTTAAAGTAGTGTATTTTTTATCCTATTTAGCTCCAGGTCAGAAAATGTGTGGCAGTACGAATATTCGGTAACTGAATATATTCGGCCGAATATTGCAAAAAAAACACACATTCAGTATTTGGTGGAATAAGTCAAAAGCAAGGCCGAATAATAGCGGCATGTTTTGATAACGCAATCAAACAGCTTGCGGTGACGGACGGAGTAAAATGTTGGCAGTGTGGCAATATTTTACTCCATCCGTCACTGCACTTGCATTTGCGACTAAAAATAGTTCTGTGCAAGCAAAATAAATCATTCAGCACGCTGTGCGAGTAGAGATTTCAACCAGCAGCAGAAACAAAAGGCGAATCCCACCGGTTGTGGGTTGAACGGGGGTCACAGACACAGACAGGAATACGTATTCCTGTCAAATACGGCAACCATAGTGCTCCGCGGCACAAGACAATGGCTCACTGGCGACGGAAAAGTCCGGCTCCAATAATGTCCTCTACTTGGCGTCATGACTGCCCAAAAGGACCTGAACAGCTGAGCTGTGGCGGCACACAGGTGTGACGTGTCAGAGGAGAAACGAGCCGTTTACATTTCTCTCTTTGTGGCAGGTAACGGTCCACAAACCTCACCGCACTTTAGGGACTGTTCTTTACTTATGAAGGGACTGTTCTTTACTTGTCAGGGGAGGAGGGTGGCTGGTTGATTTTTTATTTTATTTATTTATTTTATTTCAATCCCCGCTATGTTAATCACTTACTGATGCTGTTTTTGATGTATGAATAAGTCAATAAGTAATTTATTCCATTGAAATATCATTGATGTATTATAGAACAGTGATTTATCTTTTTATAAATGACAAAAGGCACATCTGCCTCATTTTCGCTGTGGTATCATGATACTACTCAGAACCGTGATACTTTCACTGGTATCGTACCGTGGGTCCCAATTCTGGTACCGTGACAACACTAATCTGGAGGGGGTTCATCTGCAAAAACTAATGAAAAACTAAACAACGGTATTTGATATTCGGTATTCGGTACTCTGTACTCGGGATTTGGCCAAGCGTTTAATTCCATTCGGCTTCGGCCACAAATTTTCATTTCGGTGCATCCCTACCACAAATATTACAAATCAATGGAAATTCATAATTATATGTATTACAGAAAAGCTTAAAAATTCACATTACATCCTTCTAATGTGATTTTTTTTGTTCATGTTATAAAACACTTAAAATGTTCAGCCTTTTCATTGCCAACCTATCAAATAAAATCTTACAGGATGTCAGTGTACATCGAGTTTTCTTGTGGAGTCATAATCTAGTTGCTGGATCCAAGCAGCACAAGTGGATATCACTTTGATTCTAACTGAATTTCAATCACTAATGTTGCATGTCAGCACTGTGCAGTGGGGAGGAAACGCTGCCACTGATACCAACCACCTCCAACGAACAGCCTCCAGCCTATCGCTACCTATATGCTGACCTCAGTCACTGATTTTATCACTTCCTCATACTGCATACATACTGTGAGGTTTCCGTGCGCCTGTTCAAATTTATCTATGTTAACGGCGCTGTACGAAATGCATGCATATCTATCAGGACATTTGTATTACACAGAATTTGCCAGAAACGAGACAGCCCAACAGATTCATTAACTGGGCTGATATGCAGATACGCAGGGATAAGCTGCAGATACTGTGTGATAAAGTGTCGAGTGCAGCAGGCTTCTAAGGCCGTCTGAGCAGCGAGGGATCTTGTCGCTGTTATCACGGTGGTCCTTCTCCCTCCTTCATAGCCTGCCCTGCAATTAATGATGCACAGTGATTTTTCCTGGAACCACCCCCCCACCACCACCACCACCCATCCTGTGTTTGTATGTATTTATGTATGTGACAGTGTTTGTGCATGCTTGCATGTATGGGAGAAAGCTAATTTTCTCTACAGTGCACCAGAAGGATACTCGCTGAATTTGTATTCCGTAATGAGACGGGGGTCTGGGAATGATGGTGAATTTGTAAGCATGCATCATCTCCCGTAATTTCATTTAGTAGCCCTGTAAACACTTATAAATGCAGGCGGTAGTTACGGCACCCCCCTCCTGCTCTCAGCTCTCATCAGGCTCGCGCATCTCCAAAGAAACCAAGGGCAGGAGAGGAGGAGATATTGCAAATCACATTATGGGACATGAAATTAATCCACCCTCCCCAAACATTTGGCCTTCACACAGTTTAACCTTGAAACTGCTTTTTACTCCCTCGCACGAGGACTTCATAAACCCCCCACCACCACCACCTTCCGTCACATCCAAAAGAACGACTCTGACATTACAACAATGGCCCTGCCGAGGTAATTATTCAATGGGATCCTTCACCATGCTGATGATATGTTGTAATTTCATTTCACTTACGTCTGTTTCATAATGTAATACACAATTGAGCAGGGGCACTTTACGTCCCAAAAGACCACTTCCTCCTTAAGATAATAAAAGCCTTTTGTGCTTGCCTTTGAGAAATCCTTGGTGGATTATGCGAGTGTGGATTCGGGAGCACATCAATTAATATGCATTAAATGAAAGAGTATTAAGTTGTAAGAAAATAATTAATAACTCTAATTGCTGTGCT
Organism: Epinephelus fuscoguttatus; assembly: GCF_011397635.1. NCBI lineage: Eukaryota > Metazoa > Chordata > Actinopteri > Perciformes > Serranidae > Epinephelus > Epinephelus fuscoguttatus. The sequence goes on from NC_064771.1 coordinate 25,908,509, forward strand.
GCTGCTTTGCCCGACGACATCATACCTTAATGCTAACAGGACTGTCTCTGACATCAGCCAACAGGGGCCAATGTACAAGAGTTACTTGACCTTTTACATGGTTGAAAGACAATGCACTTCCACTTTATTACATGGCCACCTTGCTCTCCCCTGATGCTAATGCAGAGTCAGAGCGGTGCGAGATAAAAGCACAGAGTGACTGTTACATCCAATCCAATAACTGCAGAAGAACTCCTATCTGCTAGCCAACGCTGAAACCACATGAGGTTCAGCTCTACTAGTTTCAGCCAGGATAAAATACATCTGTTTGTGTTAGAGAATACTGTAGATCTCTTATACAGCCCTATCGCTGGATCTTGTCCCTTTGTACGGTGCAGAGAATAGCGCTGGCACAGGGTTCCCCGTTACCATGAAAAAGACATTCACTGCACCAATTACTGTATCCTTTACCCCTGTGTAGCTCCAGAAAACACAATCGCTGCCACTGTCAATGAAATTATAGCAATGGGGGAGTAAGCGATGACAGGGGAAAAATCTGATAACCCCCCCTTTCGACAAACACACACTCTTCAATGTGCTTTAAAAAAAATGAAGATGAAGAGTGCCTCAGGAGAACAGAGAAGCAAAGAAATGGGAATGACAAGCAAAATGTTTCTTTGAGATATCTTTTCAATATAGCATTTCTAAAGGTTAGAGGAGTTCTGAAGCCATGAGAGAGTAGCTGCGGCTGAGTGATGGCGCCTTTAGTTGCTGCGAGTAGCGAAGGTACCCGAGCAGCTTCCACTGCAGCGTGGAGTTTTAAACTTATTCATTTTGACCGAGAGCGATCCGCTGCAAGAATTACTGTCTTGATCAGTTTACAGTTCTACCTCTGTGTATTTTCTTTTTTTTTTTTTCAAAAATTACCCCAGCTTTCAGCTAAATCAATCTTGCCTTTGGTTGGAGATAATGAGCATGTTCGCCAGGCTTCAAATGAACACCGCCGCTCCCGGGCTCCTCAGCTCAACATAGTCACATCATGCAGACACTTTTGAGGAAGGCAGAAAAGAGAAGTCTTAGCCTTCAGAGACCAATTAAAAACACATATTCAAATTGACCTAAAAGGAGCACAGTAAGGCATTCATTTACAGTGCAGCCCCCGTCTATATTGCTTCACTCGCTACCAGATTCATTCCAATTGTTTCCAACTCTGACAAACAAACAATCTCATCAGAGTGGAAAAGACGATCTCATCTCTGCAGGATCAAAGACGATATCGAGAGGTAGCGAGCGCACACAGATATACTAATTTTCACACAACGCGCGCTGCATCTCATTCAAAAGGACACAGAGGCAGGATTTACCAGCTCAGTAGCACAGTATGCATACATTACATGATGCTTATTAAAGACCATAGTGAATATTAGATCATTATCGCTACTATCTCTGCGGTGAGAAAGACTTGCTACAAAGAAAATGACTGCACAGAAGATAGAGACATATTTGCTGTCTCTTTTGCCATTTGTAATGCTGTAAGTATTGGAATTTAATTGTATAAACATGATGTATGAAGGGACAAGTTTAGTTACATGACTTAAATATGACTTAGGGCTGTGGCACTGCATCTTCTGCTTGCAAAATTAGGATGTATGGCAATCTAGAACTGGTTCCAATTACGAGTCGTCTCCAAATTGTCCAGTCGTATGCCTCTGAGCTATCAGTTCCCTTTATCCTTTTATGCCTTTTTATATTTCTGACAGTTGTGCACTGCAACACAATGACGTTAAATTCATGCGTTTACACTAATCAAAACTTGCAACGAGAAGGAGTCGCGCCGGAGAGGAAAAGACGGTCCAAAGCGTGGCTTCATTTGAAAGAAAGATGACAGCAATGCTGCATGTAATGTCTGTAAAATGGTAGTTTCACCAGCAACATGCTAAAACATCTTTCTACGCAACTTGGGATTAAATTCCGGGAATGCCATGAATTTAACACTCTATGCTCTCAGGATGAGCATGAGTATTCAAGAACTCATTTGGACATCTGTATTCATTCAAAGTACAGAGCTCAACCTTTCAAATATGAACATGACTTTTTTTTTTACTTATCTAATGGGTAAAATCTGATTTTATTTCAGAGTTGCGTGCAATTTATTGCTTCGCTCTGCACCTCCTTGCGCCACTATCGCTCTCTCGGTTTTATTACTAGACTACTGCTGAGTGTGAGCATAAAGGCCCATTTATGCTCCATTTTACGTACGAAAATGTACGGCGGTTTCAAACGATGTTACCGTCACTGCCCACATACTTCCATGCGTCCTTTACGTTGGCATGGATGTTAAACAATATACCCACCAGAGGGCAGCCAAGAGTCAAAAGTTTATGACAACAACAAATTCAAAAACAAACATGGCGACTGTGGAGGAGATAATGATAATGTACCTCTTGCATAAAAGACAAAAACAGAGGCAATGTTGTAGGAGGCCGTGATGAGATGTTTATAGTTTCTAACGAACTCGCACAACCTTTCCTCAAAAAGTTCAGCCATTGTTATTTCTTCTTCGTGTCTCACTAGAGCTACGTATCAGGTAGTGACAGCAACACTGCCCCCACTGTTTCCAGTGGTACTGCTCCGTTTGGCCCATATCCGTAAGCTTTATGGAAACGTGAAGAAATACGGACGAAATGAACGCGGAGCACGGACAGAAGGCTCCATCTGGATCCGGATCTGTATTTAACGTTGAGCATAAATGGGCCTTAAGTGGTTTTAACCGGTTTAAAGACAGAAATGTAGGTTTACAGGGCTGATTAAAGCCTGGTCGTAATTCAATGAAAAAAAAACAAATTCAAATTGCACTTTTATTTTGGCCAGCTTACATTCCTGTTCTTACAGCAGATTTTTTTGTAAGCATACTTGAGTACACTATAATAATTTAATGCAATTACTCGAATATGGACGTGCTTAAAATGCCCATCCCTACAACAAGTGCCACCCCATCCCAACTGAGCAGCAGTAAACATCCTGTTATAATAACATTAGCACCATGCTGCAATGTTTCTACACTGTGTTCAGACTCGGAGATAAAACACTTGAGTTGAGGCAGAAAAACCTTTGTAGGCCTGCTTTTTCTTCACACAGAAAATTGATCAGGAATCAATAAGGGAACTGATAAAAAATCAGATAATAAGCAGAGTCGATGATGGCACTGGTATTAATAAAATCCTATCAAATCCCATCCCTAACTGCAACTAAAGATTACTTTTATTATCTGTTAATTTAATAATTGTTTAGCCAAGAAAAGCCCATATCACAACCTCCCACAGTGCTCACATCTTCAAAGAGCTTGTTTTGTCGAACCAACAATCCAAAACTAAAAAGCATTCAATTTACGAAGATGCACAGAAGAGAAAAGCAGCACATCCTCACATTCAAGAGGTTGCAACGAGCAAATGTTCAGCTTTTCCAGCTTGATAAATGACTTTAACAGTTATTCAATTAGCAAAATTGCAGATTCATTTTCTGCCAGTCGACTAATTTGACCACTAGAACCTATTAAGAAGACAAACTAGAAAAGGAAAAGAAGGGAAATTCAGGGAGCTCTTCAACCAGTCAGAATTTTATCCATGACATATTTGGTACCACAGCCCAGCGGGTATGCAGGGACTCTGAAACATGCTCCGTCTCGCTTTCACAGCACTTCCAGGGAAGCTGCTGCCATAAATCCCTTCTAATGGTCGCTGGCGAGGGAACTTTTTAACACAGAACTTAGCAGCCACTGTTATTCACCCGTAGAGCGAGAGTCTTGGGATGATGGATGGTAATAAATATTGCACGGGGCTAACAGAGGTCCCCTCAGAGACGTTCAATTGCCTTGAGTGATAGGGTGCTGCTCGGCAACACAGAAGAGGATGGCAGAGGGCAGGCTCTTCACGGGGTCGACTAACTGAGTCTGTTCAATTTCCTCCCTGGAAATATGACAGTCCCCATTCTTAACGATAACACTGTCTCACAATGGGGGAAGGTAAGTGGAAAAAAAGGGGGGTTTTGCAAAAAAAAAGTGTGTCGCCGTCTCTTACTTATGTATGGCAACTTTGTTGGTTATGAATGAAGAATTGAGTGTCTCAAGGAAAAAAGAAAGATTCACTGTGGAGTAGTAATGATTGTGAATGTACCTGGCATGTGAGGAAAAGGAGCACTACTCAGTGTTATGACCACTTTCCTGCTGCACTTGTGACCGGAGCAGTTTAATGGAGCTTTTCTGACAAGGGAGCCCTGTTGTGCCGATCTGCCCACCATCTTAACTGCTTCCTTGACAATGGCCGACAACAGAGCAGATGTCCGAGCTGCACACATCTGTAGTGGCCTTATACTCCTCCAGACACACACCCCCTTCCTCGTCCAATAAAGACAGACAAAGAGCTGCGTTGCCAAGGTCACCCTCAAAACTCAATTCTCTTATTGCTAACTTTCTTGTGACTATCAATACAAGTTCTTTGGGAAGTTTTAAAGTGACGTTGTATGAGGTACTATTTCAAAGTCAGTCATGGTGGTCGGCACATCCCCAGTTTGAAGAAGCAGGCAGGAGTGCCGCAACAGAAGCGAAGCAATGCACCGCTGTGGATGGGGCAGCAGCAAAAAGTATTTTAGCTACCTAAAAAAAAAAAAAAAAAAATCAGTATCAGTTTAAATGTACACTATATTTAGAATATTTTCACCACTTTACCTCATCATCAGACAGCTCTTTCCAACAGGAAACTAAAGCCGTTATCTATGCCACCAGACTCCATTGATAAAAACAGGAATTTTACCTCACTCAACACAGGAGTTGCAGGTCTTCAGCTGCCTCAGTCGGTTAGTTTGTTGGTATTATTGTGCGACTTTGGTGAATCTGAATTAACCATTTAAAAACATAGAAGTCACACTATGACCAAAATCTCATATCCCGATGATGATACCTATCCCGATATAGCACATTGTAATCCAATGAATAAAAAGTTGTCGTATTGCCATAAAAAGTATAATTTGTGTCACAACAATATAAACAATAGAGCAAAATATGAAACGATAGACAATTTTCTCTCGTCACACGACATATATCGTCATATCGCACAGCCCTAGTCACACTATAACGCAAACAAACTAACCGACTGAGGCAGATGTAGGTCAGCAACTCCCGTGTTGTGGGAGGTAAAATTACTGTTTTTGTCAATGGAGTCTGGTGGCACTGAAAGGAGTGCCGATAACGGCTTTGGTTTCCTGTTCAGAAGAGTTGTCTGACGGCAAGATAGAGCAATAAAAATATTCTCAGTGTAGTGTTCACTTAATCTGATAGTGAATTTTTTGTAGGCCTCGTTTTAAAGTGGCTAAAATACTTTTTGCTGTTGCCCCCGTCCACAGTGGTGCATCTCTGAGCTTCCGTCGTGGTACTATCGTCTCCAATCTGGGAGCATGCCGACCTCCATCTACTGTAGGTAATACACCACTTTAAAAAATCCAGACTATCCTTTTAAGATTCACTTTGATTTATCAAGATGACATTTTAGGGGCTGCATCAGGAGGACAGAAATCATCTCTGTTGACAAGAACAAGACTGACGATGCTTTTAATGATGAGTGATAAGAAATTAAGATAACTGTAGTTCATTAATCCAACATGTCGTGTCCTGTTGTCATGTTTTCAGACTAATCAGCGAATTAATTAGCCCAATAACGTGTAAGAATACTTTAGTGTGTGTAATTAACAAGTTAACACAGGGCAATTAGCGGCTCATTCATAAACTGGCAGCACCCAACAGTGGCTGTAAACATAAGATGCACTTTCCTGAGTGTTTTTTTTTTTTTTTTTTTTAAGTTTACACACTCCAGTGCTAAATCCTCATTGTGAATATCAGCTCAGCTACTATAAACAAGATAAATTAGCCTGAGTAAAATGCACCAAAGCATCCAAGAGTGGGAAGTACAAAAAAAATCAGTCCATTATTGTCCTCCAGTGGTTTTCAAAGTCACATCCTGGAGCCTCCAGAGGGGTATCATAGCAGGGGCATCCCCTGAAACATGAGGCTCACTTGCATTTTACTCACTTAACAACAAGAGTTCCTAACTCCAGTTTATTTGCACACATGCAGATCTCATGCAGCTCTCCACACCGAACCACAAAACCCTTTCGGGTGGGATTCCTCCAGGCAAAAATGTCATCAAATGCAGGTGTTTGATCCACTGCTTTAATCACTTGTGGGTGCAGGAGAAAAAAAAAGTTTAGACAGCCTCTGATCTTGTGTAATAATGTGTGACAGCTGCTTTAAAGTTTAAAATGGTGCTAAAACAAATACACGTGAAAGGTCAGGCGCTGTGGTGCAGCTTGGGCAGCAGATAGTCATTTAAAAAATAAAATTAAAAAAAGGACATGTCCAGGCTGAGCAGCAGCAGCTGAAGATTACACAGGATGACGTCTTTCACAACACTATTCTCCTGCAAAAACTCAGTCAGCCGGGTCAAGTGTGAGGTATTAGAGGATTTATGAGCAAAAAAAAAAAGCCTCACTGAAAAGCATGAAGACACACACAACTCCACAAGCTCTAACAATGCACTTCCTATTTTCTTTTGAGCCACACACACACACACACACTCCTCGCGGGGTAGAGCAAAAACAACAGCGATGTAAAGGTGAGGGACACTAATGGCTGCGTTTGAAGGGGAAACGCCAACATTTGACAGTTACGCCAGTTTACGTGGTCAGAAATACTGTCAGTGTGTGTGTGCGTGTGTGAGCGTGTGTGTGCGTGTGTGTGTGTACAACCCACCCCGACCATTCCCCCATCTTCATGGCGCAGTAAGGTGGACACACATGGCCAGAGCTTGTATGCGGACCTGAGAGCCGACGGCAGCCAGTCATGGCTAACTCTCCTCTCAAACACTGAGAAACTGAATTAAACGTGGGGAAAGAAAGCGGCGTGTAATGCGGTCTTACCTGGGTGAATGACGTCTAATGGCAAGTTGAGAAGCCGACTTTTTTTTAGGCACACGTCGGCGGCAGCATCATCCGCTCCGGAGAGAAATGTTTCATGTGAAGATTTGGAGTAATTTTCTGATTTCCACCTTATTAATCCTCCGCGCGCTACAACAAGCGGCTCCTTTGAGCAGATGGGAAGGAACGGACGGATACAGAGGAGTGATAACCCACCGGGGGAAACAGGCTACAATGTGTTAATACGCGTCCTTGTTTATTAAAACACGGCCGAGCGTATTTTCGTGGACGCCGAGTAGGTGTCTGTCTAACTGTTTCACTGCTTTATTTTTTTCCTCCCTGTCTCCCCCCCTCCTCCCCCTCCTCTCTCTCTTTGGCTGTAGTCACACTCTCCTTTTTTATCAAGGCGGGGTCTTGGGTCGTTTAAACCAATGACATAAACCAAGAAGAAGAAATAGCCCCCTCCTCCTCCTCCTCCTCCTCCTCCACCACACACACACACACACACACACACACACACACCTTCTGCTCACATGCTTAGCAGAAATGATGTGGTCAAATGGGAAATCTTGTTTTTATCAGAAATGACCATCTTGTTTTTTCTCTTAAGTGTTAAATTTTTATTAAAGAAAAGCACTTTAAAGGTCCAGTGCGCAGGATTTAGGGGATATAATGACAGATATGGAATATAATATAGTAAGTTCTAAAACGTGCAACGCAATTAAGTGACAAACATCTCAAGTTTGTAAAAAACACACTTTATTTTAAGTACAGTGAATTTCCAGTGCAAGTTTTTATTTTGAAGTAACGTTTCCTGCGACAGAGTGAGTAAATAACGGACAGCTAAGCCCCGTCTCCACGAAACGCTTTCAGTGTGGTACCTTTGGAACCAACAGTTAACCCATGGTTAGACATGGTACCTAGACCCTAGTGTTTCCACCACAAACAGTCTCTTAAATGTGGGCGGGGTTGTTGTCTCACTGCTCCGGCCAGCACTCACTTTATTTCCTCCTTTATCAGTCTGCACCTTGTTTATCCACACAACGAGGCTGCACGGTGACATTTTCAGAACAAAACAGGCTGCAGTGAGAGGCCGTCTTTACACGAAAACTATCCCATTTTCGTTTTGAAAAAGTTCATACGACATCTTGATAACAATTGCTGTGCACAAGCATCCGCAAAAATGACTAAAAACGCTGCAGTACACATGCCAGGCCAGTAGTTGGCGGTGTGACTTCGCAATGAAACCACACACGCCTGCGCACATACGCTTCCTTTACAGAGCAGTGATGTATAATGGTGCGTTCGTTTTGTACTCTGAGGTCGGAAGTCGGAAGTGGGAATGACGTCACCTCCGAGTTGACAATAGTTTTTGCATTCTAGTTGACAACAGTGGACAAGTCGGAAAAAAACATGGACGCCCGCAAGTCTAGCCGTAGCCACTGTTAGCAATATCAGTTGATAACAACGCTCTTTGTGGTATTTTGCACATACACACAGCGTAGCAACATCACGGATAAAAATTGAACAGTACTATGGGTGTGGCTGATCTAATGTAAAACAAATACGATAAAATTGCTATAAACAGTACTTTAGCAGAGTGTTTACTGACTATGTATGTGACCGGCAGCCATCTTGAATTCGTAAGTCGGGGTTGATGCGGTTGCTCCGAGTTTCCAAGTTGGAAATCCGACCTCAGGGTACGTTTGAGTTTAAACTTCCGACTGGGAGCTGGGAATTTCCGATCTCCGAGTACAAAATGAACACACCATAAGCAAACAAAATGTCAACTGTACGAACGTTTGTCTGGACGGACAACGAGATGGAGTTGCTACAGTAAATCTACACTTTGCTGGTGAAGCGTTCATAAAGTCAAAAGTGTGAGCAGCACAAACAGAGCTTGGGAGTCCGCCATTGTCGTTGGGATGGTCGACTTTCTCACATGCCTAGTGACTGGAACCGTAATGCGCATGTGCGAAAAGTCAGAGGAACTGCATATTGCAAGTTTACATGACAACGGAGACGGTACTGTTTCCAAATAATTGCACTCTGGAACCCCTTTTCAAAACGTTGTCTCTGTTGTGTAAACGATCAGCCAAAACTCAACTAAAATTTACCTTTTTCAGTTGAAATTGTTGTTGTATAAACGGGACCAGAGTCTCTCTCCGCGGTATATTTAAAAATAGCGGGTTTGTGCATTAAGTCCTTCTCAGGCAAGCTCAGGGGTTTAGTGTTGCCGGAGCCCACAGGAACAACGCTCCACGACACTTTTTTTTCTCAGAGTGAGGATTGGGATATATGCAGTTCACATAATCCGGTCAAAATTAATACACATTTTAAACACTTGAAGAAAAAGTCATCACCATGTGTCTACAGTAGCCCAAAAAGGACAAACCAAGCACTGGCTCCAGATGGGGCCATTAGCGTTTTTGCATTTTTGCTTTTGTGTGTCGACCACTGGAGTCAGCGGCCCCTCTGCAACGAGCAGCATCATAAAAACACCACTTTTTTTTTCTAAGTAAAACTGCTTTATTTAGTAGTTTACGAGTTTAAAACACCAGGTCCATTTGTTTCAGAGACGGAGAGACTTGTGTGGATAATTTGGCTCCTATAAAAAACATCCTGAACATCTGAATCTTAAGTTACCAGAGAAAAAAGGTAAGCGTACATTACCAGGTGCTAGGCTAATGGCTGTCTCATGACATGTAAAACAGCATTGGAGCAAACACTGATTTGAAACGTGAAACTGCTTTACACTTGCCTCTTTCTAACCATGCAAATAGATTTGGTTTCATGTGCCAAGACTTTAATAGCACTCCCTCCTTCTGCTAGCAACCTAATAAAATACAGGTGAATTGATTGTCATTTGTGTTTTCATTTCTTTCCAGAACTATCGCCCTGTTACTGTGAAGACTCCACAAATGTCCCTGTTTTCTTTGGAACTACTTTTTGATCAAAGACCTGGTCCCAATAAAAACTGTTGACAGTGAGGTCTGTGAATAATTCAGAGTAAGTAGGACACTGCTTCTGGAGAGACAGTTTCTTTTTGTCTTTTCTCAGTTAAAGGCTACTTCATCGTCCCACGTCTGCGTGCCTGGGAGGGTACGCTTTGGCTTGTGTGACGTAAATGTCATCCACCCATGTCCATGAGGGTCTGCACGGACCCCTACCTGATCTTTTTTGTGACTGTGCAGACTGTACGCGTAGCAAGCATGCCAACTATGCATGCTCCAATCTCTTGTTCCACATTCCATTCCAGTGCAAAACACTGCGGTCAAGCCAGCTGCAGCCGCTGCATCGCAGTGACGTTTGTTTTCACCTTCACTCCTCACAAAGCGACATCTTTTTAGTTTTAGTTTCACCCGATGTTGGCAGTAGGAGTACGGTAAGCTCACTTCCAATCCGCTCGGTTAACTGTTGGGAGCTGAGGCTCTTCAGTATCACTATGAATGGAACCACACGTGCATCTGCATGATTACAGCTGTCCGTAGATGTTCAATGCGGAAAGTATGTCCGAGCCCTAAGTCACAGTACAGGCGCAGACAAAAATGAAGACATAGAGAGATAGGGGAATGATGTGAGTCCCACAGCTCTCATCAGGCATAGAGGGCCCGCTGTGCTCCTGCCCAGCACCAAAAAGCAGACAGAGATTTACCAACTAGCTGATGAACATAAAAACACAATTAATGCAGATTTAAGCAGCACAAATGCATAATTTCATTCAACTCCATTGTGCTGGAGTGGAATCATAAGTCTCAGAAACCTCTTTCAAAACTTGGGCACATAAAATCAAAACTGTCTCAGTGGACAGACACATGGGGTGAAAGATGCCATTCAGGAATTTGGGTGAATTGACCTTTTAATCAATGGTTAGATCCCTGAATGCGAGGCACATGTAAAAAGTACAAAAATAAACTCCTGTATTGGATGGTGGCAGAAATTTTAGAGATGATATCTCAAAATCTGGGCAAACAGAACCAAAACTATCTGCACGGCCAGATACAAGTGGAGATAAATGAAAAAATATGTTGAGGTTTTTTTTTTTGTGATTTGGCCGAACAGATAATGAGCTTATAATGTCCCCACATGGGATTATGTACATGCGTCAGTGCTGCTCAAGTCTGCAGTCAATCTATAATTCATAGTATTCCTTTAACATAGTACTCAGATGGTATAGGGGCATGTAAGCCTGCGATATCTGTGTTTCACCCTTTTATATTTACATATAATTAATGCCTCTCCTCTGAATTGATCACAGTGTAATGCTGCTGAATGAGGAGCTCAAACAGTCAAGTTGTAAGCCTTGTAGTTGTGAGTAGAGATGTGCTTACATTCTCTGTCTTTTGTAAGAACATATGTTCGGAGTTCATTTGATTTGCCTACAGGGATTATTCTGCAAGGGCAGACAATTTGATTTTGCAACGCTAAATATAGTTTGACTGTGTTGTACATACTGGACTAACCCATGCACGATTGATTTGACAATACGCAGCAAAAGCACGTGACCCCCTAGTGCTTTGTGTACACACAGGGTCACGGATGACATCACATGAGTGATATTTACTGTCCTTTTTTTTCAGAACTTGTTGCACGCAGAACATCATTGATCCACATCATTACATTAATCCATGAAGGGTTTTCCTCCGTCTCGCAGCCCAGCTACACGTTCAAGCGACCACGATGGCTTTCAACATTTTCTGCCTCATTTCTGCACTTTGCGTGGTCACTCCGTGAGGTCAAGTAAATGGCAGCAGATTGTGTGAAGTGCCAGTCAGGGTGCTCAGTGAGTTCAATTATCTACATCCCATTTTCCACTTTTCATTTCTATACTCTGCCTAGCCTCCATATGCTCCAATATTGATCTGTCCGTCAACGATTGTCCACCTCTCGTCAGAGCACTGGTCACATGTGGGGGTGTGCATCGTGCAGCACAAAAAGACAACCCCTCAGTGGGATAATTACGCCGAAAATTGATGTGGCCAAATTGTGTTCTTGAGTGTCACAGCCATGATTTTATTGATGTCTGGGGTTGATTGTATATTGTTTACAAAAAAAAAATCAAGATCGGTGATTTCAGATGCTCTGTGTTCACATTGGGAATCAAAGAAAAAGACAGCTATTATGTGAGGGTAACAACATTTAGATGACCTTTAAAGCACTCTCTCTCCTGACTGTATGCATTGCAGAAACGGTGCACATGTTGAGAAAGCAGCTAATTTAATCCATGTGAGGATAAAAGAATACATCTCTCCCACTCCCACTGCTCACATGCTGCTCTGAGAATATTCTGTTTTCTCAAGTATGCTCCCAGCAATAACACTTTATACTAAAGAATCAACCCTATCACCTGTTATACGTTAAGCCAAATGTTATAGACCAAATGAAGAGCCCTGCTGTCCACATTCAATCCACTGCTGCATCACCATAAAACACCTCAGCAGAGATGACGATGAGTCTTCAGTATCAATGGCTTTGTGCCATCCTATTAGAAGAGGAGGTGTGGGTCCAATGTAGTGACACATCAGAGCCTGTCATGTTGAACTCTGACCCTGATCTCCATACCCTCAAAATTCACAGGCAGAGTTCGCAGCGAGTCTCTGTGGAAAACACACGATCCACACTGCGGTCTCTGGAGACACACATCTATCAATCTCCAGATGAATTATTGAAGGCACATCACCCCCGCCATGTTTCTTACATGGGCTGGAATTAGTGGCTGTTCCAGAGTACAAGGACCACGTTGCATTAGAATTCGAGGAGCGAATTTGTTCAAATTTTGATGTTTTGTTCATGCTGTGTGTATGTGTGTGTGTGTGTGCTGCTCAGTCATTTTTCTGTTTGTCAATTCCCCTCTTATACCTGTTTTGCTTTCCCTTGGCACTCCTCTCCCACCCTGCAGACTCTTATCAAAAGGATTTCCCTTCACATACTCGGCTGAGGCACTATTTTGATGCGCCGGCTCATAGGTACACTTTCCATTTCTTGGTAAGCTACATCAATGCAATTCCCCCGGTTGCAAAATGTCAATATTAGAATTATTATTAAGGTTCTTTGGTTCACTGTGTTTTACATATATACCATGTCATGTCCTGTATGTCACCTTGTTTTCTCTGTCTGTCCTTGTGTGTGTGTGTGTGTGTGTGTGTGTGTGTGTGTGTGTGTGCGCGTGTGTGTGTGTGTATACATATGTGTATGTATATATATATATATGTGTGTGTGTGTGTGTTTTTACCTGTAACGCTTTGATTTGGCACAGAAAACCAATAACAACAACAACAACAACAACAATAATAATAATAAAATAAATAAAATAAAATTCTAAAAAAATAAATAAATGAAGTAAATAAAAATAAAGTCAGTCTTAGTCTCTAAAAATTCTTTAAAATCTCTAAATATAAAATAAAATAAAGTAAAAAAAAAAAAATAAATAAATTTCTCAGGTTAAGTCAAGATCGTAGCCACACAAATGAAAAATTAGAAAATTGATATCCTTTTCCTTCTTAGTTATCAAAAGCAAGTAAAGCTATACAGTATACTATGTGAATATGCAATAAATTGTTATTTTGGACAATGGTGAGTGGCTGCCTGCATATAACACGACAAATTATATATAAATATGGTGGGGGGACAACATTTTAAACATATCTGAAAATTAGGGAATGATTAGTTTCTCCCAATTCATTTATTTATTTTTTTAAATAGTAGAAAGTACTGAAACATAAAATACCACAGTGCAGAAGGGTGCAGAATCATGTACAAAAAAAAAAGAAATTTTCTTTAGAATAAAATTCAGCATCAGTCCTCTTCACTGTTGTCACAGTATGACCCCGGCGATGCCCCCTCATAATGTTGCAGTGTTTGAGGTTGTCGCAGAGGTCAGTGTGTCACAGTGATTTCATCCATCCTGCTCAGAGGCTGAAACATGCCTTACATGCATGAAGGCCGCACACGCACACACACACACACAGTCTACCCTTTTTTGCTAATGAGGTGGTGGGGCCTCACCGTGCAGGGATAAAGAGGGGGTGAACGGCTCAGACCCCCAATGGGTCCGCTTGAACTTGTGAAATAGGATTGACACCGCACTCAAAATGAGCTCCCGCAATGTTGGAACAGCAGACTGAAGCCCCCCAGGAGGCTAAGTTGAATCAATTCTCCTAATGATGTTTGTAATTTAGGAGGCTAATGACATGCACTATGAACTGGAAGATTATGTCTAGGAGATGCCTCTCAGAGTCAAGTGTTAGAATAAATGCCTCAGAGAATCACAAACCTGCTTAGAATGTGGGAACAAATATTCAAATCCTATGGTGATACTGCAGTGTACATGTTGGGAAACTGAGGAAAAGGCTGTTTATGCTATGTCATAATGGGAAATGGTTTTAATCTTTAATTTTGTGCCAGTCTCAACGCTGAACATTTAAAATTACATTAGCCATTTGTCCTTTAATCGTATTTCAATGAATTCATTTCAGTTCATAGGCTAAAAATTTTTGTTGTTGGATTTTTGCTTTTTTGACCATAGCAGGCAGCTGTTTCTAGCAACAACAACAACAACAAAAAAAAGCTCAACAAAAACCTAGTATATGCTACCTGATCAGCACCAGACGCAGTTAGTGACTAGCTGGTGAACATAGCGGAGCTTTTAGCATCTAAAGAAACAGATATTCCTCTCAGAAATTGGTAGAGACCAAAGACCGAGCTAAAAGAGCTAAAATGTGAGACTAACATTTACCAGATGGCCAGAAACATGACTCCAAATGAACAGTAATGTTACCGGATGTGTAAATTAGCAACTATTTGCTAACAAGTTTGTTGTTTCAATTTAAATGAGCTGTTTATGACATTCAGAGAATATCTATGACTTGTCTGCACACAGTTCTCAACATGAAGGTGGCTGAGCCGGCAGTGCTAGCAGCTAACGTTGCTAACAGCACGAAAAGGGCTAACAACAGTGGTGTTATTGGAGGTAACTACTGTATGAGTGCAGTGCAGACTCACAGTGATTGGTTTCTAAAAACAAAAAAACAAAAAACAACAACACTAGACTGTGGAATTTCTGATTATGCAACAAAAGAAACCAAAGCGATACCCTTGTTTTCAGGCTTTACAAATTTCCCTCTGTGACCCTCAAGAATACTTGACATACATACTTGACACAGAGTCAGACACATTTTCAGTGTGTGTTGCCCCTTGTCTCTGATCCTGTTTGTGATATCCATGGACAGGATCTCAAGGTGCAGCCAGGGGGAGGAAAGGGTCCGGTTTGGTGACCTCAGAATTGCATCTCTTCCTTTTGCAGATGATGTGGTTCTATTGGCTTCATCAAGTCATGACCTCCAGCATGCACTAGAGCAGTTTGCAGCCAAGTGTAAAGTGGTCGGGGCGAGAGTCAGCACTTCCAAGTCTGAGGTCATAGTTTCAAACGGTGGATTGCCTCCTCTGGTGAGTTATTGCAAAGAATCTTGGGGCCTTGTTCATGAGTGAGGGTAGAACGAAGCCTGAGATAGATCGGCGGTTTGGTGCAGCATCTGCAGTGATGGGGGCACTGTGCTGAACTGTCATGGTGAAGAGGGAGCTGAACCGGAACACAAAGCTTTCGATTTACTGGTCCATCTATGTCTCAACCCTCACCTATGGTCATGAGCTCTGGGTAGTGATCAAAACAATGAGATCGTGGATACAAGCAGCCGAAATGGGTTTCGTCATGGGGTGACTGGGCTCAGCCTTAGAGATAGGGTAAGGAGCTCGGACATCCAGAGGGAGCTCAGGGTAGAGCTGCTGCTCCTTTGTGTCGAATGGGGTCAGTTGAGGTGGTTCGGGCATCTGATCAGGATGCCTCCTGGGTGCCTCCTGCTAGAGGTTTTCTGGGCATGTCCAACTGGTAGAAGGCCCCGGGGCAAGCCCAGAACACGCTGGAGGGATTATATATCTCATCTGGCCTGGGAACACCTCGGGGTCCCCCAGGAGGAGTTGGAATGTGTTGCTGGGGAGAGGGGCGTCTGGAATACTTCGCTCAGCCTGCTGCCCCCACAGCCTGTCTTCGGATAAGCGGTTGAAAATGGATGGATGGATGAATGAAGGGATGGATGGACCATCAAGAACTACAGAAGAAATTGTACCACTGTTTTCAAAGTCAGAGTCCAGTCCAGTGCCCATTAAAGTCTGACTGAATACCAAGATCTAGTCTACTTTTTTGCATAAACTTAGCTTGCAGGTTAGGGTAACTGCATTCTGTGTTAAAGGTTATGAGGAGTAACTACTGTGGGATCTAACAGATGTTTTATATCCCCTCTAGATGCGGTTCAGAGTTCTCTAGAGCTGCTAATTTTATATTTACCCTTTGGGTATACTGAAGCCTGTCTTCCTGTGGGATAAGGATGTCTCTTATTGTACAAGATGTTAAGCGCTATGTGTTTGTGGTGTTTATGGATGAGTAAGTGCACATGTGCACCCTGCATGAGTGCAGGCTTATCTGTCTTGTGTGTGGCAACAATACCAAACATTTACGCAGGAGAAACTGCATAGGAGGCATGGCAACGGCGCGCAGCATGATATGCATACGCAACATGTTGATATGATTACTCCACAGGCTGCTCACTGTGTTTTAGGCCGGTCATTAACAACCTATTTGAAGACTTTGTCAATAGGTGCCAAGACAACAAGAAGCAACATCGCCCCCTCTGTGCTCAACGCCGCCCCCCCTCCCTACCACTTGCCTTTCTTTTCTCTCATTAATATGGAAATGAGTCGCTCATTGTTGTTAGTAGGGAAGAAAGCTGTCATGTCTTTGGTGACAAGCTCAATGGATGTGTTTGGATTGCAGGGCTTGCTGTTTTCCGAGAGCATGTCTTATCTTTGTTTAGGCAGCGAATCAAAAATGTAAACATCACTTCATTAGCATCTGTCAGGAAGCTTAACGGTATGATTTTTAATACATGGCTAAACCCTCTGAATAGGCAAACAGGCCTCGTTATTCTGTCTCTTCTTTTATCTCCACTTTGTGTAGTAGTTAATTTCTCAAAGGGAAACTTACTTAATCCTCTGCGTTTGCTGGTGAAAGCCACGTTGTGTAGCTCTGCTTTCTCCCTCTGCTAGAACATTACTTCGCAGAGCCGCTTTATTGTATTATTCCTGCTGCTTGGTGGTCACTTTTATACTTTTTTTTTTCCATTTGCAGACCAAAAGAAATCACAGATTATTTTTTCAGTCAGATGAAAAGCAGCTTCCAAAAGAATTTCTGCTTTGGAAAAAGTCAGAAAATGAATAAAACATAAATTACATGCACTATTCTTAACCTTTAAGAGAGATCAAAGAGACTTGTGTTCTAGCCAATCACTGGCACTGTCAGGATCACACTTCATCCACTTCATCAAGGCTTTCTCCACACCCAACATTTACTTCAAGTATACCTGCACATTGTGGAGTGATATCATAATTACTGGGACGTGACCAAAAACAGGCAAGATTAGGTAAATGCAGCTACTTATCTCAAGTAAGTGTTTTGTTTATATCCAGGTTTGCATGTTTCGGGGGTGCATTCACGCCAGACACCAGGGGAGTCACATTTTCTGTCTCTCAAAAGGGATTTGAGCTCCTCGTGGGCTCAGTAGGCGTCATCAGTGGGCTGTTTTTGCAGCTGCGATCTTCTAGAGTTCATCGCTAAGCTGGAGCACCACTCAGATTGGGTCACATTGTAGACAAATATATGCTGGAGGCCAAAGTTCTGCCAAAAAACAGAGAGCGAAGCAGCGACAGAGATTTACAGAGGAGTACTGAGAGGATGTGATGGATTTAAGAGAGTAAATGTCAGCTGCTCCTCAGGGAGGTATGTGGAATAAAAGGATGTGATTTGAGCTGCATGCTCTCGTGTCAGAGCATTGGGTCAATCTGTGAGTTTATCTCGAACAAACGAGACAAAGATCATGTCTCCACTGCATGCTATGGCTCTGCAAAACTCAACTCGACTCACTTTTTTGCTATCGGGTACTTTTTCTTTTTGTTTTCCGCTGCAGTAAACTTTCCATCGACCATCACGGACTCCAACAAAGCTGTTGCTGAGTTGAGTCCACCCTCCCACCCATTGTCCCTTATTCTATGGCTGTAAATTCCTTCCATCAGGTCGAATCACTTCCAGCTCTTCCTGTTGGAATCACTCTGGCCTTAATGGTCTTTGATGGCCCTATAATCACGTCTGAGTCTTTCTCTACACTGTTGGAACGTCCTGTTGTAACCATGTGCAGCCAAAAATGAAGAATTTCCTAGTTTTGGGTTGCTCCATTCAGCTTTTGTTGGATCTCTTCATCCGCAAGTGACAATTTCCTGTGACCAATCAGTGGCCTGCAGTGTTTGAACTCGACCTTTGAGTATTGCCTAAGTTCACTTGGAGCTTCACCTAAGGTGGATGTAAAGAAATACAAGGTACAAGGTAATATCGCAACCTGTTTTCATTTCCAGGTCTTCAAATAATGACACTTTGTTATGCCCCTTGGCATCTCATAGTGACACACAGGGCACCCTGTAGCATCTATGTGACCTACTGCTGAAACACATTGTAACATGTGGTTAATGTTGTGAAACGGTTGCGGTTAGGTTTAGGCAACAATACTACTTGGTTAGGTTTAGAATAAAAATAATGTTTTTGGTTTTAATAAGTATGTTTGTTACATAATGTGACATGACGTAAATACAAGCGAAGTCAGAGTGAGACAGTCATCTGTAAATCGGATAACATTGCATTTAAAATTTATTGCCATTAACTTTTGGTTTCACACTAGATACAAACTCTGCTGTCCTTGTCAGTCTTTATACCACCTCTGTTGCCCATAGGATTAAGTATTACTGTGGATGGGTTTACTTTGGAGTTGGTTCAAAGCCCAGTGTGTCTTATAGAGTCGCTAAAGGGTATCACTGGCGCTGATATTGCATAACAAGGGGTGTGACAAAGCGGTGGTATTTGATGACCTGGGAATGAGAACGGGCCGACTATTCACAACTTTCAGCCGTCAGTACATTGGTCACACGATCGCAACCTTTCAAAATATGTGGGATATGGACACATTTGAGCACCTGTTTTTTGTAGGAAAACATACACAAAATTTGTGAGAACAGCCTGTACGAGGTGGAAGTTGCAAGTTCGTCATTTTCAGGACATCTTGGAATATTATCACACTTTCAATCATGGCTAGTTACCTCAGGAAAATGAGAAGCTGTGTTCAAATGGTTAGCCATCTTTAAAATCTGTTTTACAGTCTTATAAACTCATGGTTAATTCTGTTTCAGTAGAAAGTTGAAGTGAAACCAGAACCATTAAGTTCTGTTCCAGAGGTAATAAAACCTTTTTCAAAATCCCATTGACATTATAAAGTAAAAATACCTAAAAATCCATCCTTGAACAGAGCTGTTCTCAGTATTATGTCGTACTTTGCTTTTTATGATTATATAAGTGTGGTAGTCTTCATGAAAAACAATCTAATATTGTTGTTTATTAAGTATCTATGTTTTTAGCAGCCTTTAACGAACACCTATAAACTCTATACCTTTCTTTCAGACCGAAACTTTGTTGTAGGTGTCACATTGTAGCTTACAATTTTATCAGACTGCTGTCAGCCAATCACAAACCCGTGTTATCCAAGGTAACCAGATTGATTGTAGGTGTTTGGGTGGAGGTTACACAACACGTACACAACCGAAAGACAAATATAATTGTTGTCACTGTAATCAGTAATCCATGGCTTTGTCACACTTAAACAAAGAATCGACAGCTTGGTCCACATTGATTAGCTGAGGCGAACATCCTGTGAAAAGAATGCAACTCAGATGTAATTATGTACAAGAGTCCTCTCAGATAGATTTTTTTTCCCCCTTTTGAATCACTTCAGACTTTTGTTGCATTCCTAATTGTCTACTCAGAAGTTGTTCCAATTGCTGAAGTGCATTTGTGTGAAACGGGGGGAGAAGAGGAGGGGATGGGATGAATGTGCGTGTAATGTTTTTGCATTTGTATTCCTCTATCCATCTCCCTTTTTGTCAGAACAGTTTCATTTCCATGTCAGTGATTTATGTAGGGAGATAGGAGAGAGCCTGTTAATGGGATATTTCTTTTGCTCTCCACATGAACAACAACATGTCAAAATAAAGATAAAACCCAAACCCAAATGCTTGCCGGGGGAACAAATTAGGTCTTGTGGCAATATTGCAAGAAAAAAAAAAAGAGCTTTTCCATCATGCCACTCTAAACTCATAAACATCCAAGCATCTTGGATTTGATGTGCGTCTTCTCATTTAAAAACACTTGGCTGTAATTGAAACTTATGCCGTTTTACACCAGAATATTTTACCTTGGAAAAACACTGTTCCTGTTCAAGATGAAACAACAAACCATAATAAAATACAAAGCTATTTTTGGATATTGCCAAAAACTAAATAGCTACACAGAATACAATATATGGCTTTGTTCTGACAAGAAGTCGAATTTTCATCTTTCCAAGCAACTACAGTCAGCTTTTCTGAGGTTGTGAGGTTGTTTAAATGTTTTTATATCTTACACAGTCTACATATCCTGGACTTTGTACCTTAAATCATCGTTACTAAGGTAAATGTAAATAGCCCCCTACCCTCCTGCAAATTTTTCACCCCCATTTTTTTAATACAGTTTTAACATGCAGAGACAGTACAGTGTTTGACATTGACTGTATCTACTCAAAGCAGTCGAGCAATGCTTTCTGCTTTTGATGGCCATGGATGGATTACTGAACTGGTCTACCAGGCACTGGCCCATGGGCCCAAGGTGTAAGGGCCCACCCACCAAAATGCCACTCAAATTAACATGTACCAACAAGTAAGAGACTCAAAAGCCCTGTTTCCACCAAACACTTTCAGTATGGTACCTTTGGAACCAACAGTAACCCTTCAGACATGGTACCTAGACCCTAGTGTTTCCACTGCAAACAGTGCTCTTAAATGTGGGCGGGGTTGTTGTCACTCACTGCTCCGTCCAGCACTCACTGTATTTCCTCATTACCGGTGACACAGATGGAAGTCTGCACCTCGTTTATCGTCCACAGAACGAGGCTGCACGCTGACATTTTCAGAACTAAGTAAAACAGGCTGCAGTGAGAGTCTCTCTCCACTGGATATTTAAAGATAGCAGGTTTGTGCATTTAGTCCTTCTCAGGCAAGCTCAGGGGTTTAGTGTTGCTGGAGCCCACTATGCTTTTTTTTCCTCAGAGTGAGGATTAGAATATATGCAGTTCACATAACCCAGCCAAAATTAATATATAAACGCTTGAAGATCCACTCATTACTAAAAGTGTATGTCATAGAAAAAAATAAGTAAAGGTCAAAGTTGTCACAGTGAAATTTAAGGTGTGTTGATGGATTCACGTCGTCACCTCATGCACTGAGTAACATTACAAGTTAACGTTCCACCTTAAAAGTCACCAGCAGTCGGCCCAGTGAATTAAGTTATTTTTTCTCAGACTCCAGCTTCTGTGAGAGGCAGCAAAACATCCTTTCATTTTATAGTTACAGTTTACTAATAAAACTCTCCACAGTATGAACAGTGGTTACATGAGCCTCAAAACCAGCCACAACTCAGCCCTGAGCAGAGTGACCGTCCTCTACTGACCAATCAACAGACTGCAGTGTTCACAGCTCCACCTTTTAGTACCAGATCTGTGTGCTAGGTACCCCAACAGAGGGGGGACCAAAAATGGGGACAGTACAGAACGGTTCCATTGGTACCATCCACAACTTTTCACGGTGGAAAAAAAGCGCACTGAACCGAACTGTGCCGTACTGTACTGCTTGGTGGAAAAAGGGCTAAAATGACCACAAAAAGACCACAAAGAGGTGCATGAGAACTGCAAAGAGACACAAAATCCCTACGAAAATGTAAAAAAGCAACCACAAGCAGACACAGAATGACCAAAAATGAGACTATGTTATCTGAAAGAGACACAAAATTACCTCAAAAAGCTGCAAAACCACAAAAAGATGCATAATGACCACCAAGTCTTTGTGTCTTGCTCCTGTGTAGGAGGTGGTGGGGCCCTTTGCATTGGCCTAGTTATGCCTTGCAGCCCATTGTCTCATGATCTGCCCATGAGTACGACAAAACCTCTTAAGTAAACTCAACATATTCTCACTCCCAGGTCGTCACATATAGCATCTACATCCTGGGTGCGTCTGTTGTTAATGCTCGGGGATGCCATGTCAATGTACACCTGTTACATGAATTGTGTCTTTTCAAAATACACCACCTTTCTGCTCCTTAGATGCACACAGTCTTTTTCAAAATAAACCTACAACGTCAGTGAAACACCTCTAATTCATTTTTTTTCCCCTTGTGCAAAAAACGCCTGTGGTTTTAGATTTAGGAAACAACAGCATGTGGTTAAGCTTAGAGGGAAACATCATGGTTTGGCTCTACATTCATACAGAAAGCAAACACCAGCCTCCTGGGTGAAAGTCTGGCACAGTTGGGCCCATCCACCACCCCTCCCGTCTGCCCTTCAGGGACTTTACAACTCTTTAAGTTACACTGTTGTCCAGCGGTGTTTTAAACTAAAACCATCTGGCCACGTTGTAAATCGACACCGCCTGGAAGCGTATACTGCCACAAAACGGAGGGCTCTTTTCCTTGGTGTCTGATGTGGAAATCACTGACCATCAGCAGCACTTCTGAACCTTTGGTTACATTTGCTAATTATTATTTTGGACAGCCATGCCAGTGTGTGGTTGTCTGTTGCAGCATAGTTCATTTTGTTTTATATATATGTTTTTTAATACATTGGGGGGAATATTTGGAGCATATCTGAATACTGGAGGAATGTGTCTTGCAATGCACTTTTATTTTTCATGTGGTTTTTATATCATTTGTTTGATATAAGCCAGCACAAATAGATAACATGAAAAAAAAAATCAACTATTCTAGGAATAATTCAAAACAGACACCAGCGTTCCTACAGGCAGAGATATATTTTTTGGGTAGTCAGAACTCATTTTGGATGAAGAGAAAGAAATCACCCAGTCTGACTGTCTGTGAGGCTGCCATCTTGTACTTTTCCTGGAGGTGGAGTGGAGTGCCTCGGATGACTGCGGGTGGTGCTGACAGAATCCGAAGTGGGTCGTCCGCTAACCTCAGCCCCCCGGAGTATGGTGGGTCCGGGCCAGAGCGGAAGGGAGCGGTGTCCTGCTAAGACGCAGAGTCTGGTCTGGAGGTAATGGGCAGAAGGGGAAAAAAAGAGCCTTGCCTGTGGCGTGGCGCAAAATGAATTACTGCCATCTTTCTGCTCCTCTGCCTCACAGTGAGAGTAGAGTCTGGAGGGCCAGATAACAAGGGCACAGAACCACAAACTCCAGCAAAATGGAGAACTGCCCAAGAAAGAGAAAAAAAAGAAGAAGCTGTCTGGCAGAGTTAATATCATGTCATTTATGATGATTTGGCTGAACGTATGATGAGGTCATTCTCATTTCGGTGTTAATGTCGGCCCAGACAGTGGAGCTGGGTGGTGGCAACGACTGGAACATTTTCTTTTATTTCTCAGCTCCCACTCTTCTCATTTAGGATAATGGTATGAGTCTTTTTTTCCAGTGGTGTGTTACAACACTCTTGGACTGGAGTGATAAGACTGTCATAGGCTAAAATTGCTGCACAAAGCAGACAGAGCTGGATACAGGATGATAGCATGTCATACAACTTTCATGTCTAGGTGTCATGAGTGCAGCATAAGGGTCTGAAATTCAGCCTCATCTTCAAAGGAAAATGTTGGCATCGTAAATTTCGGCAAACCACGGATATGTCACATTTGCACGTTTCATACGTATCATGTCAGCGTTTCTACACTGATGAAGAATATGAGCTGGCTTTGTCATCAGGAGGTGAAAGGGATACACCTGCCAAGCTGCAGACCACTGGAGACCACTGTGAGACCAACAGACAACAAAAGTGGTTGTTCTTTAGCGAGTCATTGCTACGTCTTTCAGCTGCGTTTTAGCCAAAGAACGTTGTTTTTTAGCAACCACCCAAGGTAGTGCCACGAAAAGTAGTCGTTTTTTTTTTTACAGATGTATCACCATGTTTCTTGCTGGACGAGTGTCACAAAAAGTTATAACAAGACAAGACACTGCTGTGTTAGCTGCCGGGATAGTGCCACGAAAGGCAGTCGTTTTTTAAAGAGCCATCACTGGTTTTCTGCAGCGATAATGTGATAACAGTTGTTTTTTTCTCTGCATTTCTTAGAACAAGAGGTTGTTTTTTTACAGAGATATCACTGCATTTCCTGCCAGGACAGTACCATGAAAAGCAGTTGACGTGTATCGAGATATTGCTGTGTTTACTGCCAAAAAGTGGTTGTTTTTTACAGAGAAATCACTGTGTTTTCCCGCCGGTATAGTGACATTAAAAGCAATTGTTTTTTACCAAGATATTGCTGTGTTTACTGCCAGGATAATACAAAACAAGTGGTTGTTTTTTAATGAGACAATGCTGCATTTCCTGCTGCAATAGTGCCATAGCAAACGGTTGTTGTTCTAAAGAGCCATCGCAGCATTTTCTGCCGGGATAGTACCATGAAAAACGTGTTTTTAACCAAGATATCATCGCGGTTCCTGCAGGAATAGTGCCATGAAAAGCAGTCATTTTTTCCAGAGCTATCGCTTTGTTTTCTGCCGCAACAATGTCACGAATCCTAGTTTGTTTTTGTTTTTTAACAAGACAATGTTGAGTTTTTCAATGGGACAACAGAGATATCACTGTGTTTCTTGCCACAGTAGTGTCATGGAAAACAATTGTTTTTTTACGGAGATATCACAGCATTTCCCGCCAGGATAGTGCCATGAAAAATTTTTTTTACTAAGATATCACTGTGTGTAGTGACACAAAAAGCAGTTGGTTTTTACCAAGATATTGCTGTGTTAACTGTGCGGACAGTGGAGCAAAAAGTGGTGTTTTTTTTAATGAGACAACGCTGCTTTTCCTGTCACAATAGTGCCATGGAAAACTTTTTTTTCTCTAAGGAGAC
Organism: Epinephelus fuscoguttatus; assembly: GCF_011397635.1. Lineage (NCBI taxonomy): Eukaryota > Metazoa > Chordata > Actinopteri > Perciformes > Serranidae > Epinephelus > Epinephelus fuscoguttatus. Next base: position 25,933,477 of record NC_064771.1, read on the forward strand.
ATGGCAGCACTTCATGCGGGGTAGAACCATATTAAACAGTTGTTTTTTACCACAACACTGCAGCATTTCTTGCCAAGATAGTGCCATGAAAAACATTTTTTAACCTAGATATCGCTGCGTTTTCTGCTGCAACAATGAAATGAATAGTAGTAGTTTTTTTGTTGTTTTTTTTTTTACCAAAACACCTCTGCATTTCTCAGTGGGATAGTGCCACAACAAGGGATCATTTTTTACCAAGACATTGCTGCATTTTCTGCTTTGATAGTACCACAAAAAGCGGTTGTTGTTATTAAAAGCTACAAAAAAACATGTTTTTTAATGAGACAACGCTGCATTTCCTGCCGGGATAGTGCTATGAAAAGCAATTGTTTTTTACCAGATATCACTGTGTTTACTGCCAGGATAGTGCAATAAAAAATGGCTTTTTTTTAGTGAGACAACGCTGTGTTTCCTGCTGCAGTAATGCCATGAAAAACAGTTGTTTTTTTAAGGAGACATCACAGCATTTCATATTTTTTAACCTAGATATCACTGTGTTCATTTGCCACAACAATGCCATGAATACTAGTTGTTTGTTTTACCAAGACACCTCTGCATTTCTCATTGGGATAGTGTCAAAAACAGGTTGTTGTTTACCGAGATATCACTGTGTTTCCTGCCATCACAGAGCCACAAAAATTTGTTGTTTTTTGACGAGACATCGCAGCATTTCCTGCCAATATAGTGCCATTTTAACTTAGATATCAACGTGTCTCCTCCTGGTATAGTGCCACAAAAAGCAATTGTTTTCTTCCTGAGAAATCACTGCATTGCACACCAGGATAATGTCGCAAAAAGTGATCGTTTTCAACCGAGATATTGTTGTATATCCAGCCAGGACTATGCCACCAAAACTGTGTATTTTAAACCAAAACATGATATTTTTCTAACCATAACCAAGTAGTTTTGTGCCTACACTTAACCACATGTTAACCACCGTGTTGTTTGCCGCTATCTGCTACATAATAATGTACAAATGTAACATGTCCATGGTTTGCAGAAATGTACAGTGCCAACATTGTTCTGGTTGTGAAATCTGTATTTTTTCTTCCCCTCATACAAAGATCTTCAAGCAATGAAATGACAAAGCCTCCAATTATTCCACTACATTTTCTCTTTTTGTGTTTGGAAAAATAGCAGCTTCTTTGTTTCCCTACACTGCAAAAATACAGAGAGTAAATCAGTGACCTAAAACAACTTGTCACCAGTGTTTTGTAGACCAGATTCAATATTTCAAACACATTAATGCTGTCTCCCTTTCCACCATCCATGCACACATGTTCATCTGGGTAGCTCAGCATCTGTGGAGTGATCTAAGTAATTTCCTATAAACATGATTTAAATTTCCTCAGGGATCAATACTCCACCATCATGAATCTTGCCCTCTTTGATGCTCGTTCGGTTCACAAGAGTGTAGTCTCCTGCCCACAGGGTTTATATGTTGTGGTTACCGCGGCCAGGATGAGGATGTAAGACGATATGTCCAAGCTTAAGAGCATCCTGAAGAGGAAGTACTCACTAATACAGCTGATCAATAAAGGAAAAGGTTCGTCTGGACTTATGGTTGAGAATTTCCTCCTGCAGATGTTTTAATACACATTAAATCTTCCGGTATATTCAACTGAAGTCAGCAAAACTACAGAGAAGCAATGAATCAGCAGAGACTTCTTTCATCAAAAACCAATCCTGAGTATGTTTGAATGGATATGACTAGCCGGTGTGGATGAAAAAAAAAGAGAAGGCAGAAGAATGGGTGCATAATTAGGTCAAAGCATTAGGAAACTGTTGAGTTGCATTTTGATTCATCTCACCTTGCCCCGTTTGAACATGTCACCTGCATGCAAATGATCCCCTTTCTTGTCTACCCGAGAGAGGGGGAAAAAAACTACTTGAATTCATTGATGCCATTGTCTGGTATTAGATACAATCAATCTGGTGAGTGGGTGGGGAAGCAGGATGAGGGGCCCGCGGAGATTAAACAGAAGCCTCGGCATGGTTGTTCCAAAAACAAAATAAATCCATTCATCCAATTAAGAGCTGCGAAATATTCACAGGGAAAAAAAAAAAAAAGAAATTAAAAAAAAAGAGTTGGACGAGAGCTTCTCAGCTAATTTACGTTCTGCTTTCGATCTGAATATCCTAATAGACTGGACAAGATTACAGGCCACATCAAAGTCTGCAGGACTTAAAAACAAATAAGCCAGAGTGACTGGGTGGCACAGCATATTTAAAACCAGCCGAAAATATGCAAAACTGGGTACACAGAATCAGCTGTGCTTGCATAATTATGTCTTGCAACTTGAACCGCAGTTCATGTAAGAAAACTGGTAGAATTTTCCCGTGTTTATTTTGCTATAATTATCCACGTCTTATGTGACATCGTGGCATGGTGCACGATTTCCTTTGCAGACTGTGATTTTCTATTCCCCCTTTTGTGCACAAGACAGAAGACACGGCCTGCACTATCCCTACCCTCCTATCCTTCTTACTCCCTTTGGAATAAAATGAGTTTAGCTGTTCAACTTTGATTAACACCCAGCGTTCCCCCTATCCTGCAGAGCAACTCCCTCTGTTTGATGAATCTGGCCCTGTTTGTTTCCCTGCTCCTCCTGGTGTGTGATGCATGACAGCACTCCCCCTCAAAATGCAGCTTTATGCCACACAGGGGAAAAAGGAGGCAGAGCAGGCAGCGTTTTCCCCCTGCTTCCTTTTCACAGAGCAACTCAAAACCTTGTGGAACAGAAGAGGAAGGCATAGAGATGAATGCCTTTTTTTTTTTTTTTTTTTTGCAGAGGCAGAAACATGGTTTGCAGTGGCCATCCGGTACCTGTGTGATGAATGTAGGAAAGTAAACAAGAAAGGCATGTGTACTGTACCTTGGAGCTCTGGATAAACTCTTAACCCCTGCAGGTGAATTGCATCTGGTGGCCTTGCAGACACACACAATGCCACACAGTATTAGACTCTCCACTCTGTCTTCTGTGAGCCATTTGATTTTATTTCGCCCACGGTTGGCTTATCTGCTGCTCCCTACCTGTCAAAGCGGTAATGGAAAGTGCTTTGGGATAAACATTGTTTATACAGGAAACCCTGTTGAGACCTCTGTCTCATTTACAATGGTTTCATGTTCACTGTTTGTTGTTTTTTTATTTTTGTAAATCAGATAAAAATGAAATGATGAAAGTACACGATGTTAAATAAGTACTTTGATAAAGGCGACATATGTTTATGGAATCCATAGTGAAAAATAAAATTAGGGATGCAGCAATTTATTGACTGACAATTGGTATCGACTGATATTCACCTTGTTGACTAACGGACTAACGGCAAAAAAGATGCAATTCACTGATGGCGGCACCTTTCCTTTGCATCACTTAGATTTTGTACAGGCTAAAAAGAAGGGCTCGGGACTAAGTGCGTCCTGTTGTCTTTGGGACATTAGAAAACATTTGTTTGTTTGATCATTCGAGACGAAACAACGGAGTAAAAACACATTTATTACCTATTTCTTCCCTGATAACGCTACTTGATGAACAGCAAATCCGTGTTGAAACTGGCCAACCCATTCTCACTCCGACCTTGTCACATAGTGACATTTTGGTGATGGACTTTCCACGTTAGTTTTAGGCAACAAAAGAACAGGGGTTAGCTTCGGAATTGTACAAGGCACAAACACGGCCCTCTCTGGCGCTGTTAAACTGTATTAGCAACCGGCCATGTATCATGTTGACATTAAAGAACACCTTTTTTTGTTGGTTTCTGACACTGCAAGTCACTGCCCAAGCTCTGGATTTTGACGACTTCGGAGTGAGAACAGGATCATTTGGCAGGAGGCAAGCTAGTGAACGTTAGCTGTTAGCTGTTAGCTGTTAGCAGCTAGTGGAGCTAACAGCTAACAGAGATTGCATTGGCCCTCTTTACACAGGGATCACGCTATAGGGCCACTAAAGAGCCCCTTCTTTATGCCGCATTTTTACACAGAACCAAACAAGGCAGGCATAATGGCGCCCCAGTGTGTGATTTCTGATAACATCCCAAAAGCAAAAGAGGCACTACGGGCCTAACATGTAACACAACAGTGTCAGCCTTAAGTGTGACGTATACGTGTCGACAATGTTCTTTAAACGATAACAAAAGCACACCATGGTGATAACAGCCATTTACTTCAATCACGTCATTACAACAGTCATTGTCATCTCTCTTAAATGGCGGCTGAACTCGTCCTCTTTGTTTTCTATTGCTTCTGTATTTATCTGTTTTGGTATTTTGTGCCTGTTCAGCACTTTGGTCAACTGCTGTTATTTTACATGTACTCTACAATTAAAGTTTGACTTGACTTGACTTCAGCTTAGAGGATAAGGAGCTCCTGGGCCTCATCATCTCCCCAGTTTACAGACTTTTTGGTGACTGTTCTTCCTCTTTGAGTTAGCTGCTAACTGCTTCTAGCTGCTTTTTAAATATCCCATTTACAAATGTATGATATACAAATGTTCATTTTGCTTTTTGTGAAATATTCTTTTAACACATGACAAGGCCACTTTGACACTTAGCATTACTTTGGGAAAAAACAAGAGCTGGCTTCCTTTTTGGACTGCATGAACCAGATCTGATAAAATTGCGAACATTGTCTCAAAAAGAAATGGATAATGATTCAATGACCTTTCTATGGCAGGGTTAAACACAGGCGATGTAAAATAAAAATAGGTAAGAAACTGGTTTGCTCTTTATCTACGATAAAATGTTTCACAAAGGGTGAACTGTGCAGTATAGTGGTCCAGGATAGGACAATAACTTTTCTTTGGCCTGGCAAAAAACATTCACCAAACCCCAGCACTGTTAGACCAGGAAAGCAAATCTTCAAACGATAATTTACGAAGGACAATTTTAGCTACCACCCAACAGAATGGTAGGGTAAACATATATTAGAACTACAAACTTTAACAAGCATCTAGCTGGTGAGACGTCACACCCGTCTCATCTATGGTCCCATCCTGCCGGTTGTCCATTTTACAGACTTCTATTTGATGCTATTACTACCTCCACTGCTGGCTTAAAGGCGAGACAACTCTGTCTCCCCATTCCGCATTTGTACCTTTTATAAAGGACAGTGAGGCGGAATAATAGCGTGGCATTTCCGCCTTGAACAGGCAGTGTAAAAGGGCCACGGAGTTACATTATGTTGTGCGTTCAAGCTCTGCTCAGTTAAAATGAGTATTGAGGGGAGGTAAATTATAAAGTTTTAATGATGTATTCACTGTAATCTTGTAAAATGTAGTTTCACAATCAGCGCACCCCTATAAACAATTGCAAAATGCAAACACTGGAACAAAAACCTATTTCGAGTCAGTCACTGTGGATATAAATGTGTCAGATGAAACAAGACTCTCTACACTCACACCTTTTTGGTTTTTGTTCAAAGTATCCAAGAAAAAAAAAATTCATACAGTATACAATAATGAGAGTGTCCTTCCACCCGCAGAACTGGGGGGTAGTGGTGTGTGTGTGTGAGGAGGGGGTCTGGGTGCACAATGAGCACTCTGATGTCATGCTGCTGGTAATTTGTTCTGAAACAAGAGGGGAAATATTGCTGCGCTGTCACTGCAGTGTCAAGCCTCACACTGCAGGACAGATTTCGCTGACACGCCGTATCCTCTGGAAAAGTCACAACTCAGTGCTATTCCCAACAGGGCTCAGACAACAGGGAGAAACGCACACTTACTGTACATCCGAGCAACAGTCGCTAACTTTAACTCCCTGACACGGCGCCGCATAAACTGCCACCAGAATACAATAAGGCAATAAAGCAATTAGAATAAGCTGCGGCTGTGTCTCTCCAATGAGCAACCTCCCCTCTTCCCTGTAAAGGAGCCAAACAGAGCCACCATCCAGAAATCAATGAAGCGCTCCTCATAAAGGGATTGTCAAATTCAAGTCTGTGCAATTTGTTTTGTGATAACTCTGCAGGCTCATGCATGGAATCAATATGAGGGCCTGTGGTGGAAAAAAAGGAGAGGAGAGCGAGGGTTGAATGTGTATTGATTCATACTCAGAAGTATTAAAAGTACAGAATTTGTAAGTGTCAACCTTTGATTGTAGGTGTGTTCAGATCAGTTTTAAAGGTTTATTTCACACTGAAGTGGAGGCTAATTTATTCTCCGCGAGACAAAGAGAGGAAACGGCAGTGAGTAAAGTGTTATAATACCGCCATCCACTCGTTTGCCCTGCAGCTTGACCTTCTCGGACAACCACCCCACTGCTTTTTTGAGACACATAAATCACAGAGCAGACTCGGACGGCTGGCTAGTAATTGTGATTAAAAGCATAACCTGCAGAGCTGGCCTTATAAAAGCTGAAAGAACCGCCAACAACAACTTTCCAGGCAGGAGGTCATCGTCTAAATCTCCCGCTGAACTCACTTTTCCTGCTCTGCTTTGAATTTAATAATGACCCCTTGACTTCTTGCGTCTCCCTGCTGAAATGTTAGGCCATAAACACGATTAGAGAATGAATACAGAACAGCTTTAAGATGACTTTACATTCTTCACCATAGTGCTATTAAGAGAGGTGGGTGATTCAATTCATATGACTTGACTTGACTTGTTGGATTCAAGTCCCAACTCTGAGGACTTGAGACTTACAAAAGGCTCAACTTGACTTTGACTTGGCATTCATGACCTAAGGCTTGACTTGGACTTAGACCATTTGCCTCTTTCTAGACACTGTGAGGTTACGTTCTGCTCTTGAAACATAAGGAGTGATTTCTAGTGCAGTGCGGCCACACCTGGCAACCCTACTAGAACTATACATGACACAGCTATCATGAAGGGAGCTAGTTCGCAGTTAAAATTTGGATTCAAAGTAGTGAGAAGAGAATAGCAGTATGGAAAGACTGCAGCTCAAATGACAATGACAGCCACAAAATCCAATCACTACAAAACCCACAAAGAAAGGTCAGTGAATGCATCTTTATAGCTTAACTTATGCGCTTATTGGCTGATCACATCATCCGAATTTCATTTGACATGACTTGTGACTTGCTTGACCTGAGCAATGACTTGTCTTGCTTGACTTACAGCAGAGGCTCAACTTAACTTGCTTGATTTTCACTACAGAGACTTGCTTGTGACTTGCACATGTGACTTATTCCCACCGCTAAATATTCCCTACTGCTACGTAGCATCTCTCAAGCAATACGACACAGCTGCCTTTTGTGTTTTCCACAGCAACTTGAGATTCATTTTTTATGCTCCTGTAGCTACAGTTAATGTTAACGTCTGATACACACATGCATGCAAGCAAGTTGGGTTGTATCTCCTCTGATAGCAAAGCGTTGTTTTTCTGACTTGCAGTGGATACAAGTAAAAGTTAACCCAATAGGGTGGAGCTTTTTGCCACCTTGTTACTCCATTTAAAGTGGAAATAGATATGTTTTTTGCTTTAATTTATCATTATGACAAGAGGTCCTTCAACCCCTACAACCACATAGTTTGTTTGTTCCCAGTCTAATACGACTTCTAAATAAGCGCTCTTACCAGTCGCAGTTTCAAAAACATGGTTAACGTTGTGAAAAGGTCGCAGTTTACTTATGTTCAGGCAACTATTTGGTTAGGTTACACAACTTAACGTACGTACATAAATTAACTTAAATTACTTAAGTTAGATACATTACATAACTTAATGTCTGTAGGTTAAAATAAGTCAGTACTGACTTTTGGTTTCACAGGGGACACAAACTGTGGTCTCCTGGGTCCAAGTCCAGTGTCTGATCCATCCATCCACCCCAGCCTATTCCATATCCAGACTTTGTTGCTGTTTTTACGACATCACCTTCACCACTTTCGTCCTTTGCTCCTGTCATAATTACGACAACCACTAGAGATCGCTGCCAAACAATAAATGTAAATATGGATCATAATAAGCTGCTTGTGGCAGGACAGTCTCCATTATGACTTAAAATGTTGACTGCACAATGTAACGGCCATGGAATAAAGACATCATCAACATTTAGATTGGTTCCTTATAAGCCTGGCTTGAACTACGCAGTTGTCTCTGAATCTGGAAAATGAAGGCTCGATTTACAGCACAAAGTAAGTGCATCAACCGCTATGCAGCCAAAACAGGAAGTGGATTATGCTTGTAACCCATAGACCACGACTGTGAAAGAGTGCCTCGAACTGCAAACACAGTTATTTATTACTCTTTCTGTGATGAATTTTTGATCCATGGAGGTTATATACTTGTAAAACTTTCCTTGTGTCAAGAAAACCATTAAAATTTTTTTAAAAACACATGATTAGGTTTGGGAAAAAAGAACAGGGTTGACTTTATAATCTAACGGGATGTGAACAGCGCGTGAAAGTCGATGTTTGTTGGACCCATCCACCTCACCCTGTTTGGAATTTGCCACCTAAGCTTTCGTTCTTGTCCCCCTGACGCTGCGACCGTAAACTATAATGGTGACCAGCCTCAAATCATGCCGACGTTAGGACAGATTTTTTCGTCAGTGTCTGACGCCGCAAATCAGTGCCCAAGCACTGGATTTCGACGACTTCAGAGTGAGACCGTGTTGAGAGCTTAGAACCTTTTTTTGGCGTATGCGTCAGGTGAGCAATTTCTTTGGAATGAATAGGCGCCATCTTGGCTTCCAGCATCTAGTTATTATTATATATTTATGGTAGCTATATCCAGTTACCAAAAAGCATCAATATAAGTTCTTTGCCGTTACTATCCCTGTGAAACTACCAAAGTAACTGCGTAAAACAAAATGAAGTGTGTCCCGTGTTATTGGCAGATGCCAGGCTCTAAGGAAAACGGAACGCAATCCAGTGGTCTTTGCAACAGCAGTGCCAACAATAATACCACTTGGAAACACTAGGGGGGGAGGGGGTTGAAAAGTTGTCTGTTCCCACTTAAAAAAACTGCAATGAGAAATAGCAGACAGCCCTCCCTTTTGTGGAAAATCATTACACAATCTGAGAGAGAATAGAATATTCTGTGCCCAGGCTTGCCTCCTGTTATTGCACCATTAATAACTTTTGCTGCTGCCAACGAGACAACACCAAGCTTGGTTGGAGAGGAGCCGACTAATGCAGTCAGTAAATTAAAACCATCGGTGTTCGTTTTCATAAGACAGACCGATCCCTGTTGTCAGAGGTCTTTTTTCTCTCCTTCTTCTTTCTCTCTCATCCTCCTACCCAGTGCATCTATTTATGTTGCACTTTCTTTTTCCCCTGAAAGAATTACTGCGTTTCTCATTTCCCACAGAGCAAACAAACCCTTAAAACGGCACCAGACATTAAACTACTGTATTTCACGCTGCCGACTCGCTAACTTCACCGCAGGAATTGAAAGTTTTCAGAAGTTGAAATTATAATGACTGTTTGACAAAAACACATAAAATGCTTATTTTGAAAATTAATTAACATCATGCAGCCCTGTACACTCTCATGTCAGGAATTAAGATGAGATGGCAAACAAAAGCCTCACGACAGTTAATCTCGCCAATCATCTCCACACGCTCATTAATTGCGGTTTCTCCGGCTTGATCATAGAACCTTTAACAAAAGTTTTAACTTTGTAATTAAAAGTAAATGCCACATAAGGCCTATATCCCATTAGCTTAGTATGTCCGTATACGTGCAGTTTAATTATGTGAAGTCTCGAGCTTCATTATGATGTATGGTTGTTATAGAAACCACACTTGCTGTAGGAAGGTCTTTAGAATGAAATGAGGCTGCTATATAAAAAATACAACTAATATGAAAACGGTCTTCATGGAAATTTGTGAACAGATTCAAGAGAGGAAAGATTAGATTAAAAATATATATATATACATATATGTATTACATATTAAATGCATTTCCCTTGTGTGTTCTGTTGTTGTGTGCAGCATAAATTTAAGCCAAAGAAACATCAGGAGTATAGCTAAATTTTGCAGAGAGACCACAACTCCTAATCTGTGAAATTGGATGAATTTAAGTTGCCTACCAAATGGGATTAAATTGTATTGGCTGCAGTTTGCTGAGAGGGGGGCATGTGTGAAAGGAATGGATACGGATGTTACGGTATTAAAGAGGCCCCCATATATTCCACCCAGGAAACACAGTGGTGAGGATCCAGTGGGAGTCAATGGGCTCAGGGAGGCTGAAGTGCCAGCTCGAGAGAGAAGACTTAACAAAGGCTGTGTGGGAGGGCTTCTGTACAGTGTGTGCTCATGAAGTGGAGCATTGTCTCAAGTTTTCCCCCAACTGCCAACCCACACGTGTAGTCACAAACCTACCACCCTAGATACACCTAATCACCATGAAACGGCCTGCCTCCCCTGCACGTCGGTAAGCCGTGTAATTTCGCACATGTAGACAGTAAGATAATGTGAACTTAACCTCGCTAAGTGCAAGGGGACTCGAACTAAAGCACTTAAAAACACACTTTAAAAGAACAAAGCATTAATATATTCTTGATTACTCTCGCAGTATCTTGTGTGTGAGCGGTCTAAATAATTATAGTAGTTCCAGATGTGAGTTGGTGGTAATTTCCTGTAGATTGTCAGCTGATGTTTGAAGGGGAACTTGAGTTTTACACAACAATATGACAATACTGGTTGGGAGTACTGCTCAGCCCATGAAAACAATTGCATAATGTCTTCTGTGGCTCTGGAGGAGCTGTGTTAACTCTAAGAAAATAAGGTTTATCTTAGGGTTACCTCAGCTTAGGCTCTGAGACAAGTTTTAATGGAAAGCTTGTGTCACAAGCCGGGGACGTGGAATTTAAAAGGTATTTGTGTTTATCAGGCAGGGAGGGTCACACAAAAAGACTGTGCTGCATTATGGGAAGAAATGGATCCAGTGTTTTTGGAGCACAGGAAGAGCGCAGGGCTTTACAACCTCCAGGCATGGGCCGATTATGAGACAATGGATCCCTGGGCACAGACATGCAAAAGGCAACACATTCTCACTCTGACCTCGTCACATATCGACATTTGGTCATGGACTCTCCACGTCCACATACGAGTTTGCATACGGTCTCTTTCAAAATAAATGCACTACGTCAGTACAACACAGCGAATTAATGTTTTTTTTCCCTCAACAACAAACACACATGGTTACGTTTAAGAAAAAAGTCTTATTAGATAAAACAGATGCCGACTAAGTTTTCCTTTGGGACATAATTTATATTTGAACAAAAGGTACTAAATCGCAATGTATTTTATCGCAATACTCAGCATATCGCAACATGTTTAAAATCGCAATAATATTGTGTTGTGACTTCAATATCATTTCAGCAATCCATCCATGCTTCCAGGCGTGTTGCGTGTTGGTATTGGGCCCAAAAAGACTTCTCCCATAGATTTACTATGTGAAAGAGACTTCTGTAAATCAGTGTATAGATTTTTTTTTCTAATGTCACTACCCCCACAAAATGATTCATTGTACTACTGGGATTTTATCCATTTGGTCTGATAACATTTTGAAAGTCTTGAATCATTCACAGTGTGAAAGATCTGGCCAATGTTGTTTGCTTCATGTGCCAGTGAGCTACTTTTATAGGAATGAAACATTAAACATTAAACAGCCATGCTTGACTCATACTATAATCTTAAAGTTAGCACATTTTGGTAATGTTGACAAGCCTTTTTAAAAGCTGTTTCTTGTGAGTCTCCAAAGTTGAGTGCAAATCAAACTGGTGTTCATTCAAAGGGTCAGTTCAAACAAATTATTTTTTATTACTTTTTATGTGCATTAGTCACTGGACACAACAATTTCCCTACAGGGATTAATAAAGTATCTATCTGTCTGTCTGTCTGTCTGTCTGTCTGTCTATGTTTAATGGGCCTAGATTTTGAGATATTCCTCTTTGCACATATCCCAGTACAAGACAGGTGAGGAGATACTGTATGATAGATAACGCTGTATTCACATCTACAAACAGCACTTTGCTTTACTGTCTTGTCTTTGACTGATATTCAAGTGTTAACAGTGTATGAAACCAATGCGGAAGTGCCAAAAACTGTAGCTTCTCTAATGGCAACTTGAGGCTGCCTCCAGAAGAGATTCAGCCCTCATAGACCCTGATGTTAAAATGCCCAACTTTACAGTGGAAATAAACACATTTACAGCCTGGTACAGAAAAGGTTTTTGGTCTCTGTAGCTACCTTCTGCTTTCATGATAACTGTACAGGGGGGTGAACATCATATAACTCACCTGTTTAAATTTTATTAAGGTTTAAACTTGGAGGAGTCACCAAAGTCTATGAGTCAAATCCACCCTCTCGTCCTGTTCTGGAAATGGCCAAAATACTGAACTCGAGGCTTCAGATTGGGAGTCCATACACCAATGGGTGACATCATGGTGGCTACAGCCATTGCTTATACAGTCTCTAGAGCTCTAATGTCTTTTTAGGAGAATATTAGGTGTACATAACATGTTAGATGAAAAACAAAGCAGCTACAGCCTCAACAGAATTTATAACATGGGACAGCTTTCGTGTCACCTGAGTGGCGAAAAAGTCTGCAAAGCACTTGCTACTGCACCTTGAGCTTATTCCTTTGGGTGCATGATAACGACTAAAGGCAACTCAGATGTGTATAAATAGTTTCATCAGAAACTATTCATACACATCTGTGGCAGAAAACTCACAGGCTAATATCTCAATCACTGGTCAAATAAAATCAAAACTATCCAACTGGCTGATCTCACCAGAAGTACATAGAATTAATTAAGCCCTTTAATCAATCCAGAACACTCTCAACTCACATGCCTGACAAATTCAAAAAGTACCTTGACCAAAATGAGCACCACATTCAATGTGTTGTTTAAAAGCCCATTCATTTCTAAACACTGAAATGATTCAGGCTTTCATTCTGGGAGTAAGCAGCAGCTAATCCGAGCATCATAATTTGTAACACTCCATGCTTATTAGGTGGTATCTCAGGCATTATGGGCTGAAGTAATTAACTCGAGCCACCCAAGGGTAAAGGTGTTCATGGTACATATGAGGGCTAAGCCAGTCAAACTGGGGCTAATAATGAAATCAGATACAGTCCCTGTGGTGGGTCACGTGCTGCTCAGCCTGGTCACGGCTTGCATGAAATGCCCTGCTGTCAATTAAAAACGCTGCATCAAATAGTAAAATAACCCAGCAGTAATTACTCCCTGCTCTTTAATGACACATACTGCATCAGATCATGAAAAGGATCATTTTGTCTAGTTAATTCCGGGAGCTGAAAAGTGAAAATATATAAATCATATTTTCCTCAGTGTAATTTTAACGTGATTATTCTCACAATTAGCTAATGGTATTAAGAGATCCAAATCTCGACAAATGGACTTTGCCTGTTCCCTTCTTGTGTTATGTCAAAAAGAACACCAGCATGGGCATTGACTTCCAAAAATAATGAGTTTCTCTCCTGACTTGATAATTGAAGATATAATGAGGGAGAGAGAAAAGACAGAGAGATGAAGAGAGAGAAAGCAAGTGTGTGTGTGTGTGTGTGTGTGTGTGTGTATGAGAGAGAGAGAGAGTGCCCCATATTTTTTGTCATAGCCCTGGGGGCTGGGTACATACACCCCCAGCATTGCAACCTACTTTTTACACCCCTCCCTGGAAAAAAGGAAGGCCCAAAGTGTCCTGAGCCCAAATCCAATCTGTTTCTTGTGACACCATTGTCATTACCACTCTGTGCCAGCCCTGAGAGCAGCTCCGCCACTTCCCTAAATGTGCTGCGCTGTGCTGTTTGTCTTCATGTTCTAATGTTGACTGTGAGTACATAAATTACCACTAAGTAAACATGTAGACATGAAGCGAAGAGCAGATAAACAAATCATGAAACAAGGGGGCAGCTTAGTCATACAGTCAGCGCATTTGAAATTTCCTTATCTTTGAGCAGCATTGGAAATGATTATTTTATGCCTCCACATGCATTCTTTAATACACTTGCTGATGCTGAATGGCTTTTTGTTTAATATGAATGTTTTATCAGCTCGATTCATATGAGAGACATATAAAAGTAAAATTATGTTGCTTAGTTTTTATTTTTTCTGCCTTCCCTTTCTTGGGGATTAACCTCCGTCACACTTATCGCCTCTGTATCTGCATTGTAAATTAAATTGAACAAGGGCACAGCATTAGGATGCAAATTGAAGACCTTCAAAAAAAAGGAGGAGGAAAAAAAAGCATTCAAATAATGATAGGGAGAAGAAAACCAAGGGGGCGTTTAGAGAAGTATTGAAGTTTTGCTTGGCTGCCTTTATGAGGCCCTCGCAACCATATTGGAGGACTTCTGTCAACATGTTGATAAAATGTATTAGTCTCATTTACAAATGTCGTCCTCGGAGAGAAAAGTGTTGTTTCCGAGCAAATATTGTCTCATTTGAAATAATTGTTTGTTCCACGAATTGCTGAATTTAATCCACCGGCACACATCAACTCCTGCAGCAGATGATTTTCTGACATTTTTTTTTCCCCTCCACAAGATGACACTTTCAATGGTCGCATTTCCTACGTTGTTCATTTCAGACACAATATAAAAACATATATATCATCTTTCATTATAGGCTGATGTTTCTCATTCCTCTAAATGACGGCGCGTCTGCGTACTTCTCCATTTGATTTCCTCCCTGGCAAAGTGTCCTCATGCGTAGATGTACAGATGGATATCTACATCAAAGTGTGATGAAGATATATCAGTTTTATGGATTGTTTGCAGGTGTAATCTTGGCATCTCTTTATTGTGTTTGCACTCAGAAAGCTATTACATATCACTTTAAGCTTTGCACAAATATTGAGATACTGCAACTTTAAATATTAGCTTTGCAGAGCGGAGATAATAGGTTTGATGATGTAATGCTGGTATGTAATTAAAAACCCCAGTATAAATATTAACTTGGAGCTTTTTGGAAACAATTAAGCACTGTTGATGAACAGTTACTGGCAGAAAGAACAGATTCCTTCACTCACTTTATCATTTCCTATTATTCATCAGCCCTGTCAACAAGAAATTATGTTCATAACTGATTTGAAACAGCAAATACATTATTTTTTATTATTACCTTTATTACCAAAGACAAGACTCTTTTTATTAAAAAATAACCAAAATCATGATCTTGCCCTTACCTTATTGGTCCAGTTTGTAGGATTTATAGGCATATTGTGGCAGAAATGGAACTTAAAGGAAATGACCATTTTAGAATGAAAATACAAACAGTTCTTACTGACCCTCATGCAGACAAAAGTCCAGTGTAGTTTTTTAATCCACAAAACTCATTCGGGGTATCGGAGGATAACAGCTAGCCGGATTTTTCCGTACACTTGAAGTGCATGGAACTCACGCGAGACTCGAGAACAAGAACATCTCTGAACATTCTCGAGTCTTGCGCGAGTTGCCATGTAAACACAGCACTCCTGCAGGGCAGGCTAACTGACCACGGTGAGAAATTATGCTATAAACGTGGAGTAAATTATGTCTTTTCAAGTCAATTTTGCATGCCGTGGCTTCAGGGCACGTGGATTACGACAGACGAGCTGTTCTGATGTTTTTGAAATGCATTAGCGGAGTTTCATTACATTTTCAAAATGATTTTGGACGTGGGTTCCATGCACTTCAAGTGTATGAAAAAATCCGGCTAGCAGTTATCCTCTGATATCCTGAACAAGTTTTGTGGATTAAAAAACTACACTGGACTTGTTGTCAGCATGAGAGTGAGTAAGTACTGCCTGTATTTTCATTCTGTGGCCATTTCCTTTAATATAATAAGTATGTTTTCTTAAGTGTATAATCACCTGAAAATAAGAATCGCCATGTTTTTGTTACCTTAGACTTGGCCATTTTTATCTACACAGGGAGCAGGTCCTCGCCCACAGAGTCTGCCATGTTGCACCACCATCTTTCTACAGTAGCCCAGAACACACAAACCAAACACTGGCTCTACATAGGGCCATTCGTGTTTTTGCATCTGGGGTCTCATTTATAAACATTGCATACGCACAAAACAAGGCCTGAAAAAGGCGTACTCCACTTCCCACACAGAAGTTGTGATGTATAAAAAGCAACTTGATGGGAGAAACCTTGACCCATGCTTACGAACATTTTGGAGATCAGAAATCGGCGATGCAGGTGGTGAGGTGATGATTTGTCTTAACACCTGGTGATGGATCACTAGACTTTCCGAAGCTGCGCTCTCCCAGCATGTTTACAATAATGACTGCTCTGCGGTTTAATACAACTGGACCTTTCCAATCAGTTATTAGTGAGGTATTTCATGTACACAAGTCAACGGTGTGCTGCGCCAATCACCGGGTTTCAAACACCCTCATCAGTGTGCTGAACACCACGGTCAAGTTGCCGCCCAAACATTGCAATTTCCTTCCTCATTCATTGCTTCATGTTTGCTGTTATTTTCGGATCAGAATTATTTTTCAGTATGTTCTTTCTGTTACCAACCAATTTGGTTCCCATGTCTTCTTATCTTCTGCCATTTTTTTTTACTGTCAGGCCAGCTTTGTGAGAGGATACTTGGGTAGCCTGGGCTATCACAAGCACACGTTCAAGCAAACAAATGGTCTCCATGGAAACAGTAGAATTTTAATGCTGTAAAATCTCCCTCAGTACAGTAAATTACGTAACGTCTTTCACCTTTTAAGAGATTCTGTGCAGCACCCTTAAGTCATTTCCTCAGCTAAGGAAAATCTCAAGTGTCATAATTAAGGAGCAAACTTGACATGCTTTGTGCAACCGGCCCCTGGATCTTAAGTTAACAGAGGAGAAAAGGTGAGCACACATTAGCAGGTGCTGGGCTAACAGTCTGTCTCCGACGAGGCTAATGGCATTGGAGAAACACTGATTTGTAACATATCACTTCTTTGTTTTTAGCAGTTTTAATCCCCTGATCCATTAGTTCTGGAGAGGAGGAGACCTCTGCAGATAATTCGGCTCCTGGTAAAAACCTCCTTAAAACTTAACACTGAAGGAATCCTAACTGGGAAAAGTTTCGGCTGGTTGTAATTTGCATTCGTCACCACTAGATGCCACTAAATCTCCCTAAATCCAACACACTGGACCTTTAACCAAAGTGCTTTTGCTGCCTAAACCTTAGACAGGAACCTGTACATAAATCCAGAGTTCTGGTGTTAAGGTCTTTTACTTTTTATGCCCATCATCCTCTCTTAAGAAGCCTACGTGAATGTGGAGGTAATGCTTTGTTACCTGAAAGAAACTTTAGACGTAATTGGAGAGTGATTACATTGCCACAACAAAATAATTAAGAAAGCAGTTTAGTAACATACAAGCATAATTTCTCGGAGACAGGGTTGATTATTTATATCTAAATCGTTTTTATGACAGGTAAAGACACGCTGCTTCATGAGGAATCTAATGGTAATCCAATTCAAATGAGGCTCAGGGCAGCACGCTTTTTCAGCTTGTTGTGATTTATTGTTTTCAAAAAACCCATTCCACGCTCATCTCTCTGTGTACATGCAGCACCTTTTGTTTACCGCAGCTATCATGTCTGTGTCAATCATGCCAGAGCCATGTTACTTTCAGAAAACACAATAAGCTCGAAACAGAGTCAGAGAGAGAGAGAGAGAGAGAGAGAGAGAGAGAGAGAGAGTAAATGTTTCTCTTCTTTCATCCGTTTTCTGTCTCCAGCCATACCTCTCGGCACGCCGGTAATTGCTGCCAGCAGGTAACACATTCAATTAAACACCTTATTCTTGGATACAAGCAAAACATGTTTATTGCTTGATAGTACAGATGGAATTTGATGCATTTGAGGCACCATCCTGCATGTTTTGGAAGCGGCGTTAAGAGCGTTCAAACAAAATTCAATCCCCTTTTTTCCTGCAGCAGCCGTGTACTTGCTTTAACAGTCAAGAGAAGCAATTAAAAGCTGGCAGAGGGTTAACTTACACCCAGTGGAGCAAAATCGATGAGCGGCATCCTGCTTGAACTAATCACAGTACTGAGGGTGAAGCCAGCCAGCAGACATGAAAAGTACAGGAAGCAATGACAGGACTAATGGTTTGGAAAATGCTGCTGATGAATGAGGAGAGAAGGTTGTGACTCTGTCTTTACCCTCTTTTATTTACCTTGCTTCTGGGCACCACAACAACTTGAGTCTGATACTAAAGCTTTCTGTTGGATAACATGGCTTGAAGGATGTTTGGCTGGATAGATGGGTTAACATGCCCCTGTGAATGTCAGATACTTTTACTTTATACTCATATTCATCACAACCAGTGAAAGACTTCCTCGCCTGCACCAGATAAACAAACTGCCAGTTGCTTTTGCAGACATTAAACCCAACTGTCATTTAGACAAAATGGTTCCATACCATTTTCTTTAATCTCTTCTCTGTAAATTACTACTTACAGCCTGTGAATTACTTTTTTTTCCTCCACCCACCCCACAGAGTAGCATCAGCTATCATTTTGGGAGCAACGAGCGAGCTAATGAAACCTCTCAGCATTAACAAATAGGACCACTGAAGAATGTTCTATTTGCATCAGGTCATTGTTTGATCCATAAAAGACAGAGGGAAAAAAAAGATGAAGGCGCAGGAAAAAGAGAAAAAAAAAACAGTCTTCGTTTCCTATTGAAGACAGCACTCTTGGCAAAAGAGTAAACAATGAATCTCCGCATCCAGCTTCGTGCAGCCATCGCCATGGCAACCCCGTTTTCTAGTCATATCTTTAATGAAAAGGTAATGAGAGAAACATAACAGTCCCAACTTCATTACCGGAGTAAGATTCAGCAATAAAAACTAAATCAGAGCGTCTGTCATTTGAGGGAGCAGCAGCAGCAGCAGCGGGTCTGCAGCGGTTATAAAAACAGACTTCGGTCATTGAGCAGAAGGAGACATATGTCTGGTCAGCTGCTGATCAGATGACAGGTGCCTCATTTGAGAGTTCATCATGTCTCAATTACTCATCTTATAAAACCTTAGCTTTAAGATTTAATATTCGGCATATTACTTGTATTTACTTGTGATATAAATGCTACATCATACCAGAGGTGATCGTAATGTTTTTCTCTATTTTGTGCCAATTTATTCTTGCAGTCAACAATGTTTCAGTGGGAAATATTGCACTTTTTACTTCAATACATCTCTCTTTGCAGATTCAGATTTCATGTAGAACCTGATCTGACTCCAAAGTTGTCAAATACCGCCACTTGGTCAATGATTTCCACATCAGACATCGAGGAAAAACAGGCATCCTTTTGCGGTGGTATACTAGGCCGTCAAGGGATGCATCAGTTTGAAAAGCCACTGGACAAAAACATAATTTAAAAGGACCTGGAAAGTCCCTACAGGGCAGACAAGAGGGGTGCTGGATGGGTCCAACAACACTGGACTTTCACCCAGGAGGCTGGTGTTTGCTTCCTATATTGTTTTTTTTTCTAAACCCAATGATGTGCTTTTGGTGCCGAAACTTAACCATGTGCTTTTTGGGTATGTTGCGCGATGAAATTAATGTAAATTCACTGTGTTTTATGGATGATGTAACTTTATTTTGAAAAAGACTGTATAAGGGACGCACAATAATGGAGTTTTTGCCGATATGCCAATATATAACGACTCATCTGGCCAATAACCAATACTGATATATCCATTTTTTCAGTGATCATCAAGACTCTTTTTTAGTGGAATAAACATATTATGCATGCATACTCTTATCATGATGGCCCACTAGCAGACAGAAAGTGAAATACAATGCTTTTCAATATTTGTAATATTCATTCATTGTGCAAAATAAGAGGAAGCATGTTGGCTGATTCCGATGATCTACCAATATTATCAGCGTGTTGGTCGATTCCGATAGCTCGTTTTAAAGCCAATATCTACGGACAATATGGACTGTATGCCTCCAACAAGCAGAAACTGTACAATTTCTATAAAAATGGAAGTGTATTTTGAGCAGTGTTAGGCAGTAACGCGTTATTAGTAACGGTGGGGATGGTGCAATCTGGAAATACGGAACAATGTAGGTAACAAGTGTAAATTGACACAGCGTCCCAGAACGTCAAAAACAGATGCACTGAGGATACCTAGCACGCAATACATAGACGTGAAAGTGTACTGACCCTGCAGTGATATGTGCTGAGTTGGGAATGAGAATGCAAACATCCAATTTAGACATCCAGCATATAGGCGGAAACCTCAGGGGCTGAAAAATGAAGGTAACACCGAAGCGCCAAAAAACTGCAGTTCCTTCAATGGCCACCTGAGGCTGGCTCAGAAAGCGAGTCAGTCCCCATAGACGTCAATGTTATTTTTACAGTCTATGGTTAAAATGCCCAAATTGACAGCATAAATAAACATGTTTACAGCCTGGTACAAAATGGTTTTGGTCACTTTATATAACTCACTCATTTATATTTTTATTAAAGCTTAAAATTATACATAATTAAGGGTGGGACTGCTTTGAGTGACAAGCTGTCTATGCGGGGTCACTGCAGTCTATGAGTCAAATCCACCCCTCGCTCCTCCGCAGCTCCAACCTGTTGTTCAAATATAGTCACCTGTAGCCCCAAAATCAAAGATGGTGATGGGTCCACAAACCAATGTTTGTTATCACAGTGGCTACATCCAGTATTTTATACAGTCTATGGATAGGACCGACATAATCACTGATATGTTTATGGCCAACTGATGAATGTTAGCCCTGCATTCACTCTCCTTCGAGCTCTGTTTTGTTCTCCACCAACTACTGAAAGCTTTATCTGGCTCATTAGCTGCTGAATGTTTCATCATGCTCATTAGCCAGTCGTTGGAGCTTGTTCGCTGAAAATAGGTGACTGTTCCTGCTGTAAAGTTAGGTAACTAAAACAGCAGAGTCACAGCTGTAAATCCCAAACAATGAGCTAAAAGATGCTGCAATGCTCTGAAGAGGAGTGGAAGTATACGGCCCTTTCACCATACACACAGTCATCTGACACATTCATATAAAAACATTGATTGATGCAGCTTTAAGTAAAGGATCTGACTATTTCTGCCTCCACTGTGTAATCTATAGTAGTAGTAGTATTAAACCTGTAAGTTTCATTGCAGAAACATTGATTTCATTTACAAGCCGAGATGATTAAAGGTATAGTCAGTGAGCAAACACACTTTATGTCTAATAGTCCAGATCAAATTTCTTTCTCCAGGAATACAGCGCTGAACATCCATCAAATCCACGGCTGCTATGCAACAGCTAAAGATGTGCTTTTTCTCAGGGCAGCATGTGTGAGCTCTACTCACTGTCCCATTACATACATATTTGACAAGGATGATATGTACATATGTGAGCGGAGGGGGTGGGTGGAGAAAAGAGAATTTGAAATGATAAAATCCTCGAGGACAGTGTTTGCATTTTTACACCAGGCTGGGGATCGCTTCTTTGCATTTTACACACGTGTAAGAGAATCCCACATACCTCCTGTTTGTTTAATTGGATATGACCTCTGGAAGGGGTCACCCTCTAGAAAATGAGATGTGCCCCCCCCTTTCCAGCCCTGTAAGGTAAATATGCGTCACATTTGAATCCACGTCTCACTGCAGCAGTTTACCTTGTCGTCCTCTCCTCATTATCACAGTAACCTTGTGATCTGGCCAATTTGCCAGTCGTAATGATGCATGATAATCTGAAAGCAATTTTAATCTGGAACGGAGAGATCCAGCTGCCAGGTATCAAAGTAGACTTTGGCTGCCTTCAGCGGTGCACTCAAGCCACACATAGTCCTCCACTAGCCAGCCTCTCTCACCTCCTCCCCCCACAGCCCCTCAGACATTTTCCATGCATAATTAGGTAGAGTCCACAGAGAGTAGCAGAGATGTTTTTAAGATGAGGACTTTAAAAGAGCATAGTTTAATGTTGTATTATTGTTTTATATGAGAATGGGGCCCTGTTGCAGCCGGGAACCGAGAGCGCCAATATCTTAAAGTCACCTAAATTTGGCATGTTGTCCAGCAGAGTTGAGATTTATTGTTTCCGAGATTTATTTATTGTTTAAGAGACCTTTCCTGTTGGTCTGGTACTCTGCTGGTGAGCTTAGAGTCGCATTTCAAAGTGCTATCTATTTAGAGGTGGTGAAATTTTAATGTTTTGTGATGTAAATGGCTTGGCTTTTATTTTATTTTCTGTTGGCTTTGCTAACTGACAGCCAGCTAGCTGTAAAAAATACACCGGGATTGCACAGCTGGGTCGCTGCAAAGTCTCTTCTTCATGCTACCTTTGGATTTTTACACAGAGCCAAACAACAGCAGCATCATGCTACTTCAGCGTGAAATTTTAAAGAGCATGGCGGCATCGTGGAATCACAAGGGGCATGACGGGCGTGATATGAAACACAACAGCGTCTGCACACACAAACAAGAACAAAGGCGTTAACATTAATTTACTGTCTCTGTTATATGGTGGTTAATCTCGTCCTCTGCTTGGATGGTAAGGAGCTCCTGGACATTTTTGTTTTCCAAATTTGCATTGACATTTTCAACTGCTGTTTTTCTTCTTTGAGTTAGCTGCTAACTTAATTCTGCCACAGTGAGTCACATGCATAACACATCATGAAAACATCACACCAGTGCTGCCCATGATCCCGTCCTGCCAGCTTATACAGACCATTTCGGTGCTGTTACTACCTCCAATGCTGGCTTAAAGGTGAGACAACTCTGCCCCCCTACTCCAGGATTGTATCTCTTAAGCAAGATTTAAACTTGTGCGGCAGAGCCCATGCAGTAGCCTACGCAGTTGTGAGCATTTATTCTTGTGTGGTGGTGTGTCTGTGTCACTCTGCAGTTACACCTCCAAAACACTAGTTTCTGTGAAGTGCTGTAAAGTTTAGTTGATTCAAAACACACATTAAACACACATTAAACATGGCTTAATAGAGACAATTACAAACATAAGTACACAAATCAGCTTCACTATAACTCGCAGCATTCACAGACAAACACTTGTCTTTATCTGGACACGTTTTCCCCACAAATACAACATGCTAACGTTATTAGCACAAGCCTATGGCGTTTTACCTTGTATAAATTAGCCTAGCAGCTAGCAGACTTTTCCTCTTCTCATATAAAACCAGGGACAACAGCAACATTTAACAAAGGTAATGTTACAAAATTTGTCTCCATTACAAGTCAAAAGATTCACCGACAAAACAACTGTCTCATACTAAACACGCTTTCCAAACAAATATAACATGCTAACGTTATTAGCACAAGCCTATCTCATTTTAGATTGTATAAATTAGCCTAGCAGCAAGCAGACTTTTCCTCTTCTTATATAAAACCAGGGACAACAGCAACATTTAACAAAGGTAACGGTACATAATTTGGCTCCATTACAACTCACAAGGTTCACTGACAAAACAACTGTCTTATACTAAACAAGTTTTCCAAACAAATACAACATGCTAACATTATTAGTGCAACCCTATGGCATTTTACATTGTATATATTAGCCTAGCGACGAGCAGAGATTTCCTCTGCTCATATGAAGCCAGGATAAATCACACACACAAGACTTAAAATGCTATTAAAATTTATTTTAATTTTCTTATCTGTGAAATTAAAGTAAATAAAAGCTTTGTTTCCACTGAGGGAAATGGTTTCATCTACAGAAACAGACAGTAGGTCTGCGTTGCCGTGACGTGTAGTTACATTTCTAGGGAGGTGCACGTCAGGCTACAGTGTCGATTCAATGCAGAAGAAAAAATTTCCCATTATACAGAACAGGTTAACATTTAACCGTTGACATCCCTAACTGTGCTGCAATTCAATCCGAACAATCTGTCTTTGAGTACAAGCAAACAGGCTAAAAGGCTCAATGTTATGATATCAGAGTGAGTTGAATGATAAATCATGGCCAAATTAAAAAAGAATGTAAGAATGACGCCCTGGGCTGCAGCCCAGATCTGCTATGAATACATTCAAGGATAATTGTGCTGAGTGACTGGACTACTGTGTTTACAAAGGCACATTAACGCCAAAGCCAAGACAGTCCGGGAAGGAAGAATGTACAGAGCAGCAGAGGGGTCCGTCTGTATGAATACATTCTTTCCCTTATTGTCCTCTCAGACAGGAGGATCATTACTGGCTGGACACATGCTCTGGCAGCACCAGCCTTCATTATTATGCAGCAGTCGACAGGTTTAACAAAGAGAAATTTGTCTAGCATTTGTTTATCTGGAAGAGCAGAGTCTGGCACAGCAACGCTGGCAGCGGCAGCAGCAGCAGGCCAAGGTGGATAGACACTCAAGTAAGTTGGCGGACGCTCACAACCCTGCAGCCCACCCACCTCCCCCCTCCCACCTCCCCCATCGCCTCTCCACCACCATCACCCTCTTATGCTCCCCACAGGTGCACGGCTTTTTCTACCTCGCACATCAAAGAGACGGCAGCAGAGTGAGAGACTGAAGTGCAGGGTGGCGCATAGTTTCATCTTCAATTGTATCCTGCATTCAAAAGAAGACGCTGTATTATTCATTCGTAGTATATTTAGATTTTTATTCATGGGTATGTATTTGGATTTTGAAGGCCAAAACAAAATTCAGCCAGCGCAGGTTTGATTGCATTCCCAAAGAAAATCATTCCAGAAAAACACTTAAGAAATGTAGAAGACAATCCTTTTTTAAATATATCTATTCATGATCTCAAAATCCACAAAATCACCAAGGTAAAGCAACAAGCCAGGGGCCAGAAACATTGATACACAACATCTCTACATTATTATGTAGCAGACACATTACTGTGGTTAACATGTTAGGTGGCAGCACATAAACCTGGTTATGGTTAGGATGAAATCATGTTCAGGGTTAGGGGGATAGATATGTATGAAATGTACAAATGTAACCTATAGGTTTTTAGAAATGCACAACAACAACATTTTCTTCTAGCAGCTGTGCTGAAAGCAAAATATCAGAGTTGCCTTTCTCCTCTAAGGAGTGGGTGTGTCAGCTCTGAGTTATTGACAGTTTTTTCCTCCTCACAAGCTTTGTTGTAGGAAGAGGGTGGAGCGTTTGGCTCGTCCTTGACCTTCCTGTGAACCAAATACATCAGGAGTCTGTTGCTGAGGAGATTAAAATCAAGCAACAATGGGACGTTGCAGGAGCAAAAGAAAAAAAAAGCCAGGGTTTCATAAATACATGCAACACCAATCTAAAGCTGTCTGACAGTTTTGTCTGCACACAGTGGTGCTTTAATCTTATGTAAGATGCAGAATGTGCCTCTGTTCGGTTTCCTGTCAGGGCAACAAAGAGGGTCACTGTTGAGTCAGACTTTTTTTTTTCTCTCTCTCTTGGAGGATTTATGGAGACTCAGGAGGAGATAAGAGATGTGTGTGCACTGTATCTCTTTGAGGCATCATCACAATCAGCCGCGCCATCCCATCATACATCCAGGGAGTGCTGTGAGTGCTGCACCCTTGTCTTATTACAGACAGCAGGTGCAGATGGTTAAAGGCAGGTGCTCGGCGGAAAAAAAAAAAAAGGAAAAGAAGAAGGAAAAAAAGAACAAGCACCTGGTCCCTCTGTTGTAGCAGTCTGGGGCTGCTCTCAATATGATTAGCTTTGTTTCTCCAACAGAGCGCAGCGAGGAACAAGACCTACAACTTCATTAGGGTGGTGCACAGCAACCCCCCTTCTTTTGCTTTTGTCCTACACTTGACTGCACTAAGTTAGAGGAGCACGAGGTGTCTGCGGAGATCAGGCTTTTATTAGGAGCCGTGGCTCTGTCACTGGAGTGGTGCCTCTCTGAGAGAATAGAGCTATAATCTGATGCATGTTCCGAGTCACGATGTGCAAGCACCGAAAAAGCACTGGCCTGATTTCACAAAGACCTGTGCAGAAAGTGAAAGAGAAGACCTCCTGACAAGCAGCAGTGAGTTCACTCCTACAAGAGTTTGGCTGGGATTCAGCGTGGCATTCTGACCCCCCCCCCTAACTTTTTGTGCTTGAGCTCATATGTGCAGGTAGTGAGCTCTGCGTGTAATCACCAACCCCTGCTCGCAGCGCTCCATTTTCGGGATGGTGTATCTTCAAGGACGAACAGAGGAAATGAGTGCTAATAGCGTGTTTGTATTGTCAGAGCTCGTATGCCCACAGATTTGCTTTATTCATGGCCTCACTTCATCTGCCAGCCAACCATTGAATAATTGAAGGAATTATCAGGCTAGGGGATCCAAAGCCCCTCAGAAATGTGTCATGCCCCTGAGCAAAGCCTGCAGAAAAGAAAAAAAAAGAGAGAGAAAGAGGGGCCTCCTAATTCAGAGCAGTGTGTGTACGGCCGCACAACACAACCCAGTAATGCTCCACCTACATACAAAGACACACACAGAAAGTTAAAACACAGAGGTTGATGATGCCACAAATGGCAAGCTTTGACTGGCAGAATATCAATAGCTCATAACAGCGGGAGCCCATGCACGTCAGATAAATTTATGATTCCCTCCAAATGCTGCTCTCCTATTTTCCTCTGCATCAGAATGGGTGTTTTTGGAGTAGCAAGATTTCACCATGCAGTTTGGCTAGTGTCCCTCATACAAAGAATGTGACTGACGCAACATTAATCTCCAAACAAAGAGACTGGCACAACTACTCCGCACAATTTCAGGGCTATGAGGTGGCAACGTCAGTCTCGATTTCTCACTGCTCCTTCACGAGCTGTTCCACTTTCTCCGAATTCTCATTTAGATCAAACAAAACACTCCAGAAAGGAGGTGAAACGGTACCGTTTAAATCCGTGACACACATGCACACTGGGGACCTCCTTCTCATTTTCTAAACAGAGTCATGGCAAGAACTTTTAAATTTGCCATAATAAGGTGTGACCTACATGGGAGGGAGCCAAAGCTCAAACTCCAGCTCCCAGCAAGATTCCTGCCTATTGAGTATTCCAAAATGTAATGCTTGAACGTTAAGGAGTAGAGAGCTTCCCCTCTAAAGACATAATTCTTTCACTTGGAGCATAGGTTAGAATGCATACCACATCCTTCAAGGTGAAAAGCGTGCAATATTTATTTTACTGATGCACTGTTTGGCACATTAAAAAAAAAAAAAAAAACCATTACCAACACCAGCCAGAGGTTGTAACATAATATAATCTCTCTGACACTGACATATGAAATACATCCCGTAGCTGACATTCATGAATAATGGCAGCTGTTTGGAGGAGAACAACTCTGAGGTCTATTTTCAAACAGGTTTCAGCTGCAGTGCTGCAAAACAACTATCCTGCTGTTTGTGTTGATGTCTGGAAATGCATCTTTCATGAACACGCGATAGTCTAACGTGTTTATTTAAAACACACACGCACGCACGCACGCACGCACGCACACACACACACATGCGGAAGAAGAGGACTTTCAGATTACGGTTTGACTGCACACTTACTGACAAATAAAGAAATGGATACTTCAGGTTGCAACATGTTTCGTCATGCATCGCAGGATGGATGTTACATGATATTTTTTGCAGAGAGCAGATGTGTCACAAACTTTGTAAGGCTCCCCCCAGAATAGAATCTCGTGGGGGGAGAGTGGCAGTCATTCACTGTGTCCAGTGTCAGTGTGAGAGGGGAGACTATTCTCTGTGTGGGCTGGGGGCCTCGTTAAGGGTGGCAAGCATGTGGAGAGATCCTGCTGGCAGTTCAGAGAGAGCTGAAGCCCTCACAACGCCGAGCGGGGAAAACATACTCGCACACAAGACTTATAATTGTAAGTTTTGCCCGTAATGATTTATAGCACTGTTCTCACAAAGGTAAATGCTCACATCTGGGAACATGGCAACATTGCTGCAACAATGTTGAGGCAAGAAAAAGGTCAACTAATATATGCAACACCCTTATCATCAAGACAACATTTGTTGGTGCCTTCCAAAACTGTTAGAAATCATAGAAGAATAGGAAGTTTTATGATGTGACAAGGTTTGTTTCGGTCACCAGAACGACTCGGTTACAGTCAGGGGTGGAGACAGATTAACAAACATTCAGGGCTGAGCCCAAACATAGGGGATCTGGGGTTATGCTCCTTTGGGGGAGATTTTAATCACATTTATAGCAGCTATTTTTCAAGCCAGTTTAGATAATTAAATGTTGAAATCTGTACATCATTTGGGAAAAACATGATAGTCGCCATGGAAAAAAAATCATCCAGTAGAGCCTACATCCTATTTTGTATCTCATTTTTCTCCAACTGTCTTCATCCTTCAGAAACCAGATCCCAAGAACTGTCCTGCCACCTAAAAAGAGGCAAAAACTGTCTGTTACATTTTTTACGTTTCGGCAGGAATTTGGCGTAAACAGCATTACTAATCTTAAAACCTATTTCTGTTCTAGTATGCTGTAGTAGAGTTCACAGGATGAATGTTTAGCTGATTAATCTGCCACATTTAAATTTATGCCAGAATAATCTGGGCTGCTCTAACTGCAAATCAAGGCTCCCCAACAATGCCAAGTTAATGTTGGCTTCAATACTCCGATTTGAATATTAGGATAACAGAGGAACATTTACTCAGTTATGTAAGATTTCTTTAAAGGTTTGGGTTAATATCGCTTCTTCGGTAAGATTAGAGGTCCTTTGTCATCATGATTACATTAATATCCACTTGGTGAAAGTCAGGGAAATGAGAGTGGTCATGGTTAAAGGAAACCAAATGCTTCTGCTGGAGTTTGCAGGATAATGGGGATAGTGGCTGCAGACAGATACATTTCAGGACTAATCAAATAAAAGGATACAAGAACTTATAAGATCATGTGCAGGCAAGTATTGAAATTGGGAATGTGGTCCACACAAATCCAAAAAGGGTTATGCAGAGAATAAGTCCATGAACCAGACAGATACAGGGTCAGGTTAAAGTTCAGGTTAGGGTAACCAAAGGCTTGAAATCTGTGGCACATGGCGGGAAAACAACAAAGAAACTTTGATGAACTGGCAAAGAGTGTTTGAATTGCAGAGCTGATGAGGAAAGTGTGAACAGGTGAGTCGATGGGTGGGGTAGTGAGGTAATAAGGTAGGGAGGGGAAGTCTGAGGGCATCTGGTGGATGGAGGGAGAATGGCAAAGGTTTGGTGTGGGCGGTAAACAAACATTCATTCATTCGTTTTCTGTAGCCGCTTATCCTGTTGGGGGTCGTGGGGGGGCTGGAGCCTATCCTGGCTGTTGTTGGGCAAGAGGCGGGTTACACCCTGGACAGGTCACCAGACTATCACAGGGCTGACACATTAGCCTTTTTTAGACAGGAGTTGTACAAATTTGCAGGAAAGCCCAATCAGTCTTTTTTCAGCATTGGCAGTATAAAAACAAAATCGGGAAGTGCAGCAAAATGCCGCCTACCTACTTTTGTTTATACAGAATGCGCCTTTTTCGGGGCAATGGGGGGCGTGAGCAAGTAACAAAACGTGTAGCTCAGCGTGTGACGTAAACAGTGACGTGGGAGGGAAGCCGCGGCTGGTAAGGCAGCGATTCTCTCACAAGACTCTCTCTCACAAATTTGGCACCTCAGATCAACTCGCCAATCCGGCTCTGTGTGTGTGTGTAAACCTTGGCAGCTTGCCGGCAAAACGGCCCAACATTTGCTGAAAATCGGGGCTATAGAGACAGACAACCATTCACACCTACGGACAATTAAGAGTCACCAATTGACCTAACCTGCAACTGTGGGAGGAAGTACCCAGAGAAAACCCATGCTGACACGAACATGCAAACACCACACAGAATCCACACTCACCCACCTCGGGATTCGAACCCTCCACCCTCTTGCTGTGAAGCGACAGTGCTAACCACTGTACCACCATGGCTGATAACCAAACAGCAGTCTCCCATTTTGTTGCATCAAATTACTTCCTTCTTTGCTCCCTATAGAAAAAAGGTCATAATTAAAACTATGGCCACTAGAGGGCTTTGTCACTTAAATATTTACAACAGAGGTTAAAACAAAACTCAATGCAACACAAATGTCTGTGATTATAACCCCTCGTTGCACACAAAAACTGAATGTTTATTACTGTACAGTTAAACCGGGGAGTCTGTAAACCGACAATGTAGGTAATAATTTTACTGTTTGCCTTAATTTTCTCCTCCAAATAAGTCTGGGCTGGGTGTTACTGGCTGTTACTGTTTGTTCCCCTGGTGAGCACAACGTTGTAATTATGATACTACAAAAATAAAACCAGAGTTGTAATAAAGCTTTGTTGCAGGAGCTTAAGTTGAGTGTGGGTACGTACAGACACAAAAACTCACATGTAGAATTTATAAAATCATATATATCACTTATTTTGCGTTCATGTGCTAAAGAGTCAAATCGTGGTTCTTGGACCCTTGTTATTCTTTTTTTTTTTTTTTTTTACCAAACCATGTGTTCCTACAGTCCAAAAGACTTGTAACAGATCAAAAATGAAGGCTGAAAGTGAAACCTGGACACACAGAGACTGGCATGTAACACAAAGTGTGACACCCTTCCCCCCCAGTTAAGTAAGGAACTGTTCATATCCAACCATCATTCCCCCCCGAGTTAAACCCCATCTGTTCCTCTGGTGGAAAAGGGAAGAGAGAGAGAGAGGGAGGGTGAAGGAGAAAGAAGGGTGGGGGTGCTGAGGTGAGGAGAAAATCAGAGTGGGATCTGGAGACAGCCGTAGGAGAGAGATGGAAGAGGAGGAGGAGGAGGAGGAGGAGGGGAGAGGAAGGACGGCCTGTGATGCTGGTAGTGTTGGTGGATGAGAGGAGGAGGAACCTCAATGCTCGGCCACTTGACGAATTCCTTGTGTGGTGCTCCTGAATGTACAAGTGGTCTCATAAGCAGGTGTGCTTCTGTGGCTCGGGAGAGAAGAAAAGAGCTCATCAGATAAAGGCAGTTTCATTGACAGGTGGTAACAGCAGCGAGCCATATTTGTGTGCATAAAATCGGGAAACAAAGTGGGTACCAAACTTTTCATTTCTGACAAAACCTGCCACGGCACGTTCGTTTCCTGTCACTTTCCCAGGCACGTCCAGGCAGTCACTTCTGTGTGGCCAAGCGTGGGACAGCCTCGTCCTCCCCCCGGCTTGACCTGCAGCTGCCACTCACACTGACATCACCAGAAAGCCTCTTGTTTTGTCTCTAAAACTCCTCCTCAGCCAAAGGTCAAGGTTCACTTTGTGGCGGGTGGGAGAGATTCCTCGACCACATATGGAGGGAAATTAGTGGGCTGGCTGCTTTACTGGGCGGATTGCTTGTGGTATGACAAACATATCCCCTTTCACACCCACACTATTTGTTTATCAGGTATTTAGTCAATATGTAAATGCTGAATTATGCATGAAGCTGCACAATGCTTAATTACACTTGCATGATTCGGATTCCTCATTCAAATTAGTCTGTTTGATACATGGACTATTCTCAAAGGGAGACATGTAATTACTGTACTATTTCCATTTGGCATCGTGACTCCTGCTTACATGTGTAACCAAGGAGGGATGTAAAGTCAAAGACACTTGTTCTGTCGTCTAAAAAAACCCCTGCTTTTTACTGCACTTACACATTTTCCCCCTTGCACAAAGAGACTTTCTCCTTCTTCACGGTTATAATGACGGCATGAAAGCTCTGGGTTTGTGAATTCCAAATCCTATTTACCTCTCCTCAACATTAAAGATCCTTAGTGAGGAGCACTTTGCTTGAAACTATTTGATGATAAAAGCTTTTGAAATATTGATTTGAATGTGAAATTGAGAGGCAGTCGTGAAGGCATCAGTCAGTGTTTTTCTCTTTTAATCCAAACTTCTTTATCTGAGGGCAAGAGAAGCAGGGAGGGAAGGGAAGGGAGGGAGGCACATGTGGGGGAACATTTGTGTGTGTGTGATTCTTGCGAGAGCGCACATGTGTATGCATTTGTGCAGTCGTGGGCGTTGTGCTTGTGAGTGTGTGTGCAAGCTACATGTATTCCCGTGTGTATTTTCTGTGTGTCTCTCGCCGAGTGAGGTGAGAGACTGCTTGATTTTTGAACCACTGTAAACAAGCCAGAGCCTTGTTAACGATGCCACTCAGAGTTAATGCGCAAAACAACTTTCAACTCAAAATCCGCTTTTCAAGAAAGTCTGAATTCCTCGCTTATTACTGCAGAATAAATGCTGATCCGCACTCTACCTCAGTATGGCGGTGGAGTCTTTGGCAGCAGCTACAAATTCCCTTTCAAACACAGTGAAACATAGCACATAGCGCGTGTATACCCAGGTAAATGTATTTCCATAACCTGTCATTTCAGGATAAAAACACACGCGCACACATGTCAGCATTTCCACAGTAGGCCTCTGACAACAGGCGACACTTGCAGAATGCAGAGAAGAATCTCACCCTTTCTTATTCTGCTCTCAAAATACACCTGACACATTCACAAACACACAGAAATGCAACAATGCAAAGCAAAATATCTACCAATAAAACCACAGAGATACTCAAAACCCAATATACTTTTGCAAAAACATTCCTCAATCCTAAAATGAAAAAGGACACAGTAGTGTTTTCCCTGATGCAGCTCAGATCCATAGCTTAATCAAAATGTCAGATACATTTGTGGGGCAAATAAAAATGCAAAACATGTCTATAAACATGGGGGGAAATCAATACATTGAAAAAATGAGTACCACTGTGCCATAAAAATAGAGACTGACAGTTACAGCAGTCCTGCCAACTAGTTGATACCCTTCTATGTGTTGAGGTTGCCCTCTACTGGCTCCTCTTTCTGCAGCATGAAAGATGAGTTTATCTGCTTGAGGGCACAATGTTATGAATTCCTACATTTACATTTTAATACGGCAGTTATACCCGACTTCACTGAAGGTATAGATGCTAATCTATGGCCTGTCAAATGAGCAGTGTAGTTTAATGCAGATAAAGTGCTTGAGCGTGTATAAATAGATATGTAAGCACTTGGAAAGGTTTGTATGGAAATATGTAAATATTGTCTGCAGTATTTAGGATGTTGTCTTTTGAATTGGATAATGTTTTAATACTTTTTTAGGCTTCCCAATGTTTTTAAAAACTACCACAAGTTCAGTCTTGTCAGCGCTGATCTCGGATAGATGTCAGAGGTTAGGTACACACCTTGAATTTTATTTTGAGTTCTTCTGTCTACTTGTTATGTGTAGGACTACAGATGGAGATAAGTGTTTCGCTAAATCTGGTGCAACTATGTTTTTATTTGTTGTGAATGATTAATGTCATTGCACACTGTCCATCCATCCATTTTCATCTTCTTACCCAGGGCTGGGTCGTGAGGGCAGCAGGCCGAGCAAAGAGCCCGAGACATCCCTCTCCCCAGCAACACTTTCCAGCTCCACCTCAGGGACCCCAAAATGTTCCTAGACTAGATGAGGTATGTAATCCCCCCAGTGTGTTCTGGGTCAGCCCCGGGGCCTCCTACCAGTGGGACGTGCCCGAACCACCTCAGCTGACCCCTTTCGACATGAAGGAACAGCGGCTCTACTCCGAGCTCCCTCCATATGTCCGAGCTCCTCACCCTATCTCTAAGGCTGAGCCCAGCCACTCCACGGAGGAAACTCATTTCGGCTGCTTGTATCCACGATCGCATTCTCTCGGTCACTACCTTTGTACACCGTCCTTTTATAAAATCAAATAAACTAAACTGTCAAGAGTTGCTTTTTGTAGCTCTGGCTGAGCTCAGTCATGTCCATAGGCTGTGGCACGGGTACACCTTGGACACTTAGTACACATGAATAGTACACATGAATATACAAAATATGAATAGTCAAGGTAAACTGATAATGATCGGGTATTGCAATTGAATTAACAGCAACAGAATGGACCAGAAAAATAGTAAGGCAATATTAAGAACACATAGGCATTAGATAAGTGATTCTTTACAAATAAAAGCCTGAAGGTCTGGGTTTTTTTTTTTTTAAAAAAACTTGAACTTTAAACAAGCCAAACAATATCACCGTCACCCACTCACTGCTACAGTGCTATTTGACATTTACATTGTTTATCAATGTCGCTACAAAATGTGCCAACATTAATTTTGGCATGTGTATTTCAATGTGTGTTAAGGAGGAGGAGGTTCAGGAGGAGAGGTCTACTATCATGGACATCGATCAGAATGCATTAGCCACTGAAACTTTCCTTTGCACACAAAGATTTAGTTTCAAATGGAAGAACTTGTAGTTAAACATAAATGAGGAGAGCGGACACAAACACAGAGTTACAACTTGAGTGAAATTAAACAAATGTCCATCTTAATAAGGGTAACTAATGCTCTAAATGAAACTAACAATGTACAGGATGGACTAAAGAGAAAGAAACTGCCTACCACCACTGGCGCCCCATGTGACGATGAAGAAAGGATGATCATCATAATACATCAGTATTATAGGCCTATGTTTGTTTCAGTGCATATGCTCCTTCCTGCCAGCTGCTCCATGTGCCTTGAAATGAATGAACCTCCTCACCCACCGCCTGGTTCAGATGCATTTTGTGGTCCATGGTCATATCTGAGAATATAATCTGAGTGATGTCATCAGGGTTGTCTTGGCTTGAAGACTACAAATTTCTAATATAAGATATTATATGTCAATAGGGATGAGCGAGTATAACATTATCTGCATCTCCATCTGTTCAGTCAACAAAATTATCTTTATTTTCATATGTATGCTCAGAATGGGCGGAGTCTAGACACAAAGTGGGTGGGACCTAACCAAAATTTGTATTAAGCCTAAAATATATGGGTAGATCTGAAGTTGCTATATTGATTTATTTATTTTTACCACAAGGAAACACATCGACCCAAATGATGATTTTCCTCATCACGAGTTTAGATACTGACACATTTTACTCTATGATACTCGTAAAAAGTACATCATCCATACCAGATATTTGTTCCATCTGGGTATTTGGCTCAGCTCTATAAACATGGATTAAAACAATTTAGGAATTGAGTTTGAGAGATGTGGGTTTTTATCAAGCAGGGAGGGTCTAACAAAAGATAATGTTCGAGTTGCATTATGGGAAGTGTAGGATCCGGTGTTTTTGGAACACAGAAGGGATTAAAAGTTAGGCTATTTTCGATTTCTGCTGCTTCATTTTGGACTATTCTTTGTTTAGATTTGTCTCCTGCAAGTCCCTGAACTTTCTGGTCCTGCCCTGCTAAATCACTGGAGTGCCCCTTTAATTGATAAGCTGTTGATCAAACACTTGTTAATTACGAAAATGTATTGGCAATAAGTTATCAGTGAAGGTTACATTGCATTTTGCCCATTCTGTTATTACTTCTGTGTCAGGCATGATCTGTTAATAATTCCACTCGAGATCTAAATGCAAGTCAAGTTAAGATTTATCCGACTGCTGCCTCATAATGCAACTTGAATTGTGTTAGAGCTTTTTAATGACGAGACACCAGAAATTTAAATGGGTGTGGATTTCAGTTGGTGGGTGATAATGAGTGAGGGAGGAGGAAATATAGAGGTACACCATAGTAGGGTAGGGGAATGTGATGCAGGAAGCCGTTCCATCCTCATGAGTCCTCTCCATCCTACTGATCAATACCCTTAAAGTAATGGAATTGTTTATTCCTTTTCCTGATGAGGTTAGCACTTCACTCGCTCTGTTTCTACAAGGGCAGACAGGGCATGAAAGATTTTCACAGAGCTGCTGTGTGAATATTATGACATGTACAATGAACAATTTCTCAACTCAAGCGTACAATAAATTGAAACTATTCAACATTCTTCCCGCAAGAACTGACTCACGGAAGAAAATGCCATCATTTCTATGGCAGAGGAAAGGGTGGAAATGTTCTCTTTCTGTGAACATATTGAATGTGATATCATCCTTGATCTCAGTATTAAGTAAACTCTGGAGAGGTGACAGGACAACAAGGATATCCTCAAAGGGCCGGAGCTTGACAGCAAGAATATGAGGATACATTCAAATGTAAAACACTACTTAATCTATATGCCACGGTCTGTTAAAGGGACAGCTATCCCCAAAAACAAAGATACACTGTTTTTCTCTTACCTGTAGTGCTATTTATCAGTCTAGATTGTTCTGGTGTTAGTTGCCAAGTGTTGGAGATATCGGTTATATAAATGTCTGCCTTCTCTCAAATAAAGGGGAACTAGATGGCACACTCTCGTCAAATACTTTCGGAAAACTAAACAATGTCTTTTTTCATGAATCATGACCCGGTTACTTAAGATAATCCACAGCTCTTGTTGTGAGCAGTTTTTAGGTAGGAACTATTTTCTTTCTAACAAATTACACCCACCAACCAAATCACCATGCAGGAAGAAGCGTGCATCTACTGCTAACTCACCTAGCACCACCGAGCTAGGTGGTGGATGCCATTGATGTTTACATCTGGTACTGTCACAAGCACAAGTGATGCCAGGGATATGGTTGGTGGGTGTAGTTTGGTAGAGAGAAAATAGTTCCCACATAAAACTGCTCCCATCACAGGCTGTTCGCATGCAATGTCCTTACATACACATACAAAAAGTAATGCACCACATTTCATATATCCTGTAAAATCATGAGCCAGTAACTTTCCATATATCCATATACCCATATATGTGCTGATGGGAGTTAAGACAAGAAGTAGGGTAAAGAACAAATGTCCAAGCAAGGACACATGTTGGGGTAATGGATGGGTCAAAGAACACAGGACTTTTCCCCAGGAGATGGGTGTTAAGAACCACGAGAAACCAGGTGGACTTTGAGTTATTTTAAGTATGTTGTCATGGTTGGTGTGTTCATAATTTAATCTAGGTTAAGTTAAATACCTAACGTCATTCTAACTTGTTAGATATCATAATCATACGGACCATTACATGAGGATTCATTGTACAACAAGGTCCTTGCATTATCTTGAGTAACCAGGTCATGATCTCTGGAAAGAGACATTGCTGTTGAGTTTTTCAAATGTATTTTTTGGCGCTTTGAGCACCACAGGCCAAGTGCCATCTAGTTCC
This sequence comes from Epinephelus fuscoguttatus, assembly GCF_011397635.1. Taxonomy (NCBI): domain Eukaryota; kingdom Metazoa; phylum Chordata; class Actinopteri; order Perciformes; family Serranidae; genus Epinephelus; species Epinephelus fuscoguttatus. The sequence goes on from NC_064771.1 coordinate 25,970,446, forward strand.
ATTAAATTGGGGAGAAGGCAGACATCTCTACGGCCGATATCTCCAACACTCAGCAACTCACACCAAAACAATTTAGATTAAAAGGCATTACCACAGGTAAGAGGAAAAATATGTATTTTTGATTTTGTGTTGAACTGTCCCTTTAAACTAATCCCATGACACACACACATACACACACACAATTATTCCAATGTTTTCCACACCGCTCTGCGACAAAAAATGAGGCAACAGCACTGTAAGTTATTTCCACGTCTTGGCAGAGTTTGGAAGATTTTTGTTAAATGAATGTGCTGCAGGAGTTTTGTCCCATTCTCCTGTTTCTGAAGTGCCTCCCATGTGGATTCCTGTGCCATGACACAGGTTTTTGTATCTCTCCGAGGCTGCTGCGGCTCGGGCTCCATCAGCATGACTGATCTCATTTATCCCAGTCGTATCCAAAGAGGCCTGGGGTGTAGGGAAGAGAGCTTCAATAGCAGCACTGTTAGTGCAAAAGCACAGATCATTGAGCTGTGCAGTGTGGCAGCCGGGGACTCACATGTGTGAATAACAGTTTGTATTTAGGATTTCTCTGTATGGGGAACTCCAGGGTACAGGAGATGTATGGTGCTTCATAATGGGATAAACAAACAGATCACAGGCCTCTGCTGCACTGCATCATCTTGTGCACTGGATTCAATATTAGTCTATCAATAATTCCTGCTGAGATGTCAACCACGCAGCAATGTACTGCAGCTACAAACATATGGCGCATTAGATTCAAACAAATGTGTCTTCACACTGAATTACAGGATGTTTATTAGTTCTTCGGGAGACATAATATGCCTGTTACTGTTGTAATAATAAAAAGAAATCTCAAAATGTTCACGTGGACTTGAACCAAGAGGTCAGGAGTGACGACTGCTGCTATTTAGCCACTCAAAGCCTCTAAAAAATACAAGGAATATAACCTGAACACAAGCACACATCTTTAGCAGAGGAAGATGAATGAGGGCATTTATTTGTATGCTGTTTTTGCCTTCGCAGACAGAGAATCTCATTCTATACATGCCGGAGCATGATTATCATCTCATGACATCTGTCTCTGTAGCCCCACTTACCATGACATTTCTTTCCTTTGCTTGTAATTGATTTCTACCTCAATTTATTAATATAGCCTATGGAGCGCCTGGAGCACAATGCTAGTTATCTGGGGCCCACCAGGAACCTAATATCCTACGATGAGCAGAATTAATAAGAGTGTTCAAGTGAGGTATTGATTAGAGAATCGATGTCTGTTGCTTTGCTCCGTGCTTAAATGATTACTGTAAAATGGAACAGCATTAAGTAATAAGGCAAGTCCCCCTTTTCAATCATTTTTTGCCACAATTTCAATATGCTCTTTCTTGATTGATAATGTGTAAATCTTTAACCATTTCTTTCATAACAAGAAGGAATTCAAAGAAACGCATCACCGGATAGATGTTTTCCACCACCTCCAGGTTTTTATTGATAAAGCGTATGTTGTTTTCTTGCAGGTCAGCCCACAAGCACTGCATGGGATGAATCACCACAGAGCATTGAAGGGATTTTTGCAGAAGGAAAATCATGGTTTCCAGCCCCTTGAGGCAAACTTGTGATTTCTTATATTGGGCTGAAACTGACTTGACTTGACTTGACATGATATTCTTTCCTGCCTGCAGGCAGCTATAGATTAGAGTTTCTGCAAGCGATTTAGAGGGAAGTGTGATTTCATACATCCAGTGCAGATGTGCTGTCAGACAGTCAAGCTAACAAGAGGCCATGGGACCAAGTGAATCTACACATCCATCATCACAGGGCAACAACTGGATCTGGTTGTAATTTTGTATCCCTCCCAGCAACAAAGCGCAAACAAGAAACACTCAGAGGAATCTGGATGAATGTTAATGATGATAATTATGGTGATGATAATGATGATGATGATGATGATGATGATGATGGTTATGATGATGATATACATTTCAAATCAATATAACATTTTTTTTAAACACACATTTCAATCTGTGAGTTTACCCAGAAACCACTCTCAGTATTATGAATAAATCTCCATTTTTATACACGCATCGTAGTACAGATACTTTTATGCATCTTTCTTGAACTAATATAGGTCCAATATATCGTACATAAGATGTCACTCCGTAGCTCTCAATATATATATATATATATATATATATTGTGTTAACCCAATCACAAGAAAAAATGTTGGCATTGTGCATTTCTGCAAATCACCGATATCTAACATTGGCATGTTATTGTGTAGCAGATAAATTAAAACTTTATGTATCAATAACACTGTGGTTAACACGTAGTTAGGTTTAGGCACAAAAAAAATGGTTATTGTTCTGAAAATATCATGTTTTGGCTTAAAAAAAAAACAGGTATTAGGAGCACAACCACAGTGGAAACATTGTGATGTCTTGTGATGACTTTTCGTGTGGCCAATATGCTGGCAGGAAATGCAGTAATATCTTAGTAAAAAAACAACTACTATCTTTGGTACTATATCCGCTGGAAAAACAGGGACAGGTTGCTGAAAGACACCCATGTTCGTTGCCTAAAAAGACGATCCAAAAAAAGCCACAGATCACTAAAAATTCACCCGTTTGGGGGCTTAAAGATGCAGGAAAAACGCCCACATTTGGTGCCTAAAAAGCCCCTGGAAACACACTCAAAGGTCTCTAAAAAAAAAACACCCAAATTTGGTGTCTAAAAAGCTGCTGGAAACACTCACGTCTCTAAAACACACCCACATTTGGTGCCAAAAAAGCCCCTGGAAACACACTCACAGGTCTCTAACAAATACTCAGATTTAGTGCCTAAAAAGCAGCTGGAAACACACTCACGGGTGTCTAAAAAGCACCCACATTTGCTGCCTTAAAAGCTGCTGGAAACACAGCCACAGGTCTCCTAAACACCCATGTTTGGTGCTTAAAAAGCCCCCTGGAAACACAGTCACAGATCTCTAATACACACCCACATTTGATGCCTAAAAAACCTCTGGAAATGCACTCACAGGTCTCTAAAAAACACCCACATTTGTGCATAAATAGCAGCTGGAAACACACTCACAGGTCTCTAAAAAACACCTACATTTGTGTCTCAAAATCCACTGAAACATACTCACAGGTCTCTTAAAAACACCCACACTTGGTGCCTAAAAAGCAGCTGGAAACACTAGATACTAAAAACAACCACATTTGGGGGCTGAAAACTTCTGGAAACACAGCAATGACTCGCTAAAAACTACTGGTTTTGTTGTTTGTTGGTCTCGAATGGTGGCCTGCAGTGGTCTTCAGCTTGGCAGGCATCTGACTTCGGTGACACACCATCCACCATCCCTTCCACCTCTTGATGACAAAGTCAGCTTTTATATACATCATTTTAGAAACATTTTAGATATAATATGTATGGGGCATGCCAATGAAACACATTTGTGATTTCCAGAAACATACAATGCCAACATTTTCTTCTGGCAACTGGGAGATTGAGAGGTCTGAAATTATTTCCTGTTTTTGCATAAACATCCCCTTTTCTTTGTAAGTGTGCCATTTGATAGCATTTTCTCCACAGTGTAAGTAAAATGAGGTGTCTGTATAAAGCATGAGTGAACTATCTATAAATAAGTATATTCTCCCTGACTCTCTAAATATCTTAATCATAGAGGGTCCTTTGGGATTGTTTTCATGCCAGTATGCATTTGGCACCTCTAAGTGAGAGACAGACAGAGCAGCTGATATATTAATAACACACCTCATTAAAAAGTAAGCCAACAAAAATATTCAGTTGTTTTTGTCTTTAAGATCTTAAATTATAAACATTAAAAAAGTTAGACAATGGATGCTACACACATATGACAACACGTAAACATATAACAGGTGAATCAGTAGACCCCATCAGTACACATCAGTACGGTTTAATGAGTCCCTGCTTCAGCAAACTCAGCGAGTTAGTTTGAGTGCAGTGGGATGAACGTTGCAGATGTCAAACCAGTGTTGATCCACCTCCTTGTGTGGCAGCAGGCCATTTTGCGGCAGAAAGGGCCGGCGCCAGCGTTCGCGGCTGCCCACCACCTGCCAGAAGTGTGTGCCCTTGAGTAGAAAGATGGCACTGTGGGTGTAGGAGAAGTAGGCAGCGTCGATGTTGCCATCTGGATGGTCCCCGCTCACCACTGGAGGGAAAACATCTCTGATGTTTTTGGGGAAGCCTCTTGCCAAGCTGTTGGCTTCCACGTCGAATGCATACACCTGTTTGAACAGATAATTGTTTCCTCTTCTTATATAGAAATCAATTCAATTACACTACGCAAGCAAATCACAGAGGAAGTGTAGCAGGTTTGTTTGCATGAATATGTTCTCTCATAATGCTAAGAAACAATCAATTACCTTGGGCTTTGGTCTCTCCAAAATTTATGTATGCATATATAAAATATTCTGTGTATTATATTTGTACCCTGTTGCCTCTTGGTTCCTGTCAAGCACAGAACAATAGCATGGCAGCTTAATAATACACCCAGAAACCAACAAGTAGTCCTATGCTATAATAACAGGCCTCAGGTTTTAATTTGCATCAATTAGTTTGTGGTAATTTAAAGCTTCAGTAGGCAGTTTAATTTTAAAAATCCCATATTAAACTTTGAGCATATTGTAATTCAAGTGGTCTGAGAGAAAACTTCTGCACCTCTAGACTCTGTTTTTAGGCTTCAGAAAATCTAGCCTGTGCCAAGATACTTTGGCCAATCACAGGCCATTTTAAAGAGAGTAAGAGAGGACTTCTTCTTATTGACTTTTCTACAAATGCAGATGCTGGTGCATGTCCCTTCAGTTAAAACCTGCAGAAAAAGTTGCTCTTCCTGCATCAACAACAACTGCCTACACTACAAATCTAAACGAGAGTCTAAAAGAGAATCTGACAATAAATGAGACAAAACACGTGTCAATATTGGCGAAGCATTTCAGAGATGGAAAGAAAATGTTGCTTATAGTTTAGTAGTTAATAGTTAGCCTTCTGCTAACATTTATGTAGCTAACGTTAGTTAGAGCATCAATCGCCGGTGGGAGAGTGGACAGCAGCTCAGGAGAGGGACCCCAAACAGCAGCCGCAGCAACCCAAGTCCAACATGCAAACCCCAGCTCTGGAGAGACCAGACAGACTTCCCACTGGATCATCAAACTTTCTGTTGCTGCCTTTACACAAGTTAGACCTGGTGCTGCTGCTAGCCACAAGCCTGCTGTGACACCTGGCCCTGGGGGTGTTTGCTCTGGCTGAAATCGCGCCACTATAGCCGGCGACTGATGGTCCGTCTTCTGAGCTGCTGCCTGCTCTCCTCTAGGGGAGGCAGTCCACAGGAGTAGAGAGGGAGGTGGACAGATCATGGTGTGGCTAGCTAGCTAATTCTCGTCTCATTTGTGGTCTGATAAACAGAGACAGTGGGGAAAGGAGATGCTGAGTCAGTGTGCTGCAGACAACTCTGTGTGATGTATGTATGAAAAACACTAGGTTAGTGTATGAAGCATGTGCATATGCCCAGGGTTGTCTGGGAGAGCTGCAGTATGTATTTTCAAATTCTGCTGTTTATTTTTTGTTTGTTCATTTTTTGGCCTTTTCCAGATATGATACAATATACTTTATTGTCTGCTTGCACAGAAATTTGTCTTACGGCACAGCAGGCCCTAATTGCAATGTATGCCTACCCGAGCTTTAATTAACACAACACAACACAACACTATGAATTAAGATCGGATTTAGTTTTAACAGACGGTTCCTTCAAAAGACAGGACCACAGAATTATTAATGGAAATGTAATCATGTAGGATCTGCCTTAGATATTATCTGACAAATTTGCAATTAATCAAATTACAAAGCTTGAAACATTGTGATTCCCGGGAGTCTGTGACAATTTAAGAGTTGCCCACATTGTCTTGTCGGCAATTCAGTCCCTTAAACTGTCACTTCATTGGCCGTCTCTCACACAATCCTTAAATCTATTGCTGTTTCTAACCTAACTAATCTATGTGCCATGTGTCAGAAAGAAGACATAGATGCAATTCTTACAAGAGTGCCTCTGAAGAAGTAGATGCGAGAGTCCCTCCTGTCATAAAAGGCTGTGTCAATGGGACTGAACACTCCTGGGAAACCTTCAGAGATTAACCTTGGATAGTGGTGACCTTCAGGGTCCTGTCTATATGCCTGGTCATTCTCAGTGTCATACCTCCAGAACTGAGTACCTGTACACAGAAAAACACATCTTTAGAGGTTTATTATGACAATGATAAGCCTATGCAAACTACTGTACATATATGTACAGTACAGGCCAAAAGTTTGGACACACCTTCTCATTCAATGCGTTTTCTTTATTTTCATGACTATTTACATTGTAGATTCTCACTGAAGGCATCAAAACTATGAATGAACACATGTGGAGTTATGTACTTAACAAAAAGGTGAAATAACTGAAAACATGTTTTATATTCTAGTTTCTTCAAAATAGCCACCCTTTGCTCTGATTACTGCTTTGCACACTCTTGGCATTCTCTCCATGAGCTTCAAGAGGTAGTCACCTGAAATGGTTTTCCAACAGTCTTGAAGGAGTTCCCAGAGGTGTTTAGCACTTGTTGGCCCCTTTGCCTTCACTCTGCGGTCCAGCTCACCCCAAACCATCTCGATTGGGTTCAGGTCCGGTGACTGTGGAGGCCAGGTCATCTGCCGCAGCACTCCATCACTCTCCTTCTTGGTCAAATAGCCCTTACACAGCCTGGAGGTGTGTTTGGGGTCATTGTCCTGTTGAAAAATAAATGATCGTCCAACTAAACGCATAAACCGGATGGGATGGCATGTCGCTGCAGGATGCTGTGGTAGCCATGCTGGTTCAGTGTGCCTTCAATTTTGAATAAATCCCCAACAGTGTCACCAGCAAAACACCCCCACACCATCACACCTCCTCCTCCATGCTTCACAGTGGGAACCAGGCATGTGGAATCCATCCGTTCACCTTTTCTGTGTCTCACAAAGACACGGCGGTTGGAACCAAAGATCTCAAATTTGGACTCATCAGACCAAAGCACAGATTTCCACTGGTCTAATGTCCAATCCTTGTGTTTCTTGGCCCAAACAAATCTCTTCTGCTTGTTGCCTCTCCTTAGCAGTGGTTTCCCAGCAGCTATTTGACCATGAAAGCCTGATTCGTGCAGTCTCCTCTTAACAGTTGTTCTAGAGATGGGTCTGCTGCTAGAACTCTGTGTGGCATTCATCTGGTCTCTGATCTGAGCTGCTGTTAACTTGCGATTTCTGAGGCTGGTGACTCGGATGAACTTATCCTCAGAAGCAGAGGTGACTCTTGGTCTTCCTTTCCTGGGTCGGTCCTCATGTGTGCCAGTTTCGTTGTAGCGCTTGATGGTTTTTGCGACTCCACTTGGGGACACATTTAAAGTTTTTGCAATTTTCCGGACTGACTGACCTTCATTTCTTAAAGTAATGATGGCCACTCGTTTTTCTTTAGCTAGCTGATTGGTTCTTGCCATAATATGAATTTTAACAGTTGTCCAATAGGGCTGTCGGCTGTGTATTAACCTGACTTCTGCACAACACAACTGATGGTCCCAACCCCATTGATAAAGCAAGAAATTCCACTAATTAACCCTGATAAGGCACACCTGTGAAGTGGAAACCATTTCAGGTGACTACCTCTTGAAGCTCATGGAGAGAATGCCAAGAGTGTGCAAAGCAGTAATCAGAGCAAAGGGTGGCTATTTTGAAGAAACTAGAATATAAAACATGTTTTCAGTTATTTCACCTTTTTTTGTTAAGTACATAACTCCACATGTGTTCATTCATAGTTTTGATGCCTTCAGTGAGAATCTACAATGTAAATAGTCATGAAAATAAAGGAAACGCATTGAATGAGAAGGTGTGTCCAAACTTTTGGCCTGTACTGTATTTATAGAATTTACATTTGTAGGCTGGCACATTATGAAGCCCACCTTTAAAGAAGTACACAGCATCTCTTTTTCTGGACCACACATGCACATAGGCATCCACTCCATCCATGGGAATCCCACGCCAGCCAGCCTGCAGTGCAACTGGATCCCCAAAGCGTGTCCGGTTGTGTCTGTTCTCATATAGCCAGTACCATCCGTCTCTCATGAAATAGGTGTTAAAGCGGATGACAACCTCCCCGTAGGGCGTCCTCTCCTTCCTGATCCAATCAAATGCTGTGTTGAATCGACCCTTACAGGCCCCTGGGTTCAAACACAAGCACCTTATTAGAAGAAAACAAATTGGTTTTGTGTCAGTCTATTACTGTAAGTATGTAAAGGATCCTGAATCTATTTCTGTCTGGGGCTGTGTGTGTATGTGTCCACTAGATGGTGCTGTTACCACATACCATAGAGGTGCTGTATGGCCTTCCTGTCCATCCAGTCCATCTCAAAGCCTGTCTCCTGGGGCAGATAGCTCGGCTGCATTATAGAGCCAGCTCTGTAGATGTGGGGTAGACCCAAAACGTGGCCGATCTCATGAACTGCTACCTGACAGATAGATAAAAATGTTCAAATATAACCTCTGATTATCCTTTTCCATTACACATCTGATGATTCCTGCGATTGTTCTTACTTTGAGAAGGCTGATCCCACTGCCAGCATTGGGAGCAGTGAAATGTTCATCGTCATCAAAGTGTATATCACCCAGGAACCAGGCGTGGGCGAATTCTTGACCAGTGCCATCAAACCTCTGATTGCAGCCCAGATGCCTTCCTGTGAGGAATATAGTGGCACAGCATAAAAAAAATTTGATTGCATTGATTTCTCTGTGATTTGAATAAAACATGATCTAAGCATGGTGCAATACATTACTTCACACAAGGGCAGTGGTAGAAGAAGTATTCAGAGTTTTAAGAATTGGACCCAGGCAATTTCAGATCCTTTACGAAATAAAAGCGCAAATATTCCATTGTGAAAATGCTCAAAAACAAGTCACGTCCTGCATTCAAAGCCTAAAATACCTAAGTATTTTGAGGTACATGCAGTTAAGGAACTATTTCACAAAAGAGATAAGGTCCGAACCAGAGGAAACTCCAGAAAATGGGCCTGATAAGATTGTAAACTGACTCCAGTGGTTCAGAGCTTGGTTGGCTAAGATTAGCTGCGATACTGATACTACGTGCGACAGGTGTAAACAGTCTTCAGCCACTTTATGTCACATGTTCTAGTCATGCCTGAAACTATTTCATTTCTGGGATTTAATATTTAAAACTTTTTCAACAATGTTTGGACAGCTAGTTGCCCCATCCATGTCCATGGCAATATTTGGAGTAACTTCTCTAGATGTTTTTATTCATTGCATGTTTCATTGTTCAATTCCTTGATCGTATTTTGTGAAGCACTTTGTGAATTTCATTTCTGTCAAAGGTGCTACAGCAAATACATTTATTATAAAAATTTACACTTAAACATGTTACAATGAGTGTCATATGTACTGGGTCGGACCTACCTGTGCCAAAGCCCAGCCTGATATCAACATCCTCCAGCGGGGAACGTGTATCCTCCACAAACTCCAGCGGAGACACCTCGCTCCACATCCTGAAGGCCAGTCTGAAGATGTACCTCTGGTCTTCTATGGACAGCTGGCTGCTGTAACCTTCTCCTATCAGCCTCCATTTTAACATCTTCTTAGAGAAGGCCATGTAGCCCGTTTCACTCAAATCTCTCTTGCGTCTGCTTTTGGACACAAGTGCGGCGAGGTGACGTTTCCTGCGTCGCACTGCTTCGCTCTGATGGGTGCTCACGCTGATATTTACCACTTGACCATCCATGGTGATGTAATGTGAGCTATTTGAATAAGTATTATTTAAAATGGGATCATAGAAGTCTGTGTAATTCATGCTAGTGTCATTAGAAATGCCTGTAAGAATACTTTCTGTGTCATTTCCATTGAATAAGTCATCTTCAAAGGAGTTAAGACTACCAAAAGAAGTATCACTGGTTATATTACTGGCTGTGTTATTACTTTCAGTCTCATTAAAAGTGTCACTGGAACTGTTTTCAGTATCTGAGGCAGCGTTGTTCTCAGGTTCTACAGGGTTGCCCAGGTCAATCTCCTTGTCGGGGACTCCACACCTTGGTTTGTTCATTGCCTGTTTAGTGGCCTCGTCAAACACCCCTGTGGCAGGCAGGCCCGATACCCTCTGAAACTCTTTAAGTGCTGAAATAAACGCTTCGCTCTCAGTTAGACTGTTGCGATCACCTTGATCACCAGCATCCCTTGAGTGATGCACCGAGGTTCCTTCCTGGATCGTGTCTTCAAGGCCATCCAGGAAGTCATCAGTAAAAGGGGTGTCTGAATCTTCAAACTGGATCTCGTCCCAGTTCACTGGCTTAATGAATCCGTATCTAGAGAGAAATAACTGTAACAAGACACGACTGACATTTTACTGGTCCTGTAATCAATCATAAAATGAATAATCTGATAGATAAAGTTTGAAAGAGAATTTAAAAATTATAAGAAGTCTTACCTCTGCTGTGTACTTGTCTGTTATAACCTCAGCTTGGTGAGAATCAGGGGTCTGCACATCAGAATGATCCCGATTATGGAAAAGTTTCTCTGCATCAGCTGAGCTAATGCTCGTCCAAAAAAGCAAAATCATCAGCTGGATAGAAGTCAGCATCGTGGCGTTGGTTTACTCATGCAACTGTATACAAGTAGGTAAGAAGCCGCGGTGCTTTTGTAGGCAGATCCTGAGTGTCTCCACACCCATCTAAAGGTGCAACTCTTTGAATGTGTCTCACTTTTATCAGCTCTGTGTGAAAAGTAAACTCGTTTTTACTGTCTCCAACTGCTACATCGTATTGATGTGTCATACACGCTCCATTGGTTTTAAATGGACTGTTGTTGACCTGTGGAAAGACATTGAGACTTCACTTTCATGTGGACAATAACAGTTAAGGACAACCGTGACTTGTGTTGACACCTGCTTTGAACAGGACACACACTTAGACACACTTTAGAGTTTTACGATGAATAACCAGTGACCAAACCTTCCACATCAAACTGCCCGAGGTTTATTTTCAACAACAAACCCTGCATTAAATTTCTTTAGCACGCGGCTTAACGTGATTGGAATTATAACTTACATTATAAGGCTTTTATGGCACAAAAAGCTACATTTTCTCAGTGCAAATAAGCTGATGTATATACAAAAGTGGTGCAAGACAAACAGATAAATGACAGCACTTATAAATAATACAGAATATACAGAGAGAAGATAAAGTGGATGGATTTAAGGGCTGCAGCCTGTGGGGTGGTCACTGTAGAGCTTTGGCTATCGCTGCTGCCAGGTGTTCGGCTGTTGGCTTCACTGCAACGCAACTGACACTCAGGCCTTCTGCTGTCATGGCGTCTTGTGTAGTCGGCCCTATGGCTGCAAACTGGACACAAAATTCAGTGTCAGAGGCACTGGAGATCTGTTAAGCACTGTGGATTCATGCACAACTTTATGCGGGTGATTAAGAGGAGGCTGTACCTTTATTTGAGCCAGCTGTTCGCCTGACAGCCTCTGTACCACCTCTAGGCAGAACTTCACTCCTGATGGACTGAAGAAAGCTATGCTGGCTGGAGTGCCCTGTAAAAGCGAAGATGAAATTACCTGTTGCTACATTTAGAAACGCATTGCCTAAAGTGCAGAAGCAGCGGGGTTTTACCTGCTCTGTGAAATAGTTCTTTATATTTTTCTCCAGATCTGGATGTTCCGCTGTTTGATAGACAGTCAGCGTCTCTAGGGGCACTCCTGGAAACAAAGAAACAGATCCCCGCGGTGATAAAGGTAGTGCAATTATTATCTTATAATTAGCGTAGCCCCAGTGGGACATATATCACCTTGAGTCTTAATCTCGAGGCACAATAGGGGAGAATGCTTACCATTTTCCCGTAAAGCTGTAGGCAAGACTTCTCTCTTGATTGAGCCACAGGGGAAGAAAAGTGGTGGAATATTTGTGTCCTCTCCTGTGATGAGAAGTATAAGGTCATATTAGTTATCACGGCTGTGAGTTTTCTATTAAACTGAACTGTGAGGAATGTTGGACCGTAAAAGTCATTTCGTACGTTCAATGATAAGACGTGATAGGACATCTGCTGTCCCTGTGTCCTCGCCCAAAGGGTTCAGACCCAGACTCTGTACTGTGTAGGAAAAAGCACAAATAATTCAATTACTAAAAGCACAACTCATAAAAATCTGACAACAAAAAGACCAACTGCAACAACAGAAAAAAGAAGGTAAAGCACACAACAGGAAGGTGCTGCACCTGCTCACTTTTTAAATACATTCACTGAATGTCACAGCAAACTGTCACTTGTGCACAACCTATTTCCAAATGACTGAAGGTAGTAACATCACTTCACACACTTGTGTCAGCACCAGGTGCCTGCCACACTCTGCTAAATTAGCATTAACATAGCAAGGATTTGTAAAACGCACCGATGTGTTTTAACAAAAATGATTTTAAGTGAGAGGCGTTCTCATATGTGACAACAACTCACCTAATGCAGCAGTTGCCTTCCCAACCACATAGATGGACTTGCTGTTCCATTTGTCTTTCACAGAGTTGTTCCATTCTGAGATAATAACGAGGAACAGGACAACATTTAATCAGGGAAATTGTCTTAAATCTCAGTTAGCAGTCCCGAAACAAAATAACTTGTGATGGCTTTGCAATAACTATTGATCAGGAGGAAATAATGAAAATAAATGAGTTAAGATACCTAGGTGCTGTCTTTATTTTGCCGTAGAACCAGAAAGTCAAATAATTTTAAAATATAAAAAGCAAAAGGAGCCACCACGAGGGGAGCAGTTAGAGGAACTGTAAACCAGCACAATGCATAACAACATTCAGACAGTCCTCTTTTCCAGTTAAAGGCCCACAGATGTGAAATTCACTGCCATCCTTAACTCCATTTAAAGCTTTCAATACCCAGACAAAACTAAAACTACATTGGTTTCTATAGCATACAAATTTTGTTTACTTTTGTTGTTCTTAATTGTCATTTTCAGTCATTGTTCTTAACTGTAGTTCATAGTACTTGTTTCAGTTATTGTTTGTCGTTGTTTCTTTTATTAGGCCTATATTAGAGTGTTATATTGTGTTTTATTCCTCAAAAGCCGTACCAGGGGCAAAGCCTGTGAATAAGCTACAGCTAGAAGTCCTAAATTGCATTGATTGCGTTTTCTCTAAATGTAACAATGACTGCATGTACTGTCCCTATCAAATAAATTAACAAATAAAATTTTAAAAACATATAGACATTTAGCCATATCTTTGCTTTCAGGGGATTTATCAGAGAGGTACAGAGTAAAATAATTATATGTATCCTCTCACCTTCCCGTCTTTCTTCTGCTTCCAAGCACATCTTCACAGCCTCCACTGCTCTTGGGCTAGTAAATATAAGACCTCCATGTTTTTCTGGTTGGAAAAGCTGAAATAAGGAGGCACATTAAACAGATACATGATACAAAAAAGCAATAAATATGTACACAAATGATACAAGTACTGATCCAGTGATGAAGTAATTAAGTTTACCTTGTCTGACAAGGTGTTCAATGAGACAAACTTAAAAGACAGCACAGGGATTAGGGTTGCTTTATGTCCATGTGAGGCCAGCTCCTGTGGAATCAGATTAAAAAAGAATTTTGTCAAAGTTTGCAGTGAAGTGCAAAGCATTAAAGGTGGAGTGCAGTACTGAAAACTGCTGAGGATACATATATGAACACAGTGCAGTGCATCTACCTTGATGTAAGGATCAGGTCCAGACTCTCCATCTCGTGGCTCTTTGAGAAGCAGTACATGCATCTCTACACAGACCTTAAAACGCTGGATCAATATAATGTATGGGGGAAATACAATAAACCAAATCAGGGTGGAAGATGAATGCTGCAGCCAAAGCAAGAAACTCACAACTGCTATAACACAGAGGACCGAGGGTGTGAAGACACAGCAAGCGAAGCTACACCCTAAAACTGTCATATGCAACCTGCTGATAACAATACTGTTGAGTCACGATTATTGGACTGTATAAACACGCATGTATGCAGCATTAGCTAAAACATGGCTCGTGTCTTCCTGTGTTATTGTTTACATTAGCAAGACGTACTAAATGACAGTTTAGCTAGCTAGTAACGTTAACCGTCCCCTTAACAGAACATGTCCGTAATGCCTAGTGATGATAACTTGCTAATTTCACTTACTGGTATGATATAATGATATAAATTACGATAGTTACTCACAAAAATGCAAAATATTACACGAAATTCATGTACGTCAAGCTGTCACTACCGCTGTGTACACAACGACTTTCAGCCTTGGTCAAGAAGGAAGTGTCACATTCAGTATTCGACCAGCCTCTCAAAATATCAAAAAATTGAGACAAATTATCATTTATCCCAATAAATCTAGAAATGATAATTAAATTACATGATGCAAATACATATTTGTGACAGAAACACAGCAGTTTGGGCACGCTCTAAATTACTGCTACCCCCTTTTTCCGAAAATGGTTTATTCCGTTATCGAGACGGGCGACAAGCCAACATTGCGGCTCCGACGGTTGCTACGGCAAGTAGCAACTCGTTCATATTCAGAGCCAAAATGGCGGCTGCCGACTTTCAGTTTCCTACCTCGGCGTAAACTGAACTTTAACATTCGCCACGCCCACCCAGTTGACACGCGTGTTGCCTGTTTGCAAGCATGGCTTCTTCTGCTAAGAGGAGAGCGGTAGGTTTGGGTGAAAATCCCGAGCAAAGCGACAACAGCTCCGATGAGAATCCGGAGGAGGATGATGATTCCGGGGAGGAGGACAGTGAGGGGTCCGAGGAGGACATCAATGAGGTAGAATCGACAAACAGTCCTTTGAATGTGGAGTCTGTGCATGGCCTTGCTAGCTAGCTAGTTAGTTAGCTAGCTAGCTAGCAAGCAGCTGTCGGCTAATCTAACAGGAAGCTACATTAGCATTTCTTACTGTTGCTGTCAACCGGATTAAAAAGATTAATACTACTATAACTAGAAAAACTGCAATGTCATATTTTAGTAGTAGTGTAACTCTAATTAGTTCAGCTTTAAAAAGTATTTAACATTGTACGTTAAAAACATACACGAAGAGTAATAACGTTACCACCGAAAATGCCATTGTTGTACTTCATTCATCAATTAACCGCTAATTAACTGACTGTGCTCCGCTGCAAATGCCCCTTTTATACATGCCTGTTTAATTTTTAATAATTTTATTTTTATGAAGTCTAATGTCAGTGAACGTTATCTTTTGTTAAAAATGATAAATTAAAAGTTAATTAAAAAAATACTTGACTGAAACTAAAATTGCTCATTCACCCAAAATGTTGCATGAAACACCTACTTGCTTAACTTAATTAAACTAAATTACATTAATTAAATACTTAGGCTTGTTGTTAACTGCTCTGTTTTATGTTTGTTTTGCATTCAGGAGGTCATGGTTGACTTTGAAGCTCACAGTGTCTCAGCCAATGACTTCAACGGCATCAAGAAACTCCTACAACAGGTTTGAGGAAATAACAATGTTCTGCATTTAAATCACATGTCCGTATTATTATATGTGTCTGTAGGCATGGCCTTAATGACTTATGTTTGCTTACAGCTCTTCCTGAAGGCTCACGTAAATACATCAGAGATGACAGACCTTATCATTCAGCAGAATCATGTTGGAAGTGTCATCAAGGTGAGTCTCTTGATAGTTAGACTTTACAGGTGACTTTCTGCAGTTTCAGTTCTAACTTGTATTCTCTTGCCTCCTCACTTTGCTCCAGCAAGCTGAGGTGCCGGAAGACAGCGACGACGACGACCCAGATGAAGTGTTTGGCTTCATCACTATGCTCAACCTCACGGAAAGAAAGGTGACACCACCACGATGCAGCGCACACCAACCTCACAGCCTAATTGGCTATTTGGGGCTCCGATAATGTAGAAAATTAACACGCGTGGTGTCGTTTTGCTGTCGGCAGGGTGTGCAGTGTGTGGAGGAGGTGAAGGAGCTAATCGTGGACCAGTGTGAAAAGAACTCTACCCACAGTGTGGTGGAGCAGCTCGAGCAGATCCTTAACGACACCAGCAAACCTGTGGGGCTGCTGCTGAGCGAGCGCTTCATCAACGTGCCTCCACAGATCGCCCTCCCGCTGCACAAACAGCTCCAGTGAGTTCTACTCTTGTCTTAAACAGATACCTGACCCGATTAGCTACTTTTTATGAATGCATTCAAATTTGAAATAGTTGCTAAGGGTTCTGTTAGCTAAAGGAGTTCCTGTAGTATCTCTGTGGTTTGAAAAGAAAAATGCAAAGCGTCCTTGTTCACGGCCAACACTAAATTTTTGAGAGTGCTGTGTGCAGGAAACTGAATTTCTTTTTGTCCTCCAGGGAAGAAATAGTCGAAGCTCAGAGGACGAATAAGCCCAGTGGGAGGTGTCACTATTGTTTGATGATCAGCAAGACGTGCAAGGAGGCAAGCAAGAGTATTCCAGCCAGAGGAGGAGCTCCCAAAGACGAATATATGTTTGTCAATGCAGAGGAGGAATTCTTCTATGAGGTAACTGCAAGTAAATGCAAGTAAATGCAAACTAGATGTTTGATAATATACAGGAAGTGCTTTGAATACAGCATTTGGATGATAACACTGACAATTTATTGCTATACTAGTCCATACCCATTGAGTACAGCATACCATACCATGACTTAGTCATGCCAAAAATTAGAAAAAAAAAACAACAACATTGGTCCACAGGGGGAGCCACAGCCATCGGTCGCATTTTAGCCATTTTTAAGCATTTTTCTGTTGTTATAGTGCCACCCAGTTGCCAATTAGAGTTAAATTTCTCCAGTCACCTTGAGGCGTCCTGTTCTACATATCTACCAAGTTTAGTAAAAATCAATGTGGCGGTTAGGCCTAGATAAGAAATTAGCTCTCTAGCGCCCCCATTTTGTTTGATGGGGTCAATAATGGAGGGGTCCCCTCAGATTATGTGTGGTCATATGCCTACAAAGTTGCGTGGTGATCGGTGAAACCATTGAGATGTTATACACCTTTATGTGATGAGCCACGCCCTCCGCAATATTCATTGCCTTATAGAAGCTCAGTTTGAGTAAGTTTTCCAACTTTTGCCAAGAGGGAACTTTAGATATTGCTCCCTGGATTATGTTCACCCAGTTTCATGCAGATCGCTCAAACTTCCTAGGAAGAGATCGGTTTGAAGTGTTTTTCAAAAAATTCAAAACGGCGGAAAATCTGTATAACCGGAAGTTATGGGTTCTTGAGGCAAATTTGTTCCTCATGAGGAGAGGCATCTCTGTGCAAAGTTTCATGTCTCTGCGACATACGGGGCATGAGATATGCCCATTCAAGGTTTACAATTTCAGTCGGTTGCTATAGCGCCCCCCTTTGGCCAATTGATGTAATATTGCTTCATTCGCATCCTCCCATGACCCTCTACCACTGTGCCAAATTTCACATGGATTGACCAAGTCAGTGAGGAGAAAAACGTGGAACAGACAGAGTTTTTGTCATTATATAGTAAGATAAACTATCATAACATAGCCTTAGACTGTATATATACCTTCACAGAAGAAATGATGTAAAACATTTGTACCTGTGTTGAGATATTCTCGCAGATCTGAGCATCGTCTGTGTTCTTTTCTCAGCAAGCCATCATGAAATTCCACTACTCGGTCCAGGAAGAAGCAGACTCCTGTTTGAGCGGCAGGTGGTCGTTCGATGATGTGCCCATGAAACCTTTCAGGACAGTGATGCTGATACCGGCAGACAGAATGCCCGCTATTATGGACAAACTCAAAGAATACCTATCTGTGTGAATGTCACAATAAACTGAGACACCTATGCACACCGAAGACCTTCAGGCTATTTGTAAGAGACTGTAGAGGAAAATGTTTTTGGCACTGTCATTTACAGTGGTGCCAGTATCGTGCAACTGACATTTAGTACCTGTTGCGCAGTGACCTTTTTTTAAAGCAATTTTAGAGATGTTTCTTTTTTTTATTACAAATTAATGGTTCACTGCAGAAATATACAACGGTTCTATTGTAACAGGAAAAGAAAAACAGCACTATGTAATGTTTTTTTAAGACTTGTTTATAACAAGATTATGAACCAAGACAATTAAATATGAGTCTTGTGTGTTAATGAAAATATGTGTGAGCTTGGAGTTCAGTTCCAGCAGATGGACGAGGGAGGGATGTGTCATTTGCCACTCAGTCTAATTACTGCATGGTAAAGCTGTAGCAGATCCAGATTTGTCTTTCACGTAACTTGGTGGAAACCTGATTTTTTTTACAAACTTGATCTAGACTGCTGACATGAAATGGAACATACAGTGTTTAATTTGTGAAAACAGGTAAAAAAAATGTTGGAGTTTATACCACCATTCAAGTGAGGAATTTCTTGTTAAGCATTTCTGCCGATCTCCTGCCACTGGTTATTAATAAAAGAGTTATATATCTGCAGGTTCTGAGAGTCGTTTCTTAAACTGGCACCATGTCGACACACACAAGGTTTCAGTCTAGACCTTTAAATACCACGTTAGCCTGAGGAGAAAGGTATAGCGACACCTCTGAGAAAGAAAGCTGTCTAAGAAAAGGCATAAAAACAACCCTCTACATGCATCAAAGTGTTGGGCCATCTCTTTGAATCTGCATCTCGCCGGTTATGTGCACAGGAGGTGTGATGGGATGTTTTTTCTCCCTTTTAAGTACAGCAACAGACAACATCTATCTGCAACCCCTCTGCTGCTCATTAAAATCTAAAACAGCCGTCAGGATGCTGGCAGTTTCAGACAGGCGGTGTTGAAGGGGAGCGTAGAGCGGGGATAAAGGTGAGACAAGAAAACTTAAAGATGCTAGCACTCAGAAAAAGGGATGTACGGGTATGAGGAGGCTGTAACTCATACTGGACCACAACTAATGAAGATCATGGTTTACTACATTGTGTGACACGCTGTCATGACATGAGTCAATAATATAAGTCCCAGGTTTGCATTGACTATAGACATTTTACATTTGGTGATGAGATTACAGCCAGGATTTTTACATGTACGATTTCACATCATTGGATCACACATCTGTCGTAAGTCTGCGGCACCACTGCGCATCCACTGTCGGCTTCACTGTGGACTGTGATGGCTTTTTGTTTCTCGTCTTTGCGCTTTCTGGATCCATCTGGGTCCAACATGTCTTGCAGTATGTCTTTGCTTTCACTAGGGGGCAGGTTGTAGAAGAAGTACAGCGGTGCCATTTGAATGTATCTAAAATGCCAAACAGAAATGACATCAATTGGAAAGGACGATAAACAAGTGAGAATATGGTTGATGCTTATTTTTAGATTTAAAAAGATTACTGTGGAGGATTAACGTAACCAAATGGTTAATCTTTACTGTAATAACAAAAACAATCAAAACATGTTTGTGTCAACAGCTCGTTCTAATCTGCTTACACACATGACTTTGGATGGTGAGCTGAAAAAGTCATTGACTTACACTTGAGGGGAAATTTCAGAGACTATTCTCATGCTGTTGTTCTCCGACAGGGTGTACTCATGGAAAACGACCCACTCTGGCAGCCCCAGCTTGTGCGACTGAGCCCCGTAGCTGGAGAGCGAGTGCACCTGGGCCATGTGCTTGTGTGTCAGAATGAAGTAGTTTCCCGAGCCGTCCACGTCTCGAGCAATCTGCGAAAAGGAATGACACTGGAGACTTGATCACAGTTGAATTGGAGGAGGCAAATTCTTTCATGCTGGCATTTTGTTTCCACATACCTGCATGAAGAACCCGGCCAGCAGAGCTCTCTTGATGTTGTGGGTGTTGGTCTTGGTTCCAAAGGAGGGCTCAGAGATGGGAAGCTCGATCCTGTTCAGAGTGTCGGTCAACTCTGATCTGATGGCCTCAGCTCTCTTTAGGGCGGAATGATCCAGGAAGTAGTCTTGGCACCACTTTTCAGCTGTGAAACCTGAGGGGAACGCATCACAAACAGTGGAGTAGATTTTTGGTCAGGCATGTCTTGAAACTCAAAAATAGAGCCAAAGTATAGAACTCAAAATTATATTTAAAAGAGGTTCATAAGTCTATAATTCAATTTTTTTGTTAGTTTCATTTTTTGATCCCCAACAGCAAACACTTGTGACTGGATGGGGGGAAAAATATGCAAATTATTTATTAAAGTATAATATTTTTACTCAAATGTCAAGTTAAATTACCTTTTTTAAAATTCAAAGCTGTTATGCCAAGTAGTGCCTGGTTCACCTGATCAAAATCTGCCCCCTGGTGGTTTTTCCCTGCTAAATTGCTCCTTTAATTTTTTATTCCAATTATTGCTTTGGTATCAGGTTTCTTTCTTTATTGTATTTGTACATGTATTCTATTCAAAAGAATTAAAATAATACATTTAGTGTAAAAGATTCTGACATTGTCTCTTAAATTAAAAAAAAATCTCAACTTTGTCTGATGTTTTTTAATTCCTTGTAAAATATAAAGTACTTTAAAATGGAAAAGATCAGTGTGTCACAGGTTATCGCAGCAAGTTTAAAAATGTGCTATATTACAGAGAGCAGACTGGTTCTCTTCACCAACATCTTACATTGTTTTCTCTGGCTTTGTTTGAAGGCGTTGTAGATGTTTATGAGGGTGAAGTGATCGCCTTCAGGGTGCTGGAACTTCCTGTGACACTGGACTGCCTCGTGGCTCATGCCGGCAGGTGGCTCCAGGAAGCAGCTTGATGCTACAAGACAAGGAAACAACGAGGTCAACAAGCCACTCTTACTGCAGACCATCTGGTTCAGTGTCTGAATGAAACTGCAGCTTTGTGCATCTGCAAATGAGCTACAGTGGTGGCCATTACCAAAATGCAAATAAACAACAATAAATAAGATAAAAATATGTGCTTATTTGCTCTCAGTACGTTTTGTACATGTGTTATAATAATAATATAAATCAATATTCAACAAAAATAATTATAAATTAACTAGTTCAGAAGATTAAACAATAAAATAATATAGGACATTGTAAAATAATAATAACTTAACTTTCTAATTAAACTAGGGGTGCGCCAGTTTTGAAATTCTGATACTGAAATCAATGTTTACAATAACAATTTTGCCAATAGCCAATTTTAAAAATCATTCAGTCCTTCATTACACTACCTTTGAATGAGCACAAATTCAATAATAAACACACAATAATTCACCTTTAACGTAATTTTCTTTCATATTACAAACATCTTTTAAAAAAGTAAGCAAAAAGCCTTTTTACTATAGATGATACATCATAATAACCTCTCCGATATCTATTTTATAGTGCTGTGAAGACATCAACAAAATTCACCTTCAAACAGCTGAATTTATTCAAGTGTCTCACCAAAAGCTACATTTTACAAGGTTACATTGAACACATCATTAGAACGTTATAATTTACCTTCGCCTAGTACTCATTTTTACTGAATAGAGCTTGAACGCTTCACACTGTAAATTAATGCAACCTCTGCGAGCTGTTGGTTGCAGCCACTTGTTATGGCCTTATGTAATATTTCAAAATAATAGTAGTAATAGTATTAGTAAAAAATAGTAAAAAATAAAATTTGTGGCGCCCCCTGTGGATGATGGTGCCCTTAGCATTTGCCTATACTGCCTATGCTGCAGGCTGACACTGTACAACAACCATCTGGTGAATCTACAACCCATTAAAAAGGAACAAATCTTACTCCAATTAGACGCCGAAGTTGGAAGTGATGGCACATACGAACCTGACAACATCGCTGCAATGGTCAGCATCTCGCTCACACAGTCAAACTCGCAGGATGCCAGCAGCGCTTTGGCCATCTGAGGGTCCAGAGGGATTTCAGACATTATGATGCCTATCTCAGACAAGTTGCCATCGTCATCCAAAGCTGCAAGGTAATCCAGCTCCTCCAGCGCCTGCATGAGACCCTCAGGATCTGCAATGAGGAATGAAACGGCAGAGTTTGATACATAAATTCCATAACCCAAAAGGACAGTATCCCTATGTGCAAATAGTAAAGTGCCCAGTCTTGCCCAGTGTATGGAACTGTAATTTTTGATTTAAAATTAAATTAAATACTTTAGTAGTAAATAAAATAAATACAATTCTGTGTAAATAGTGGATGTGCGTGGCTAGATAGACTGGAGTCAGACTGAATAGGCTCGTCGAAAGAGAGTTTTGAGGCAGGATTTGAAAGTGGAAAAGAGTTAATGCTACAAATGTCCGGTGGGAGGGAGTTCCAGAGGCGGTGGGCTCTAGACCCCATGGTGGTCAGGTGGGCTGGCAGGACAGTGAAGTGGATGGAACAGACAGCCCTTTTCAGTGGGGGAAAGAACTGAAACCCAAACTTATCTATGCTCACTTCAAGACCAAACTCCATTGACAAAAACAGTAATTTTACCTCACTGAACACGGGAGCTCGCAGATTTGTGGCAGCCTTGATTAGTTAGTTTGTTTGTGTTACTGTGTGACTTTGGTGAATCAACACCAAAGTCACACAGTAACACAAACTAACTCAGGGATCAAGGAAGCGGTAGACCAGCAACTCAATGTTCAGCACGATAAAATGACTTTTCGTCAATGGAGTTTGGCTCCAGTTAGAAAGGGCTGTCTGTTTGGGAAGTACTGAGCATACGCCTGGATAAATGAGACTTTGATTATAATGCACGAGTTGTGTAAGATTTTGTAAACATATGTTTTTGTATAGTTTTGTTGTTGTTAAACCTGGACCCCTATGACTCCAATTCATCAAGACTTTTTTTTCTTTTTGGACTCTTGGTTCAGTGTGGAGGCATGCAAGAAAAACAAAGTTTTCTTCACAAATTCAACATAACTCGGGGTGGGTAATTGATACACAAATGGTCATTTAGGGGGTGAAGTATTCCTTTAAAGTACCCACTGGGAGGCTGTCAATGCCCCCCCTGTGGTAGTATCCTAAAAGGACACTACGGTAGAAGCTGAAACAACACCACATCTGCACCAGTTTTCACCAGGATTGTCTTATTCTTCTACAAACACCAACTTCATCATAATAATTTCAAAGGTGCTGTAATCACATGATATTATTACACCTATTGGCTTTACGATATTTAAATCCCACATCATTCTTACACAAGACAACATCATGACATATGATTGTCAGGGCAAGTAACCTCTGTGTGACATTCTGCGAGGATATGGACATATGACAGTATACTTGGCCTGCGCTTTCTCTCCATTGTACTTGTCTGGTGCTGCCCTAACGAGACATGTTGTGTAATCGCTAATGAGCTGGCCTCTTTTAGCCTCTTCTGTTCATGTTAGGGGTGGTTAGAGCTCAGACAATAGTTAGAAGCAGGGTCCTGTCAGCTCAGCTAAATCACGGCTGACTGAGCCCAAACAGCTACACAGAGCAAATTCATTTGTGCTTCCTCTGGCCAAAAAAAGCCTCCCACATACACCTCTCCGGCTGCGTTTCAGGGTGAGAGAGAGATGCCGTCTGTGGGAACCAGTGAGGTAAAAATGTCAGTCTCAGTTAACGATGCGTGTGCAGTTTCCACCAGCAGGCTATGTCACCTGGTCTGTCGATGAAATCACACTGTCCGAGGCCGGCTATCTCCATCCTTTTTAGGAATAGGACTGTTGGGGTGATGTCGGACTCCAGGATCTGTGGGGAGTTCTCTGCAGGAAGCTGGCTGTCTTCTTGGTATAGGCAGAAACATTTACCTAGGAAATGAATGGAATGAAACAAAAATAAAATTTAAGTTTTATTTACTCTGATGTTTTTATAATGTCAGAAAGAAACATTTTTTGTAACCTTTTAAACTGGTTCAGTATCACCCAGCTACCTGACTGGGAGACATACCTGTTGGTCCAGACAGCTGCTTGCGTACGTCTGCCTGACACTGGCTGATTGGTCGAAGTACCTCCGAGTTTGCTCTTATTCTGGGATTGTACACCTGCAAAGAACAAATCACATGCCGAATAATATCAGCTTGTTACACAAAGCTTTTTTTTCCTGTTTCCACTGTAAAAAGTTGTGGATGGTACCAATGGAACCGTTCTGTACTGTCCCCATTTTTGGTCCCCCCTCTGTTGGGGTACCTAGCACACAGATCTGGTACTAAAAGGTGGAGCTGTGAACACTGCAGTCTGTTGATTGGTCAGTAGAGGACGGTCACTCTGCTCAGGGCTGAGTTGTGGCTGGTTTTGAGGCTCATGTAACCACTGTTCATACTGTGGAGAGTTTTATTAGTAAACTGGAACTATAAAATGAGAGGATGTTATTGCCGGCAACTTTTAAGGTGGAACGTTAACTTGTAATGTTACTCAATGCATGAGGTGACGACATAAATCCATCAACACACCTTAAATTTCACTGACTTGATCCCCAAGCATTTATATATATTAATTTTGACCAGATTATATGAACTGCATGTATTCTAATCCTCACTCGGTGAAAAAAAAAGCATCGTAGAGTGTTGTTCCTGTGGGCTCCAGCAACACTAAACCCCTGAGCTTGCCTGAGAAGGACTAAATGCACAACCCTGCTATTTTTAAATATCCAATGGAGGGAGACTCTCACTGCAGCCTGTTTTATTTTGTTCTGAAAATGCCTGTGTGCAGCCTCGTTCTGTGGCGTACGATAAACGAGGTGCAGACTTCCATCTGTGTCACCGGTAATGAGGAAATACAGTGAGTGCTGGACGGAGCAGTGAGTGACAACAACCCCGCCCACATTTAAGAGTACTGTTTGCAGTGGAAACACTAGGGTCTAGGTACCATGTCTGAAGGGTTACTGTTGGTTCCAAAGGCACCATACTAAAAGTTTTTGGTGGAAACAGGGTCTTTGTGTTATTGTGTGACACAGACAAACTACCAATCAAGGTAGCAGTACACCAGCAGCTCCTGTGTTCAGCGAGGTAAAATTACGGTTTTCGTCAATGGAGTCTGGCCATAGATAAGTTCCCCATTGAGTAGGGCTGTCTGTTTGGGAAGTACTGACTATACGACTGGATAAATGAGACCTGGATCATAGTGCACGAGTTATGTGAAAGAAAGTTTAAACCAGTGGACCCCTTTTACTTCAATATATCAAGATTTTTCTCAGTTTTTGAATTGATGAAAAAGTTTTCTTCACCCAATCTATATATCACAGGGTGAGTAACTGATATATAAATAATTGTTTGGGAGGGGGACTATTCCTTTAAAAACATACCATCTTTTTCTGGACTCCTGTGTCAATGACAAAGTTGACAGACTCTGTGGCCCACCACATATCCTCCCCCTGATTGGTAGAGAGGAAAACCCTCCTAGACCTCTCCGGTTGCTCAGTGAGAGCAGACAGTAGCCCGCTGCGGCTTGGACACAGGACCACAGGCACCATCTGTCCCAGCTCGGCTCCCAGCCTGGTGCCTTCTCTCTGGAGGATACTGTGGGCTAAATGAACCTCCTACAGAGGACATTACAAGCAAATCAGGGGATGACACAGTTTGTAAAACCAGCTTTGGTTTAGTGAAACCACTTGTGAAAAATGCAGCCATCACTTACCTCAGCCGAGGCAAAAAACACAACGACGTCTCCCTCCTCTTTGGTCCGATGGATCTCCAGCACCAGCCTCAGCGCTGAGAAGAAGTAGTCTTTGTTGCCGCTGTTGCTGTAGACCGCCTCAGCGGGAGACGAGGCCTCCAGACTGACGAGCGGGACGCTGTCGTAGTGGCTCAGCAGCTTGTCGGTCACAGGCGGGATGGTGAGGATCACCACTCTGAGCTCAGGCCTCTGCAGCAGGATGTCCTTGAGGAGACCCAGGAGTATGTCTGTGCTCACTGTCCTCTCATGAGCCTGGTCGATGATAATGGCCCCATAGTGCTCCAGGAAAGGGTCTGACATCATCTCTCTCAGCAGCATATTGTCAGTGCAGTACCTGAGTGATAAACGTCATGAGATGGGGTCAATGGTGGAGCTTTTGCTGAGCAGCAACCGTAAATGGCAACTTCAGGATGATAGCTACGCTTCTACATTTTACCCATGATGTGATTGAGGAGCACCAGCAAAGAAAAGATTAGGATTGACAGAGATAGTGTGTGGATATATTAAAGTGTCATTCAAGCGCTGCTGCTGCTGCTGCTGCTGCTGCTGAGAGCTCATTTAACAGACCTCAGAACAGTGTCAGAGGAGCAGCAGGTCTCCAGAGGGATGGTGTAGCCCACTTCATGACCAATGTTGACGTCCATTTCATCGGCCACACGCAAGGCCAGATCTACAGCCTGCTGTCTGTTGGTCTGCGTGCACACAACCATGCCGTGCTGATACTGGGCAGACAGACAGAACTCGGCACACCACTGAGGGATCTGAAAGAGAATAATGACTAAATGATGTTCACCTTTCACTCTTCATTGTATGTCTTGCGAGTTCTGCACCATTTTCCCATTCACATACACTCAGTTTTCAGTGGCGAGCGTCCTTTTCAGGATTGCACCCAACAGCTTTTGTTTGAGCACACAGCAAAACAAACAGTGACAGGAGATATATCCTATGGTATTATCGCTAATAATGCAAAATTGCTTTGGCAGCATGAGGCGGCTCCAGCGGATCAGGGCTTAGCAGCAGGAGGTCCCCTAACACCCCTGCTGGAGCCTTTGTGAGGCATGACTGTCAGGCTGGTGCTTGGACAGTCTGACAGTGACACAACAGCATCTGCTGAGCTGGGCAGCCTGTTCACACAAGCTCACATAATGGTGCTATTTCCATATTATGTCAAAGTGGGGGGAAAAAGACCCACGCCACATACAGAACTTGTTGCATTTCAGTGGATAAACATGGTCTGAAAAACACAACTTAACATTTAAATCAAATCAAGGGGAGCAGACCTCTCAGATTTGCTGTTGACTGAATAGGCTGCACTGAGCATGTGGCAACAAACATGCAAGTCATGCAAATTGGGTTATGCTTTGGTATTTGGGTCTAAACTGAGGGAAGTCAGAATGTCCAGAGCAGAGAAAAAGTGAAGGGAGAAGCATTATCTTTAACTCTTACGCCCCCAAGGTCACAGAGAAACTCCAGACTCCTTCAACATCACAAAACAAATCTCTCTCAAAGACCATCTTTTCCATCCTTCCTTCCCTCACAATAAAATACATTATAACCATATTACCTGTGTGCTCCTCCCAGTCTTTGCTGTACCGGATACAATAACCAGTTGGTTGTTCACCAGAGCATCTTCAAACTTGGACCTGACCTTCCACACTGGCAGAGTCTTCCTCTCTTTCAGTAATTTGTAGTAACGCGAGGAGAAGGGCAATCCATCGAACTGATTCAACTCCAAATCATCTCCAAAGCCAAATGACTCCTCTGCAGGACAGTCCTCACTTTCAGGGGGAAAGTCTGGCTCCAGTGAATTATTAGTATCCGACATGACACATGTATATTTGTTACCCCAGACAAGAGCTGAAAAAGTTTTCCTGCCGCTCCAGCTACGGGTCCATTTTGTTTTTTATAGGAAATATTAAAAAATCGATCAGTTTCCGTCCACTCAGAAGCCTACAGCGTATCCCATATTCGTGATAAATCACCAGGATCTCTCCAATCGGCTCCTCAGTTGCCCAAACTATATTTATTAAGCTCTTAAAAGTTGGCAGCTCCTCTGGTTGGGACTGGCTGACGCGCTTTGCGCACCGGCGCGTAATTTCTCCCCAGCGTGGCTTCACACGTGTTACGATTTGCACAGAGCTTCACATTCACTACTGACCGGTGCCCGCTGTCATAATCGCCTGATAATCCCACAATAATCACGTGTAAAGTAGCGAGGACTAAATCCAAAACATCCTTGAAATTATTTTCATTTTCTAATGGCATGTTTAAAAGAATAGCGCAGGTGTTTTCCAGCTCCTTATTGATTAATGTGCAGAATAATCTCTAGTAGCCAGTGGACAGTGGTGGAAGAAGAATTCAGATCATTTACTCAAGTAAAAGTACTCACATTACACTGTGAAACTACTCCACCATAAGTTAAAGTCCTGCATTCAAACCTTTTTGGTATAAATATGTTAGTATAATCAACAAAATGTAAAAGTATCCACTGTGCAGTGAAATATTTACTATTATATCTGAGGTTTTTAGATAAAAAAAACCTCTGCATGAATGTGTCTGATGCCTTTACTGCTGTACATGTTTAAGGTTGTGCTCATTTTAACTCCTTTATATATTGTTGGGTAGTTCAAGCTACAGCAATGCATCATATTCTGTAAGATCATCATGTTTGCTGTCATGTGAGAACCACAAATCTTAAAAAAAAAAATCAGCTTCTCCTGGTGTCAGAGAAACAGCCTTGTTTGCTTTGTGGTGATGCAATTTCTAGCTGATCCAAGAGGGTTTTTTTAAAGAGTTTATTTGGCTTAAGAAGGAGGAGAATTTTCTTAACACATAAAGGAACTAGGCTACAGTCCTGGATAGATCTGTGCCAAGCTCAAACTCCAAACCTAAAACCAAAATTAGTAGCCCGGGCTATTCTTTGATTAAATCACTGAAACCAACAGGCCTGTAATTGGGACAGGTGTCTATATGGGCAGGCCTTTAATAACAGTTGCTCAGCAAAGATGTTTATTTAAGCTAGTATGAATATTACTTTTATAAAAACTGGGCTTCAGATAATATATTAATTATAAATCATTCATTTGATATTGATCTAACAGACAGCACCGAGTTAAGTGGGATTTATACTTGTGCAGCAGACCCTGCGCCGTGACCTACGGTTGTGAGCATTTAGGCCTATACAGGTGCGGTGGTGTGTCTGTGTCACTCTGCAGTTACACATCCAAAACACTAGTCAGCGTCGGGGTTTCTGTGGAGTGCTGTAAAGTTTAGTTGATTCAAAACACACATTAAACACACATTAAACATGGCTTAATAGAGACAATTTCAAACACAAGTACACAAATCAGCTTCACTATAACTCGCAGCATTCACAGACAAACACTTGTCTTTATCTGGACACATTTTCCCCATAAATACAACATGCTAATGTTATTAGCACAAGCCTAAGGCATTTTACATTGTATAAATTAGCCTAGTAGCTAACAGACTTTTCCTCCTCTAATATGAAGCCAGGGACAACAGCAACATTTAACAAAGGTAACGGTACAAATTCAGCTCCATTACAACTCACAAGGTTCACTGACAAAACAACTGTCTTATACTAAACACATTTTCCAAACAAATACAACATGCTAATGTTATTAGCACAAGCCTAAGGCATTTTACATTGTATAAATTAGCCTAGTAGCTAACAGACTTTTCCTCCTCTAATATGAAGCCAGGGACAACAGCAACATTTAACAAAGGTAACGGTACAAATTTGGCTCCATTACAACTCACAAGGTTCACTGACAAAACAACTGTCTTATACTAAACATGTTTTCCAAACAAATACAACATGCTAACGTCATTAGCACAAGCCTATGGCATTTTACATTGTATAAATTAGCCTAACAGCTAGCGGAGATTTCCTCTGCTCATATGAAGCCAGGATAAATCACACACAAGACTTAAAATGCTATTTTTGTGGAGGCTTTATTGTCTTCACAATTTATTGTTTCTTATCTGTGAAATCAAAGTAAATAAAAGCTTTGTTTCGTTATGACACTTGTTTTCCGGCACTCAAGGATTACAGCACCAAGCATCCGACACAACGCCATTTTATCCTGTTAAAACTATTCTGACAACTTAAATTGATTTTTAATGAAAAACCCTTTTGATTCTTTTGATCTGAGGACCCTTATGGACTAAAGGAATATGAATAACTTACAGGGTAATTGTGGAATGGACACATACATTGAAGTAGCCAACAACCCACTTTCACACCTTGTAGAACTTATATAAATAAATATAAAAAAAATAAATGAACTGCTTGGCCACCAGACAAGGCCTCTAATTGAGACAGGCCTTTAATTGTAAGAATTGATTAGTTGGGACTAGACTTTTAATTGAAGTTCTACAGTTTTTGGTTACATTAACCATGTTTTTCTCCCTTCATAATTATTACATACTAAAACTCCTCTAAATATAAGTATCTCCTGTCATAAATATTGGATAGTTTCTCAAAATTATGAGATAATGTGTCATAATTATGAGGGGGAAAACAGTTAATAATGAAAAGAAGGTGGTGAACTTTTTTTTGTTGTTGAAATGATCTTTCATAAAGGCATAACTGCGGTTTAAATTCATGATTTTGTTTTAACCAGATGTGAAACACCTACAGGAAATACTTGAACCTCAGTTCATCCATTCCCATCAGCAGGCTGCAGCTTCTCCACAAGGGGGAGCTGTTTGGTCATAGTTCGACACATGTTTATGAATTTATCTGAACATTTGTAGAAATCAGTGAAGTTTAAGGCACCTGACATTTAACTCTCCTGACTGTAAAAATGCAGCCTACTTGTCTGGAAATAACCAAGAACAAACAGATCTGTCGTTCAAATATTCAGCATGAAACACAGACTTTAGGCAACCTACATCATGTCTAATTTCTTAAATTGTTTTTGGTCTTTGCATCCCAGCCCCCCTCTCTTTTCCTGACACATAAAATCTGTCTGCAGCTGCGACTTTGTAATTAAATGATGTGGGCTGAGGCTGTTTTCAGGAGCTTCTCATCACTGACACTGCGTGTCCTTGTTACCGTGAGGAGCTGCTTCGATTTCTCATTAGCAATTAGAGTTTTTTTCACTACTGTTGTTTTGTACATCCTTTTAATCACACACACACTTGACTCCATCAGGTCGGCACCAGTGAATCCTGATAGACAGCAGCAAACACACGATCCTGCACCTGTATTGACTGAAGCAGTATTTGTATCTCTTACTTAAACCTCAGCAAATTGCTTTTCGACAAAGGCTCAGACTGTTGAAACGAGCCTCAGATGTCAGTGTTAATAGCAATTTGAGAGCTTTCTGGAAATAAATACTGCTGTAAAATGTTAAAGTGCACTTATTACTGTATTCAATCTTCCAGTTGCAATATGGCTCAAGCATAAAAGAAATGCCAGAGGCTCTCGACGAAAAGGAGAAAATGTGGTTTTAAAATTTGATCCAGTGTGAAATCTGTCTTAGTATTCTTGCAGTGTAGCAATGTATGTGAGTGAGTATGTGGACTGTTTTCTTTTTTTTTGTAAAGGGACAGTTCACCCCAAATCAAAAACACATCTATCTCCCAGTTACCTGTGGTGCTATTTTTCAACCTTGTTTTGGTGAGTTGTCAAGTGTTGGAGATGTCTGAGAGATGTCTGCCTTCTCTAACATATAATGGAACTAGATGGCACTTGGCTGGCAAAAAAAAAGAAAAAAAAGTTTAAAATTTAAAAAATAAATTAATTAATTAATTTTAAAAAAACAAATAATTAATAAAAGAATTTGAAAAAAAACAGAAAAAAAGAAAAAAATGAAACAAAATTTAAGAAAAAATAAATAAATAATAAAAACTCAACAGCAATGGGCCACATTGCTGCAAAATTACCATCGGATTGTGCCTATGTTGGTGAATCCGCATCATTCCAAACTGACAGGCACATGCCCGCTATTTGCAAATGACATACGGCCACGCCCCCATTTCTCCATATAAGGAAACACGTTTGCCTAGAGCATCATAACGAAAACGGTAAAGCTGTTTCTACAAACATATTAAGGCCCTGACACACCAGTGTTGCTAAACTACACAGGCCAACCGTAACACTGTGCAGAAGGAAGAGTGCATCTACTGCTAGCTCACCTAGCACCACTGAGCTAGCTAATGTTACAGCTCAGTGGACAAGGATTCCATTAATGTTTACATCTCGCGCTGTCACAAGCATGAGCCTCTTATCCATGAGTAGATGCACTCTTCCTTCTGCACGGTGATAACGGTGTATGGCGGGTGTAGCTCAGAAAGAAAGAAAATAGTTCCGACATGAAACTGCTCACAACAAGGTCTGTTGATTGACGAATATCACTAGAGGTAAGAGGAAATACATGTATTTTTAATTTTGGGGTGAACTGTTCCTTTAACATTCCAAGTTGCAGTTAATACAACAATTCTCTCATGTAATTGCTTTCACCCGAAAACATGCATGCTGTGTAACAAAAAAAGCACAAAGACCAATGACAAAAATCTTCCCAAGTGTTTGAAAAACTGTTTTACTAA
This sequence comes from Epinephelus fuscoguttatus, assembly GCF_011397635.1. NCBI lineage: Eukaryota > Metazoa > Chordata > Actinopteri > Perciformes > Serranidae > Epinephelus > Epinephelus fuscoguttatus. The sequence continues at coordinate 26,002,670 of NC_064771.1, forward strand.
TACTTCATGAGTGTTAAAAATACCAAGACCAGACACAGACACTTGAAGTGTTTTCTTTACATATGATGTATCAAACAATCATTATATAAAAAAAGCATTCTCCATGGAGATGTGTTCACCTGTAACACAACATACGAGGAACATATGGACATCACGTACAGTCAGGTGACAGGACTCAAACACTGTCTATTAGTACATGGACACATATGTAGCATTGAAAAAGCAAAGTAAACAAAGCACTGAATGTAAAACTAGTGCATCATTACAAAGATAACAGTATCAAAAGTAACAAGTCAGTTTTCAGCCTACATATCTGTGAACAAGAGCTGTAAAGGAAAAGATGCTGTGTGAATGTATATATGCTGCATTGCAATCCAGTAAAATGATAATTCTGCAAAAAAGAAAATAATAAAATGCTGTTCAGTTACCACAAATATGATTTATGTCGGATTTAGCATCTGGCATGTAGATTGGGTTTAAAAAACTCATCCCAAAAGCCAAATTAAAAAGGTATAAAAAATAGAAAATGAATATCTGCCGCATAGTCGTGGATGAAACTTCATTTCAGTGGCAGAAAGAGATCTAGAAATGTGTCCTTGTCAAGTGAGTCTGTCCTTTTCCCATCACAGAAAAACATGATTCAAAATCCACACACGAACACTGTAGCCAGACACTGGCTGTTTACATGCGAGTGCCTCCATGACGCCAGCTTTAAGAAAGTCCTTAGTGATTCTGTGATTTAATCACAGAGATCACAGAGTCCTCGGTGTAGACAGGCACATGGGGAAATACTCAAAAACACACACGACCTTTAGCAGAGCAATATTTCAGAGACGTTTACTCTCTCCGAGGAACGGATGCTTCCTTGATCTCGGCTCATTTTAGATCCATGCTCAGTTCATACCTCAGTACCCAGATCCCTCAAGTGAGCCTCTTGGGTCTTGTTAATGAAAGGGAAATGGCGAATCATTGACATTTCACAAATCGACTTGGTACCTTTCCGAAATATAAATGCAGAGGAAACAGACCTGAATTGCAGCTGTCTGTTTAAACAGCAACCTTCCCCAACTGCAGAACTGTTGCAGTAACACTACTGTTACTTTTTCTGCAGTTGTTTCAAGCCTCATCAGATTGGCTCAAAGCTGCGACGGACAGCGTTTACCTTTGAGAAAAATCCTACTAGGTTCCAAACTAACTACAAGGCCCAATCCCATTTCTTATTTTTTTCCCTACCCCTTGTTTTTGAGTGCCACCTTGCCCCTCAGAACAGACTCACATGGGGTAGCGGTTGAAATCTCACCCTATGAAGTAGAACAACCCTTCAAGACCCTGATATATCATTGGTGGTTGTCGATGCTAGCATTTACGTTAACGAACGCAACATTGCGAGAATGCGTCTACTGAAGTGGTGATTTCTCTTGCATGGGCTTTATGCACCCTTTTGCAGTTGTCAGGATGCTGGCGATATGTTCATAACTTTTGTTTCAGCTTCAATCAATCTAACAAGTCATGAAATAAAAAATAACACTGCGTCAGTATCAGGCCAATAACTGTGCTCTGTAGGCTAACGTTAGCAACCCGTGCTCCTGCCCTGCCAGTCTGCACTGATATTCAGGAGCGGTAACAAGCGTGGCAACTTCACTGCCGAACTCAAGTTTAATTTCAGGCATCACGTGCGATCAAAGTGTGAGCGATGCGACATTGAAATATGTCAAAATGTGTGGCTGTCATGCACAAATCAGCAACAACAATTTAACATAAGCTAGCTAGCTAGTTCGCTACAGAGACATTGCTGTTTCATTTTTGCTATGCTTGTTATAAAGATAATGACTGTAATACATTAAAACTAAGATAATACAACTGTTAATGTCATTTTGAAATCTTTATTAACCCTTTGAAACCTGGAGCAACATCCCTTTTCTTGTGCTGCTTTCTTTGTGACACCTATTACAAATATTTTAACCGTTGAACGCTGAGCAAATTGGTGAAATTTCTTTCAGAAACATGGGGAAAAAGCAACTTGGTAAGAAATGTCCACCAAATTGCAGAAAAAAAAGGGTTTAGAAAATTATTTTAAAAAATAGGAAAAAAAAGTTAAAATATTTATAATAATAATAATTATTATTATAATTATGTTACAGAATTATTATAATTTTTAAGCATACTTTCCAGGTCATCTTGTTTATTTGTTTTTAACTTTCTTTCTTCTTTTTTTTGCCAATTTTTTTTGTTTTTAATTTTTTTTTGTTTACCAATCTTTCGCCAGTTTTTTGGGTCACTTCGTCTTTTGTTGCTCATTGCCTTCTACCCATGTTTTTAAAAGAAATCAAGTCAGTTTCAAAGGGTTAACACAGAAAATAACAATGTGGGTTTCTTTTGTTGATTATGCAGCCATCTCCCAACACTCGGTTTGAAGTGTGCCTCTGAAAATGCTCCCTTAGGAGGGCCATGTACAACTTAAGGCCCGAACATACTCGGGCGTACTATTAGCTGAGCGGACTCCGCAAGGAATGTCCGCAGTCATTCAGGCTTTCATAATCGAGTGCACTTCTGCATTGTAGTTTCCTGTAAAAATGTCCGTGAAAAATCCCCGCGATGTGAAAAATACACGCCGAGCAGTCACTGGTGCAGGGAGCGGAGTCCGTGCGGTCGTAAAATCTGAGCTTTGCGAGCACAGGCCTTGCGGACGTCCGCTTTGAGTCCACGCGGACCTCGGCGGAGTCTGCTCCGCATACGTTCCGCCCCAGTATGTTCGGGCCTTAATACTTCACCCTACTCCTCTGTTGCAACAAGATACTACCCCTGGACGTGAATGCACAAAATGGTGGGGTAAGGACTAAGTGTTGGGGGCAAGGGGTGTTTTGGGATTGGCTACAAGTGTTGTCTAAACTCATCTGTCATTGCACAAAACTCTTTTTCAGCTCTTCCTTTCGCATACAGAACAAACCTACAATGTAAAAGGTTCCCTTCATTTAAACACATTTCACAAAAACATTTTTACAATCAGAATTTCACAGATTGGCTTTCTTAATCTCTCGCCAGCCGTCCTTGATAAAAATCAGTTGATGATTAAAAAAAAAATGGTGAAACCGATGCAAACGACAAATTAAAAATTGCTACCGTGTAGTAAAAGTGTCTGGCACAGTGCACTGCGTGGCAATAAATACAGAATATAAATACTTTACATGTACCTGAGCTCAGACTCGTAGCACCATTCAGGGACAGAGCACCAAAGGGACACGGCAGATCTCCTGATTCAAAACTCAGAGAAGCCGCCACCTTTTCTTTAAGGTTTTCAGAGTTTTCATAGTGCAAATTCTTTAGTGTCTTATCGCAACATCGTCCCTTCTGGCCAAAGTCTCAGCTGCTGTATTTGACATTGGCAATAATGCAAGGCTTTGGTAGTGTTGGAGGTTGCTTGGGACTGGGTCTAGAGGAGGGAGGAAAGTGATACAGAAAGTGAGTGAAACCAGCTTTAATGTTTTTAAATAAATCTGGTGGAGATTAGGACTCACCTGTTGGGGTGTGGGACAGGGCGCATAGGTCTGGGTACACCAGGTATCGGCATAGCAGAGGGGCTTCGAACCAGACGAGAGGTCCTTGGATCAGCAGGAAGGGGTTTCTGAGGAGGACTGGGCTTCTCCAACTCCTGACAAAGAACAGACACATTAAAATAATAACTGAGAATCTCCACCAGGTGGCACTCACAGCTCAGGCCTGCATGCCCTGGCCTCATCTTTAAAGCATCAGGGCAGCCCTGCCCATGCTACTTGCCATGAGAGGGACAATCATGTGGTTTTAATCTTCTCTGGAGGACTGAGATCATGATAAAGGCCTTTTACCTAGCCCCCATCTGGTCTCCATTCACCTCCTCCTCCTCTGCTTGGTCCGAGAAAAGCCTCCTCAAACATCACAGGGTAAAGAAGCTAAACAAACGAACGTCACACCTCACTCACCCATGGAATCAGGTCTGCTGATTCGAAGTACCATTCCTTTTTAAAAGTCAAATCTGGCATCCTAATTTAAAGGTACACTGTTGGTTACTGTTATATATAATGCTAACATTCTCCTGTGTCACTTAATTTGTGTAGGGGCTTGAGTTCATATGGTTGTTCTTGATGGAGGATTTTGTTTTTACCTCTTGCTGTCAGGTGTGTTTTCTGTGTTTTATTGTACTTAGTTGACTGTACCATGGCCGCCCTTTTTGCTGTTGTGCTCCGTGGGAAAGGGGCTTGAGTTTATATGATTGTGTTTTACGGAGGATTTTGTTTTTGCGACTTGCTGTCAGGGATAAACAGAGATCACCTCCAAAGATATTCACGGTCTGGGCCTCTTTATATCAACACAATGCAGACAACACCAGAGTATACCAGTTAAATAAATACGTTCACCACCAAAAGTTTAAGTAAAAGATAACCCCAGATTCACTCTTGTTTGGTGTTTCACCCTGCTGAGTTTGCATATTCCGCACTGTCTCTTGGACGCCTTTTCAAAAAGACCCAGCCTGACCTGAGTGTTGTGGGGGTGCACAGCCTTAATGTCCCAAACACAGAAATGCAGACAAAGCGGGAGAGTCTCTGCAGAAAAACACCACCATGTCACTGCATGACGAGTCGCTGAGCGCTGCAGGTTTAGCATTTTTTGAAAAATGTTCAACTTTGGGAACAACACTACGCTTGTCACTGTCACTTTCTACCCACTTGTTCAATCACAGTGGAGCACGGACAAATCCCACAAAGACCAACCATCACATCTCATATGTGCAAGTGCTGAACAACAGCAACAATGGAGGAGAAACACTTTAATACACTGTATTAATAAATGTTTTCTCTCAGGAACCCACATAGACCGGCAGGGCCATCATCTCTCCCTACGTGCGTCAGCCTTCCCTTAAACCAGAGCAAGTACTCTACCTTGCGCCAATATTTCTACTTCCACAGATATTCTGTATCATAGCAACCAGACACAACCAAAGGGCCTCAGCTAAAAAAACGCTGGGCCTCCAAAGCACTCTCACGTGCTCCCAGCTGGGCATTTCCTGAGGAGTGCCTGGTATTTCCAGCTGGGAAAGAAAACGCTTCAGTGGACAAGGCACCTAGAATATCCTGCATAGTATATCTTTAATGTTTTCATTAAGACTGTGTTCTGTTAGAGACGTGACTAATGCAGAGTATTTCTCTTCTTTGCATCCATAAGGTCAAGTAGCATGACAATCAGCCCCATAAAAGTACTATTAAAAGCAGGCAAAGAAAAGTCTGATAAGGTGATTAATAGGCACAAAATTTTACTTAGAAGAACTAACTCAAGTGTCATCAGATGAAGCTCTCCAACTGGACGAGGCGTCCACTGCCCCCAGCATAGAGCTTTCACCGTGGGAGGAGAAAAAGTTTCTGTCAATGTCTCGCAGCGGCCAAACAGCTGCTAAAGATACTGTCGGTGGAGTCTGCTGCCAACAGGCATCACTTTCAGTTTCACACTTTGACATTAAATAGGAGCAGCTGAGAGGGAAAATCTACTTCCTGGAGTTGAAACAGCGCCAAGAGCTGCTGCACTTCACCTGTCGTACAGGTGCGTGACCGCCAAGAACCTCTGTTAAACTAAATGGAGATCTTTCTGTAAGTGGCTCTGGATATTTTTTACAGCAAACTGCAGGACAAGCTTTTTTATTAGACAATTCGGACTCCTGCTGTATTCTGCTGAAGTGTTACCATGACTACTTATGCGCACTCTCCCTGAAAAATAAACAGTTAAGTCAGTAAAGTGATAATCCTAGAACATTATGAAAACACACCTATCAGTGGAAATTTAAGGGGTGATTATGTGAGGCTCTTTATGGAATGCAGATATATTCCATCATATGCTGTCGTAATATTTATTAGCTCCAGACCAGTTTGTGTTTTAAAGCCAGACCTCCTCTGTGAGCCCTCCATTAATCTGGACAAGACCAGAATGTCATTATCTGTTTAACACACCTCTAATTAGCCCGACACTGGCGTGGCTTCGCATTGACCTCAACTCCCCCGTGGCGTCATTTTCAGTGATGTCCTTAAAGGCTTTCGAGAGTCAGCTCAGGACTCGTTTCAAGCTGGAAATCATTGCTGATTTTTCAGCCACATCTTGTCCTGTTTTTTTGTTTGTTTGTTTTTTTTTTTACTTATTTGCTAATATGCACTTTCTTTGAGGGCTGCAACTACTTAGTTTTTGTCAGTAATTTATCTCTGCATTTTCTTCACAGTTTCCCCAGATGACATCTTCAAATTGCTTTTCTGTTCAAGAAACACCCCAAAACCAAAAGGTATTAAATTAACAATAATATAAAACAGAAATGAGGCTGCAAATCTTCATATTCATATTAAAATGTTTGGGTTTATAATCACCTGACAATAAGAATCATGTTTTTGTTAGAAATTAATTAAGGTTTTTTAAGATTATTTTGCTGGCATTTTGCCTTTATTAGATAGGGCAGGGTAGGACAAGTGTGAGAGGGGATGACATGAGGCCACAGGCTGGAATTGCTGGGACATTGCCTTCTTATGTGGGACGCCTGCTCTGCCCACTAAGCCACAGGAGGCCCCTTGAACTGTTTTAATCGACACAGGGAGCGGGTCTTCATCCACTGAGATCACAGTGTTGCACTGCCATGTTTCTACAGTAGCCCAGAACAGACAAAGTAAACTCTGACTCTAGATCAGTGGTTTTCAAACTTTTTGTGCCCAAGACACACCAAAGGGTAAGCCAAAATCTCAAAGCACACCTGTATTTATATCTCTGCACGATAGCCTTGACAACCAACTAACCATTACTCATGAAATATTTAAAAAAATGATTGAAGGGTTCATTTTTAACATTTTAAAGGCACATCAAAGCACCAATAACACATCCATCTAAATAGGAAATAATGTAAGATAATGTGATGTGTCACATATTTGTAATTCCCATGTGTAAACGGTGACAAATAGGTACTCTGTGAAGAGTTTTCTAAAATAAACCAAATTAAATTACATTTTTTAGGTAGAGTTTGCCTCTTTATTGGGAAATGGGTGAGCACAACATACTGATAAAGAAAATAAAATATTTATTCCTAACTTTTTGTATAGTATAGTTGAATATTGCAATAATAATGTGTGGTTATCACAAAATCCCACAGCACACCTGGATTGGCATCACGTCACACCATTAGACAGAGCCATTTGCATTTTCATGCATTTTTTTTTTTTTTTTTTTTTTTTAAACATGAAACTGCTTTATTCTGCGTTTTAATCGCCAAGTCTGTTTGTTTCGGAAAGGAAGAGACCTCTGAGGATAATTCAGCTCCCAGTTAAAACCTCCTGAACACTGAACACTGAAGCAAATCTAACCTGGAGTTAGAAGTTTCAGCTGGTTGCAATCTGCAGTCCTCACTGGAAGATGCCTCTAAATCCCCTTAAATCTTACACACTGTTCCTTTAATATGAATATATTTATCAAAAGGTGGAGCCCTGCCATGACTATATTAATACACTAATCTAATTCCTTCAACACATTCTGAATTAAACATGTAACTCTGTCTTCCCAACACATCTTCTTTACTTATGCACACACACACTATTATTACTCATCCTTTATTCTAATATGTATCACTGTTCTACTCTAACATTACGATCAACACCTCAAGCTCAAGTATTATTTATTATGATAGTTATTATTTAATTGCTTAAACTTTATTTTTGCCAACTTATCTGTACACTACATGGACACATCTGACAAAAATATAAAAAAACTAAGGGGAAATTTGTGAATATGATTGTATATGCTGCAAGAAACTGAAATAAGAAGTAACTTAAAATAAAACAAGGACTTAAAAAATGCATTGATTATCTTTGATTAATCGACTCGTACCCTCAAGCCTCCCTTTGTCTCTCTAGCCCTTTGTTTTTCAGTCTTTTGGATCCTCTCTCTCTTCAGGTCTCTGTGCCTCACTTGCCCACAGGGTACAAGTCAAACCGGATTAAAGCAAATAAGAGTCTTTGAGAATCACTGAGTGAGAGGGATTTAACACCGGGAACTTCTGGCTTTCTCTTCCCCTCAACTCTGACAGTCTGCAATGCCATAACTAAACTCCATGGAATACCAGTGGCAGCAAATTTACCACCCTGTGATATTTGGACATACTTGCTCACTCCACTTGCTGTTTCATCTTCCCTGTCTCCCTCCCTCTGCAAGCCTGGCTCCGTTTTCATTATTTATGTGGTGGTTTGTATTGTAGAATTGAAGTCTCGCTCGGATGACGCTAACTCCCCGGGTAACCTCGTTATTTTATGAGACTGCGCGTAACTGTCAACATGCATATACTTTTATGGGACACAAAAGAGCCATGAAAACGGTCGACGTCGTGACACCCGTGTGAAGGTGCAGTGAACGACATCATTCCCATGGTTTGGTATTATGGGCTGTAGTAGTGGGTGAAAGCTCCCAAGACCAAGAGGAGAAATTGCAGTGTGTAACATCATCAAATAAAACGTTTCCAAGTGAGGAAACAGGGAAATCACTTACCATGACCATCCTGCAGGAGTTATGGCGCGATGCAGTGCGAAACGACGCCCCTCTTGATGCGACGTGGATGTGAGGTGGAGGCAACGGGGGTCTTGGCAGCCCAGGGCCGGGGGAGAGGGACAGGGTGAGGGACAGAGGGACAGGGTGGCTGAGGTGAACTGGAGGGCACTGGGGCAGTCTGCGCAGGCTGTGGGAGGGGTAAGGGGCCGGTGGGAGCGCCGCCTCTGGCCCCCGGTGAGGAGGCTGCGGAAAGATGAAAGGCAGAACCAGAGGAGTCAAGAGTATGCTTTGTCTAAAAGCAGAGAGAAGAAGACAGAGGAGAAACCGTCTGCTTCCTATCAGAAACAGTCATGTTAACCTCCTCCTCTTCCTCTGCTGCTCTTCCTGGTGCTGTCAAAGACGTATAAATCAAATGCTCCCGCTTGCCTGCTCATTATTCCCCAACTCCTCTTCAGGTGACCTATCAAAGGGAAAGCTTGTGCCATAAGCACCCGCTTGGCCTCATTCGCTAAGGAGCCCACACACACTCCTATTGAGATGGATCAGACATAGAATAGAGCCAAAATATGAGTCTGCCTAGTATTTAGACCTGGCTCCATGTGCACAGCTCATACACATGTAACACATACAAACGCAGCACACATGCGCCGGTTTAACACAGCTCCCGACAACTGGAAAATGACCTCACCTGCACTGTGCTTACATCAAACAGCCTTACATCCTTTCTCCTCTTACTTCTGACCCCAAATGAAAACCACATGCTGCTAACTGAAAACACCAATCTCTCTGTAAATGCGCAACAGCTTGCCTCGCTCGTGCTCGGGTGCCACCCTGCAGCACACATGTCACTTCTAACACGCCTCCTATTATTTCAGCACCCCTAACTCAATCGATCACAGGTCCCTTCCCATTACGAAGCATGTCGGGGCAGTAATGGAGTAGTTAAGGCATACACAGCGATGTCGACACATGGGCTGCTATAGCAAACATTCCTGCTCCGTCTTGCAATTATCAGTAACAGGATGACTCTATATCTCAAGTGAGCCGCCGCCGCCGCATCAACATTCTTCATGTGAGAAACGTGCAGATAAATCAATTTTCTCTCTTTAACAGGCAGCTGTTAATGACAAGAAATGCGCTGTGAACACACCGCTCACCACAGACTCCATTATCACTATCTCCTCCACATGTCCACACAGAGAGGGATGATTTAATTGGATTTGAATGAGCTGCCATTTGTGTGAAAACAACACATCAATCCTTGCGAGAATTATTTGAGCTAACGAAACAGCTGCGGCATTCCTGGAAGAATATTATACAGCTTAGATCATCTAGTGGTGATCCACTGTTCACTGGAGTCAGATACTGACTACTGCAAAAGATCTGTGTGTGTTTGTAATTTAGTGACCTTGAAGATGGCGGCGCTCTGTGGCAGAGGCGGGGCCGGCCGTGATGGAGATGTCGTGGTCAGCGACAGAGGCTGGCTCAGAGTGGATGGTCCGCTGATTGTAGCGCTTACTGATCTGGGATTTAAAAGAGGAAATCTCTAATTATACACTTTATTATGATAATCATACGTCAGTTATAATGGTAAAATATTTAAAATTATTAAATCAAAACAAATTATGCACAGCAATTGGCTTCGCAGTGTGACCAATTGTAAAAATGTTCCCATTCAGCAGTGTCTGACACAGATTTTCACCATTTACAAACACTGCCACATTAAAAATTCAGAGATAATTACAAATGATTTAATTATTAATGGATGAAAAAGCACCTGGGCTTCTCAATCGGGTTCTTTTTGCTGGTGAAGAGCAGTCCCCGGAGAGTTTTCCTCTTAATGAAGATAATCACACCAGCTCCCAGGACAATGAGGAGAGCCACCAGGATGCCCACTGTCAGAGTCCCACTGTCTGCTCAGAAACACATAATCGGTTGTCTCAGAGACAAAAGTCTTGTAGCACTGAAAATGACAGCCAGACTGTATCTGTCACCATCCCGGCAGACTTGTCTATCAATATTTAATGTTTGTAGTCTGAAATTCCCAGCAAATTTTGTGCACTCTAAGGTTTCTTTAAAGCTTTTAACACCAGTATTTCCTACCACCAAACTATGGCTTCCTGCAGAGAGGAACATAGTTCTGGGGACTATTTGTCATTGATATATTACTGTTGAGATGCGCATACACTCCATGCCCAAAACCTACAACAGAACATGACCCAAGCTACAATAAATCAGCCATTTGATGTACTTGAGTTGCAACTTACTTGCTAATCTGATGGGGCCACTGTCCACACTGCCGCCAAAACCTGCCTTGTCACAGAAGGGAGGCGCCCAGTGAGCCTCGCAGTGACAGTTCTTATTGTTGTTGCACACCTGCAGTATATTAAAGGGACAATTAACTGTTAGATGAGCCTGAAAATGCAGATATCAGCGTGTCATTTTTATGCTATGTTTGACTATTTGTGTAACACAGCATAACTTTAAAGGGTAACTTCATTTTTTAATTTTTTTTTTATTCTGACCCTTATTTCCATGTTATTGTCTAAGTAACAGTGACAACCATTATAAAAATTGGGCCAGTATTGAGTGAGAGATCTGCAGCCAGCAACAGCAAAACAGACTGCAATGGAATCCTTTGGGGCAATTGTGCACTGTAGATTTGTGTCCACTGAAAGTGCTTTTTTGCCACTGACAGGCTCAGTTTGTTATTTTAAGTGTCTGAAAACATTATGGAAAGGATCCCTACAGAGGAAGACCTTTTTCTTCAAGTGTATGATCCTTTTTGTTTGACCTGAATCTGCCCCAAAAAGCTATCAGCAATCCCACCAAACTCCATTTAAATAATTAGTAATTTTTAGCGTGCATAGATCCAGCATATTTTCACATCTTAATGGTCAAATTAAGGTTTTATTTCATTCAAACCAAAGTTGGTGATTGTCAGAACAGTGGAAAGACAAGCCAAGACAGTTTTTGTGACTTTTATTTTGTTTCTTTTGACTTTGAATTAATGTGGTTTGTGATGATAAAATTACTGTTTATTTAAATGGAGCCTGGTGGGTTTGGTGATAGCGATTTCAGGGCTGTTTCTAGTTAAACAAAAAGGATCCTACTGCGTAAAAAAAGGTCTACCTCCGTAGGGTTTCTTTCCACAATGTTGTCAGACACTTAAAATAATAATCTGAGTCTGTCAGTAGCAAAAACAAACACTTTTAGTGGACGTACATTGACGGCATGAACATGCCCAGGGTGTTTACACTGCAGCCTGCTGGCTGGCCTCTCGCTGAATACTGGACCAGTTTAAGAGAGTGTTGTCTCCATTACTCACTTCAACACAAAAACATGGGAAAATAGGTTCCAGGTTGAAAATACCGACGATAACCTTTAATACGCAGGGCTACAGAGCAAGAAAATGTCAGTTTACTAAGATATAAATCAAATAGAATCTGTAAATCCTCACATTTGAGAATCAAGAATCAATGAATGTTTTTTGCTTAAAAATGCTTAATTGATTATCAAAACTATTGTCAGTTGATTTCTCTGTCTATGTTGATTTAGCACTTGATGCCACTGTCAACAGACACTCATGATACAGATGCTCTATGTGCTGCATGGAGAAGACAGTCAATCACCAGCCGGCACTGCTAGACTCCATATGGCAAAGATGTCTGGTATAAAAACCAGAGCAGACTTTTTGCCTTATACCACATGTTTTATCTTTCTCTCTCTTTCGTCTTCCTGTCCTGCAGAGTGGAAGAATGGTACGGTCTAAGAGGATTCCCCGACAGGGTAATAAGGAGCAGGTGAGGGCCTCTTTCCAAGGCAACATCTTGATCTAATCTGTGCATGCAGGGGTCGCCCCGTCTCCTAGAGGAGCAACATCCTTTTATGTCTGTGAATAAAACAGTCCTGAGAGCTTTATAGATACGTCTTAATTGGAACTAGACAAACAAATATGACCGTTTAATATCTGGAGATGTTTCATTTCAAGTGACAGTAAAAACTGTCTTCCTCTGATGAAGCTTTACCAGTCGCAGCCAAAGCCTGTGGGACCTACCAGTGAATTTGAGGGTAATACCACAAAGCCACATATTTCATCTCGAGCAGGACCACCCATAGACGTTTGACGGGTGGCAGTTTAAAAAAATCCAATATCCATGCTACCCAGCTCAAAGTCAAACTGCGTGTCATTGCTCCTAGCGTTTGGCCAAATAAAGCCTGGCCTTCAGATTTCAACACAGTTTTTGGGACAAGGACGACTGGCTGGGAGTATGATGAATGGCACTTAAAGCTAAGCATAAATGAAGCCATTATATCTAATTGATTGAACCTTTCAGCATCCAGAATGATTGATTGCAAGGCATGTAATGGCTCCCTACCCGGCGTATACTGGGTATTTTGAACATATCGCAGCCAAAATGAGCTCCTGTGTGAGGGAGGAATGGGATATTAAGAAAACAAGTAATCTGGGTGGGGACTGGTTTGAGATAGACAGCCATCACATCAGGTCTTCACATCACTGGAACAGGATGAAAGGCGCCGTACTCACCCCTCGACCGCTGCACTTGGCCGAGCACTCATGCACACCAAAGACACTGACGTTCTGGCACTGACGATTCAGACACATCTGAAGCAGACAAAGACATTAAAAATTGACAGTGTGAGCTCAAAGAGCAGATTCAGTAATATTCCCAACCTTTTAATCTTTCAACGGAAAAGACCAACACATCCAGTGTTCTATTTCTTTTAATTTGCCACCGCTTCAGCTATAAAACAGCATAGCATGAAATATAATTAAGTAAACACTGGGATTTTTCAAGAATGCACTAAAGCGGCTTTTTAAAAGTTGTATGATGTGGACTGTGGGCTCCTTAAAGGCACCACGCCCAAATATATCCAGACTGAATGTGAAGATGAACTTGGCAGCACTGGGCAAAGAGAGTAATGCCAGAACCCTTGACAGATGAGGGCAGAGGCTGGATCCTCTTTAAGGGTGGAGGTTCATGGAGAAGTAAATCAGACTAAATGGAGTAACTGTATCATTGAAGTGACCAATGTCTGAATTGATGACCACTGAAGCTGCCAAATAGACTGAATAATGGTAAGTCAATTAAGTGTCTGAGGCTGTGCGAGTCTGAAATGACAAGACGACACACCCTGAAGAACCTCTTAGAAAGTCTTAGTCATGGCCTGTCACTCCTCATCACTTTTTCCACTCTTATTTCCCAGCATTTGGGCAATACATTTATATTGTTTTCACACAGTCTTACAGAGAGCTACCGCTGCTATTTAGCAGTGGTTGGAGGTTTTTTAAATACTTACACTCAAAGGATAGCTTTGCAGTTTCCAGGTCCGTCTTAAAACAATGCTTATATGCCCATATGCACACTGAAAGAGTTTTTTTTGTTGCAGGAATGGGAAGATGAGGGACAAAATCTGCATTAGTTTCTCTATACACAACACAAATAAGGAATTTAAAGGGATAGTTCTCATTTGTACTGAGAGGAGACATGATAACATCAACCAACTACAGGGGCACTCAGAGGGCGCAAACCTCCGCCAAGGCCAATAATCCAGTCTCCTATAATATTCAGCTCTGCAAGCTCAACCACTATATATGTCTGGATATGTTTCCAAAACTTTTACAACTAGGGGATAGAAGAGCCAAATAAAATGAGGTTGAAGTCTACAAGTTCAAACTTCATAGTCAATATTATTGCTTGCTCTCATGATGCGTAAAGTTCAAACATTCTTCCTTAAGATCACTGGTGGAGTTCATTGCAGACAGTTCACATTTGAATGTAAGAGGCGTTGCATGATATGATTGTATTTATGTTTCCATAACTGAACCATAGTTTGAGAAAAGGGCGCTGTTACAATTGAGCCTTTGCTAAGTCTCGCCCCTGGACGCAGACTGGCCAATCATAATGTAGCATCGGGCCAGCTCAGACCAGGGTCAGACAACAACACAGCTGTGCTCCATTCGTTTTAGATTTCCTTCATTTTCAGGCTGGTTTTGTGGATTTGGAGCTGAATGTTGTGTCTGGGGCACATCGTGTATTAATGACACTCTTGGAAAAAGATATACGTTTCTTCCAAAACCAAAATCAGACCCTGAAAAATGTAGGGTTAGCTAGCTAGCTACTGAAGATATAGCCTACTGAATGTATACACATGCTGCTTTTGCTTTTTAATGATTGTAACAGTGCTGTACAGGAACCAGTGAAGAGAAGCAGGGAGTGCAGTTAGTTGCAGTGTGGGCTCCATGCTTGCTCCGACAGATTGACGGGTAATCCCAAAGGGGCGGGGCTTAGCAAAGGGTCAATTGCACTGTGTTACAACTGTACCGGATCTCCCATGAAACCACTGAGTGCTGCATAATGACTGCTTTCTGTATGCAGTATAAGCAACTACACGTGTAAGCTACCCCAGATGACAACTGGTACCTGTGAATGCTAACTGTGATATGGAGTCATTGTGATTCTACAGTTGGCTTTGCTTTGCCACTATTGACCTTTACTACCATCTACTGGATTTTAAGATATTAATGCATTTATTTGTTTAATGCCCTATCTCGCAGTGTTAAAGAAAGTGAAAACCTCAACTGGAAATCAACAAAGCCTGCCTCATTTATACAACGGATCAGTAAGATGATGAGCACTCTTAAACTAGACAAAGTAAGATATTCACTGGGAGGATCTCAGACAAAGTCCCCTTTCATAAAATACGTAGGAACCCTGTCCTTTGCTTGAGCTAAACCTTCATATTATAATATACTGGGGCCCCTTTAACTACCATAATTGTAGCAATACAACATTAAAGAAGAGAATTTACAATCTGACCACTTTATAAACTCACATCTTGCACAGGTTTTTTTCTTTCCCTGGTTGTTTTGTTCAGTGTATCTGTTTGTATTAACATGTACAGTCTATTTAAGATTGCGCTTTTGTCTCATCTTTGCTAGTTTTACGTACATGCATGTATGTCGACCTTGGAAAACAGGCGAGGGTGGGAATGGGGAGAGCAGGTTCAGAGTGGGAGACGTCAACTGTAACTGTGCCTTTTCCACTGAATAGAAAAATCAAAATAAAGTCTATTAAAAAAAGAAAGCGAAAAATAATTTGTGTATCCACTCCAAAATGTAATGGGCTCTTACTTGGCCCATGCTACATCTTCCTACCAATTTTCAGGAAAATTGGGCCGGTAGTATTTCTGTAGTACTGCTGACAAAGAGACAAACAAACAAACCGAATGGAAAATATAGCTTCCTTGGCAGAGATAATAAGTCTTTCACTGTACAAATGGGCATGTGAGTAATGCCTTAAGTCAGACCTGAAAAACTGGTAAACCCTCCTTTCAGTTAAAGTAGCATTAGTAGTTTCCGTTTAAAATTTGTAACAGCACAGAAGTAGAAGTACACCCAGAAAATGTACTAATGAATGTAGACGAACTCATCATGTAGAATAACCCCCTTTATCTTAGACTTTTTTAACATTCCTCCTTGTCTTTGATTTGATATTTATGCAAAGGTATTTTTCATGTTGTGTATATTTTCAATATAAATACTTATTTTATCATGTGTAACTGTGAAGCACTTTCTAACCCAGGTTTTGCTGTGTACGTTTTACTTTTATACTGTTTGGTAGTTTATTATATAATAACACAAAAACATATCATTTGTAAAATCATAATTTACCGAGCAATCAAATCCAGCTGTCAGACGAATGCAGTGGCGTCCAAATATAAAGCAGCACCACCTTAACATTGTACTTAAGGACAGTACTTGAGTAAATGTACTCAGTTGTGCACTGGATTGATTTGTGTGTCTCTGCTGGCTGTATTTAGCTCTCACCAGTCCATCTCCACACTTGGTCCCCGTCAGGACCAAGCCGGGGTCGGGCATGTCATCACCCAAGTAGACATGCGTGCCTCTGCACAGTATCCTCCCTCCATCCTGCATGGGGATGTTCGTCTCTATGGAAACAGCGTTGGTGCCAATTACTGGGCGGTTAGCTCCTCCTTGACACTGGATTTTGCCACATTTAGCATCTCTGTAAACAGAACAAACAACAGGGAGAATAACAATGTGATAATTGAATAACATGTCACTGTTTTCCCAAATGTGTATATATGCAATTATTTTCTATTTCCATGTATTTCTCTCGCTCTTGCCGTCCAATTAGGGAAAGTGCAGAAGAGGCAGCTTGTTTGTGCTGCTTTCAGACCACAACCTGAGAGATTTTGTCTGCATTTCACCAAGTGACTCTGTAACCTTCAATTAGGGCTGCGACTAATGAGTATTTCTATTGTCTAATGCGTCAGTTTGATTTTGATGAATACTTTAGTCTGTAAATGTCAGGAAAATTATGAGGAAAGAACATCCCAAGCTGCCACAGCACAAAGTAATGTCTTCAAATTGCTTGTTCTATCTGATTAAGTCAAATTTCCAAAGTCATGCAGTTTACGATGATAAACAACAACAGGAGAATGCAGCAAATTCTCACACTTTGAAGGCTGGAACCAATTTAGCATTTTTGTTTTTTAAACAAGTAATTGATGAACCAACTGTTTGTTTCAGCACAAGTCAGGAACATCTATTCTCGTCTCTAGCACTGAAACAGTCCTGTCATATAAGAGTGTTCAGTTATAGAGTCACTACAGTGTACTGTATGTCCTTCACTGCCTTCCACAACTGACATACAATAAAATACATTAGTTGGTTTCTATGGGAACGCCAGGTCTTACCGTGCTTCACATTTGGCAAAGGAGCCTTTGGAGTCCTTGCCACAGTTGCCATAGGGGTCCCCTGCTGAGTTGACCCTTTCGAAGCATATGCCCGGAGCTGGCTTTGCTCCTACAAAACACAGCGACATGCATCAAAAAGCTGGTGACCATCACTGGAACATTCAAGGGCAGTGCGAGGCAGCAACTGCGCCCTCCACATACCTTGGCCCCACAGTGTGATGCACTGCTGCTCGTGAGTCTGGCAGATGCCGTTGTAACAGTAGCCGTCCACGTTGTGGCAGGCGTGGCCGTCATGCAGGTAGACGTTGGAGGGGCAGTGGGGGCTGGTGCCGGTGCAGAACTCAGGCAGGTCGCAAGAGTTACTGGATTCACGGCATGGAGTGCCTGCAGGCTTCAGCTGCAGATGAAAAACCCAGAGTGAAGCTTAGACATACATGTGGTGACGTTTATGTCAAGATGCTCGTAAAAGAAAAAAAAAACTGTGTCATGGCTGGCTAATCAGTAAACATCCTACCTGACAGTCCTGGCAGCACTGTCCGTGAGCACAAACAGCATCCCCCTTCAGAGTGCAGGTAGTAGCATTGCAGCAGGGATTCATACATTCCTTCAGACAGAAAATAATGGAAAAAGAAGGCAACCGGGACATAAGTGAGGGGGAACAAAAGTAAAGAAGAATTAACTGAGCACAAAGAGATCATATTTCACCCCAGAGCAAATGCTCAGACTTTGTTATCAGAGGCAATGCAGCCCTAGCAGGACTGTATACCGTAGCAACTAAGAAACCTGGCAGAGGGATGGAAACAGCAGTTTCAAGTTCTCTAAAAACAACAATGTTTCCATCTGACATGACTTACAAGCTCATTTAGACCCCTGGAACAATGAGCTGGATTGTGAGGGAAACAGAAAAGTGAGGAGGAGAAGAGAGACGAAAAGAAGGACACAAAGCAAAAATAAACCTTTCCACAAACAAGCAAAATGTTGTGTCATCTAGACAATACGGCTGCTAGGATTAGACTGCCAATGGGTAAGCATTTCTTTGGAACTAATACAAAAATCAAGCCATGACATCAGTCTGACATCATTAGTTTGGAACCTCTCAGTTCATTAAGAGACGTTATTAATAGCAGCAGACCAAAATGCCCCCTGGACACATTGAACACTCCCATATCTCTCGACACTGCTCCTCCTGAGTCCTCATCCAGTGGGTTAACAGTTCCACATCATACATTTGTTCACAATTTTCAGCCATTCATCTCATGTTGGTGGTTCTGCCTTATACCATCTCTTCGTGATGGCCTTTTTACAGACTGCCAACAAGATTTTCTGTCTTCTCTTAACAGAATTCCTCCTGTCCTCCTAACCATATGAACATTTACCCAAAACAATTTCAGGGCAGAGCCAAAATACATGAGTATGATCCACATTCTCCAACATGGTTGTGCTATAGACAGGTATTTGCCCTTAATCTGTGGTGTAATAAAGGATCTAATTAATCATTTATGTTTATTGTATGTATTTGTATCACATATTTTTGATGTCTACGTACTGTTGTTGTTAAACCAATTTTTTGTATATTATCTTTTTGTCATTATAATGAAAAGGAAAATTGATGAATCAATCAACTCATAAAAAATAAAGACAAATAAACTGGCTTCTTCTTCTTCATCCTCGTTTTTCACCAGTCCCTGTAAATTTCAATACTTTACAATAACATAAACACAGCTACTGTTTTCTAGAGACTAGATGGGTGTTTATTTTATCCTAAATACAATCTAACCTTAAGTTGTTGACGTCTGTATGACAGTAGGGCTGCAACTAACCATTATTTTCATTGTCGACTAATCTAACCGGAAAATGTGTTAAAATGTTGAAAAATGTCGGTCTGTCTCTCCCAAACCCCAAAATGATGTCATCTAATGTCTTGTTTCGTACTCATGCCAAAGGGTTTTAGTTCACCGTCATGGGAGAGTGTGTAAAGCTGCCAATATTTGAACGTGAGAAGCTGCAATAAGAGTATTTTGGGGTACTTCTATAGTACTTTTCTACGGAAAATGACTCAAACCGATTAGTCGACTACTAAAATAGTAAGTGATTATTTTAATTGTCGACTAGTCATTGATTAGTCGACTAATCGCTGCAACCCTATATGACAATATTAAATGTCTTAGTTTTGTGTCTTATGCCCTCTATACACTGTGCTATTTTAGCAGTCTTATAAGACTATTGCATGACACACTGTGAAACATGGATCTAATAAACTTTAGTACGACGTCAAGTTTGATGTGTGTAGATTGTACGATGGCTGTTTACTACTGAATTGCATGTTATGACGTACGTCAATATGCAACGTCATCAGCGTGCACCGCATCAGCGTACGTCATCCATCTGTGCCACCATAGGTAGTTTGCTCACCTGGAAGTTGCAGTTCCTCCGCAATTTCCTTCCATGCAGCGTCTTTTTTCTCGCAGTCATGATAGCAGCTGGAGGAAAATCAAATAAACAAGGCTTCTGCTGCCACAGCTCCACCAAACTTTCCTCTTTCTGTCCGTCAGAATTTTATCTCAGGTTATCTTTGGTAGCAAGACGTTGACAATGGCCGTCCTTGAACCTGTCTCACTGTGCGACGTAAGACCACCATTTTAGAGCCACGACCAAAGATATCGCCACATCTTTCATCTGGGACAGCCGAAAATCACACAGTGTATATCAGCCATTAGTTTGAGCAATTTACGTTTGTAAAGGTAGTCGCACAGAACTTTATTTGTATGAAGCATCTTCCATGGCGAACGCAATACAGCGTTGCATGTGGTCAGTAAGGCGGCATCAATACAGGGTCACTGTTTTGGGTTGGGTTGGCACTTAATGTGGCGCACCCTCTGCATGAATGCACAAATGGAGTGAAGGTGGGCAGGGAGAGGGTGCAGGGGTGGTTTAGGAAAGGCGCGAGACAAAAATGACGTCATTGTGCGTTTTGCATTAAGCATAAATTCTCTGCAAGTTGTCAGTCATCTTATTGGATAAACAGTTGTGATTAGATCGCCCTGGGCCAAGCTGGCTGGAAATCTATTTGAATGTGAGGGGGGGCAGACACATCTGCCAAATAAAATAAAATCTTATTTGCTTTTATTGCATGGGTTTGTAGATTTGTGTGGGTCCCAGGCTACATCAGACACTATCTGACATTAAGATGAGTCAATAAAAATTGATTTAACCAATGAAACTCAAGATGTAGGCTCAATGCAGGAATTTGTATCCTTAAACAGGGCTTCTGCTTCTTTACGTTAGGGTGAGGATCTTCACCAGTGGGTTTAAAGCACACAGATATTTTCACTCCCCTCCCCCAACTAATCACACAACCTCTTTGAAGATAGGAGTAATCAGTGCACTGACACTCACAGCCAGGAATTAAACCCACACATGCAACTCCATCATAACAAAAGGCTCAACTTGTGTCAGAAATTTTCTAGAATAAAGAAAATCACTTTTGTTAATGCTAGTGTAGCAGTCTGCTCAGGTCCAACCACAGAGAGACAGACCATCTCTGTAACGTCTCCTATCTCACCATGGAGGCCTATCTGTTTCATGTTAGCCTTTAACATGAGCCATACCCTGTACCAATCAGCAACTCTCTGCCCATAAGATGTGTTTGTGTGCGTGCTTGTGCATGTATGATCTCACACAGAGGCAGGCTGACCGGACCCTGCAAGGTCAGCGCTCTCCCGTACCGCGCTGCCGAGTGCAGTAAGAGTCAGGAGGAAGTAGACGGACGGAGCTGGCAGGGGACACAGCTGACATTATGGGCCTTCCAGAACTTCGCTCAGCCTGAAAACCATTAAGGGCCTTTCCCATGGTCCCCGGGGCCAAAGGAGGCGGAGGAGCCGTGCTGAAAAGAAGTAGCCTGTGATTGTGAGGAATAGGACCCAGGGTTTTTAATGAGGCTTTTTAATGGTGGAGAGAGGTGCTGTCTGAGCACTCTGATCTGGCCTAGGGTTGGCATGACGCCGCTCAACTCT
The DNA here is from genome assembly GCF_011397635.1 of Epinephelus fuscoguttatus. NCBI lineage: Eukaryota > Metazoa > Chordata > Actinopteri > Perciformes > Serranidae > Epinephelus > Epinephelus fuscoguttatus. The sequence goes on from NC_064771.1 coordinate 26,023,960, forward strand.
GTGGAGAGCTTTATTATCGCTGCTGGCTCAGGCCTGCGGGGCTTATGTCAGTTCTTTGTTTTGAAGGACAAGGCCACTTTCAGCTTGACCCTGGATGAAGCCTCAACAGCTCACAAAAAGCCTCGCTGGGCACAGAGGTGTAAACAAATTGCGAGAGACAACACAGCGTTCTCTCACATAAGCTGTTATATAATTCAAAATACCCTTCCAAATCATAATAGATCCTCCTTTATATTTCATAATTCTGCTGATTGTCAGCTGCATCATGATTAACTGTTTTATCACCCCACAGTCGCAGCAGTTAGCAACGTGTTCCACCATTATGTATGTGCATGCCGATGCAGATTCATTTAAATAATTCACCGGCTGACAGGGTGAAGCTGTCAGAGATGCTTCCTCTCAGCGAATTGTATCACGATCAGACAACCCTCCTCCCAAACATGTCTTCAGTGCGCGGAATGAATAAATTCACACTCATATCTCTAAGCTCATTTTCTGAGGACTGTGTTTGAATTACGAGAGCTGTGCGCCGTTTGTTTTGAGACCGAGGTGAGGTGTTTGCTTTTGCTTTGGGAAATGCTGGTTTGTGCCGTGCTTCTGTCGGGAAAGCTACAGAAAGCAACACTAGTGCCTCTGCTTCTTATTCAAATAAACACAATTAACAATGATTTATGGGTGGCAGTTAAAACAGAGATTCAGTTTTGACAGAAGGGGCATAAAGCAAGAATGCTGACAAACTGTAGGTGGTAAGACAACTTTCTTTTCCTTGACTTGTAGCACTCTCACCTCAAGCTCTCCACAGTCACACTCCTCTCCCTCCTCCACATAGCCGTTGCCACATTTTTGACCACCGTAGAGCACCTTGACCTCGGGCATGTTGAACAGACACATCCCGACGCCTTTTTCAAAACTGGCCGTCAGGTCCTTCTTGCTGCAGCTGCTGAACACTGTGGGGAACGGGTACCTGTGAGCGAGAGAAATATTTCCTGAGTGACACAAGCCAAGAGAGAGGAGGAAGACAATTGAGATCCCCCCACAAGGGTCCTCTTCACTGTGATGTAATCAGCGCTAATTGCTGCTAATCACAAAATCAATTAACCACTAGAGCTCAGCAACCTCTCCAGAGCTCCATTTGCATGCGAGCAGCACAGGGCCCCAGTGACGTCTGCCTCCGCAGAGAGAGGGAGATCTGATAAGGCATATTTTATGAGAGAGGGAATCGTAAAAACTCAAACCAAAAAGTGCTTCCCTCGCAAGACTTGCAACACCTATAAATTTGGGAGAAGCAGGGGATGGTGTGTTTTTAATATTGTTTTTGGAGCGGACAGAGAGGGTGGTCTGCTCTGTGGGGAGAGCACACAGCCCAGGGTTCTGTCTGCCAAAAGCTTTGTTACAGACCTCATGTGGCTTTTTTTCTCTGATAATATACTGCCTTAGATAACACTGTGTGTGTGCATGAATATGTGCAGACTGTATCTTGTTCTCTTCGCATCTCGACAAAAAAGCACCATACGAGGTTTTTAATACCTCCACCTACACCATAAAACTCAGCCTAACAAGACCAGATAGGGTGAATCTGTATGTATGTAATATTCACACTTAGATCTGTGCATGTGCAGAGATGAGTGCATGTATGAGACAAACATGATAGATCCAAATCAGCTCAGATGCCCAAATGTTTCTTTCAACAGGCACAACACGTCAACAGCTCAAAGTCAGGGCACGTAGACGCAGTGAAACCGCATGTTTGCTTGTAAACCTTTGTAAGCATTAATTTTAATGATTTTCGATATAAAATGTGTCCATTTCAGAGTCATTTACAATTCAGAGCAGCAAGGAAAGTCCAGATAAGCAAACTGCCGACAGAGTAAATCAAACACACGCCATATTTTCAGTGCATAATGTATTTCTAAAATGACAGGAAGGGAAATTGGCTAGTGAGTTTGTGAAGTGTTTGTAGTCTAGAAAATGACAGTGTTGAAAGGACAGCAAACATGTCATCATGGTTGTAACACAACTGGTAATACCTACAAATATTTCAGTGAGCATTTTTCAAGAGGAGCTTGTGTATGAGGCAATCAAAGGGGTACGGGCCCTGACACACTAGACCGGCTGTAGGCTGTTGGTCAATGTCGGATCGTCGGTGAACGTCTGTCATCCTAGTTTTTGCAGTGTGTCCGGCACTGTCGGTACAAGTTGGCCCTTGTTGACGGCTTTTCTGCAGATTCAGCATGTTGAATTAGTGGCGCAGCCTGCTGGTAAATAAAATCATCCTGGTTGGCAGAGATGGTTCGTAATTGTTTGTGTTATTGTTTGCTAGCGCACGATAAAAAGAGTACCCCAGGAATGAGTCCTAAAACTCGGATATGAGTTAACATTTTTACACTCCCAGTTCCCTTGTCTCAAAGTCAATAGGTTTTTTTGAATGGGTTTTTGGTTAGATGCCTGAAATAAGGTCTGAGTAACTAAGAGACTTTCACATTTTGTTTTATGACATAAAACATGTCAAAAAATACCCCACTCATGAACTTGAGTGAACGTGTCTCACACTTGCTAACAAGTGGCTAAATGAGACTACAGAGCGTCATCAAGCTTAGCTGCTCCAAACAAAGCTTTACAGTCTTGTTTTGGTGTTGAAGTTAGGTCACGCAACTGTGGTGTAGTCCGTTTATAACCTAATGTTAGCTTTTTACTTCTGGCGATTGCATTTAGGCTTCAAAACTAATAAAAGTGATATCCTTTTGTGAAGAAAAAATGGGAAAAATCGGTCTGTTAACAAGGGAACCAGTGCGATGCCAAGGTCCGCATCGGCCTACAGAAAAACGCCATCCCTGGGGCACTCTACATCGGTTGTTCTCTCAACATCGTACTGTGTTGTTAATGTGCCAACTGGCCAACTAGTGTCTTGATTCTGTTCTGTCAGTCGTCCTTTTGTAATCATAAACATAGACTACGGACACTGTCAGACATGAGCAAATGCAGGCAAGTGACTATTGAGGTGATATTTGTGGTGAATGTGGGCAGCGCCAGATGTGATGCACATGGACAGCTAGTTTGCTAGCTAATGTTAGCTGGCTTGCTAATAAATACAGCAAAATATCCTGCTACCCGCTACTCTCAGCCAGCCAGGCAGCATCTCATTGTACAATAAAGGCTGGTTAAACGGGCAAACAATCAGTGTGTCCTCCCACATACTTCTTTGCTCCTGGTTGAGGTTGTGACTTCAACGGGCAAAGTTCACCAAAGCTGAACTCCACATGATACAACAAAACGTACATGGTTGTTGGCCGTTGGCTATAGTCTTTGCGGTGTGTTCAAGTGCAACTATTTGGCTAAGACAGAGGTGACGTGAGGTGATGCAACAGCTGGCCTTCGTCTTCACTAGTTCTTTGATGACGTTTGGTGCTCCTGGGCATTGACAGGGGTAAGCCATATAATGGTCCTTAGCAGCTCAAAAATGCAGCTCACTAAGGTGCTTCTATGAGAGATACATGAGTTTAAATGTGGTGGGGTTGTCAATTTGTTTTCAGCTGTAAAGTTGAGCCTTGAAGTCAGACCCATCGGCGGTATTGATGCAGGAGCTGTAAAATAACTACTTTCTCTTTGGAGTTTTTCATCTCAGAGGAGGAGGCATTCCTATGTAGCTCAATGTCGACAAGTCTTTCAAACTGTGTTTTTTCTCTGATTGGGGTTCACATCTAATACGGCTCTAAATATGTCATGACACTCTGTGAATGTTTTGACATGACCTCATTCTCAGCTTGCCTTTGATTCCCATCATGTGTGGAGGCGGCTTACATCAGCTCTTGCTGCTGACCCCCCTCCCCAAACACACAACCCGCTGCTCTCTAATGTCAATACTATCCAGAGGTTGTGTTAGGTGAAAGTGGTACATCGAAGCAGATCTCTGCACTCTTAGGATTAAAGTAGAACATCACAGTGGAGTTGTAATTACATGAAATGGCAAAAGGAAAGCACAATGAGGAAAGCTCTAATAACAGTCATTAATTCATCCTCTTTTTCCCTTCCTCCTCGCTGAGCTCCTCAGGGGATCTTGCTATGATGAACAGCTGTCAAGGCTGCTGTTCAACAGGCAGACCACTTCCTTAGCAACTGCTGTTGTTGATTTCCTCTTTGCCCCCAAAGCCCGAGCCAAAATTGCTTGCTCAAGTTGCACCCCATTTCGCAGCATTCATTCAATTTCCATGAACTCAGCCTCATTCTTCAGTTACCGCTACGGCCCGTGCAATCCATGACAAACACACACATCCCTGAGATACATGAGCAGCCCAGGATCCAGCTGTTCCTTATGAGAGGCAATACAGAAATAATTGGTCTACCCTGCAATGGTGTGGGGGAGGGAGGGGGAATAATGGCTATGCAAAGGAAGAGGCACCAATGAATTACAGTGGATGGCATTTAGCAGCTGCAGGCCCCAGGGCAAGTAAAGCCGTGTCAGGGCCAGTCACTGTGGGCACATCTGGAGCTCATGGGGAACTGAAGAATCTCTAGACAACCACTCATCCCATGGGAGTCTGGGTCACCACCTCAAAAGAAAAGACCCAGTATGACTCTGTGACTTGTCCTCTTCCTGTTCTGGCTTCACAGGGGATGAGCCGCATTCATCTCTGCCTGGTCTCTGGGACTGCTCTTTGTTCTGTCTCATACTGCTGCATTGTTTTCCACCTGGTCGTGCTCCAGTTCCATTGTAGGATCAACTCTTCTCTGTTCTTTTGTTAGTCTCGAACCTATAGTCAGTGTTTGACAGTTGGCTCCAAAGCATCTGAGTTACTGCAGTTGATGCTCGACAGAGTGTACAGAGCAATCACTGCAACTTAGCTGCAGCAATGGCCAGACTAGGCTTTAGTGGACCGGTGGGAGGTCTGATGACAAGGAATCATTCCAGTATCTATTACAAACCCCTATGATCTGCCCCACAATGTGATGATGCAGCTCCAAAGGCTTTCAAACATCTCAAAACTCTTGTGCTTAAACAATGGAGCAGATGAGCTGTGACAGGTAACCCACATTTTTGTGTTGAGTTAGAGAAGAAGTCATCAGTAAAGCCATAAATAATGGATTAAACAGAATCTCTGACAATTCAAAACCACAACCGCATGCATTTATTTTAACTCTGTTGCTTTTGTTCCTATTGACCTGCTGTTTCTGTTCCTAGTACAATTATGTGGTTAATTAACAGACGGTCAGTGTTGGGAATGCATATCCAAAAAGCTTTCGCAGGTGCAGGGTTGAAAAATTAGATGCAGAAATGAAGCAAAAAGTGAGATCAAAGGTTGCTCTGCTATATCAAATTTATTGGGAGCAGTAAAGTCAGTACAGTCTGCCTTCAGTAATGAAAACCCTTTCTTAAAATTTTACATGAGCAACAGATGGATGTCATGTTTGCATTTGATTTTGTTGCAGACTACGATCATAAACCCAAAACTATTTCACCAGCGACTGGAACACTCTTAAGCCCCATTTATGCTCCCTTGACGTACGAAAATGTATATGTCCGTTTCAAACGATGTTAATGTCACTGCCCACATACTTCCATGCGTCCTTTACATTGGCATGGATGTTAATCAATATATCCACCAGGGTGCAGCCCAGAGTCAAAAGTTTATGACAACAACAAACTCAAAAACAAACATGGCGACTGTGGAGGAGATATTGATAATGTACCTCTTGCATAAAAGACAAAAACAGAGGGACCCCAGTCGGACAGCGCGAAGGTTGGCCCTGAGAGCAGAGCAGAGCCGGGAGGGCGGGCAGGCTCCGCGGGGAGGGAGACCCGAGCCTCGGGAGTATGTGCGGGGCCGGGAGGGTGGGCTCCGCAGAGAGGGAGAAATATAACAACATAAGATGAAATAGGAAAAACCTTTCTCCCTGTTTTATTTTATTTTCAGCGTTTCAGGCGAAAAAGTTCCGCCACTGTTATTTCTTCTTCGTGTCTTACTAGAGCTACGTATCGGGTAGTGACAGCAACACTGCCCCCACTGTTTCCGGTGGTACTGCTCCGTTTGGCCCGTATCTGTAAGCTTTATGGAAACGTGAAGAAATACAGACGAAATGAACGCGGAGCATGGACAGAAGGCTCTGTTCGTATCCGGATCCGTATTTAACGTTGAGCATAAATGAGCCTTTAAAGGGACAGTCCATACCAAAATCACAAATATGTATTTTTCCTCTTAGATTTAGTCAAACTTTAGTTTTGGAGATATTGGCCATGGAGATGTCTGCCCCCTCTTGAAAATATTGGAACTAGATGGCACTCGGCTTGTGGTGCTCAAAGTGCCAAAAACAAAACAAAACAGAAAAACAGACCCCGTTACTCAAGATAATCCACGGACCTTGTTATAAGCAGTTTTATGTAGGACCTACTTTCTTTCTACCAAACTACACCTGCCAACTGTATCACCATGCAGAAGGTAGTATGCATCTACTCACGGACTCTACTCAGGCTTGTGCTTGCAACAGCATGAGATGTAAACATTAATGGCAACAATCTACACTGATAAACAGTACAACAGGTAAGAGGAAAAATATGTTGTTCTGACTTTATGGTGAGCTGTTGCTTTAAGGCAAAGTAGCACATTCATACACAGAGCCCTTTAACCCAAATTTAGCTGGGCAGGACTCTCTCCTCCTAGTCTGTCTGTCCTTGTGGTTCAAATCACACAGAACGCCGGGAAACCCATCCAGCACATCCTGCACAGCCAGTTCATGTCACATCTTTTCAGCCATAAAACACCGTTCAGGCTATGAATCAGATCTGCCGTCCGTTCCAATGACGCATCTGCCAAAACATTTTCCGCCATCCTTGAGAACATTTTCAGAGAAAATATAAAATGTGCAAACACCGATTGGGACCCCATCTTCATTCTGTTATCAGAGTTGTATTACATTTCAGAAGACCTTGATACTCTGGCACGAACGTGAATAGAAGTTAATTGAAGCCTCACTGTGACGACTCCAACTATGACAAATATTTCATACTTGCTTAAGTAATTCAAAACCACAGCTCCACTACACATTTAATATTAATTTTACGGCTTTCTTTGAGCATGTAGAGCTTGAGCTTTGGGCGAAGACATTAGGTGATATGATCTGTTGTGGCCTTAGGTGCCTGGCAGTCTGGCCTACATTGTAGATACTGAGGAGCATTTTCACATTGATTTCCCTATGGACCCAATTAAAAAAGGCATACTAGCGAGTTCCTGTTCTTTAGCAGGGCACGGGTCAAATTTCCATGGCATGCCTTTGACTCTGACTCCCTGTCTGTAATTCCTGATTATTTTATGACAAGGGAAATATATCAATCTCTGTTTGACATTGATGATGCCCTGCAGTCATCAGCTAAATCAGGCGTGACCCATGAGTGATTTAACTCTGTCTTAATAATGCATCTTGTCCATCAATGTCTCAGTTTGTGTGACTGACTTAAAAGCAAGTGACTGTATGGTTAGTTTCATAGAAACATATATTTATTATTTACATATCATACATCATGGCATTTAGAACTTTATAATTAAGCACATTTTGATTACAAAGTCAAGTTTCACACCACGCCGTGTAAACGTTACAACACTTTCACGACTTTTCTATGCAAAGTTGAGGACATAATTCTACCAGATGCATAAATAACAGCATCATCTGCGTACATTTGTAAACCAGCTCCATTATACAATTCTTAATGTTATTTTTCTGAAACTGTGGTTGTAAATTTGTTTTAGCCAAATTGTGTTTCAGACAGAAAGCAGTTCATACCCTGAAAAGAAGAAAATTCATTGCATGTGTTATTGTTTGTTAACTTCTTGAAGACCAGAACATGTGGCTGGGCTTCCTCATCATGCTCACGTCTCCACCCAGTGTCCATTTTCCCTGAATGCCTTAAAAGTAGGCACTAATCTTGTTTCCTGAGGATGGTGGTGGCCAGCCACACTCTATTGAGGAAAGTGAGCTTTTCAAATGGCAAGATTACACACAAAGTCATCACAAACGCATATCTGCGTTGAATTCTAGTTGAGGTTCTCTTGACGTGACCACGAATCAGAGATGAAGGACAAACCTATGGTCACCATCTGTGGGCACCAGGGGTCTTATTTATAATCTCTGTGTATGCACAAAACGAGGCCTGACAAAGATGTACGCCACTTCCCACGCAAAAGTGTGGGAAGTGGCGTAAAGATAGTGTAGTATAGAAACAGACTTGATGGAAGAAACTTCGACCCATGCTTACAAAGAATTTGGAGACGGGAAATCGGTGATGCAGATGGTGAAGTGGAGACCTGATTGTAGATACTGACGAATATTTTTTTGGTGCACGCCATTTTTAGCTTTTGTTTGTACGTACATTTTTAGTATGGATCCTACGCATCGTTTTATAAATGAGACCATAGGAGCTCTTCCACTCAATATCAGTACTATACAGAGACAGAACAGAAAAGGAGAGGGCTTGGAACAAAGTGAGCGAAACTATAGGTCTACATGGTAAGTTGTAAAAAATATATATTTGTTACTTGTGTAAGCTATTTTGTTGAGTTGCTTCTTGGCCAAATGTTTTGAGCAATTTAAGCTGTTTTTTGGTGTGGAAAGTAAATAAACAGTTGTTTACTTTTCACAATAATAAAGCATTGCCCTGACAGTCTGAAAAATAATAGAGTGTTGGGGTCATGGTTTCCTGCTGAGCACGAAACCCATGTGTTTACGAACACATTCTCACTCCACCCTTGTCACATATTGTTCATGGACCTTCCATGTCCAGATATGACATGATAGGTGCCCTGGGTGCATTCATTGTTGATGTTCTGGGGTGTCAAATTATGCTTGTTCTTTCAAAATACTCCATTTTCACATGAAATTTACCCTTTACATGCAACCTCTTTCAAAATAAATGCACTATGTCTTTCTTCCCTCCAACAACTAATGCATGTGGTTGGGTTTACGCAACAAAAGCACATAGTTAGGTTTAGGTAAAAAAAAAGAAAAAAGGGCAGGGTTCGGCTTTCTAATCTTATGGGACACAAACACTGCTCTCCCGAGGGAAAGTCGTCTTTGTTGGACCCATCCACCACCCCTCCTGCCCATCCTACTTGGACATTCGCCACCTTAAGTTCAGTTCTTGTCCTGTCTTGTTTCCCCCTGATGCCGCCGCGCACTGTTAAACTATAGTGGTGACCGGCCGCGTAACATGCCAACGTTTAAGGACATTTTTTTCCGTCAGTGTCGAAAGAAGTCACTGCCCAAGTGCCTGATTTTGATGAATTCAGAGTGAGACTGGGTGGGTGTTACAAACCTTAATTCAAGCTATTGTTTGTACTTTACTACAAACCAAGTTAGCTGTTAGCCGCTTTCTCCAGCACAACCATTAGCACAGCTATTACGGGTGAGTGTTCACCATTGATGGCAGTGTTTGTGTAACATGGCACAAAAATTAGCTTTGCATTCAGTGTAAATACAGCTAAAGAGAAAGACTAATAGAGATAAGTGGACTAAGTACAGAACCTTGTGGAGTTCCTGTTTTAGTCTTTAAGAGAGATGGATTGTTTGTGCACACTTATGTCTGTTCCTCTGTCCATGGTGTACTCAGCAGCAGCTCAGTTGATGTGTGTATTCCTGTGTTATAATCTCAAAGGATGGAGTCACCAGCCTGTTCTCATTTGGAGCTAATAGGGGAGATAGTGGGATGGACGGACAAGGGGACGGGACAATTGGCCGTGACCAATGTGAGCAGGAAACAAGCAGTGGTCTGTGCAGATGTGCAGCTGGCACTGGGACAGCTTGTAGCTTTTCTGCCCCCCACCACCAACCCCTAACCACCCCCCTATCCCAGCATAATCATGATGACCTGGCTCCAATTACCTCCAGCAGCAAGGCCAGCAAAGCTTGATGGGTATCTGTCTTTACATGTCAGCGACAATGAAGAAATCCCTGTACTCTAGTTGATTAAAATGAAAGATCAATCAAAACAGCAACAACAAAACTCCAGGTACTCCTCACTGAGTGAGTGTAGGCGAGTTTTGCCAGTACTTTCAATTATTGAATGCAGTGGCTGGTAATCAGCGGGGCTTTTGTACCAACTCATCCAAGTCCCAGCCTTGTGAAGAGGCATTCTGTATAATCACATTGTGCTCTAAAAAGAGCTGGTCGCCTGCCTAGAAAAACATGGCAGTCAATGCTATAAACAAATAGCTGTAGCTGCCGGGTGATGAACAACATTCAGGTGATTGCTGCAGAGCCTATGTGTGGCCACATGGCATTTTTTAAGCATGGAACTACAAGGGGCTTGAGCTGGACTCGTGGGAGATGTACCGCCTCAGGCAGAGTATATGGTGCTGACCCAGGATAAACTGAGGAAGCCGAATGAGGCAATACAGAGTTCCTAAACATCCTTATTTAAATGTATTGCTTCCTTAATCCTGGATTAAAATAGCAGAGCAGAAATATGGAGCAATAAGGAGGTGTAGAGGGGATTATTTTAAAACCAAGGGCTAGATCGGTTCTTTCTTTTGTCAGATGGAGCGTAGAAAAAAAGCTGTCTCTGTAGGGAGCAGAACAAAAAACTAAATATTCATGTTTTATTTTTTCTCACTAGTCTATGTTTGGTAAAAACAACATACTTGAACATTTAGAGAGCTTCTGCACTGCTACATATGACTTCAGACTGAGATATTTTAAGGGAGAGGTGATACGTTTTCCCTACCTAAAAACTGAATAACAGACAGTTTTCAGAGGTATTTAACTATTTATTTAGAGCTGCAGAGAGATTTTCCAACATTAAAGTTGTATGTATGTCAAAGAATAGAATCACTCTAACGGGCTGTGAAAAAGGAGGAAAAGGAGAGAGCCAGAGGGAAACAGTAGGAGAGGGGAACAAGTATTTGCTCTTTTTTTATGTGTTCATCCTGTTGCCAATTTTAGGATAAAGTCCTTGACCAGGGATACCCTCAATCAGGGTTAAATATAAATCTACATCTTACTGCTGTGTTGTTTTATGAGCCTATAATCAGGAATAGTGTTACCCTGTTTTTCATGGGTCTGGTCCAAACCAAATACAAAGCGATGTTTCCAGGATAAACACCAATCTGAGGCTCCCACAGACCGCTAGACCTTGAGCTGGAACTGATACCCAATGTTTCCACCCAGAACATCCCTATCCCTCTGCTCGGTCTACTACAAGATGTTAGGTATTAGACTCCAAAGTGAACTTTATAATAACTACACATCTGTCTCTATGTTCTTAGATGTAACATAAATGTGAAGACTTTCTGTTTGCAGAACACATTAAAGGTTCAGTGTGTGGGGGCGATATATTGGCAGAAATGGAATATTATAGAAGTATGCTTTCTTTAGTGTAGAATCACCTAAAAATAGGAATCGTCCTGTTTTCGTTACCTTAGCATGAACCATTTACTTTTACATAGAGGGCAGGTCCTCGCCAACAGAGTCAACCATGCTGCACTATCATGTTTCTATAGTAGCCAAGAATGGGCAAACCAAACACTGGCTCCAGATAGGGCCATTGGGTTTGTGTTTTTGTGCTTTCCCATCGGCCGCTGTAGCTCTCCAGCATGCTTGGCACAAAGGAGACCTTTTACTTGCTTGCAATCTGCAACCTTAACCGCTAGATGCCACTGAATCCTACACACTAGACCTTAAAGACAGACTTGAAAAACAAGATCCTATCATTAAGGTGACATAGTTGAAATCCAGCCAGCCCCTCCATAACAAACTGAACAGCGTCAGAATAACAATGACATTTACCTTGAAAGCGCTAACATCCCTCAAGTACACTTCTACAGATACTTGAAGCTCCAAAGCTTTGTGGCTTCTCATTTTGGGTGTTTCCCTTCCTGCCCTTGTCCATCCCTCTTAGATTCTGTTTTTAAATGTAATGTAGATAAAAATAGTCAAATGTACAAATTACTCAATGCTCTTGCAGCCTTGGACACTCTACAGCAGAGATGGGAGGAGGATAATGGAGAACAGATATCACACAAGGTGTGGCATAAAGCTATTCGCAGTGATATTGATCCTACATGTGACAAGTGTAAACAGTCTTCAGCCACTTTATGTCACATGTTCTGGTCATGTCCGAAACTATTTCTTTATTGGGATTTAATATTTAAAACTTATTTCAACAATGTTTGGATGGCTGGTTGCCCCATCTATGTCCATGGCAATATCTGGAGTAACTCCTCTAGATGTTAACTTAAGTAGAGCCCAAACGGACAGTGTCTCTTTCTGCTCACTTCTGGCCAGAAGGCTCATCCTGTGTAAATGGAAGGACTCCTCACCTCCAACATATGGACACTGCATCAAGGATGTTATGTATCATTTACATATTAAATTAAATCTGTTGTTTTTCGTTCTTGTCTATTGGATTTCTTTTCACTGGTCTGGCTTTCTCTGTTTGTTCCTGGGTTGGTGGGTGGGTGGGGTTGTCTTTTTTGTCCTTGTTGGTTCTATGTTTGTTTGTTGATGCTCCGTGCATCTTTATTGAATTATTAATAAAAATATCTTGTTTTTACTAGTTTAAATCACCGGGTACATTTGTTTTGAAGAGGAGCAGACCTCTGCAGATAATTCGGCTCCCAGAAACAACCTCCTATATGTCTGGATGTTAAGTTATCAAAGAAAAGAGATGAGCACACGTTAGCAGGTGTTTGGATAGCAGTCTTCTACATGCTGACCAGGGTTAGAGAAACACAAATTTGTAACATGAAACTGCTTTCTTCAGTGTTGTTACAGATTTTAATCACCTGGTTTGTTTGTTTTGGAGAGGAAGAGACCTCTGCTGATAACTTGGCTCCCGGTAAAACCTCCTGAACAATGAAAACTGAAGGAATCCTAACTGAGAGTTCACACTTGACACATGGGAGAAGTATCAGTTGGTTGGAATCTCCAATTCTCATCACTAGATACCACTAAATCCTACACACTGCTCCTTTAAGTGCAATATCTCTTTGACACAACAGACACTTTCTGCAGTGTTTTCTTTAGTTGATTGGAAATCAGCTACATTGTGTCAACATAAATAAAACTGTACTGTTTTGGCCATGTGCTGCCACTGAACCACTAGCTTCCCATTCAGAATGAGTCATATTGCCTCGGGGCATAAGCACAGCTGTTGAATCTGCCATAAACCCGACGGCCCAGCAGTTCAACAGCGTTATTTGCTTACCGCTCGATAGACAATAAATTACAAATGGAGAGCATGTGGAATAGTGTTTACATATGATCACAATCTGGACTCTTTTGAGCGACACTGTATTTAATAAGTGGCTGAATTCATGCAAACTTAATGAGGGCTTGACATCATGATGATGCATTTCGGATGGTTTTGGAGTTAGATGTCATTTGTAAAGCCGAACCAAATGCGGCCTCACTGGAGTGCACTCAAGCAGTGAATGATAGCACGTGTCCTGAGGCTGATGAAGGCCAAATAGCTGAAATAAAACTCTCGCAATCTTGGATATTGCAGTAAGGAGTCAGCTATCTTAAAGATCTACTGGCTCTTAATTGTCGAGATAGACGCCATGACTCACCCGGTGGAGGGAGTCATGATGCAGCCTCCACGATCCACGGTCACCCTGCAGCCACACCCCCTCTCTGGGGTGTCATGGTTCATTCCAAAATTGTGTCCGAGCTCGTGGGCCAGAGTGACTGCAGCGCCCAGGGGGTTGTCTGAATGGTCCTACAAAAAAAAAAAAGGATCAATCATGCAGAAACTAAGCCATTGCCTCTTACCAATAATCTAAAACCTTTTTACTTTATGAGTCTGATTTATCAAGCATATTTCTAGGCTAGACATGATGCTACAAGCCACGTCTCATTATAAAATGTGTTCAGTTTACAGCTCAGTTGTAGCATACAATAGCTAATTAAAAACAGACGTTTCTGATTACATACTCTGAGGAAAATAACAAATAATAAAAAAAAAATTAATGCTAGCCAAATTGTTGTTCCCCACAGGACCCACTGGAGAAACATTACTCAAAACAAGTGAGTGTAATTGCATATTGCCAAGATTAAACAAACAAGGCTGTTGGATCTGTGCTTATCAGAGCGTTTCCTCTGCTCGACGTTGTGGCACTGAAATGAGAAATGAATCGGCAGACTGTGGGCTGTCACCTTCAGCTTGCTCGGCAAACTTTGACAGAGCCAGATGTGCTGCTTCATCCTCGCAAATAAAGACGTGGACCCTCCTCCGAGCAAAACTAGCAAATAGGTTGGATGACAGAGGAAAAACTCTCAAAGGACAGCTTGAAAATCACACAGCCAGCAGAGAGAAAGAAAAAACCACAGACAGTGCTGGGGGATGCACTGTGAGGATGAAGCTACAGTGACACAGAGCGAAAGCTTTGTTGGCTGAGGTTTCCTGCAAGGTGTGTAAAACATGAACACATGAAAACGGCGGATAAATAATGTAGCGGCAGCAGCTATCAGCTCCTCATGGATACAGAGCTGTGCGTCAGAGCACCTTGCCTCTGGAGTCTTCCGTCACTGTGCATTATTCAGTAGCGCTGTGCAAGTCGAGCTCAGACTGATGAACTGCTCTGCTGGGGGCTTTTGAAAGGAACAGTCATCAGTTGTCAGCACTCGCCGCGATCCAACTGCGCAGCCTGGACTCATGCAACGGAAACCTTCTGATACTTTTTCCTGGAACGACCGAGACACCTTCACTGACTGGTTAGGTGAAGGTGAAGGGCTCAGACGGGCACTACATGCTGCTGTCTGTGTTGTGTTTCGCCACACCAATGAAATTAATGTAACGTTCAGGGCTGGTAAATGGATATTCCAGATGGTTTAAGATTTAACAGCCTAGAAAAATAACAATGAGACCCATTGGGTTAGTTGGCTAATGAGTTCAAAGGTACTTTGTAAACGAAGGGAGACAACTGAGACAACAGAGTCATGATTTGCCCAGCAGAAGAGTCTGCGGTTGGAGACTAATCCTTTATGTCTCTGACCTGATGCATGCGTGTATGTAGACTTCTTCCATAATGACCCCACAAGTCCCCACTTTACCATCTGGGAGGACAAGAGTGAGGAACCATCTGGGGACTAGCTGTAAACCTCACCGCCAGCCAGCCAGACCACAAGACAAACAGCCACTCAGGGACATAGAGCATAAAATAATAGCATGACTTGCGCTAATACAACATGACTTGAGCACATAGTCTAGGGTTGCAGTTCTGTAATGGGTGATCATTTACGACGTGCCCCTACGTTTTCATTCTGGCGGGGATCTGCGGTACCCTTGAATTCACTCATTTGTTGCACCTCATTAAGAAGCGCAGGTTTCCACTTGTGTAATCGATACACACTCTGATTTATCAGCATTAAATGGAGGGTACTATGCATACCAACTTGGCCTTCCTGGAATAAGACTCAATGATGTATGTGCCCTAAAGTTAATAGAAGTTAATATCAACTCTGGAATCCTTAGCTCAACCCTTACACAAGAGACTTAGGGGAGAAATATGAGAGTATTATGTCAGACAGGAGGGAGGTGGAGGGAAATGATAAAATAAGTCTGGTCTCCTTTCTGGAAGTCACAGACACATCAAATATTTCTTTTGTACTGTTTTTACTTTGGGATGGATTAAAGGCATTTCAACATGCATACATCCTGCAGCACATTTACGCACCATGACGATTCCTCCCGACTGCTCTGCTGTGCACATGCTCATGATGGGTGCCATACCAATGGTGGTGCCCTGGAAGTAGACCCCACTAAGGGGAAGAAAACAGAGGTCAGTGGTGCTGTAGAGCAATGTTGATATCATTGAATGATATCGGCAAAAAGTTGCAACGCAGATAGTGGATGCTAGTGTAAGTTTAGCATTTCAAAGCTTCTGCAAAGTTTTTTAAGACTTTCCAACAAAGGTTGGAAAGACTTAATTGATAACTGACTAGACCTGCATATCAAATCACTTGATGTGGTCTCAGCTAAACTAAGCTTAGTTTAACATGCTAGCATAGTGGTGAACTGACTGGAAACCCATCGGCTATTAGCCTGACAACAATTTAGCTTTATCTTTGGGTGGCAATGGCCAATATTTCAGCTGTTGCGGTATATTCATTCATTATTTTTTTGTAACCGCTTATCCTGTTAGGGGTCGCGGGGGGGCAGGAGCCTATCCCAGCTGACATTGGGTGAGAGGCAGGGTACACCAGACGATCACAGGGCTGACACATAGAGACAGACAACCATTCACGCTCACATTCACACCTACGGACAATTTAGAGTCACCAATTAACCTGCATGTCTTTGGACTGTGGGAGGAAGCTGGAGTACCTGGAGAAAACCCACACTGACACGGGGAGAACATGCAAACTCTGCACAGATGGGCTCCCTCGCACCGGGTTCAAACCAGGAACCCTCTTACTGTGAGGCAACAGTGCCAACCACTGCAACCCTGTGCTGCCGTGTTGCTGTAAAGCCAGCACATATCTGGATAAGGGATATCTGGGCCAAGGCTTTCTCTTCTGCCCATCAGCTATTGGTCGGCTGACAATTTAGCCTCTAGGTAATTTCTATAAACAGATACTGTATCTGCCTATGAATGCAGATACATTTTTTTAAACATATCAAAAGCTGAATTGTCTTAAGACAAGAGCCTATGGGTTCCAAGACTATATTTCTGCCAGTGCGTTTCGCCTCTTTACTCTCCACACATACATGTGGCAAACCAAAGCCCACTCAAATGTGATTGCTTAGTAATAAATGGACTACAAATGGAAACCAGAACACTTCTGATACCAAGATCTTGTCCTGTCGTCTACAGTTTCTGAACTTCTATGCAGATATCTGTTCATAGAGATTACTGACAGATGAAAACTCCTGCCCCATCTTCTTGTTAAACTCTGTTCCACTAGCATCTGTACATGAATGGGTTTAGCCTCTCTGTAGAAGTAAATCCATTTATCTGATCTATCTTTTTTCTGTCTACATCTGTACTGCATTATAAACTTTACAAACTCTGTGATTTTAACCACAATAAAAAACAAAATTTGAGAATGATGTGTATATTTTTTGGCAGTTTGTAAGCATCTCATAAGGCTTTCACAGCACAGACTGATACAGACAGGGTTTTGCAAATGTTTTATGAGGTAAGAAGTCAGATTTGTTTTGGTGACACAAAACTGTGTCTGTTGGTAATAAAAAATCCACACTGCAGAGTGCCTTTGAGGGTGGGTCAAAAGAACAACAACAACTCATAGTGCAAAACATCACATTCAGTTTTGCTCAAAGTAAATAAAACTCAAAGTCTAATCGAAAGCTACTATTTACTGTTCTCTTATTTTGTGCTCTCAGTAATTACGGAATAAAATCCTGACATTCAAAACAGCTATTATGTGTACAATGTAATAGCAGATCTACCTGATAAGCTGTGCGTTGTCATGAGGCTTCTGAGGCAGCAGCTTCACCTTCCTCCAGTCTAGGAACTCATGCAAGGTGGTGAAGGGGTCCTGGGTGATGGGGCACTTGTCTACATCACTCCACACCTCCAGGCCCACCAGGGCCACACGGATATTCAGAGCCCTGTAGAACTGAAGATTGAGGAAAGATCGGGACAGAGATGTGTTTTCGGGTCAAGGGCTTACGAGCCATCTCCCCTAACATTTCTTTTACTCACTTCACTTTACATTACTTATTAAAACACCAGTGCTATACAATTGTCACTTAAAAATGACGAAGGGCTCCAAACAAATCCCTAAACATTAATCAATGTATGACTTTCCACATGAATAAATCATGTTTCGCTCCTGTTTTATTAAACCGCCACCCACGGCACGTTTTATTAAAGCGGCCTCTTCACAACACTTCTCAGCCGAGTTATGGAATTGATCATCCATTCATAATCCAATCAGCCTCTGCTCGCAGGTCGGCTAATTCTCAGCAGGCTTGATGTGACCTCTAATAAATCACACTGCCTGAACCACATCCCCTCTGTTGATTTGATTGTTACCTTGTCCACGTAATTGGCGATCTCAGCCAGCCGCTGCTTGACCTTCTCCATGTCCTTGCCTTGCTTCTGAAACTGAACAACACAAGCAGGCAGAATAAAGCAAGGAGAAAAAGAGGTGATCCGCCCTCTTGAATGTTTATCATCATCAAAGACGTTATTTGGGGATATATCAACACTGCGTCAGCTCCAGAAATGTTTTCGCAGGGTGTCATGTTAATTCCACTGGCGCTCCCGCTGCAGTTGCTATCATCAAAGAGCTCCTCAGTGGAGCTTCGGCTAAAGAGATAACCTCAACCACCTCGTCTTATATATCCAGCATTTATTCACTCTAAAGCATGTGACATTGACCTGTGTGTCTCATGTCTTTCTTCTCTTTGCCCTCTTTAAGATCTTAAGTCTGAGATTTGCGAGCGCACATAATGGAGCAGCCTAATTTGTGAGTCAAGTGGTATTGCAGCTGTGGCCGGACAGTGAAACAGATGAGCAAGTCACATCAGAGGCGACAACGAGGGAGTGTTGGAGCCATCTTATCTGTGTCTCAAGAGGATGGAGGGGCAGCTCAGCATGCGACCTCTGAGCCTCTTTCCTGTGGGATTCAGCAGCAAAAGGTGAATAGGTCGAGACGGTGCGACATCTGCTTACCTCTCTGTTGTCAGCCACGATGATCAGCTCCACGTACTTGGTCGTAGACTGAGCGTGGCGCTTATGCTGCGAGGGGTGAATGAAAGGGAATAGGTGGTGACGAGGGGAGAGAGGACGGTAAATGGGAGAGGGAACAGAGGGTGGTGATGACAAAGTGATAGAGATGATGAGATATAAGAGAGAAGAGGTAGGGAGAAAAGAAGAAAAAGGAGAAGGACATTAGGAGGACACGCTTAACCGCAGCTTTCTGGAGAGGGCAGCCTAAATTTAGCAGGTGGCCACTCAATATGGCTTTTCACCGCAACTACTCTCTAAAAGGCTGCAGGAAGGAGAATCAGCACAAAGCAATCAGCTGCACTTCACGTTTGACCCGATAAGAGCTGCTAAGGTCACACGTATACCGACCACACTCCTACAGGAACCGGCTTATTAACTAATAAATCACTGTTTTTGGACAATGCTGCTTGCGCTGTCAGTGGTGCACTGTATAAAACACTACTACCCCTGCTTTTCTTTCCAAAATTCAAAGAGCATGAGAAACGCTTAGCATTGATTTATGTGACAACTTCACAGTGACTCTACCAGCACACACAGACAGTGGAGTATGGGCCAGTGAGCATATGTCCAAGTAGAAGCAAGCAGGAGCACACTCAAAGTCATTTTCATATCTGATTTGTTTTATATTTATCTCTTTTGGTGCGGTCAAAGATTGTCACAGACTTAGAAACCTAGAAAATGTGTATCACATGTCAAATACAACAATATTAATAATGCTAAGAGGCTGTACTTTGAGCTAAACACTCTCCCCGTGTCAGTGTGGGTTTTCTCTGGGTACTCCGGCTTCCTCCCACAATCCAAAGACATGCAGGTTAATTGGTGGCCTGTAGGTCTGAACGGCTGTCTGTCTGTATGTGTTCAAAATGATTGAAAAAAGTAAATAAATACTGAAAAAACTGTTGAAAAATTAAAAACAAATGAGAAATGTATAGGGGAAAAAGTAGAAGAGATAGTATGGAGATGACACTGTTTTGGGGCTCTTCCAAACCAACACAAATACAACCCCTGGCCACAGAGCAGATGCTGCTCTCATGCTGTGTGTGGGCAGCAACTCACTTTCACCGCACAATGAGCTTGGGTCTGTCTCACCTGCACAAGCTTAGTCTTTCCACTAACACACACACACACACACACACACACACACACACACAAAGATCCTATACTATGCTGCTGGCGAAGTGTTCTGCCTCCACAATATGGCCCACTTTCAACCTGAGCCTCTTTATCCGTGCTGGCCTGGCTGCCTGGATCCTCTCTGCTCTTATCTGCCTCCTCCATAGATAAGCCAGGATGGGCAAAGGTGCTCTAAATGCACCCTATGGTGATTACAAGTCTCTGGGAGGCCACTGGAGAGGAGACACACACATGAACACTGTAGTCAATCTACTCAGTGATGAGCAGCCCTGTTCTTGAATATAATCTGATGAATAACAGGTAAAGATACCTGCTTTTTTTTTCTCTTTCGGTCATGAAACTGCCACAGGAAAATGGAAAACACTGGTATCCGTATTCCAATTCAGTAGATGTGCATAAAAGAAATCGACTATTAACACATCTTCAAATATTTTTCAACAGCCTGCTAAACATTTGAAAGCTTCACCTTCATATAAATGGCATAAAAGAACAAAACATTCTCCCACTTCGTCCCTCAGTTCTTGTTTTACGCACCACTTCTGCTGCGATATTAGAGAATTAAGGTGAAGAAAGAGGCCAGTCTTCTTTTAAAATTTATATGGCAAAGAGAATTTAAGAACAAAGGCCAGCTTACCAGCATGAGAGCTTTCAAGCACAGTCTTCATTAAGCAAATGGAGCTGGCTCAGGTGGGGATGAAGATCAAAACTGTATAATTGAGCTTGGTGATTAGATTCTCTTCACCATCCACAGTTTGGGCTGGAATCCATTTGTTCTTTAAATCCATATGTATTACAGTACACTACAGAAATTAGTCTGTTTCAGCCATGGAAGACAAGACACTTTGAAAATGCCATCACATGCTGTGTTCAGGTTTGAAATCTTGGACAGTAACACCGATTTGCAGGAATTCGTGTTGTTGACGTGCAGTTCCTGTCAGCTAGCCATCATATCTCTCTCCCCTTCTCCACCCCATCTGACTCTCATCATCCAGGGGCACTCTGCCAACACGCCTCTTTATCTTTAGACCCTCAAGCAGGGCACATCGTAGCTTATCAAAGCAGCAGCAGTACACCTCGGCGCCCTTGTGTAACAGGCTGAGGTGAGCTTGATTGTATGCCACCCAGTGCAGCAAACTAAACTTTATATTCTCACTTTCCCGTGTACATCTCAACAAGACCTCCCCTGTGGTTGCAAATGACATTTTTTGGAATTATCTTTTCCTATATTATCTGTTTTCATGTTTTTAATCACCTGTGGGATTACTGCGTTTGACCACCTCCCACATAAACCTCATCTGTTTTCACTTAGAGATGTTTTCCCTTCTAACTCTGGCATCTCCTGCTGTAATATAGGAGCGGTCGGGACGTAGTACGTGAAATGAAATAGGACATTGTGATCAGATAAAACATATTAAAGCACAGTGCAAAAATCTCTCATGAAAAAAAGACTTCAACCATATTTTTCACACCGGTATAAATTATCAATATGAGCCCTCTGTTGTTATCTTATTCTTCCCTTGTGAAACTTCTGCACTGTCAGGATTTCTTCACTGGCGCTAAATCTCCGCCGCCCTCTTAACACTGAAGACAATGCTTGCCATTGGAGCCAGTACTATAATCATCAACAGGAATCAAAAACTTGAGTAAAACACCAGAAAAACAGCATAAATAAAAACTAACAATGTGAAAGGGCACAGCACAGCCATATGTTTGGCCTGCTTCCCGAAAACACACTTAATCTCAATATAACCTTAATGAAATGATTAAAGGGTTTTTGTTTTTTTGAGGTTTTTACATCATTCTTCAGCTTCCCAATGGTGTTCAAATTTTGGTCGAAGTGCACATGTTTCTGTGTCAAAATGTTATTTTCCGGGCCCTTCTACAAATGTTTTCCCACGCGACGTGTTTCTGCATGATGATGTTGCTACATGCAAACCCACCCAATGTGCCTCTCTGTAACTGAGCCAAGACTTCTTTAACAACTCTCATCCTCTAAATCAGCTATATTCCTCTAACTCTCAAACCAGGGAGCTAAGCAATGTAATGAAGCTTAGCAGGAACTCAGTCAGGAAGACTTCCTTTCTTTATGTTTCTTCCAATCGGCTGATTTAAGGCGTTCACTCTTGTTCTAGTTAAACAAATCTTGCCATGATCTCCCTCGGCCAATCACGTTTTGTACACATGTAAATATTCTTTAACTCTGAATGAGTCTCTTCTGATTGAACTGATGTGGACGCCACATTATTTCAGATTTGACAGTCACACAAAAACACAAACAATCTTACCAATCAATGTAGCAATTGGGTTCTTCCCTGAGGTTAAATTACTGTTTTGTCAGAGGAGTCTGGTGGCTTTGAAGAGAGCAATATAACAGCATCAGTTCCCGTTGAAAAGGACTGTGTAATGGCAAGGTAAAGCAGTGAAAACGTTACACTTACTATGGATAAGTACCTCATACAACCCCACTTCATAAAATCCAAATTAACCCTTTTCGTTGATATTTTTATAAGCACTCGCTGCTCTAACCTACATCACTGCTTTCTGCTAACGGCTGAGTGGGTGAAAAACCTGGGAACAGATGGACCAGACATCTCAAAACTTGCTACAATACAAATTAGTTTTAAGAAAATGGAAAGCATCCCCATGTTTATGCTGCATCACAATTATGGTATGTGTGCTTACCCTTCTTGTCGGTCCTTGAACATCTGTTTCATCTTTAACAGCACCTATCTCTGTGTCTCTTTGTATTGACCTGATAAATCAGCCATGTTCGTCCACTCCTGCCATCCTTCACCAGTCAGATAGAGATCACTGGAGTCTGTGTTTTCCACTTATCAGCGCTTATCATCTTTAAAGCCCTGTTCACTCTGAAGATAGAGACTCCTTGTGACCATGGCCCTTATGATTTATCCTGCTGCTCAGTGGGGTAGTAAGGATGCTGAGTGTAGGGTGGGGAATAGGGTGGAGGTTTCTAAAAAGCAATCTGTTTAATTCTGGATGGACGGATCCTGCTGAAGGCATGATGTACAAGCCTGCACTCTGATCTTGCTTTCAGAGCAAATGAACAGCCAATGTACTTTCCACAGGCGTTTATCAACCCCGGCTCTTCATACACTCCAGATCACTAATGGACGCCGTCAGATCAGATGGAAGGACTGAGTGAATAATTCAACAAGTCGTAGCTTCTGAAATATATAACAGGCCACTTACCAATATCTACATTGCAAATGATCTTTTCAAAAAGGGTTTAAGGTGAGCAATCTTTTATATTCTGCGCAGTCAGAATCCAAAGACAGGTTACAACAAGAAGCATCGTTTTTCCTGCCGGCTGACTAATACCATATTTTCTGTCTGTGCAGCCTTTCAATGCAGTGTGATTAAAACACCAACTCAAACATTTAAATGGCAAACACAAAGAAAAGCAGACTCAAAAGGCTCAATTTGTTTTAAATGCGGGAAGTCGGGGGAAGCTTGAGGTGCTCTGGAGTCTAAAAAACTGGTTCTTCAGCACTCACATGCTGAGCAAGGCGAGGTGCTTTAATGTTCCCTTTGTACTGATCATCACCTATATGGCAGTATGTGGCCACACAGTGACAAAAAAGTTGTTTTGTGGGTATTCCTAATGGTATTTTAGCATTTGTCATTTCCTGAAAAGCGATTTAAAAAATACAGATTTTGAATTATGCGTCCAGTTAAATGCTTTCTGCTTCGGATCTCAGCTCAAACATGTATTGCCTCACTCCAAAAAATACTTGATCGCAGCTGTGTTCTTCCTTCATTTCACCTTGATCTGATTTGTCGGTAAAATCCACAGGCAAAGGCGATGACGGCAACGAGAAGAGCTCAACAACAGAGCAGGCTGTCCTCAGGGCATTTCTCCATGCTGAGCTAGCAGCTACAGTCAATCAGACATTTGGCGGGGGGCAATCAATATCAATGACAAGTACCTCGATAGTTTCCTGTTTTTACAGGAATACATAAATATATGGAATCAAATAGCACTCTCTGCCAGCTGTTTCATGGGATCGTTAAAAGCACTGACCTCGAAGAGGCTTTAAAATGCAGTATATGCAAGTACAAGCACATACATACAAGACATGCATCCATTTTGTTGTCTTATTCTTCGCAGCAAACCAGCTAGAGGTGCATAAACCAATAACTGGACTGGAGTGTTGAACAAAAGATCGTATTCTGTAACTGAAGCATACACAGTCGGCGCATTTGCTATGCGCACAGTCCACATGGTTGCAAATGCTGGCCTGTGCAGGGATCAACATAAGGGTCTGAATGGTTCCTCATGGACATGGACAGATGGTGGCATTACGAAATACATCACAAGAACCAAAGCGGACCCTCGCAGACACGCAAATGTGCAGAGTGAGGTGCCGACCATGAGCTGCAACTTTCCCAGTTCAAGTCCACCCCACAAACTTTGTTGCATGTCATTCCCCATCTCTCCCACCACTCGTTTTCTACCATCTCTCTACTCTCAACTTAGTAATGAAAGCATAAACACCCCACAAAACTAGCACAGCGTTAGTTCAGGCAGGACACGATGTCAAGCACACATTCCAGCTACATCAGCTGATCTCAAACAGCCGATCAACTGACTGATCACATAATTCCTTTCTATGCAACCAATTGGAGAATCTCATTCAGGACACCATGTTTAAACTGCTCTGGCCTGTCTACTGTTGCTGCTTCCTCTGCAAGCCGCTTTGCAGCCTGCCTCCACCCCAGCTCCTCCTTTTCATGTTGTGCCTGACTTATTAATGTCATTTCTGTTTGTCATTGATGATGCTCTGTACTGTTCCCTGGGGGTCTTTGCTCTGCTCTCCCTGCCTTAGGCTTTCCATGTAGGCGCATGGAAGGGCAGGGCAGTTTGCGCTCTCTGCCTTAAGGCTTTCCTCGTATGCACGTGGAAGGGCAGAGAGGTGTGCTCTCTCTGCCTTAAGACTTTTCACGTAGCGTAGGCCCGAGGAAAGGCAGACAGGCCCTAGAACGGAGCCATACCGCCAAATATAATACTGCAAATGGAAATAAAGGTTTCTTTGACTAAAGTGGTCCTGACTGAAATATTTTAAAAAAGAAAGACAGAAAAGGAGTAAGAAATCTTTAAGACAGATACTTTCTTTCAGATCTCCCAGACAGTTTACTTGTAGCTGGAGATAAAATGCAGACAGTTAAATGAGCCTTACCCTTGTGCTGAAAGCCCTGAACGGACTGCCGTCTGCATGTTCAATGGGATAGGATATGTTGAAATCATGGCCACAGGTGCCAGGAGCAAAATTGAGGTGTTCAGCTGTGTAGATCCAGTGAGTCCCATCGGAGTGATCAGCAGATGGTTCCAGTACATAGGATTTGCCTTCAAGAGTTATGAAGCCCCTGTGGGGAGAATATTTCTCAGAGGTTAGACAAGGTGCCTCGTCATATTCTATTCATTTTTCCAGAATTCAAATACTGGAACTGCACTGAAACACATCAGATATGCATAAAGAGAGAATGTTAATATTGATTTGGCTCAAATAAAAAAGATCCTGACTTTTGTGTGACTTCCTAAGATTACCAGAAAAGATGATACACTGTTGTGATGAGTGCACCGAGGAGAAGTATCTCTAAGTTTTTCCATTGTTCCCTCTTTCCTAACTTTTCTCATGTTTGAACAGTGGCCTCTGTGATTTAAAGTGACATCTTCATGCAGCGAGTCTGGATAAACTGAGAGATTCTCACAAACCTTGCACAATATTCACAACCACATGAACTCATACTCAACCCCCCCGAGCACAAAGCCTAAGCACTGCCAACCCAAACCAAGAACCATTTGTCTTAGGTGAGCCAGGCAATGTTTAGCTCTCTGTTGAAAAAGTTCTGTGCATCTGTCATTGTGCAGAGAGGTTGCAGAAAAACTGAAATGAATAAATAAATAAATAAGAATTTCAACTAAGGGCAACAGTAGGGACTTCACAATCAGGCCAATCACTCTGCAGAGGGCGTAAACATTTGGCTGGTTTGTAAAAACATTCCTGATGGTGTCCAATGATATTACTGCAATCATTCCCGTTTGACATCTGCAAACAGTGTTTCCAACACTGAAATTCCTCACTTGTCTAAAACCCTACAATACGTCAAGTTTACTGCTTTTCAACAGTATATACAGGATGTCATCTCAATGTATTAATGTAGCAAAATTCACTACTTGCTGAGGTCTGTCGATGTGCCTTTCCTCGGAGTAGTACACTTGAAACTCATGACTTGGCCTCCAGTCAGACTGAAAGGATAACTCCGTTTTATTACATCCTGGGTCTGATCTTCATAATTTTAATGACCACTTTAATGGTTTTGATGACATTGTGCTCACCAAAATAAGCAATCAGGTTGTAAACAAGCCAACAGCCTAGCCACATTACCTACACCATTTTATTTGGTGGTAAGCCGATAGTGAACACCCAAGATGCCAGTAATAATCACATCTTATCAGTGTTAGAGAAGTCGACATTTGTCTTGGTCTCGGGACAAGCCTTAAGACTACTTTTTGACAGACACGTCTCGGACTCAACCACACTTTTACTCAGTCTTGTCTCGGTCTCAGACAAAGAGGACTCAAGATCTTATTTCAAGAGCAGTCAAGACCACAAATACACGGATATCACTAAACTGCCTGTCCAAAAAGGAGTGTTGAGTAGAGACCTTTTTTGTTTTACCGAAATTAGTGTATGCAGGTTTTTAGACGCGGGAACACCTGCTTAAAATAGCCGATAGACTTCATTCCCATTGCCAGAGGACTAGAGCCATGTGCACAGTTCTGCAGTAGACAAGTATGCCATTTTGTGTGTCACATTTAATGTCACATCCTGGCTGAAAAACAGGTAAGTAAACAGTAAAGCAGCATGGTGGTAACAATGTCACGGCAGTTACTTCTTTTATATATCTTTTCATTCAGTCCCTCTCTTTCAAACTTGGTGCCATCTAAATTTGAGCTGATATTCGAGTGCTGCTTGGGTGGAGACAGACAGTATTGAACCTGGGTTTTAGTTTATGTTTTGTTATCTTGTGGATTTTGTTTTGGGGTTTCTTGTGTGTGTTTCTTGTTTCATGTTATTAATTTGTGTTTAATCTGTTTCCTGTTTTATTTTGTAGATTCTCTTCTCATGTGGCATGTCTGGTTTTACTTCCTGTCTTGTTATCCTTCCCTGTTCCCAGAGTCTTCCCTTCACACCTGTTCTATATTAGTCTTGTTTGCTCCACCCTAGTGTTCCCCTCCACACCTTTGTTGTAGGTCAGTCACCATTTTCCTCCTTTTGCCCGTGTCCTCCTACTCCAGTTGTGTCTTGTTCTTGTGATTAGGTTTCTGTGTGTATATACCTGTGTGTTTCCCTTTGTTCCTTGTCAGTTTGTCTGTGTCCATCCCTGTGTTCTTGGTGTCGTTCCCTGCTCTGTTTCCTTTCCTTTGTTTGGATTTCTTCTCTGAGTTCATTGTATTATCCCGGTTGGTTTTAGTTAGGCTTCTTTCTTTTGAACTTTTAGTTACCTGCCTGTTCTTGGATGTTCTCATGAGCTGCATTAAAGCTCACTTTTTATTAAAACTTCAACCTGCCTGTTGAAGACAGAGTGTTGTATTTCCATCACTGCCGATGGAGGCCGATTGGCCCCAGAGCCGATAAAAACCTGTGACTACTGCAGAGTCATTGGTCCCATGAGTGAATGGCAATTGTAACATTTTCCATTAAATACAAAAGTGAGAAGTTAGTGAGTGTTGGTGTTTTTTTGTGCAGTGGGAAAGGAGCTTTAGTGTTTGCATTAAGTTGCTCATTAAAAACAAAGGAATGATTATTCTATCAAGACATTTCTCGTAGTATACTTCTACATACACACATACATTATAAATGGCATTTAAAAAGGTGTCTGAAGAGGAATCTTTTTTTCCTGTGGGCGTCTTCAGAGGAATGTGGATCTTTTCAATCAATTTCAGAAGTGCCTATGATACATATTCTACATTATATAGTAAGTGTGCCGTGCAGTGTGAGACTTGCTCTCGTCTTGGTCCCAGTATATTGTGGTCTTGGTCATACCTTGGTCTCCCTTTAGGTGTTCTTGCGTACAACACTACTTCTTATACAGGAAAAACTCTGTACACGGTGCAGCTATGGTAAGTATTTGCTTTGTAAAGTGAAAAAAGTGTCTGACACACTTACTTAATACCAGCACAGGTACTGAGGCTGACATCCGAGTTGACATGGCCCTCCACCTCACCGTGGTAGTAGCAGTTTGCCTGAGGGAACATGGACAAAAAGACATCAGTATTTGAAATTCAAGACGGGAGGAATGGGACCGGTGTGACACTAAACATGTCTTTAGGTTTAAGCACAGTTCAGCAACAGCCGTCCCAGCGGATCACTGTGAAATATGAGCAAATTAACTCTGGGGGAATAGCCTTTTGCAGAGTTAGCAGCAGCCATTCACACTCATCACCACAGGCTGATGATGGCTGAAATCTGTGCGGAGTTTCCCATTTCCCAGCACAATCTTTGCGTGCTGCTGCGTTCCCAGGTACCCGCTTTCACGGACCACCTGTCAAGCTGCAGCAGGGAGTAAAGAAAGTGAATTAAGCCCATGTTTATTGAACCAGGCCTGGCAGGGAGAGGGCGTGGAGGAAGCGTCTGGTTTAGAGTGAAAACAGCCCCTCTGCTACAGTTAAACGGCCTTGCTCAGGTGAGGTCTGACCAAAGGCTCCTTCTGCCACCCTGCTCTGGAAAACAAGGAAATGTGAGTTTTCCCCCTCTTTGCCTGCCTCTAAATATACAGTACAGGCAGTAAATTTCAATGTCCGACCTCCGTCTAGGTGGCTAAACTTGAGAGGCTGCTGATTTTGCATGTTCAATATGTGAATGAGTTTCTGGTTATAAAGGGGATCCTTGCTTAATCTTGCATCACAGAACTTCTTCACAGTGACTCTAATAAAACCAAGTTAATCTCAATAATGTTTTCTCATCATTTTCTCAAATCTGGATCCAATTGTTGAATCCCTTAAGGGATAGTTCCCCCAAAAATTTAAAAACACAAATCTTTTCCTCTTTTCTGTAGTGCTCTTTATCAGACTATATTGTTTGTGAGTTGCAGAGTGTTGGGGAAATCAGCCGTAGAGATGTCTGCCTTCTCTCAAATATAATGGAACTAGATGGCACTTGGCTTGTGGTGCTCAAAGCACCAATAAAATAATTGAAAAACTCAACAGCAATGTATTCCAGGAATAGGAATCATGACCTGGTTACTCAAGATAATCCACAGACCTTGTTGTGAGCAGTTTTATGTAGAAACTATTTTCTTTCTACTGAACCACACCTGCCAACCTTATCACCATGCAGAAGGAAGTGTGCATCTACTCACAGATGAGAGGCTGTGCTCAAGAGAGTGCGAGATGTAAACATTTATGGCACCCTTATCAGCTGAGCTGTAATGTTAGCTAGCTCAAAGAAACTCTTGAAATCTTCTTTCCTTCAGGGTTTGATTGTGAAAGACCACCCCAGTGACACAGTTGGTGGGTGTAGTTTGGTAGACAAAATGAAAATAGTTCCTGCATTAAACTGCTCACAACAAGGTCTGTGGATTATCTTGAGTAACTGGGTCATGATTTTTGGAAAGAGACATTGAAGCTGAGTTTTTCAGCTGTATTTTTTTTTTTAGCACTTTTAGCACCACAAGCTGAGTGCCATCTAGGTCCATTATAGGAACAAGGCAGAAATCTCAACAGCTTTTATCTCCAACACAAAAACAACCTAGACTGATGAATAGCACTACAAGTAAAAGGGAAAGGAGGAATGATGATTTTGGGGTATACTGTCCCTTTAAAAGCCCTAACACCAATGTCTGGCCTTCCATTAGCATCTGTCACCCAGGTTTTTGCAGTGTGCCCCACACCCTTGGCCCCTAACAGTCCTTT
The DNA here is from genome assembly GCF_011397635.1 of Epinephelus fuscoguttatus. Classification (NCBI taxonomy): domain Eukaryota; kingdom Metazoa; phylum Chordata; class Actinopteri; order Perciformes; family Serranidae; genus Epinephelus; species Epinephelus fuscoguttatus. Next base: position 26,053,711 of record NC_064771.1, read on the forward strand.
TCGGCCTTTGTCACTTTGTTTTCCAGTTGATCAGCACGAATTGGAGCCCTTAGAGCCAATCAGTGAAAGACATTACTCTGACTGGCAGTTCAGCTCAAAGCACAAGAGGCTAAGGTCAAGAGGGCATGAGATTGCAGCAAACTTGTTATATCAGATCATTTTTTCATCCAGCTCTTTAGCAGAAATGGTTTGTAATAGTTTGTTATTGTTCCCCAACACACGACACACATCCTTTATTCTTTCAACACTGTATTGTGTTGTTAATGTGCTAACTGGCTAACTAGCATCTTGAATCTATCTATGTCAGTCTTGTGGTTCCCACATTTTGAATGACAAATGCAGACGACCGCTGCCTGCTGGTGTATAGGGTTATTCCCTCGCATGAAGGCGCAGAACATACGTGCTAGTTGGCCATTAGCTGTAGTCTTTGCGGTGTATTCAGGCGCAACTTTTTGGCTGACACACAGGCAATGTGAGGTGACACAACAGTCGGCTTTTGTTGGCACTAGCTCTTGGATGGCGGCTTGGTGTGTCTGGGCCTTGAGAAATCCCTCATCAAATTATTCCCCTGGTACTGAAAATCATACTGTCGTACATACCCTGGTATACTGTGATACCATGATACTGCCCAAAAGCCTATTATGATTAATGTAATATTCAAAGCTGCACCAATTAATATGTTCAGAAACAACAGATTGAATGTAATGTGATAGGGGCCGCTTATAATAATGGCCCATGAGAAAATATCACCCAACTGTGCATTTTAGTCTTGTTCAGGTTGAATTTGTTTTGGTTTTATGTCTCACAATTTTGCTTTTTTGGTTCAGGGTAACCGCTCTCATGATTTCCAGCCATTACGGCTGCAAAAAAACAGCTGTTTTCAACCAAAAAGTTGGTGACTCACTGGTGAGCATAGATGAGCATTTAGCAACAAACCAAAACAGCTAAAAGAAGAGTGATTAATGGACTTAAATTCATTGGATTGCCAGAAACATGACTCCAAAGGAATGCTTATGCTGCTCCATGTTTGCTGGATGTGTATTAGGCAGCTGTTTGCAAATGCAATTGCCATAAACGACTTTGTACGGTGATAATATGTTGATTTCACGCTCTTCGGGGGCCAAAAATATCAATTGAGAATGAAGAAAGAACAAAAATCTAATATTTAAATAACTAAATGTGAATTTTGTAAGCCATATAACATCTTTATTCAGCTAAATAGACATCTCAACATTTTGTTTTGTGCTTTTGTGTGCAACTTGGACCCTCATCCAAAGTGGCAACCCTGTCTCCAAAAACGTAGATACTACTAACAAAAGAAAATTGGACTGGAATTAAATGTTACCAATAAACACAATCCATGCGGCACTTACATTTCATCCAAATCACATTTGCCAAAACACTGCAGTAGAATATAAACATAATTCTCCGGGGACAGGGTTGAAAAATGGATTTGGTTATCAGAGCCCAAACCTATGCGGCCTAAAAAACAATTTCTTATTCAGAGGACATTCAAGACGTGGACCCAAAGCCTTGAAAGCCTTCGTCTATTTGGCCACTTTCCATATCTATACCTAGAGGTGTACTGAGAGAGAACTATCCATTATAGTGAGGTAAAAAGGTGCAAAGAAAGGACAGCCCATTACATGAAATATGAAATTTTAGTGTAGCGAGGAGGAGCAGGGCTGGATTTAGTGTGCCGACTTAATGCTACCACCTCATGTTTCTTTGATGAGATCATGACTATGATGCATCGACATAAAGGATATGAATAGACTTTTTGTGTCTAAGGTTTCTGCAGAGAGAAATGAGAAAGAAAAGTGCTTACACCTTCATATCTGGAATAAGAAAGATTAATAACTAATACCCAGATTATCATGGGAGGCAACCCCGAGTGTGAACATTACATTGTTTATTATATGCATTTATTATTCTAAGTTAACTCTTTAATACCCATGCGAGGGAATCATATTCCCAGTAGATGGCTTTTGTTTCAGCACATGGCACTCATTTATCGTATTGTGGACTTTAGTGAGAAAGGGAGAGGATGTAAAACAGACAAGAGGGAACTAAGGGAGGGCTGACTCACGCTGAAGTCACTCCCGGCAGTACCTTGCCTTTGACACACAACTGAACCCTCTAGATCCCTTGCCCAGATCACTATATCAGTCTCCTCCCTGCCGGCAGGACAAATAAATTAACTATGGATCAGTCTCAAAAGATCTGGCTGTTTCCAGTAAAAAAGACCCTCCCATGAAGAGCTGACTGTGGTCATGAGAGAGGAATGAGAGTAGGGATGGAGGTTGAAAGATGTCCGTTAGTTCCCACTCACACTGAGCAGGTAGATACAGGTTACTGGCAGTGATCCTTTGGTCCATCCATTTAATTTTTAATCCACCCATCCATCAAGTGCAGGATTAATTAGTTGATTAATCAACTAGGTGCTCGACAGAAAATCAGTAGGAAGTCATTAGAGTCAAACGTGAGGCAGAAACACCACCTGGTTCAAGATAATCAAATGTGACGACCTGCTTCTTTCCTCTGTTTTATAAAAATTAAATTTGAATATTTTGGGCTGTTTAACAAAACAAAACAAAAAAAATATCAATATAAAGGACTAGGCCTGGCAAAATAACTACTTTTGTTGGACGATATATCGACCCAGAAGTAATTGTGATTAACCATATAATTGTCATTTTGAGACCATTTTAGGTCACTGATATAATAACAATATACTAGTATAATAATGCAAGTAGACCCTTTCAAAGAGCAATGAACTTTCAATTCTGAAGAATATTCACACATTGGAATTGGATACAAAAAGCCCAAATTTACTCTGTTTGAGACTTCATATTAAATTTGACAAACAAAACCAAGCGATGCCTCTTGTGACTGAGGGTGCTTTCACACCTGCCCTGTTTGGTTCGGTTCAATCGAACTCAAGTTCATTTGCCCCCTAAGAGCGGTTCCTTTGGGCAGGTATGAACACAGCAGTCGCACTCAGGTGTGCACCAAAACAACCAGACTGAGACCTTCTTGAAGAGGTGGTCTCGGTCCGTTTACAAACGAACTCTGGTGCTGTTTGTTTGTGGTGAGAACGTGTTCTGACCTGGATGTGAACCAACTGCAGTCACATGACACATTGTTTGGGTTAAACATGAGCATGTTACAGTCCTGGAGGATTATTAATGTGCACCTCCTCCTGTACTGCCTTAATATGCACATTCAGCACATCCAATGCATCAAAACATTGTTTTCTAGTTGGAGCCGCGCCTCGTTTTCAAACTGTATGGTTTGACTAAAATGAACAATGACAGCAATATAGTCCACGATGAGCAGCGCTAAAATCAACCTGCGTAGTTGTCCCTCCATTAAAACATTAGAAAGTGTCACATTTATCTTGCAAGTGTACTCTTCTTCAACGTTTGCTTTACTTCCTGGATTTTTCCCACATGGAAATTCTGACCACTCCAAAAGTGCAGCTGCAGGCTACTGGTAAGCTACACTGTGTTGTCTCTGAAGCATCTTATAATGGTCGGGAAAACCCTGCTGTTTATTCCTGCCTCATGGTGGCTAAAATGTTGGTGAAATTCTTATGTAAACACAACAGGCGATATCAATACAGCAAAATGATCAAGATTATGTCCATATATCGCAAGATGAACGATAACCGAATTATCAAGCCAGGCCTAATAAGGGCATCATCTTGAGCTCTGGGAAAATGTGATGCCATTTTTCATTATCCTCAAATATTCTTCAGACTTAATTTTGATAAAGAAAAAAAAACAGTTGCAGCAGCCCTACACCAATTAATCCGTCCCTTTAACCATCCTTTCATGCCATGTGCTTGCTATATAAGTTGTGGCCACACTGAGCTGACCGGCTACAACCCCTTCATTTGTCTTCATGCTTTGGAATGGCAGCAATTGTGATGAGCTGGCCAAGCCCAGCCAGTGACGGTCCAGCTCTGGTCTCACAGCAGTCTCAAGTGGAAAATATTGTTCATTTTACTGTGTGGGATGGCCATTATTGAATTATATTAATCTCCTCTTTTGTGGATTTCAGCATAAGTAGGCCAGGCGTTCTGTACACAGACCTCACAGCATGTCTATTATTATGCTTTCTGGGTATCTGAACAAAAATTAGACGTTTAATTGCTTTCCAAACTGCAGATGATCAAATCACTGGAATCAGGGGAGCAGGTGGAAGCTTTGAGGCATAAAAACTGTTCCACGTGGTGCAGCCATATCACACTCATTTATTACAGTATACTGTACATGTAGTTTCCGAACATCATGCTGTAAACCTCAAAATAAAAATCCTTCCATAGAGGGATATTTATGGATCCCTGGAAGACGTTTTCAAAGAGCCATTGTTTTTGAAAGCAGAACATATGTTGCTCAGGAAAAAAAACAAATGAGCTGAATGAAGATGAGATATATTCATCTAAGCACTAAAAGACATCAGAAGAAATTGTAAGAAGACCAAAACCCAACCTTTAATGTAATTAACATTAAGGCAAAAAAGGAGGATTTGTTTAAAATTCAACCCAATTGCAAGAATAAACATTGGCATTGTACATTCCTGAAAAACACTGATATGTTACATATGCATGTAGCAGATATGTTGAAACTTTATGTCTCAGCAACGCTCGTGGTTAATGTGTGGTTAGGCTTTGGCACAAGAACCACTCTGTTATAGTTACAGAGTTATAGAAAAAGATAATGTTTTGGCTAAAATACCCGGTTTGGGGGGGCTAAAAAGGAAACACAAAAACAGTGTCTCGATAATAAACTTCTGGTTTTCACACCATGCCGGCAGGAAACATTGTCTTGGTAAATGACCACATTTCACTGCAATATCCCTGCTGGAAATGCAGCAATGTCTCTGTAAAACCAGCTACATCTCCTGGGACTATCATGGCTGGAAACGCAGTAGTTTCTCTGTAAAAACAGCTACTTCTCCTGGGACTATCATGCCTGGAAATGCAGTGACGTCTCTGTAAAAACAGCTACTTCTCCTGGGACTATCATGCCTAGAAATGCAGTGATGTCTCTGTAAAAACTGCCACTTTTCCTGGTACTATCATGGCTGGAAATGCAGTGATGTCTCTGTAAAAACAGCTACTTCTCCTGGTACTATCATGGCTGTAAACGCAGCAATTTCTCAGTAAAAACCAGCTACTTCTTCGGGGACTATCATGCCTGGATATGCAATGATGTCTCTGTAAAAACAACTACTTCTCCTAGTGCTATCATGGCTTGAAACACAGCAATGTCTCTGTAAAAAATAACAGCATTCTGTTACACTATCCCCGCTAGAAATGCTTTGATGTCTCAGTTTAAAAAAAACTTTTCATAGCACTATACCAGTGGAAACACAGCAATGGTACCATAGAAAACAACCAGCTTGGTGACTTAAATGCTGCTAGAAAACGCAGTGATGACTTGCTGAAAAGTGTCTCGCCTAGGTGCCACACCATCCACCATCCCCTCCACTTCCTGGTGACAAAGTCAGCTCATATACTACGTCCCTTTAGAAACTTTGATATGACACGTATGAAATGCACAATTGTAACATGTCCGTGGCTTACAGAAACGAACAATCCATTCATTCATTCATTTTCCATAGCCTCTTGTCCTGTTAGGGGCTGCACGGTAGCTGGAGCCTATCCCAGCTGACACTGCGCGAGAGGCAGGGTACACCCTGGACAGGTCATCAGACTATCACAGGAGTGACACATGGAGACCATTCACACTCACATTCACACCTACGGGCAATTTAGAGTCACCAATTAACCTGCATGTCTGTGGACTGTGGGAGGAAGAAAGAAAACCCACGCTGACATTGTGGAGAACATGCAAATTCCACAAAGAAGGGCTCCCCCACCCCAGATTCAAAGCAGGAACCCTCTTGCTGTGAGGTGACAATGCTAATCACTGTACCACCATGCCACCCAAAACGAAAATGCCAACATTTATTCTGGCAACTGGGCAGTTACAATTATAAAGTACAAAAAGCCAACACTGTAATATGTGCAATTACTTTAGGTAGGGCATCTGTGCAACACTGCTTGTATGAATCTGGGGGTGATATTGTATGTTAATTGTAGTTAAATTGTACATGTGTTTGGTCATGTGGTTTGTGTTCTCTGGAATGTGAAAGGCAAACTTCTCCCAAGGGCGACAATAAGGGCTAATCTAATATAATATTTCACAGTCAGAGTGACTTCTAAGGTGCACTCGGATGTATCTTCTTGCAGACCTGCGTTACAAATCATTTTTTGGAATGGTCTGAAGTTTATCCATTATACAAGACTTGAGCCGTTTCCGAAAACTGAGTCTGTTCCCTGACCTCTGTGTGCCTTTTATTTCATCAAATATGAATCTGCTGGCAGAGAACAAAAATGGGCCCGCTCACCTGTACAGGCTTCTTTATGCATGAGACTACCCACTTACAGGCCATTTTAAAGTGGGTCTAACTGCGGTTTGTCTTTACTTCCTTGCTGACCCTAATAAGAGCACAACGAAGCAGAACCCGACGAGAAGAAGAGCTCCATAGAAGCCCGACGTTCATAAGAGCTGCTGGGCGGATGATGGAGAATTGTGTCAGCCTTAAACATAATTTAAAAAGAAGAAAAGAAAAGGGTGTTAACATACCGTGAAGTTGTGAGAGCCTGTGACCGCAATGCCATCTTCCAGGTAATGGGTTTCTGTATAGTTACTTGCAAACAGCCCCCTAGAAAGAATAAGCAAAGACAACAAATGCTCATGAGGGACATTAAGGGGCTTCTTCATCCTAACAAAAATCAATCACAACGTCTTAAGCCAGACTTGCATGGAAGACAAACAGTCTGATGTGATTTAAAACGTTACCTGGTTTCATAGAAATTGAATTGAGCAGCTGTAGGCACCAAGAAAGAAAACTGATCAGAAAAGAGGCTGCTGTGATGTTTTCTATTAAGCCACTTTCACACCACATGCATGCACCATGAAGAAGCATTCAATATCAATCCATAACTCATTCCATGTGATACGGTAGAACAGTCATTAGTTTACACATTGCAGACAACGGTAAGTAACGAGCAGATGGACATAATAGTACGACCTGATAAAAACGGGAATGGGGAGCTTATGTTGACAGGAAAACAGTGAAGAAATCATTTTTAGTTACAGGCGGGAATCAATAACGCTATAAAGTGACTCTCTGAGGTTACCAAGTGATCCATTTACAGTTTATATCTAGAAAGCACAATACATCAATACAGAGAATCTCTACTGCAGAGGCATTTTACTGTCTTTCTCCCTGCTTCTGTAAGAATGGATAAAGGAGAAGCATAAATTCAGGGGTCACTACCATGCAGGGCTGGGAAGATTACCACAATACTCTGGTAATGTGGCACCGTCTGCCAGCTCATTTATCTCCATCACTGCAAACTCAGTTTTCTCATCACTGCTTCACAGTTAAAGCTTTCCACTAGCCAACCACTGTAAGGCTCTTACTGGGAGGCAACTACTCCCTGTAGTTTTTGTCAACATGATGTTAATGAACTCCTGAGTGTGTAAAAGTATGTCTCATGAATATGAAAAAATGAAACTTTAGGCATTGTTTGTGTGTGAAGTTTTAAATATTGCAAAGAGTATCATCTACTGTGAAGTCCACCATGTCTGTAATACCATCACCACGGTAAATGTGCTGTACCCGCATCATGGTCATATGGTAATTTGTCGAATGAGACATACACGCTTTAAAAAGAAGTTTCAGCAACTACTGGTATTTTATACAAAAATTGTTGACACAAGGTTCCACTGACTTGTTGGTAACATTAAATTAATGGACAACCTGATGCAATGCCAGCACATAAGTGCCTAAAACTGCAGTTCATATAATGGCCACTTGGGGGCTGGTTTCAAAAGTAAGTCAATTCCCATAGACCCCCATGTTAAAATGCCCAAATTTACAGCAGTAATAAACATGTTTACAGCCTGGTACAAAAAATTTGGTCTCTATAGCTAGTTTCCCTGTTCATGACAACTGCACAGGGAGTGTATTTATATATAAATCACCCGTTTCCATTTTATTAAGGCTTAAAGTTATGCATAATTGAGGGCAGAGCTGCTTTTAATGACAGGCAAGCGCCATTTGTTGTTGTTGACGCTCCATGGTGACAACGTTGGTTAGGTAACGTGACCCCAAATTCACATATAGACATATATGGACACAGCCGTAACTCCAGCAGTTTCACCTACGGAAACCTTGTTATGACTTTTTCCTTCCTCTAGATAGTCAAGTTTGATCGTTTGTTTTTTTTTTTGGCGCTTCACCAGGGCGATGATTGACCCATGGTGGGGCCAATCCAAGGACCTCGCTAAACCCTCAGTTTCAGTTTCGGTTCATGAAAGTTAATTGTAACATTTGGGTCACCTAAAAAAGTCTTGTTCAATGTTTGCTACATGACCCTCTAAAGAGTCGGATGTTCAGTTTTTCCGGTGAGTGTATCTAAGTGTTGTTTCAATGGTTTTAAGCGTGGATTATTATCATTAGCATTATCGCAGTTAACCACAGACAGTAAATGTACCATGCTAACCAAGTTAGCAACTAGTGCTAGAGTTACCACCACCCTTTTATTCAAATTTGGTCAGTACTTGTCACTTCAGGCTCCAAAACTCCAAGATGGCGACCATCAAATTGCCAAATTTAAAGCTTTATAACGGGAGTCCATACACCAATGGGTGACATCATGGTAACAACGTCCATTACTTTTACACAGTCTATGCATTTATCCGCATCTAATGGCCTCCTTCAGCTGAGGGAGTTAACTGCCATGGAGATGGTTTAGTTTAGTCACGTGATCGGAAACAGCAAGTAAGTTGGAACTTGTGTTAACAATTTATTCATCAAGCTGCAGTTTCGACAGTAAAGAATGAACCTTCAATATTTTGTCTCTAAAGGAAATGCATTTGCTTATTTCTCACTCACAATGATTGCTCTACTTAATGTTCCAGAGAAACTATGAGTGTTCATACTAAACATACAACACAGGAGTGAATTATGCTTCAAGATTTTGATGCTTATCAGTTGTGCTGTGGCTCTGGGTCACAAATGGAATCCACTGCAACGGCTTAGTGTGTACTGCAGCTGCTGTCCAAGAAGTAGCAAACTATGAACTCTTCAGAGTGGACTTTTAAAGCCTATAGGGGAGTTGATTTATTATATGACACCCAAAAGATAGATTTTTGGTTGAGTACACTACATAACTGCTGAACTGTGCTGACCTGTCACTGTAATGACAAAAAAAAAAAACATCACTGTCACAGCCAAACTACAATCATGGCTGCCCTCCTTGTCACCTACGAAGGTTACTGAGCACCGCTCCTTTGTCTGGCGGAGGGAAGGACACTCAGCAGGAGGGAGAGGATCAACGGCAGAAATAGATCAACAAATGAGCACAGATCCGAAAGAGCTATGTGGACCCCTCCTGGGTTGATTATTAAAGCACGAGCATGTATATTTGTGTTCATGATTCGCACATGCCAGGATGAGCGTCCATGTATTGTACATACAGCGAGTGCATGTACAGTGTTACACTACAGGACACCAGCAGATGGTTGGCTGGTGTTAATCCACAGCAGAGGAACAGACCTCAGCAGGCAGCTGGATTCTCTTACTGACCTCACCGCTGACAACCCAGCTGGGAGTGTCAGCTGTAACAACCCGGGGAGGGGGGTTATTTTGTTTGGGAGCTGTCAGCATGAGACACAATGCTTCCCCGCCCTCTACTCCTCTGCAGAGCCAAAGAGCTGGTAATAATCATCGGATCAAAGCAAGGCCAAAGAGTAGAGAGAGCCAAATAAAATGATGTGTTTCTTCAGTCTTAATTAGGTCTGCGCTCTCGGTCGGACACATAACCTCAACATCTGCCCACAATAGACAATCCAGTGTGGTGACTGTGTGGTGACTGTGTGTGTGTGTGTGTGTGTCTCACTGCTTGTCCTCTTACACTTTGGGAGGGTTTAAAAGAACATACTGCAGACACCCATGTGTCTGCAACACAGAACCAAGAAACCACACCTTAGTGGGTCTAAAACATGAAACAAACCGTACCTTCGTCCACCTGAAATTGTTTCAGGCATTCCATGTGAATATAATGATTATGTCATAACTGGCATTCTTGCACTGTTAACAATGGTAGAGGAGGAGAGCTAATATTCATTTATGTCTTTGCTGTTTGTATGAGTGTTCTCCGATAGAGTGCTGCAAGACAGAGTCCGAAAACTCAAAAATTAGTTAGAAGTTTTGATCTTCCAGTTCCCTTGTCTCAAAGTCAAGAGGTTGTTTTGAACGGGTTTTTGGTTAGATGCCAGAAATAGGGTCTGTGGTTACAACAAGCTTCAGAGATTTTCAGGTTTTCCTCTAAGACATAAAATGTATCAGTAAATACTAGTGATTAGTGAATACGAACAAATAAGTCTATTTGAACAACTCTTTTTCGTGTCTGCTACGTGCCTGGGTCAGCCTGTCAATCCCCGACTTCTCCCACTCGCCTACTTACTGTTATCAGATCTCCCTGCTACAGTAAGATGCAGCTGAATTGGAAATAAGTGCTTGAAACTTCTGCCAGTCAAGACCAATGGTGCATGCACGTGCTGCTTGGATGCTCATTCTTCCAACTTTTGTGTTCATGAGCTTTTAGCTGTAATGTCGAGACAACATGGAGGCTACAAAGAAGATGTGCTGTATTTTATTGCTCAGAGCGTTTAAACAACTCGTTATTCATAAAGAGCAAAGGAAACCGATCAGGTGCACCATAAAATATGATCGGGAACTCATTTCTTAGATTTTTTTTACACTGCATGAATGCAGCACAAGACTGTGGAAGTTACTGGGACACCTGCTACTTGAACCTCAGAGAACGACAGATTGTTGGTCACTGACCTTTCTGTAACATTATATTCAGCTTACGTAGCCTAAATACATACACGTGGGACACTGAATCAGTGCATTAAAATGAATATTTACCTTTATGAGTGTTAGCTTATTCAGGATGACTGGTTAATGCTTTACAGAAAAGTGCTGTTGAACATGCATGTGCTATATCTGGGTTACACAGATAAAGTGACAAGTGTCAGAACTCAAAACGTTCAATACATTCACATGTATCAACTGGAAGGAACGATATTGCTGCAGCATTGGACTGCCCATCATTAGAAAATACCCCACTTTTGAATTCTGAAGCTTTTACCCGTCTTAAAAAAAAAAGTGGCGGCTTACAAGTGGTTAAACAAGACTACAGAGGTTGTTGAAGACATTAAACGTCATCAAGCAAATTAACAAGTTTAGTGGTCGTGACGTTGTGTGACCGTAGTGTAATTTGTTCAAATCCATTTTACAAGCTTTTTACTTCCAGCAAAAAATCACAAAACTTCTACATTTCATAAGTTTTACCACAGAACTCATTTTCTGTAAAAATCCAAAATCCAATGGAAAATCCCAGTGGCTTTTCGTCGAGGGAACCAGGGCAATGTTGATAGACAGATTCTGCATATGTATGCAGCATCTATAGGCGACAGGACAAGATTTTGGTATTGGAAGTGTTCTGGTTTACAGATAGACTGCAAACTGTCCGCGGAGATAGGCAGAACGCTTCAGCTTTGTGTGACAATGACTTAGATTTATTTGTGTGGTTTTTTTTTTGTTTGTTTTTTTTTTTAATGTGCCTGCATGTCTCTTTATAGAAATTAGCCAAAATGGCTGGCACACGGAAAAGGAAGTCTTGGCTCGGCTGTCTGCCAACTACACCAGATTAGCTCTTGTCCCCAGAGGCTTCATTATCGTCAGATTAGTATCCGATGGGTTCTGAGACTGGAGCAATGTTGGCTTCTGGGTTTGCCTACAAAAAAACGTCATCCCTGCAGCACTCTATACAGCATACAGACATAGTCAGTGTTGGGCTTGTCACTTACATTGCGTATCTCCCCACAATTCAGATGTGTTCCTCTGTGTGAATGTCAGGGTAATCACTGGTAAGTGGAGCTAAGGCTGAATAGCATGCAAATGATTTTCATTTTTTTAACCTGGGGTTTTTTAGTTGCATGTGACTGGTATTTTCCCACAACTCTCTGCCTGGAAGACAGAGAATCACTCATGGAGCAACATCTCATCCACAACTTCTTTGTAGCCTGCAGCTGTCTATGATTAAAATCCAGTTTTGTTTGTTTAGCAAGTGCAGGGTGACCTCCGTGGCGAGGAGGACTTATCTTTGGTGGGGTGTATTTCCTGGAGCTTCATGTTATGTGCTGTGGGTCGTAGTAGGTGTTTCAGACCGGAGGTATGATGACATATTTTTCACAGTGGAAAGAGTTTTAGTATGACCCCTTGCAGCACTAGTGTTCTTGTCATGTTTCCTCCAACAGAATCAAAGTAATTTGAATAATTTCCAGCCAATAAGGTAAGCGTTTCCATCTTCCAAGCTAGCTTGCTGCAGTGATTACAAAAATGAGTCCACTGATCTGATGTTGTATTTCATATTAGTAATGATGTGATAACAAAAGTAATGTTGTAAGGAGTTGTTTGGTTTGGGGTAGTCTCTATATACAGATTCTGCATTCAGTGAATGTAGAGTCTGTAGGCAAACCCCGGAGATCTTGCCTCCAGAAGAAGAGCGGAAGAGCCCTGATTTCCGGTTGTAGGCTGTTTGTAGTCCGCGTGATATTGACCAATCACGTTTGAGCTGGCTGCAGTTGTTGCCAGGTTAAACGGTCCGTGCGGTGAACTAACGAGGCGGAACATAATTGACGTCACTGCAAACTCTGAATCCATCGCAATGGTTCAGCATATTTACTTATATATAAACAGAAGTCGGAAACAGATATTCGCCTCCTCTGACCAAATCAAACCGGAATGCCAAAAAATCGGGGGTCTGCCCCCAGAGGCTGTATCGCAGTCTGCCGGAAGTTAGACGCCAAATACAGCCGATGGGTTCAGAGAGTGGGTTTGGGGTAACTGTAATATTATCACTGAAATGTTATTAGCAATGAGTTACACTACTCGTAACTGGAAAAAGTAATATTATTACTAGTAACGCATTACTGCCCAACATTGGACATGGCCAACACTGGCCTAATAGAAACAGGACTGAGAGGGCAGTGGTGGCCATGTCTGTCCCAAACTGATGACTGATCTGGTCACTGATGGACCACCAGTAGCAAATGAGAGGCCAGCAGTTCTAAATGAGAGGTTCGTCACGACCACTCTTGAAACCTACATCCTAGCAATCCACTGGATCTGCAACTGAGTCGACTTGTCACTAGCATTCCTAGACTGCTAACTCACATAGTCTGTAGCTTTATAGCATACATCATAATGGGTGCCAAGATTAGACTGTTTCCTGGCAACAGTGGTTAACCCTTGTGCATAATGGGGAAAGCATGTCCCCCCCCCTCCCCCATCAATTACACTGAAAGCAGAATAGGAAGGAATCTTATAATGGTCAGTTTGAACAGAAGGGATGATTACAGCAATCAAAACCTGTTCCAGTGTTTATATGGGCACCTGGCTATTGTTTAAAGACTTGAAAAATGTTAACCTATCCTTAAATGGGCTAGAACATGATATGCCATCAAATCAGAGTTTTACCTTGCACTTTTACCTTGCAAGAAAACACCATGCAGGAGTACTGTTTACATCACTGAGTCAACACAGCTACACATATACAGAAAGCCTTCCACCCAGCCGACAGCACCTGTAGGTTCATCTCAACCCAGCCGAGCGATGAGCCACCAGACAACTGCATCATGCGTCTAATTCCAGAAGCCGCCCGCCCCGCCTGGTAGCAGCAGCTCACTGTTTATCAATCAGTGGGAAGTTAATGAGGCATGGGCGGAAGGAAGGGGATGGGGGTTGCGCCCCCATTTAAAATGCATTACCCACAGGACAGGCCACCAGCAGGGCTCTGTCTGACTGACAAGGAGTCGGCATCACGGTGAGGCACCATGAGTCAACAGGAAGGTGCCACGTTACGGCTGCTGATGCCACCAAACATGTCCCGAGAGTAGGCAGCCTGACACCTACACAACCACGACAGAACATAACGACTGCAAGTGTGACACAACAGGAGGCAAATATTACTGAGATTTGTGCTACGCCTGCATGAACTTGTGTTAAAACTCTGGCAGAGAAATATCTGTTAACTCCTCTGCATCTTTTAGACAGGTGCAATACCTGTAATTACAGTTATGTTTATGTCTTGTGGTGCTGTCGCCAGGCCGCACAGGACAAAATAACTTTTTGAGAGAAAATATATTAGCTTGGGGAATAGAGTCAGATTAGCCTGTCAGTAGATTTGACAACGCCGACAGAAAGACAATGAAGTCACTTCAAGCTAATCCTGGATGCCAGTCACTAAATGCCACTTCTGTTCCTCCTGCATTAAATTATAATATTTTTTCTCTTGTATCTCAGTTCAACATTGTCAGCCTCTTCTGCCCGTCTTTGTATAGGGAAATAACACCCGGATTTCGCAGTGTCTTATCTAAATGGAATATATTCACATATAGACATAAATGTCAAAGCTTACTATTCAAAGACAATCCCTGTTCTGAATGTTCTAATTGAGAAAATACGACCAAGCCGACCTTGGAAAATTAATCTCTTTTGTGATTTATCAACAAATTCCATCACCCTTTTACATGTGGTCTTCATTGCTCCGCTTTTATACAAGTAAAGCAAACATTGCAGTGTGTGAGATATATTAATTGTAACAGGCTTGATGAATTGGAGTTAGTGCTTAATCAATCAACAGCAAACAGGAGGTCTCATTTGGAGGTGAGTGCTGCATATGACCTAGAAGGTAAGGTCCTTTACAGCATATAAACAGCTTTTATATGCTAATGTAACAAAGGTTCTGTATTGACTATGACACACAATTGCACATCTCGTCATCTTCTTCTCGTACTAAAAACTCCTGATGTGATTATGGGAAGAAAAAAAAGAGGATACAGACATACCGAGAGCTGAGCCAAAGTTACGCACAGACCGTAAAAACACAGTCTCAGTGGGGGAGAGGAAAGTTTATACTGCTTGGGACAGTTTAGAAAAAATCTTGGGGGAACAACAAAATGTTGAATTGATTATGTGACAGCAGAAAGAATAACTTAATTGTGAGAAAGACAGTGTTCCCTGCAAAACAGCTTGCCCATGCTGTAGGCATCTAGCCCAGTCGCCAGAATAAATTGTGCATTTCTGCAAACCATGGATATGCTACATTTGTACGTTGTTATGTAGCTGGTATGTTGAAATTTTAGGTTTCTTTATGATTTAACGACACTGTGGTTAACATGTGGTCACATTTAGGCATAAAGACCACTTGGTTATGGTTAGGAAAAGATTATGTTTTGGCTTAAAATACCCAGTTTTGGTGGCACAGGCTTGCCTAGAAGTGCAGCAATGTCTTAGTAAAAACAATAGCTTTATGTTGCACTATCCCTGAAGGAAACACAGTGATGTCTAGGTAAAAAACAACCGCTTTTCATTTCATTATCACAGGTAGAAAACCAGCAATGTTTCTGTAACAAATGTGATTTTTTGGCACTATCCCAGCAGGAAACGCAGCAATGTCTTGATAAAAAACAACCGCTTTTCATGGCACTATTCTGGCAGTAAACGCGGCAATATCTCAGTAAAAAACAACCATTTTCTTGTGCCACTATCCCGGCAGGAAATGCAGCAATGTCTTAGTAAAAAACAGCCACTGTTGGTGGCACTAGTCCGGCAGGAAACATGGCAATGATCAAAAACAACCGCTTTTTGTTGCACTATCCTCGGTGGAAAAGCAGTGATGTTTCTGTAAAAAAACAAGTGCTTTTTGTAGCACTTTCCCAACAAGAAACGCAGCATTGTCTTTGTAAAAACATCACTTTTCGTGGCACTATCCCTGGTTGAAACACAGCCATGGGTTGCTAAAATACAACCATGATTGGTGGCTAGAAAAAATGTAGGAAACACAGTGATGACTCACTAAAAAACAACCTGTTTTGTTGTTTGTTGGTCTCAGAAAGCGGTTTGCAGCTTGGCAGCTTACCTACTCATGTACTATATCACATTAGAAACATTGATATGACACATGTGAAATGTACAAATGTATTTGTGGTTTAGAGAAATGTATAATGCCAACATTTTCTCCTGCTGACTGGGCTGAGGCATCATGTATCTGTTCTATTTGGCAGAATATAAAAAGTACATTTTTCAGTCCGTAGTCACAAAAGGTTTTTCAACCTCAAGCTCTGCAGGACTCTCTCTTTTCTCTTGATATGGTATCCAACCAAGTATAACTGAGCGAAGAACAGGTTAGTGCTCACACACTGTGCGGCAATAATTGGAGTATTCTAAAAAGTACATTAACATCATTTTTTGGAGTGCGTACAATGAATATCCCTAATTGACGTGCTATGATCAGTGCAATGACACCGCAGCCTTCATTACCATTGTTGGAATAGAAGCTGGATCAATGTGCAGCGATTTCCCACTCACAGGCTCTGATATGTCTCATTAAACTCAGACAACCTAATCAGGGACTTCTGGACAAATCCTACAGTTAACTATGATAAATGAGAAGCTAGGCATTAGGCCTTTGGAGAGCAAGTAGCTCTCTTGCACTTGTATGCCCTGCCCTGTAACGGAAAGTTATTTAGAACAGATGTAAATATAAACATTTAGAGCAGATGAAATCATCATCAAAGAAATACGTTTCTCGTAAAACCTAATCTAGGAGCCCCAATTAGTACATTACATTTCAACGGAGAGACCCGTGAGGCAATGTGGTAGTAATAATGTCCCCTCGCTTTCATGTGGCAGGCGGCAAGAACCCAGCTCCGCGTGGAAAAAGTGGGATCATGTGCGTGAAACCCTACAATAGTGCAAACGCCCCCCCAAGCCAGAAAACCTTGTCTCAGTGTTAGTAACATTCTTTTTCCAGGCGCAAGGGAAGAAGGCCAGTCTTCCTGGCTGTGATCTGTCTGACATCAGGCAGTGTTGCAGGCCAGTGCCAAGTAGAGCAGAGAAGCAGAATTCCCCCTGCTTACCCTGAGCTCAATGCAAGTCCCAGTCTTCACGAAGCATGTCATGAACAGAGCCGTTAGAGCATGCCAGCCAATGATTTCTGCTCAAGGAGGAGGGAGGAAGGGGGGAAAAAGTCAAGGCAGATGGTTTTGACTTTATTCGTATAAGCTGCCATGTTCAGTAGCGAGCTAACTTGCAGCTCAGTGGCGCCCCTGGCTCCGAGACCGCCACTCAGTCCAGCACGATGAAGAAAAAACACACAAAATTTAATCTTTGGATTGTGTCAACAAAGCCACTTGTGCTAAAAATACAGAAAAGAAAGCTTCTCATGTTTGCTTTACACAGAGGAAGCAGGTTGGGCTTTATCCTGATTTAAACTTATCATAACAGCCTCATTATGATTCTTTACACCTGTGTGGCATCCCAGGGGTGGTTAATTGGTCAGCAAGATGGTCAAACAGAATAGCCATTAGCAGCAGTGGCATGCAATTATTGCAGTGACTGTCACCTAGAGATTGATGTGGTTAAGCCCAGGCATGCCCCGTGAAATCAATAAAGTGTCATCTCTGTGCAATGTCTGTGTGATGGATGACTTCACAGGATCCTAATTACAGAGACTGGATGATAAATACCACCCCAACAATGGATAAGATAATTGGAATTAGGACAGAAATGCAACACTAATATTTGATAAAGTGTGAAGTTAATGATGCAGACGACACACATGTCTGTTAGTTACTATCAAAATAAATAGATAAATGTTTTTTTAGTTTCTTAGAGTACAAAAAGTACACCAGAGATGGTCCACTAACCAAAAGATCTGCTGCTGTGTATTTTGAAATAGATACAGTCTGCCATCCTTACTTGGATGGCTACATATAGATCACGACTACAACTATGCAGCAGAAAAAGGCTGAGTATGTACATCAGGTGAGGCAGTGTGATCAATGGACCAAGAAAGAGAGGAAGCCCAGAGAGGAACCATGTTTTTTGATCCACATCTCCAAGAAATGAAGTTAATTTGTTGACTTGAGTTCAGGAGCAGGGCCACGCCTCAATCACACCTCTAACTACCTGCCAAACCTACCTATACCTGGTCAACCCATCCTGCTCTGTTTGTCTCAGATTTCTCGACCCACCTTCCCTTTCCGTTCCCTTCATCCATCATCCTCCCTACCTCATACCTTCCAACATTCCTTCATCCTCTCTTCCCTTCTCCCCTCATCTCTTCTTATTCAATCTGGTGCATAACTCTTCCATGTCTCATTCTAGGTACCGTCTGGGGGGGGGCGGTAATCAGCTCAGTTGGAAAGGCGCCCGAGACGGAACCCCCACACTGAGTCTACCCCTGCCTGATCTTTAGTACATCCTCCCAGGTCAACTCAACCGAAGACATGTCTCTTTCACCTTCTCCCCCGACTTACATCCATTCACCAGAATTACAATTAAACATTTAAATGACATATTGTTGGAGCATGGTCCTTGCTAGTGAACACATATCTTAAGTCTGTCTAGACTGGAGAAACAACAGTATTGGTCCTTTGTTAAAACCCATAGAAAGACCTATGTGAGATGAGCTCCTTTGGTTTTGAGAATAATGACTCCTTAAGTAGAAAAGGTGGAAGTGGTGTGATACAGTTACACCAACACAAAAGCTCTTTGGCTAGAATTCAGAGTTTATGTTGGATGGTGACCATGACCACAATCTTAAAGGAAACCTAATATGTTCATTTTCAGGTTCATACTTTCAGGTTCATATTTTGGGTTTCTACTGGAACATGTTTACATGATTAAATATTCAAAGAACACCTTATTTTTCTTAAGCTGTCTGTGCTGGAACACCTGTAATTACCCTCCGTCTGAAAAGGCTCCATTTTAGTGCCAAATTCCCACCCAAAAAAGCACAGTCTGCTCTGACTGCTCAGTGTTTCCGCGTCTTCTACATCCGCCCCAGTCCCCCAGGAAGTGCTCTGGGCTTTGAAGCCAAATTTCACTGTGGCCCGAGAGTTTAATACATCTGTGACATGATGCCACGCAGCCCAAAAAGACCTAAAAATGGGGCGAAAACACTGCTGTAAATCAGGGGATACATATTTTTGAGCATCACAACCCCGACAGAATGACTTCCGATTTTATTTGGAACATCTAGGAGAGCTGCATAATTAAATCGTTTTGCTCCCATGTAAACCAGAAGAAGCCGTCTCGGCCAGCAGAAGTCTCAAGTGCGCCCCTATGGGCCACACAGCGTGGAAGCAGTTTTATACGCAACTTTTTTGAGCTTCATACGCAACTGAGCAACTTTCACACAAATAAACGGGCCCCACCTCCACCTGTATCCAGTTCTCTTTATACATCCATGATATGTACTCTCTAGAGTATAGTGGAACTTTCTGCCATGAAAAATTGCCAATAAAAGCTTCTGAGCCTTCACGACTGGACGTGTTGCAACAGGAATATGATCAAAATATACAACATCCGTAACAAAAAATACAGGCTTCCCTGATGTTAGCATATAGCTACATGTAAAGTAGCATGCCTGGACCATATAAAGAAATCTGCCACAAGTGAACGTCAGCTTGTCTCCTTTAACATAGCAGTTTCAGTCACTTTAACTTAATGACACTTTAACCAAAGTGAGGGCAGACCACAGAATGCTCATGAATTGTTTTCGGAATGGTCACATGGGTCATTTATGGAAGGGACGGACAAGGAGTGTCACGAGTAGTTGTTTTCTTTCTGCTGTCCCTCAACACAGTTATATCCCGTGTCACATTAAGCACACATGCTGCTGCCTCATCATATTATGGAAACACTCTGTCTCTTGCTGCACCACAATTCGACGTGGAGTGACACATAGGCCAGCCATTCCAGTCTGACAAGCACAATGAAACCTTAATAAAATAATAAAAAGCCACATTTGTTTAACTTCTCACTGGCTGTCTGCTTCTACGACTTCGCTCTACATATGGGCGTGTTGCAAGTCACAAAGGCCTAACTACAACCAGCCTCAAACTGGATAACTACAGGAAAAGTGCAACTTTGAGTCACATGTTTTCGCACACAATCGTCCGTTCCCTCTTTTGTTCTTTCGCCTGCTGTCACTTGTTGACACGCGACATCAAGTCACATCTGGCTCTCGTGTGTTTTGCTTACAACACGGTGTTTGTCACCCAAACACACATACTCCAAATGGGACAAATTGTGTCCTCCAAATCATGTCCTGCTCACTTATGAATCTCAGCAGGGCGAGCTTCTTTCATGTCTTATATAAAGATATTAATACCATCTTATTGCTCATGACATCACAATCCCCACGGACAAGAGAAAAGTAATCACATGTGACTAAACAAAGGCTGTTGATTGACACAGTGTGAACTCTAAATGCTCCACCTCAGGTTGAGTGGAATATGAAGCTTACATATTTCTTATGCTTGCAATTAGACAGGTGATAACAATTAAATCTAAACTGTAGGAAAACAAATAAAAACTGAAAAATCGTGACAGTTTTACCCAGGTGGGTGTTTTCACTTCTTTCTTTTTGTGGCACGGGCCAGTGACATTGTTATCTGAAACTAATTATGCTGGGTGCCAAAGCAGCAGTCTCTCAAATCGCCTTTGTTGCTATGGATCACTGGAGGGGAGATCCTTCATCCTGCTTTCTACTCCTATCTGCCTCCGGGGCTTCTGCTCCTCTGTGGCAGAAAGCGTGCCTCTGCTCTGCCTCTTCATCTCCCGCAGGACGAGCTCCGCTTGTGTGTCAGCGTGCGGGGGTGTGGGAGAGATGGAAAGAGAGAGTGTGTCCCTGCTTGTGTGCAGGAATCACCCAAATGTGCTGGTAGCTCGGTTTGATTTATGCACATCTGTGTGGGAGCATGTGCGTGTGCTTGTACACATGCAGGCATTACCGCATGTGCTGTTTCCACAACGAGGACCGTGTTTGTGCTACACACACATCGGGCTCATGGCTTATAGATCATGCAACACATTCTTTTCTTTCAACACTATCAGCAGACCACAACACTCCCCGCCTGATTTCCTAAACTACTTATTCAACCCTCGGTACATCCTGCATTGGAAAATCAGGAAGGCATTATAGGACTGTAATGCTTTCCTGAAGTATTTTGCAAACTCTCAAACAAAATGTTAAAGGGCCAGTTCACCCAAATTACAAACAGTTAACTGCTGTCTACCAAAGATATAGTCCCAAAAAATATGGTGATAGTGAGGGGCTCTAGTTTCCCGGCGCAGCGCAGGGTGGCGCAGGGTGGCACAGGGTGGCGAACCCCTCGCAGAGCTAGTTTCGAGCGGCACAACCTGAGGCACGCTCAGTTTGGTAGTTTGGCAGACCGAGGTGCGCTGAGATGGGTGTGGCGGCGCAGCAGGGGGAGGTGTCGACAGATCCAGCTTGGCGCAGTGACAGTTTCGTGCCAAAAGGCTTCGCCGAAGGTGCGCTAAAAGCTCGCCAGCTGAAACCAGGTCTACAGTCAGCACAGGCAGAGCGCAGCCGGTGTAAGCCGAAGTTTGGCTGACCGGCGGACAGTGCGCACACGTCACCAAGACCTCACAGGCAGGTTTCCAGAATGTCAGGCACATTAACGATGCAATAAATACCCAAAAAACACTATTCAATGCAACTATCTGCAATCAGCACATAAATGTATCTCTATATCGACTGTCCTGTCACATCTGATGTCAGATCAAAGGGGATTGGCACCGTTTGGCACGCGTAATGGAAACCCAACCTGATTTGATTAACACAGCTGGAAACTTCACATCCCTCTCAGCCAACCACAAACAGCCACAGCATCAGATAGGGAGTATATATTCAGCATCTGTCATCTTAGAAAAGTCAAAAGAAAAGAAACAAAGTGAGACTGCGAGAGAGAAAGAGAGAGCGCGCGCGCACGAGAGGAACACAACACTGATTTACAATTGTGGTGACCTCCTCCCAGGCTGCCTTTGCATCATCAGCCCGTGGAAGTCTGCTCGCAGTTCTGTATATTCGGACACTGCGAGCTTGGACCTCCCGGACCAAAACATCAGGTTCCTCCTGGGAGAAGTTTGGCCGTGTGACGCTGCTGCTCTCTTCTGCCATGGCGAATTGAGTAAACTCTCATTATGCCTTCGTGCGGTGCATTTAAGGGCGAGGAGAGGGGCTCATTTGATTGGTGTGATGTGTGTAAAACCCACTCCACGCCTTCTCTCCTCCCTCTTTCCGACTTGCGCAGGTAGGAGGGACGGAGGTGGGACAGACAAGTAGCTGCGCCAGGCGCACGGTGTGCCAAACTTGCAAAATCCGGCTGGCCACGCCCAGTTGGCGAAGCACAGGTGCACTGCGCCCCCGCCTCGCCCGGTCTGCAAAACTACAGCCTGAGGTCTGTGAGTAATGGGGACACAGTTTCAGGAAAGAGATGCTGAATTTAAATGTTACAATATTGTGGGCACCACAAACCTCCATTGTATTGGGGTGGAGCTAGAAATCTAATTTTGATATTCATGTCTTCTAGCTTGTAGCCAGTCTCAGAACCCATTACATTTTGGGGCAACGGCCAATATTTCAGGATTTGCAATGCAGCCAGCGGATATTATGGATATATTATTAAATTTCGATATTGGACCCCAAGATGGGATCTTGCAGTCCAATGAGAATATCTCAACTGCAGTACTGCAAAAACGTTTCTAGCTTCCGGGTTTACTCCAGCTGTACGCGGCCAACTGAATGCCAGTTTCTCCCGCTGGGTCCACCCGCAAGTCCCACTCTGCGCACGGACTTAACATTGTGATGACGTCATAAATTTTTTAATTGCTTTTCCTGTCTAAAGGAAAGTTTTACAAATATAAAATTCTATGAATCAAACATTCAAAAGAGGAATGGTCATAATTCACCTTGTGTGCAGTGCAAGATGTCCAGTCAACAGTTTCACAAATGAGTCCACTGCAAAAAATTGGAAGCAAGTCTCTGCGTTGTTCCTGGGGGCCTGGTAGATATCCCAGTCAACACTTCTTCCGTGCGCTGGTCATTTCAGCTAATCTCTTTAAACAAATGTCCGCATATAAATGCAGATACATTTTTACAAAGCTAATAAATAGCTAAAGTGTCAGATGAGGTTGTTTGTCTCTATGTGTCAGCCCTGCGATAGTCTGGCGACCTGTCCAGGGTGTACCCTGCCTCTCGCCCGATATAGCTGGGATAGGCTCCAGCCCCCCCGCGACCCTCAAGAGGATGAAGCGGTTAGAAGATGAATGAATGAATGAATGAATGTCAGATGATAGCTGATGGGTTCTGACACTACATTTCGGCCAATGCATTCTGCCTCTTATGTTCCTCACACAAACTGTCTACCTGCTGCTCAAATTATATTTGAATATTTGACTGAACAAGCCAAGTTAGCCCTCCAGGCTAAAGCAGGATAAATACGCTAATGACAGATCAGAAATCTGCAATATTCTTTGCCGTCAGTAGATATCAAGCAAAAGCCAGAGACTTTTTTTTTTTAAGCTATTTTTTTGGGGCATTTTGCCTTTATTGGACAGGACAGGTAGGCGTGAGGGGGAGAGAGAGAGAGAGGGGGGATGACATGTAGCAAAGGGCCACAGGCTGGATTCGAACCCGGGGCGCTGTGGCAACATCCTTGTACATGGGGCGCCTGTTTTACCCCCAAAAGCCAGAGACTTTATCGCATAAGTTAATGTTAGCTATAAATTCCCCTGTTCTAAGCAGAAACCAGAAGATAATGTTACCTCAGAACCTGGCCATGTAAAGCCTCTCTTCCTGCTTGCAGCTGTCTCCGTCTCACTAAGATTTACCCTGGGTCTGGGTCTGCAGCTACCTGTACCAAAAACCAGCATCCCCAGAAGAGAACCAAACACTTCTTGACGACTTGAAGATTCTCAGTAGACTGAGAGGTCTCTGATGATTTGAATTCATGACTTTCAGAGGTTGCCCTACCACTCAGACCTCAAATGGACTACAAATGGAAACCAGATCACTTTCGATGCCAAAATCTTGTACGACTGCAGACAGATTCTGCAGATATATGCAGAAATCTGATTATAGAGATTAGCCTGTAGCAAAATAAGGAAATATTGAAAGCCTGCAGATAGAAATTGACTAAATTAAATTCATATTCCTCTCTGTTGTTATATTCAAAGTGGAAACCGTAAGCTTTATGTGCAGCCTCCAAGGAATTAATTGCATCACATCTTTCACATCATTTTTTTTTTTTTTTTTTTTTAGATCATTATGTGGGTTAAGGCTGAGAACAGGAGGATGTACTGAGGAGGGGTGAATGCAAAGTCATTTTCAGGACGGATCATGGTAATACAACATCTTTGAGCTTTTCCATTAATTCAAATGGTTTGCAAAGAACTGGCCCAAGGCCCAAAGCTCACGCATCTATATTCATTGCAACCTCGTGCCTGAACTAATGAGCGACTAGGGAACTTCAACAATCTAGCCTATCATTCTTTTCACAAGGTAAATGCACATGCAAAAAAAAATGCAATTCAATTAATTAAATCTGTCTGTACTTGTTCACCCCCCCCCCCCCCTTTTTTCCCTGCCCTTCTCCCCCTTCATGCACACCCTCAGGGAAATCAAACAATTAAGGGCTGAATACAAATGTACTCTCCCTCCCTTCATGTCTTTCACCCCTCTGATTATGTCAGTGAGGGAGATGTCCTCCCTCTTTCTAGTAAAGAGTCTGCTTTTTATGTATTAGGTGAGTATGGTTATACACCTTGACCCTGTGTTCTTTCAGGAGATGACTGACAGGAGAAGGAGGCTACAAGATTACAGTTGGAGGAGACAGAACCAAAACAACTCAATTATTTAAAGAGACGTGAACTTTAGTGTAACGTGCAAGGTCAGAATCCTCATGCATTTGCAACAGGTGTGGTCTGCACTAAGACATGGAATTAAATGTCCTATGTATTAAGCAATAAAATATGTTTCCCAACCCCGGAGCGTTCGTAAATCTCTACCAGCTTTCATTAAAACCATTTTCTGCAGTAAATGCTGACAAAAGATTCTGTTATGTCATGCTTCTTTAAATCAGTTCCTGACATCAATTCACAGAGGTTTCTAAAGTTGGTGATTGATTTCCCGATAATGCACAACCAACTCATCGATCATCCATGGTCCATTGATCCCTGGAAGGAATATAGCTCTTGTTGTTCAGCTGATGCACCCAGGAAGTGGAACATTATCGGCTTTCTCTAAGAGATTGTTTGTAAACATCATGTCATACATCATAGAGCGTGCAGATGGAGCACACAGCTGGGAGTCGTTCATTTTTACAACATCGATGACCCTTCGAGCAGAAAGAAAAGGTGAGCCTGGTTGATTTGCATCTACATCCATTTATTAATTTTCATCTGCATTTTGAACAAAATCAATAGCCAGACTGGAGCCAAAGCCAGGATTGTCGACTATCTTAGGTCATGAGTCATGCACAACTCCCCAAACCCCTTCTGAACACTTTGAACAGATACCAAAACAAAGAGCCTCAAAACATTTTTAATTATTTGCATTTTTCATATTTTAACCATTCAGTTAACTATTTAACTATATTTTGTGTGAATTTTATAACCCAACATGAATGTCTGAATGCTGTTTGAAAGCTTCACACTGCTCTTCTGGGGAGAAAGTGAATCTTCTCAATCATTTATTTACTTATTAATTTATTGGCTAATTTGAATATATTGAGTGTAAAAAATACTGGAATCAGACAACTGAATATACCACCATCAGATATTTATATCAGGGGACGATGTTTAAGCACCAGTAGGTCATTTTTATAGAAAATTGTTTTTTTGTCATATTTGCGGAAGCTTTCACTATCCTAACCGATAATCTCTGAAAAAAAGCAGGTTCCTCTGGCTCATGCTAGTACTACCTTAAGGCCCCGTTTCCATCAAACACTTTCGGTATGGTACCTTTGGAACCAGCAGTAACCCCTCAGACATGGTACCTAGACTGTAGCTTCGGCAAGTTTTTTTTTTTTTTGTCAGACTCCAGTTGCCTGAAGAGGCAGCAAAACATTTCATTTTAAAGTTAGTTTACTAATATATGTAAAACTCTCCACGGTATGAACAATGGCTACAAAACCAGCCACAACTCAGCCCTGAGCAGAGTGACCATCCTCTATTGGCCAATCAGCAGACTGCAGTGTTCACAGCTCCACCTTTTAGTACCAGATCTGTGTGCTAGGTACCCCAACAGAGGGGGGACCAAAAATGGGGACAGTAAGGAACGGTTCCATTGGTACCATCCACAACTTTTCACAGTGGAAGCAGAAAAAAAAAAGCGTACCCAACTGAACTGAACCATACTGCTCAGTGGAAACAGGGCTTCAATGGCATCTGCAAGAATCAACAGCAGCTGAACGAAAACAACCAATCGGAGCCAAGAGGTGTATGCTCTCACGTCAGTCAAGCTCAATATCTTCAGCACATGGTGGAGTTCTGCAAACACAATGGCTGAGAAAGAAACACCAGCAATGAAAAAACTACCCATCCCGTTTTTTTGCCAAAAACAGCATACACTGCAAAGACATTCTAAATTAAGTTCTGGGGTCATTTTACCTCCCCAAGCATCCCTGATTGGGGGTGAAGTGCTTGCTAAAAGTGCAGGATCTTTCGTGGTGAGGTTTGCAGGGATGGCCGTCGCTGATTAGTCAAATAGACACAGCATAGATGCTTCAACTCATGTACAGCTTCATTCATAACACAAGGAGATACTATAGTATCAATTAAAGACCACTGTGCAACAAGGGGAGAACATTTCTCTTTGCTTGATAACATTAAAAGTGAAGTCAGGCTTTGCTATCAGCTTCCAACTCATTTACAAAAAGACAAAACGAGAGACATAGATAGCATGAGTGAGCTGAGAAAGAGAGACAGTGCCACGGTGCTGTGAATGAGAAAATCAGTGAGTGAGAGAAATACAATTTTCTGATTGTTTCATGGCAGTTACGTTCTAAAACACAAATAAATAACCATCCAACACTCAACAGATGATTGACTGTGGAGACGGGCACTCTTAGTTTCACTTTCCTTCTCTGCATTTCATTCATTACATCCAATGTGTGGCGGTAAATGTCATCACAGTGAGACAAAACCTATGGTTTAATATTTTTTTTTCCAACATTCCAACATTTCATGCTGATGAACTTTAGAGTTCCTGGAAAAGTAGTCCAGGACTTGCTGAAAATGTGGCTTACATGTATTTCCCAAAATGTGGATGTATTCCTTTAACTCCCTTCAGGTTGCTAACCCCCTGCCCCAAATTTGCAGAAAAAATACACAAGATATGTCCTCAGTGTCCTCAATGGAGCCATGTTCCTGCATCAGACAACTGGATCGACTCCCATCAGCTAAATATATGCCTTGTTGTTTTTCAAGAAGGACAACTTATAGGTTTTCCCTCAGCTCATGTGTCAACAAATGCAGTTTCCTGCTTAACCCTCTGTGAATTTACAACCTGCCCGTGACCCCTTTCGCTCGGAAACTCTGTTGATGATTTTAAGGCATCTGTGTCATGGACTCAGGCCTCGATTCCACGGGGTCCCTGCACCCCAAAGCACTCCACAGCCTCTTTATCAAACCCTGGCAGCTCCTATTGTTGTTGGCAGCTCGCTCCTGTCCCCAGTGCTGGAGGGATTAGGTGAGAGTGAGTGAGGAGGAATACATGGGGCCAGCCGTAGGAGACCCTGCCGTGTCCCGTACCCCGACGGGGAATTATTAGAAGTTGCTGACGGTAAGAAAATACGAAAGGAGGGAGAGACATGGAGGCAGGTACACAGAGGAGGTGGAGGACTGCATTCACACCTCATCTGACAAAGCAACAACACCAGAAACCTCCAATCCAGTCATCACACATCCTCCCCCTGCCTCCGTCTACTCCCCGCGTGTCCATCTCTCAGCACTGTGGGGCCTCAGACGCATAACCTTAATGATGAGTGGGATGGGAAACCAAAAGCATCTGCTTTCTGCATGACATGGAGACAGGGGAAGACTCTGTGCTCTAGGTCCCTGACTTTCTCTGCACCATTTCCTTTTATCACTAAGCTAAATTTAGTGATGAAAGACGCATCTGAACTCTAACTCCTACACAGGTTTCCCATTGAGTCGGGTGCAGATTTGAAGCATTAAATGAGTCACAAGCAGGAAAACAAAAGGAAGAAAATGAAGAGGTTCATCAGCAGAGATGCTACGTTATAGGGCAAGAAGGGGAAATGCTGCTGGAGCTTTCTGCTGTGCTAGTCAACTAGAGCGGATGCTGTTTTTGCTTCCTATCCAGCTTTCATTTTTCACAAGGACATTGCTCTGCGTGAGCACGTGTAGGGCAACAAAAGGGGGGAAAAAACTCCTACATCAGCTGAAAGAGACAGGCTTCCTTCAGCCCAAATCTGACCGACTGACTGATGACCACGCGTGGCTTCTTCGCTCAGTCAGTGACCCCCACACGCAGGCTGCGCTGGTCACAGGAAGGTCAGTGGACTGTGAGAACGGACAGAAACAGGATGGAGGACAAGTAGAGCGAGCATTCCCTCTCGGCTTAACTCAAACTGTAACTCCGGCACATCTATTTGTCTGTCTGTCAGAGGGAGGATGGAAGCCAGGACTGTGAGCCTGGACTGATTATCTTTATGGTCAGCAGCCACAGAGGTTAAAAACTTTGGCTGCTTTTGTTTATTCCCTTTGGCACCCCAAAGCCTTGAGAAAATGAGATTTCACTACAATTTATGGAAGCCGTTTGCTTAAATAGGTGAAAGGGAGAGATTGTGAGCCAGAGAACAAGGCAGAAAGGCAAACAATCTAATGGAAAGGGAGATGAAGACGGAGGGCCTTGGCGTACAGACGCTTGAACTAACTTTTGTACTCAAGAACCTCTAATAAAGTCACATTTTCTGGCAATTGTCTGACAATTTATATTCAAATAATTCCATCTTACACTTCTGCTACTGTTTATTGAGCGTAAAAATCCTTATGGGCATACAAGTCAAATGTACAAAGACAGGGTGTGTGTTTATGTTCTACTTTCATAGCTGCATTTCAGCAATACACAAGCCCCTGGAGGTAGTTATTTTATTTTGCTTGCTTATTTCCCCCATGTCTACAAACTACAACAGCTTTGACATTATTGCAGGCATTTTGGGGAGACTGGGAAAGACGGCATGGTAGCAGGTTCCCCAACTCCAAGTTTGGTTACTGCTGTCATATATTCACAGTGAAAAATCCACATTAAAATTAAAGTACTTTGTTGATTTGTCTTTTTAATTTCAAAAATCGTAATGCTAACAAATGAAGTAGTGAACATGAGGAAGCACACTAGTAAAATGTTATGTTTGCTGCTAGTAAAATGTTATGTTTGCACATTATTTGTATGATGAAAATCTTAAAAGATAAATCTTTTAAATGTGTACAGGAACATCCAGTGTTTAAACAATTTAATGGTCCTTTTAATTGTGGTAATGTGAGAGGCAACAGTGTGATAATAGACCTAAATGATGACACCTGAAATATAGTTGTGGTGTGAAAGTATTCCAGCATTCTGTACAGTGTTAATTTAGTTGAAGAAAACTGTGACCTTTTTTCCATGACGAAAATGAGATGATGACGAGCTAAAAAATAGACCTTGATAATAAAGACTAAGACAAAATTGTATTTCATTTTCGTTGACAAGATGAGATGAGACGTAGTGAAAATGTTTGTGGTCAACACTGAAAGCCGAGACTGTCCGTGCTTGGAATTACTCTGAAACGCCACATGTGTGACAGGAGGTAAACTCCAGCAAACAGTCAGTAAAAACATTCACACTGGAGCAGCGTTAGCCGTTGGTGCAAGTTGTGAGCTGTAATTCAGTAGTAAATAATCAGCCATGCGACTATGGATGGTGGAGCTGCTGAATGGATTGGTGGAGTTTGTTAGTTGCAGCGGTAGCTGTTAGCATCTCCGCCTGTTAGCCGCTAAATAGCAGCGGAGCTAGCAGGGTCAACGCACCTGTCACCTTGATTCTACTTTCTGATACATGAATCAGCCTAGCTGGATTAGTTTAGAGATTAAAAGAAACGTGTAGATTTCGTTAACGAAAACTATGACCTTTTTTCCATGATGAAAACGAGACAATGATGAGCTAAAAAGAGATCTCGATAATAAAAACTAAGATGAAACCTATATTTCATTTTCGTTGATGAGACAAGACGAGACAAGGCGTGGCGAAAATGTTTGTGGTGGATTATCAGACATTGAAAGCCGAAAACTGCCATGCTTGTAATCATCGGAGCTAGCAGGGTGAATACATCTGTCGCCTTGATTCTAATTTCTGATACATGACTCATACATGAAACTAAAACTAGACCAAAACTATGAAGGACAAAAATATCTCATTCTAAGCTCTACATGCACAGATTCATGTAACTTGGTACAGCTGCAAACTCACGCATTGACCATAAGACTCACACAGCTGACTCTTTTCACAAGCTCCTACGCAGTGGAAAAAAAATGTATATCTGAATAACACTGTGGCACGAAAAGATAACACTGACAGTGCATTTCAAGACGAGACAGATCAACATGGTGTAACAGCAGCACCGTAAAACACTGTGGTCAAGCCAGCCATGGCCACCACACCACAGTGAAGTTACTTTTAAGTTGCATATTTGACAGACGCTCACTCCCGACTCAGCGGCGTCTTCTTACTCAGTTTCACCTGATGTTGGCAGTAGGAATAGGAATTCAATACCTTCGTGCTGACTTGTCAATATTAGTGAAAATTATAATTAAAAATTATACTAAAGTGGTCTAACCCCAGGGTGGGGGGCCCTTCTGTGTGGACTTTGCATGTTCTCCCCGTGTCAGTGTGGGTTTTCTCCAGGTACTCCAGCTTCCTCCCACAGTCCAAAGACATGCAGGTTAATTGGTAACTCTAAGGCCCCGTTTATACGACAACGACTTCAACTGAAAACGGTAAACTTTAGTTGCGTTTTGGCTGATCATTTACACGACAGCGGCATTTTGGGTGCCTGAAAACGCAACGATTTGAAAACGGGTTCCAGAGTGCAACTTTTTGGAAACGGCAGCGTCTCCGTTGTCATGTAAACTTGCAATATGCAGTTCCTCTGAAAACGGAGACTTTTCGCACACGCGCATTACGGTTCCAGTCACTAGGCAAGCCGACTGTCACAACAACAATGCCGAGCTCTGTTTGTGCTGCTCACCCTGTTGATTTGAAGTGAAGTGTAGATCTGTTACTGTAGCAACTCCACCTCATCTTCTATCCAGACAAAGTTATCTGTGCATGTTTTCGCCATTGTGTCTTCTTTGTTTTGGTTTGTAATCACCGTGTTGTAGAGGAAGAAAAAATGAATGAATAAATTAATGACTGACTGACTGAAGTGGTCTCGTGTAGCACACTTAAGACTCATTACTAATGTGTAGTTCATTTAATTCACGAAAACAGTTTAACAGAAAATAATGGCAGTTTTTTTAAAAGCTTCCATGTAAAGTGACCCAGTGACTGAAATTTAAAATATAATACCTTAATATAGGCTTTAATGCTTCTTATTTTTTATATTAACATTCTTTTTATTAAAAAAAATCACACTTCATGTTTAATTCATGTTCACAAACAGCATTGAAAGCTATTGTAATCATAAGAAGTTGATAACTGAAGTGTATAAGTCAATATTTAATCAGTAATACTTAATTAATATGAAAGTAATACAAGAAAGTAGGTCTGCAAAGAAGTCCCATATGATAATAATAATAATAATAATAAAAAAAAGTTTCCATATAAAGTTTGCCGAGAAGCTGCTCAAAATGTTTTGATGACCATATAAATTTTGAAGCAGTTTCACTGTACTGTACATTACTGTAGCTTTGGTCAAATCCAGCCACGGCTAGGGCAGAAGTGCATATAAAGTAGGACAAAAACACTAAATGGTGCAGATAAAAATAAAAACTGGTGCATGCAATTTTAAAAGTTACACGCACAAGAGGATGTGCACAGAAAAAAAAAGTATTTGGAGCTCTGTAAATAGTACCTCTTCTGCCTGATATAGTGGAGTCAAGAGCAGGCATGTATAAAACATGAGGTCATGCTCTTCATTCAAGGATTTTTTCTTAACACATTCACAAGATGGATGGAGAGTTGGAAATAAAGGAAATAATACGTGCTTATATTTTATCAGCTGTCTGGAACATGTTGAAAAGTGCAATAAATATTCTTGTGGATAAAGTCTTGTATTATGCTCTATTAAATGTTACAAAGAAGTTACATAAAGGTCTGAAAATTAATCACATGGTCTAGTCTGCATTCACATTCCCCTGTGACTTTTAATGTAATCTTACCTTAAAAGATGTATAGGCGCCTGTTTCAAAATGACACTGGCATTTACGGGTGAAATAAAATGGGTTATTGTTCAGACTCTGAATTGTTACTTTAATGCCAAAATATTGCACACCACGTTCATAATTATGCAAGGAAGGGCTCTTAAAGGATGAGTCATACAAAAGATGAAAAACAACAGGGTGAAAGCTGTCTGATTGTCTCTCTGTTTGCTGTCATGTCAACACTCCCCCTCCCTCATCAGCTAGCACCAGTTACCTAAATTGAAAGCATGATCAGAATGATTTGATTTTGGATCAGGCTTCTGAAACAAAGACGTCATGAAATGCATCCCCGCATTTTGAACTGCTTTTTTTTTTACTACTTGTACCGACACCCTCTCATAAAAAGAGGGCATTTTGTATCTGCAGGACCCTCCATAAGCTCTTTGGTGAAGGTAAGTAATGAGTGATGGTTTACCCCTCAGAGAGAAACTGCTGCTTACAGCAGATTTCAGTAGTCTGTGCTCTTCATGGTGAAGGGAAGGAGGCTGAGGAATAGATCTACCAGCTGGAGCCCCGAGACCCCCGTGGTCTGTCTGGTAAAAGGCTCAGAGTGGAGAGGGGAAGACCCCTATCACTGCACAAAATGTCTTCTTTAACAAGCCACTGAGTCTGATACTCAATCTTCATTTTCTGCAGTTTTATATTTTAAAGTCCCCTCCACGCAAACGAATGTGACTTTACTTGTTTGACCTTCACAGTGCAGGATGATGTATGTGCAGATTTTTACACTACAAGGTTTTCACATTATCTGCTGAAGAGGGAAAGTTTCTCCGCGCTCACCTTAAATCTGTGTTTTAGGCGTGTACACATGCTTTTGTGATATGACTAGTTTGGGGGGAAAAAAAAATCCTGGCACAATTTGCAACTAACACAGGAGTTTTGTGGAAACATGAGGCCTCCTGTGCACAAACTCTGAGAGTGGACTTCTCAGGGAGGTAGCAGACATGAGAAATGAGAATATTTCCAAATGCAGTTTTAAGATTTTTAACATGGTAATTGGAAAAAAACACAGTACTATGAAACACAACATTAAAACCATTGACAGGTGAAGTGAATAACATTGATCATCTCCTTACAATGCAATGTTCTGCTGGGAAATCTTGGGTCCTGGCATTCATGTGGATACCATTTGATATCCACCACCACTCAACCACAATGAGCCATGCCACACTGCTCAGAATTGGCCCAAGGAACCTGACACAAAGCTCAAGGCATCAACCTGGCCTCCAAATTCCTCAGATGCCAGTCCAGGACATGCCAATACCGCATCTTGCAACCCATGAGAAGCAAAGGATCTGCGGCCAACGCCAGACAGACACGACAGGGCACCCCCAGAAGTCCTGCGTCCATGCCTCAATAGGTCTGGGTGCTGGCACATCCTAGGGATGCTTGATCTGATTGGTATCTATAGAATTCGGAGGCCATGTCGACACCTTGAGCTTTGGGTCACGTTCCTCGGGGCCATTCCTGAGTAGTTTGTCAAGGGTGGCATGGCGCATTGTCCTGGTGGGTGGTGCGAATCAAGCAGCATCCACACAAATGCAAGGACCAAAGGTTTCCCAGCAGAACATTGCATTGTACCAAGATGATCAATGGTATTCACTTCACCTGTCTGTGGTTTTAATGTTGTGCATGATCTGTGTTTATCAGACACTGATTATTATTTAAAGCTTAGTATTGCCGATTTTGTAGTTCTGTGCCGATCAGAGAGCCCACTTGCTAATCAATCATTGTGTTCTGCTCATTCATTTAAAATATGTGGCAGTTAGTCTTGAGCCCTGCTTTTTAGCCTACGCAAAATTGACACAATAGAAAAACATCGGCCACTGCCATCAGTAAATGTCATCTTATTTGCTGATAGGCCAGTGGCAGTCAATAAGGGGAATATCGGCTGATGTTCAGCCAATACATCGTTGCATCGCTATATTTAAATATGTATCAAAGCATGTCTGAGAAGTTGTTTTACGTGAGTGGCAAAAGCCTCACATTACAAATTGTTACCTAATTTGTAAGATAAGAATAAAAGGGGACTGGAAAACTTGACAGAGAGAAAGTAACATCAGGTGAATGGGTTGAGTTGTTTTGGAGCTTTGAAGTATGCTTGGAGGTTTGGTTGGGGAGTTTCTAGACCAATAAAAGCTCCTTTATAGGACACATACAGAAGACAACATTAAAAGGACACCGTGAATGTGCATCTCACTCTGCTTCATCCTGAAAGAAGGGACAAGCCATTCTAAGAGCTTTCCAGTGTTAACTGGGCGCCTCCTAATTAATTAGGGACATGGAGTGGCGAGTCCACCTTATTAATTACTGCTCTAAGCTTGAAAATAATTGGAGCTTCTGAGAAGGCGATTCAAAAGAGGGAAGCTCTTTCCAAAAAATTCCCTTTTGAAGGAAGTAGTTAAAAGGCGCAGGCTCTGGACAGAGACGAGCCCATTTCCAAGGCTTGTCTTTGAAACTAATGAATCACAGTATATCGTGGCCTTGCAGCCGCAAGGGTAACAAGAAAGGTACAAAGGCTAGAGTTAACCTCAGTGCATCCTTCACCGGGAAGTAAGGTTTAGAAAATGGTGTGAGCATGTTTGAATTTTGCTGATGAGAATTTGTCTGCAGAAGAGAGAGAATAAGTGAGCACTGGTGGGAGCATGCAGTGTATCCAGGTTTTGTGTGTGTTCATGTATGTTAATGGCTGATGGAAAAGGCTGTTTGGGCCCTCTCCACAATTACTTTCACTAAACTGTACAGTACACACCTGCCAATGACTCGTTCGCCCACTATTTAACTGCCCATGCGTCTCCATGTCTCTGGGAATGTTGGCTAATAGATCAGAGGACAAGCTGATTACTTACTGACAGGGGATACAGATGTGTGCCTCAGATAAGACAATCAGGAGCAAGGCTCTATGATAATGTCATGTCCACAGTGATTACGGGAGCATGGCAGGAAGAGCACATACAGCATCTCAAGCTTTA
Organism: Epinephelus fuscoguttatus; assembly: GCF_011397635.1. NCBI lineage: Eukaryota > Metazoa > Chordata > Actinopteri > Perciformes > Serranidae > Epinephelus > Epinephelus fuscoguttatus. The sequence goes on from NC_064771.1 coordinate 26,089,134, forward strand.
ATGCCTTAGTGGATAGAGACTTCAAGTCACCAGTTCATCCTGCCTTTCCTTAGAAACGTCTTCCTTCCCTCCCTCCCTTCTCATGATGAGCTCCTCTTTATCCACACGTTCTTACTCCAGCTCTACAACGAGGGGTTGTAAGGATGTTGGACAAGCGTGTAACTATGGAAACAAAGTATTTAATGGGATTTCAACAAGGGGAAGCTTTTGTTCTTATCCAGTTAATCTTCAGATAATTGGAGACTTGTGTTGCTCAAGAGGAATGGCAATTACTGGGTTTCGATTTTATGTGGTAAAAACACATTCACTGTTCATAAGATGTGTGAAAGGTTTAAAACTAAGATTTGAAAGACTGTAATGCCTTGTATAAACAACTTAAACCCATTTTAAAACACTCATAATCAGTCTGGGGACAAGAACAACCTCGGGTCAACCAGTAGATCAACCATTATAACATTTTCAATAAGCTACTCCAGTTATTATACTCTCTCCAAATCTCACTCATGTTTACACTGTTGCCTGACTGCATCTCGTGACATCTTGTGATATTTCAGAAAGAGACTTCAGTTCTCTATACTGGACCTGCACTGCACTGTCTATGTTTACGCCCCTGTGGAGATGTAAGTGGTATGTAATGCAACGTGATGGTCGGACACTGGTTTGCTGTGTGCAAGTAGATCTAAAGGTAAGATCTGCTATACCGGTCTGGTCTGGTGTTTGGCCTGATATCAACCGTTTTTTTCACCGGCCCAACCCAATCAAATGTGCCTCCCGAATTTAATCTGGAGGAGACCAGAGGGTGAGCACTACGCTTTTGCTACACCACCGTCACTGTTATCAGTGGTGACCGCCTGTAACCACTGAATTAGCGCAGCGCAGAGCAGCGGTGATTAGCTAGCCAGTTGGATACACGTGGCTGGATCGTCTACTGCAATAATGAACAGAGAAGCTCGGATTACAACGCACACAGAGGGAGCAAGACTCAGGAAAGCATTACTCCACTATATCTTTACAATGCAAATAGTTGTTTGCTGCTATATTAATGCTCTGACTGTCACATGAAGAACCTTTAAGGACCCTTCAGTACAGTGTTGAATGTCTGAAAGCCATGCCCAGAAACATTTTCCTGCAAACCTCATGAGTATGAAGAAGTTATTATAGACATTCAAATCTGTAATAAACACACTTTAAACTGTTCAGTTCGAGTGAGCACTGAAGCCCAGACTTGTGGAAGGATTTGATACACTCCTTGCCTCACTCCTGGCTTAATGACAAGAGGAAGGATTTGACACACATGGGACACATTGAGTTTGACGTTTCTTAAACAATCTGTGTGTGGCTCAGCAGCCAACGACACTCTACAACCCTACAAAAGAGGTCACAAAAGATGTATGTTTTCCAAAAGGGTTGGTTATTTGTGTGTCGTCTTTATCCTTCTGTTTGTCCAGCTCCCCAGGAGAGACTGTTTCCTGCCTGTGTTATGAATGAGACATGAGGACGTCTTATTGAGAGAAGCAACAGGTCACAGACCAGCAGCAGCCCAGCCTGAGATATGGAGTAAAAAACATCCCATAGACCCAATACGCAAACTGGGACAAATTGTGTCTGGATCTCGTCCAGGCTGAATTTTATTGTTCTTCCGAACACCACAGAGATAGAAGTTTGCAGCCAGGCCTTTCACTCAGGAAACACATCCTCTGCCTGCCCTCTGTCCAGGGAAAAGTCCTGATTAAAGTGTGTATGTTTGTCTCGCAGCACAACAGACTCCAAAAGATGGATAGCCAAACCTCCAGGCCCCTTATGCTTAAGGCTAAACAACATGATGAGCAGGGAGAAACCCCAAGTGCAGGCAACCGAGAACATCCTCCACCCAGCTGACGAGCCCCAGGCCTCCTCTCAGTGATCCTGCAGTCCATTAGAAAGGGAAACACGGATGGAAAGCATGCCGCCTGCTCAGCTTGGGACTCATATTGATATGCCTGGAGGCCTCACAGTCAAAGCCACAAAGCAGCAAAAGCTGCAAGAACAGCTTGATCATAAATAGTTCCATACCCAGTGGTCAAAGCTCAACAACCATCCCTACCACTGATTCGGATGTGCATAAGCTTCAGGGTTTCTCTGTGTGCATTAGGGACCTTAACCTTCAGGTAATAAAGAACAATGGCGCTATCTCACAAAGCAAATGGCATGTGAAGTTTCCGTTTAGTCAATGATTAATTAAATTGATCTGAGATGATGAGATGCCACCAGGGATTAGACTCTGGTGCAAATCTAGCAGAGCATGAGCAATACTGCTGTGCTAACACTGCACTGAGGGTAATTTAAAGTTTAATTTCCACCAGCTGGACTCACATTTTATCATGAGTACCTTCATACTGATAGCATCATCATTACCACCTCTGCTAATTAATGAAAACCTGAGCTCACTCCTGCAGGAAGCAGCCACCTTTCATGTATGGTCAGAGAGCTGACTACATTTTGATCATTTTGATCTCTAATCCTTGACATCTCCTGAAACAGAATTTTCCAATTTATATGTTTGGCATTGAACTTTGGAATCAAACTACTCATTAAAGAAGTGCTGCAAAATTAACATCCACTTCAGGGCTTTATCCACTGTTGGTTTTCCTGCATGAATGCTTCTCCAACTCTAAGCACGGAGGACTACAGTAGCTAATGATCAAAAATACACTGCTTACAAAAAACACTGGCAGCTAAAACCAATACTGTCTAGAGCACATGCTCTTCTCTTGTGGGTAATTTGTTGACTATTTCCCACGAGGCCCCAATTGATGAGGATACAAACGAATATGTCCTTCGCGTTTGAGTTTAAATGAGTCTATCTGCAGACGCCGTTGCACATAAAAATGTCATCTTCTTACAAATGAGAGCAAGCATCATTAATTGCTGAGTCACCCTAAAAATTGTTTATTTGATGTTGATACTCTAGAGCAGTTGGATGCAGAAGAAAGCTGAGAACAGAGCAGTGAAGATACAGCAAAACACAGATGCATAAAAAGGCAGCATTTCCACATGAAGAGGGCCTTGATCTCTCAGGCAGCCTTCTCTTGAACCATCATCTGGAGCGCCGGTTCACACGGTTGACATGTTGCTCCAGGCGGTGTGCGCCCTTTCCATCCCGACAACAGGCTGCTTTCAAAGGGTGTCCGGAAATGTAGGAATATCTGACGCCTGTGTCTCCTGCTTCCTCGACGCTTAATGCCAAAGAGCAGACACACCAAACAGTCTTCCATACTGGCTTGCAAACACACTGGCTTTGTACTATCGGGCGTAGTTTTCATCATGTTACAGCCTTTCTAAATGTCATCAGTGCCACTGACACAACGCAGCTCACCATCAGAGGAAGGAGCAGAGCTTTGGTGCAGGCAGACATCAGAAACAGCAAACATTTTCTCAGATAGTGATTGGAAATACTGACAAGGTAAGACAAGGGAACAGTTACAATGTCACCTTTGCATGGTTGTTGTTTTAACCAGACATCGTCACTGGGAGGAAGCTACAAAGTAACATCAGGGTTCCCACACATTTTCATGGACAAAGTTTCAAAACTTTTCCGTGAATTTTCAAGAATCCATAATACTTTAGTTTTCTTGCACCACTTTCCTAACCTGGAAATCCAGATGCCACGCCCCTAGCAAATTCTAATTTGCACTGCACGAGAATGTGGCCCCGACGAGCAGAGCCCACTAAATCGCTAATCGGACCAATCAGATCAGTCTATCTGACAGAGGCAGGCTCTGGGCGGGTGTAACATGATGAGGACAGCTCTGTGCCGTAGGAGTTGAAAAGTAAACAGCCAAGATGGCAGCTGCTGAAGACCTGCGTCCATTCAATTTAGCTTTGGAAGAAACGCTAAGCCAACTACACTTATCTTTTTCCTTGAGAGAGGAACAGAAAACTGCCCTAGAAGCCTTTGTTTCCAGGAAGGACGTTTTTGCTGTTTTGCCAACGGGATACAACAAAAGCTTAATATATCAGTTAGCCCCACTGGTCGGCAAACAATTGCTATCCAATTGCGTGCGGCGGTATTTGAAATGCCTCAGTTAGTGCCGCCCCTGGGGGAGGAGGGGTGTATTGGTGAGGGCCAGACTCAAAATCTTTCTAGATTTGAGTCTGGATTTCCAGGCTACCACTTTACCAATGTTTCCAAACATATGAGATTCAAACTCTATTCAAATATAATTTCAGCTAAGTGACATACATGAAGGGAAGGCAGGGAAAAATGAGGAAGCATAAGTGATGGTACACAAAACTTCAACTGCTACAGAAATTAAATTTGCATGTGGAAGGTTATCCACAGGAGATTACTGCTACAACCTCATTACACACAAAAGCTTTTAATGATTTTTACAAATTCAATGATTTTTCCAGGCTTGGAAAACAGGATTGTGAAATCCCGTAACAGTGGGAATCCTGTAATATCACAAATTTTGACTTACTATACACAACTATCATGAAGAGATTCATTGCAGTATGGGCCCTACCTTGAACCCTGCACAAAGCGGTCTGCACAGCACAACTGTTATTTCTAGTTTCAGACCAATGCAGTGATCATTTTCACATCCAGCACCCACATTTTGTAAGTAGCAAATGTACTTGCACCCATCTGTACACCCATGGGTGTGTTGGTCTTACAGTGAGGTGTGGTCAGGCACATGGATGATGTATTGTAATTTTAAGGCAGCAGAAAGTGATTGCATCATTGATCAACAAAAACCAAGGGTTCATCCTAATATCCCTCCTGGAATCCTCTATCCTCTGTGTTCCATCACTCGACCTGAAAATCAATTGACACCCGCCCTCTTGAAGAACATCTCAATTTATTAAATGTGCTCGGAGGAGTAGAGGAGAGAGGAGGCTTTCAGCAGGGAGGGAAGCAAGGATACACGAGTGCAGCCTTTACGGGAGTCTTTTACCGACCGACACACACCCCTGATTGGATATCAGTTATTGATTGGACAGCCCAATGGACTGATTTAATACATCACAACATCACTGGAGTTTCATACTCAGAGGGAAGACAAATTAGTGAGTTAATTCAAGCGTATCACTTCTAAGTATTTGTTTTCTGATTTTCCATCAACTTAAAAATCTGAACAAGAAAAGGAGCATAAAAAACCTTCGTTTATTAGAAACATTTTTCTGTTCACAATCTGTAATTTCCCTCATTAACTTTTATTCTTGAAACAATTAAAGTCAGACAGAGTCTGACTGTCAATAAGAAACATTTGTACGTCAGTGATTGTCATTTCAGTCACACGTGAGGCTGATCATTCCTGAGTCTCCGTGTGATGAGTTACAGAATTTCAATTTTCCCTGAAACATTTTGCCTAATGAATTATTTCCAGTGTTCAAAAGACACCATAGTAATATTCTGGATGATTAAAAAAGAAACCCACAACCAGAATATCAATAAATACAGATACAAATGATTGATAAATCATATAAAGGCATTCTGTGACTGTGCCAAGATGCGAGGAAGAGACGCAAGTGAGGGAAACGTGGATTCAAGATCGGGTATTGGCATGAACCCCAAATCTTAAGTCAATGGCTCAGTATTTTCCTGCAATTGAAAGGACACATTATTCAGTTAGTAAGATGCGCCTCCACAGGAGGGTTCACAATGCTCGTACACTCTGCTTGTTACACACACAGGGAGGTACAAAGGGGTTGCAGGTGGGTGAAATAATGCATCATTAATGAGGAAAATATCTCTAAAATTTGAACGTAGCAGAGAGCAGAGCAGAGCTGCTGTCCAGCTCTCTATTAAGGGAGACGCTGTGCATATTTAAACACAAGGAGCAGTGTAACTTCACTGATTATTTCAGAGTTTTTGTTTCCTCTGTCAGGTTTAGTTTTGCTGCTTAGATGTCCCAGGATATTTGCTGCAGTGACATTTCTGCTCTTACTGCATTACTCTCAACAGAGAAACACCCGCTTCTCCAATTTGCCGAATCCACCATGTAAATTGGTGCGGCAAGTGCAGGTGCACCTGACTTTTAAAGGGAATGGGATATGACACTCTGACTGGTTGAATTCATGCTACACTCAAAAAACACACCTTTGATTAATTAAGGGACTAAATACAACCACTTTGACCCTTGGGTTTTATTTTGCACCCAGATTATGTGCCGTACAGCCAAAGTGAAATTGGACACACCCTAAATGCACTTGCGCCATCATAGATCATTTGAATAGCGCCCCATGAAGTCAATAGCTCATGACTTTTTTTGAGACTATCTGTCTCTGTTAAAGTCACCAATTTGTCACGAATGGATTGATGGTATGTGACAGCTCAGCGTGCCGTCGGTGTCAAATGGATTTGAAAGATGAGAATATCTGAATTCTACGTAAGAATATGATGAAACTGACATTCGCTGCTTAGTATTAAAGTTTCACATCGAAAGTTTCAAATCAAAGCGGGTATATAAAGTCACAGATTGTAGCTTAAAACTTTTTGTTCAGTGTGTAGTTCACTGAGGACAAATTTAATTCCCTAAAGCTGTTGACTGGGCTCACTAAGAAGAGGTTTGTTTTATTGGGCCAAAACTGTTATAACAGGGCTCAAGCTGAAGTTTAAACATAAGACCTTCAAATGTCAAAGTTACAACCTCTACAATAAGTCAGTCGCCAAGCTAAAATAACATATTAAGGAGACTTAAGGTCAGATATTTAATCCATTGAGTTAAATAAAGATGACTTAATTTTTGCAATAAATGGGCTTTAAAACAGAAACAAAGTCTGTAATCATTTCAAGCAGTTTGCGATAAACTATGCATGCACCCCAGCCTTCCTAGGCAACCTCTAGTACTCTCTTTTACACTGCAGGGGTGATGTGAGTTCAGACACACACTGAGCATTCACCTCTCAATACAACAAAAATGATGGCGTTCAGCTGTGCAGCACACCTTGCTCGTGCTTTGTTGCCAGCGCTATTTATTAACAAAGACCTGGGAAAACAAAAATAAATCTGAGGGTTTAAACCAAATCATTTAATTCTGGACCACATCTTTTTTTCCCCCTCCTCTACTGATGCCGGCTGTGTTTGAACAACTGGATTTCATCAGCAGCATGTGGCCAATCTGCCAGCAACCTCAGACAAAAAACCCTCACTTAATGTCAGCGCAGCAGGTTCGGTTCTGGCTCCGGCTCTGGCACACTGATCCGCAGAGCAAACTCGCTCAATAGCACACATCCTCCTCAAATCCACATCCTATTTGCGATTCGTCTTGTCAAACATGCGTGGCATGAAGTAGTTTCTATTTTGATTCTCTGAAGTGGTATTTTGACTTATCGCAGGGGTGTGTGAGAATCCGCAGATGATGAAAATCCAGCCCTTGCCGGTAATTAAACCTTGTTATCCAGACTTGCTATAAGTGTTGAGAGTAAATTCTGACAGATTGGTATTTGGAATGCATGGAGGTTTGTTTGAGTAAAGTCTTTCCATCATGCTCAAGCTCATTAGAAAGATCTAGATTGCACCTCTCCGTCGTCTGTGTTTGTTCCTCTTGGCCCGGGGTTTGAGCTCAGCTGTGGACTTTACATTTAATGCTATTGGACAATGATGACAGTTGTGCTGGATGAGGGCGATGCATGGGAATGCAAGGTGTTTTTCCACTGTAGCTGATCACAGGGGGAAAGTTTGGTTCCCATTCTGAAATGAAATGTTTTCACTGTAAGAGGACGTAATTCCCTGCTATAAATGGAGCTGGTGAAAATGTGACAATCTGCAAGTCAGCTTTGCAAAATCCCCACCTGTGCAAAGCTGGAATGTTATTCGACAGAAGGACTGAATGTGATTTCCCATCAAAATATTTTCAAAGTAGGTAAGCCATAAAATTGCGGTCGCTGGTGTTGAAAGCTTTGTCCCACAGTCTGCAGGTGGAATTTACATATATTAAGTCTGGGAAAACAAGTGAGATTCATGGCTGACTCTGACATAAAAACCCATCCGCTCTCTCCCTCTTTGCTTCCCTCTCCCTTTTTGCTCTCTATCACACAGACAGCTCTGCTTGTTCCTGGTTGCTCATGTGTGGCAGCAGAGCTGGATGGAAAACATATTGCTCCATCAATCACGTCCCATTCTTCTCAGCAACACCGAGGTTGTCTGAGAGCCGAGGCCACGTTCAGTCAGCCCTCGTGTAAAAATGCAAAGATGACAAATATTCCTCCGAACAGATCCAGACTCTCTGTCAAACTGTACCTATTCTGATAACCTGATCTCTTTCAAATGATGTTCCCCCCCGTGCCGGTCCCTTGACTGACACTGTGTTGACAGTATCTTAATATACAGAGTGAGGAGTGTGTGCTGCGTTCAAACAAAAGCCGCCTTCTCCCCTGTGTTATGCCAATAGATCAAATAAAAAGATAGAGGGAGAAGAAGGAGGAAGATGTCGGTTTACATCAATGTCTGGCTGATGTATTCAGGAATTCCTGTCTTTCAAGTCTTTGTTTCAGCACACGAAAAAGACCAAAGCACGGAGAGCACTGCACTAGCAGTGAAAGAGAGAAAGATTTCCCCCTTTCCCTGGCTGTTATGTGTAACACACAACTTGGCTACAGTCCCGGTTGTAGCCCCTGGGCAGTGCATATGTCACCCATTTGTACTGCGGAAAGCACTCTAAGGCCAAGTATGAATGGAGGGAACACTTACTCGTTTTTCTCCAGAGCCAGGAGCAGCTGCTCACCTTCCGCTTCAATCAGGAGCTTCAGTGATGCAGGATGACTCTGAAGAGAAAACAGACAGGAGAGGGGATGAGAAAGATTGGTTATGGAGTCAGCCAGACAGTGTTTTGATTGAAGGGAGATGACTTTGGTTCTCTGGTAGCTAGCATGGTTTGGATATGAGAAAATAAATGGGTGCTGTGTGGCAATAAAACAAAAAAACAGCAAATAGTTCTTAAAAAGCTTAATTACAATCCTGATGAAACTTTGACTGAGCCACCCAGCGCTGTGAGAAAACATGCGAGAAAGCTGTTTTCAATTGAGTGGTTCGGAAATCCTTATGAAGCGACTTTGTACCTAAGAACAAGGGCTGAGAGGATTAGCTTTATGTTTCTATTCCATTTGACATTAATCCCACAGAATGCCACGAGTCTTCGCACCCCTGAGTTACAACACTGAGAGAGACCGTGTGTCTCTGTTAGAGTCAGATGAAGTGGCACCGAGTCGTACATCACTCCTGTCGGTCGTGCTGTGCACACACACGCACTCATCCTCACCACGTCTTGTGTGCTGCGCTCTCGCTCAGGCACAGAAACACACACAAAAACTCCCTCTGTCTCACATTCTCCATCGCTTGGCAACCACACACACAAACACATTTCGCTCACGTAGTTCAATCTGGGTCAACTGTGGCAAAGAGCGCCGCTCTGGGTTAAGTCATCCATCACCCCCCGTGGAGAAGAATGTCTAGTGGATCATAAGAGGATATGGAAGCAGAACACTTAAGGTTTTAGGCAGTATCATCATCGCAAAAGCCATGTGGGACTGAACTTCCAGCTATTTTCTGTTCCGACAGCTTCCTATATGCACGCTTTGACCTCACTCACCCCGCGCAGTGTTTGTGACGACTGCCATTTTCTAACTTCAGGGAAAACATAGATAGTACACTGATTGTTTGTACTTGTTATCAGGGGAGTAATATATTCAAATCAGCTCTTAAATTCACCTTCATTATTAGTGTTCTTTAATTCGCTGATCGGGAGTTTTGTTTTGTTTTTTGGGTAATAACATCCCAAAGAAACCTTGTGGCACCATGTCTGTTTGGTTAAGCTAGAACAAATTAATTCACTAATGAATTGACTCAATAACACAACCTGGAAACTCAAGCTGTGTTTTTAAGTCTGCCTGGCAGCCATGTATTTTGTTTTTTTTATAAAGTCTGGGATTATAACACCAAACAGAGCCAAGGAGCCCAGATTTCAAAAACATTGCATTAATGTTCCATCAGACTGTGTGGTGTTGTCTTCCTATCTTAGATGCAGATACTGTGCAGCCGTCTGTGCTTAAATATACCCACACTATACCTACACCCACACTACTTCTCCACTCCTAGAGCCAACACTCTTCAGTCATCTCACTTGTACAGTGTGTGCTACGGTTTGAACCGTTGTGCTAGATTTGTGGTTACAACATATGATATGAGGGGTTTCCAGATTTTATTAAATTGTTGGAGCCTGTCTTTCAGGGCCCATCTTACCCTTTCCAACTGGAGTCTGTTAGTTAAATCCTCTAGCCACATCTGAGAGGTAGGGACTGTTGTGTGCCTCCATAAAATGAGAATTAATTTCTTTGCTGTTATGAGGCAATAAGAGAGAAAATGCTGCTGTGTCGCATTTAGCTTTCTGAAGGTCTCGGATATTCCAAGAATAATGAGCAGAGGCTCTGGCCTGATCGTAGTGTTCATGACCTCAGATATCAATCCAAAAAGATTGAACCTTTGGATATAAAGCAAATTTATGTAGAAGGGTCACACGTAGGCGACACTTCTGGGTAGATATTATGTAGTTTCTCCTTTGAGTAGTGAAGCCCGTATGTAATTTTAAATTGGATGAGACGGTGTATTCTAATATTTGTTGATGCAAGATGTTTACTTTAATTTGAATTAAAAGTAAAGGTATGCAGGATCCCCCCCCCCCCCAAAAAAAAAAAATATAACAGGCCTGTCTAACTGCAGCCTGCAGGCCACACCTGGTCCACAAGCAACCTCTGAGTGGCCCCAATTTTACTGGCACTTTTATTGGTACTTTTTAAAGCTTTGGTTTAATTCATTATTATTCTGTCATTTCTGTTTGTCATTGATGCTGCTCTGTTCTGTTCCCTAGGGGTCTTTGCTGCTGCACTCCCAGCCTTAGGCTTTCCATGTATGCGCATGGAAGGGCAGGGAGGTGTGCTCTTTCTGCCTCAGGCTTTTCTCACATGTGCATGGAGAGCGGAGAGGAGTGCTCTCTCCATCTTCAGCTTTCCACATGGGCTCGCGTAGGGGCAGAGAGGCGCCAGAACAAAGCCATATCGCCAAATATCAAATTGCAATGGAAATTAAGTTTTCTTTGACTTGTTACTGTATGTACAGTACAACCTTTGCCGGTAAAAAGCCAATACTTTATCACTACACACAAGCTGTCTGCTTGTAGTTTAACTGTTTAGAGTCAAATTTACCAGAGGTAGCCGTCCTGTTATTCTCATCAGCTGCAAAAGGAGGCACGCAGAGGACAGGAGCAGTCACCGACAATGACTGATGTCTGTGTTGGTCATTCTTCATTAACATTACTTATTTACTTTCAGTATTGTGACCTCAAAAATATTTTTTATTTTGGGGCGTCAGTGGCTTAGTGGTAGAGCAGGCGCCCCATGTATAAGGCTGTTGCCGCAGCGGCCAGGGTTCGAATCCAGCCTGTGGCCCTTTGCTGCATGTCATCCCCCCCTCTCTCTCTCCCCCTCTTCACACTTACCTGTCCTGTCCAATAAAGGCAAAATGCCCTAAAAATATCTTTAAAAAATTGTTTATTTTATTGACATTTAAAATTGTTTCACTGAGTTTATATTGTGGCTTTGTTGTTGTAGACATGGCAGTTGCTGCCACATGCTGTATAAAGAATACATCCAATGATTTTTTTCTCAACTTTTGACCTCAGAGGAAAACGTCATGAGGTGAGGTGTGTCCATGTGTGTGTTTATGGGAGACAGATGGGAGAGGGAGAAGAAGGGATACTGGTAGAGAGATACAGAGTGTGTTATTGGTTACAGTTATTGTATATTAAAGTTTAGCTCTAAATTCAAGAGGCAGAGTGCTGTAAACTTTGAATGAGTCCAATCTTATATTTAACTTCCTGAATATTTAATCTGGGGTTGAATTTTTTTCACAACAGTTTTAAAAGCAAAACTTGATTCTAAAAGACTTAAGATCTTAATTGGTGGCCAAAGATCAAACCCCCAACAGCCAACAACACACACACACACACGCAAAACATGAAGCCAAAACCATCCTCACATTTTCGCTATTCTAAATCCATGCCCATTTCTGCTGTTTACCTTGTGGGTATCACAATGAAAGCTAAAATAGTTGCCACTATAGTAACGGCATGAATCCCTGTCTCTGAGTATCATAAGGGCCAGTTCCCATGCCACATTTTTGGGCCCTCAAATCCACTGAATTTCAATGTAGACGTGTGGTGGGCATGCTCAAAAGTGAGAGTGCCCTAAAATAAACAAAGTTCAACTTTTGGAATGCAGCAACATGCACCACATGTCATGTGATGAGGAACAACCAATCACAGCCAGCAGATATCTTTTCTTTCTCTCAAAAATATCAGTCTTTTTTATGTAAAGAGTAGAAGTTGGTCATTTTAGTGTACGGCTACCCAGAGCTTTACCAGGGACCCAGGGACAGATGAAAGTTCTGGACAACACATTCTCATTCTGACCTCGTCACATATAGACGTTTTGATCATGGACTTTCCACGTCCACAACGTGAAAGGTACCCCGGGTGCGTTGATGCTCTGGGACACAGTGTCAAGTTCTGCCTGTTACATGCATTGTCTTCTTTCAAGATACACTTCTGTTTTCCCAGGAAATAAATGCACTATGGCGGTACAACACCACAAATTGACGTTTAACACACATGGTTGGGTTTAGACAACAAGAGCACGTGGTTAGGTTTAGGAAAAAAGATCAGGGTTTGGCTTTAGAGTCATACGGGATGCTAACACTGCTCTCTGGGGTGAAAGTCGTGTTGGTTGGACCCATGCACCACCCCTCCGGCCCGCCCCACTCAGACTTTCGCCGCCTTAACTTTCGTCCTTGTCCTGCTGCGTTTCCCCCTGACGCCACCGGGTGTCCTTAAACTATAACGGAAACCAGCTGCGCATCATGCCGACGTTAAAGGACACCTTTTTCCATTGGTTTCTGACATCGCAAGTCACTGCCTGAGCACTTGATTTTGAAGACTTTGGAGTGAGACTGGGCTCTTCTGGAGAATCCAAAAAAAGATTTTGATATTGCTTTTATGAGTATATTAATGTGGAAATTTGGACCTTTTGGTGGTGCTACAGCAAATGTAATGAAAATGATGAAGAGAGATGAAGAGGTAACCAAAATCATTAGGAGTCATATGCAGGAAACCATAATTATAAATGCCAGATTTCATGACATCAGTTACGTCAGGATATCTGGAGCAGTGTAAAAGAAAACACAGAGCAAATGTGTAAAAAATAATCTGTTCAATTTTCATCCACTACTTCCACTTCACCTCGGGTTTGAGCTGGCTGATGGGTTTCCAGTCTTGTCCAACAAGCTGAAGAGGTACTGTGGTCCCATAGTGTTTCTGCTTTGCTGTTGGTCTGTGCTGAACAGTCGTGCTCAAAAGATTCCCTGTAAGAGAAAATATATAAATACCATGTGAGAATACACAAAAAACTTCAAAGTGTTCCTCCTTTAATCTAAAATCTCTCAGCATCTGTAAAACCAGACCATGTCCATCTTTGCGAACACAAATAATGGGTACATTTTCTAAACTGATTTTAAACAAACAACACGGATAATGAATTCCTCCCCGCTATTAGAGGCCTGAGCCTGGTGTTCATTAACGACATCAGAACACAACCTGACAGTAAAGCTGCCTTGTAATATTAAGTGTCACTTAAACAAAATCACAGTACTTGTATTTGATGGCTATTCTGAGTCGGCGACACACAAATAATGAATGTTTTTGTTTTTCATAACTGACAATTATCTACGCTGAAAAAATGCCATCTCCGCTATGTCCTCGCCCTTCCTGAACATATGTTCACCCCCCTTCTATATGCTGTCAGTAGAACGGAGCCCGTCTGCTCCGTCATTAAGACATGAATACAACAGCACTAATCAGCACTCTCAAACATCAAGCAATGAGAACCGAAGCCTGTGGTGAAACCGTAACCACCCCCTCTGCCACTCACGCTCCATAAATCTCCACAGTTCAGCAAACGAGTTTTGAGCGTGGAGCTGGGGTTGCTGCTGCTGCTGCTGCTGCTGCTGTGATAACTCCTAACACAGGGCTAGTGTCCAGGATGCAGTGCAGGGATTAGACGTAGCTTTGGGGCATTGTTCCCAGCATGCTTTTATCTCCTCTCTCTGTGTTCTGACAGGGTGTTAACCGAGCCTCCGAGAGAGGCTACAATTCTCTGAGCTCTGCTGCGTTGCCAGTCGTTTAAGAATATATTCGTCCCCAAAATCCAATACTGATGTCCCCAAGCGTGCCGCCAGGACCTGAAGTGGCAGAAAAACAGTTACTATCCCAAGGAAGCCAACCACTTACAGCTGAAAAAGAAGCTGCAATCGCTCTAAACATACATCATGAGCACACAGAGAGTGGGAATGCAATAGTTAGAGCCACTGGAGGACGTTGCTAACAGGGTTCCTGCAGTAATCAGCTCCCTGCAGCGGGGAAGCTATTTCCAAGCTTGGGTCTCTTACTAAAACAGCAGGGGTTGTTAGCACCATTTGTTTCAGTGCAAACATCCTAAATCAAATGTTTGCTTGTTGTTTTTTTTTTTTTGTTTTCTTCCACTGATGCTCCGTCGAGTGTTTCCAAACAGCAGGGAAACAGATTTAGCTTGAGGGGTGATGTCAGTGGACTTGTGAGAAGTTATGCGTGTGGTCTGGGCGTTATTTATGCTATGTTTTGAACTTTTGTTACTTCTTAATTTTGAATCACATTTCAAACAAATATCAACACACTCAAGGGGACGCGGATGATTATTACCAGCAGATTCAAGGTTCCTCTTTCGAGGTTCACATCACTTCTGTCTCTCCACGCATGACTCACCCAGCTAAATTGCTGAGTCTGCTTATTATCCAGCATTAATAACCCAGGTCAGGCGCAGCCCCCACCACCACCACCCCCCACCCCCCCGACCCCCACCAGCCGAGCTTTGTTCTGGTTCTCCTCTGAGGAAACCACCACTCTGGAGTTCATCACAGCGCCTCTCCAGCTGATAGCGGAGAGCCAGAGGTGACCAGCTCAGCAGTCCTCATCCAGCTCCAGCCTGATGATGAGAAGCAGGCTCCGGCAAGGAGGGGACGGCAACACACACACACACACCAGCGGGAGAAGCATCCTACCCTCATTAGTCCCAGAAAACCACACCGTCTGGGGGAGGTGGGCATGCTGAGTAAGGGAACGCATGACAACCTCTGTGAAAAGTACGGATGGATAAACACAACAGATGAGGGGAAAGCAGAGAGACGTTTTGACAGAGAAAGGTCAAGTCCACATTGTGGTTAGCCGATCCATGAGAAAACACACACAGACGGAGCGGCCTTTTCTGTGGCATGTTCCACATCAACTTTGAAGACTAGATTTGGTGACTTCAAAGTCTGCCAGTGAATGACCATTTTGTTAATGTGGTGTGCTATGAGATTTAATTCCCTCTTATAAATGGTATTATATTAGTGGAAACAGTCTGCAGTCTCAGTTTTTTTTTTTTTTTCCCCCAGGGTTCTTGGGAGAGACATTTGGTAAAGTTAGAGCGTAGCGAGGCTGTGGTGTGCGGAGTGTGTAAGTGGCTTTTGTTAGCTAGAATGTTATAAGAGCCACCAGAAGCATTAAGGGAGCGGTAAAAGTGGCACCAGAACCCGAAGCCTTATTTATATGTTCAATAAAGGAGAGTGTAAACAGAGGTCTTAATAAAGCAGAGTTCTGGCCATGATCAGCTCCCTTTATGCTTCAGCGTATACAAGGAGAGTTTGTGCCATTTATATTGCCTCAATAAAGTCAATGCTAGGTGGGAGGATTGTGTGACTGTGTGTGTGTTTGTTCTCGTGTGGGTGACTGAAATGTGATACAGACCTCTGACTGGATAAAGTAATTAATTTGGCTTTCCCCAGCAGTGTTGTTAAGAGAAAACTAACAAAACCTATTATGTACTCAGTATGTACGGCCATTGTTTGGTTGTTTTAGTGGTGTAGCAAATTAACAAAAGCACAGATTAAAGGGATACTTCACCCACAAAATGATTATTTGTATATCAATTACTTACCTCATGCTACGCTGAAAATGTGAAGACAGCTTTGTTTTTCTCGCATGCCCCCACGGTGAATGACGAATCCAAAAAAAAAAGTCTTGATGAATTGAAGTCATATGTGACCACATTTAACAACAACAAAACTGTATCAAAACATCCGTTAACAAAGTCTCACACAACTCATGCAGTATAAACATAGTTTTATTTATCCAGTCATACGCTCAGTACTTCCCAAACAGACGGACCTTTCCAGCAAGGAGCTTAAGTAGAAGTGGAACTTATCTATGTTCTCTTCAAAGCCAGACTCCACTGACGTATACATCACTATGACTTCAATTCACCATGAATTTTCTCAGTTATAGATTCTTCATTCGCAGGAGAAAAATTAACAAATTTATTTTTGCTTAAACCTTAGCAATAAAAACACTTCCACATACAGGTGGCACTTGAATTCTGTTCGTGCAATTGTTTTAAATTGTTTTTGTTTGTTTTTTTGCTGGAATAAAAGCTACTCTAGGACTTTCAGGAAAGCTGCATTTGTTAACATGTCTGTCGCTAAATGCTAGCCTGTGCAGTTTGCTAGCCAGGAAATTAAATGCACTTTTTCATTTTACTCTTTAAGGGAACCATTGTGCTTTCTTTCACGCATGTAGCGCCTCCAGCAAACTTATATTTCAAATTAAAGATAATTCAGTTTTGGTAACTTTTAAACCAATCAGAGGCTTGGTCGCTGCCAGCCTGTAGCGTACAGTCAGCAAATTACGAAGTTAGACGTACATGTAGTGTTTAAGGGCACCTTAAGCTAAATGTGCACAACTACACTTTTAAAGTCGTCAAATCGTGGTACTGTTGACCCTACACAACTTGTTGTCTTTGAATCAAGAGTCTTGAAGTTGTTATGGTTTTACTGAGCAATGACTGTTTAAATATGACTTTGCTGTTGACTTTTTGGATTCTTGGTTCACCGTGGAGGCATGCGAGAAAAGCAAAGTTTTCTTCACATTTTAAATGTAACACAAGGTGAGTAATTGATGTACAAATGATCATTGTGTGGGTGAAGTGCTCCTTTAAATAATTGCAGGTCAAAAGGCGTCTAACTGGGCTAAATTTGACTGCAAGGTTTTTGAGGTCGGAGGTTCCCAACCTGGGGATGGGATCTCCCAGGGGGTTTGTAAGTAAATCTGCATTGTCGTGTGTTTACTGACAAGATGGACAAGGAGGAAAAAGTGTTTCTGATACTCAAGTCAATTGTGAATGGTTTCCTGTCTCTGTTCCTATTGTGGCATTCTCTTTGACTTAGTCTTTACCCGTATTTTGCTGTATATTATTGTATGGAATCACTCCATGCTCAGTAATCTTAAACTTACCGTTTTAATTCTAAAAGCCAAACCATAAACAGGGGTTACTTATTAGCCATGGATAGAAACCTGTATGCATTGCACCTTCTTTGCATTTTACATATGAAGCAATGTCTTGTGCATTTGTCCTTGTCAAATAAACAAGTAAATAAATACATAAACAAAATCATGTTTATTTTTTCTTGTGAAATATTGGATTCATTGACCTCTTCAGGATTAAAAACTTCTAAAATGAAGCAATCAGAATAAAGGGACATCACAGGCGAATGGAACTTGTGATAGGGGGGTAAAGGGTCACAAGTCAAAAGGTTGGGAATCCCTGGTCTGGGTCAGTCAGTAGTTGGCTTTGTCATGGTTCCTGTAGCTTAAGGCAGGTTAGATTTATCACGTTTTTAGGCTTTCTTAATGCCTCTTGGAATCAAATTTAAGGCAGTTATACAATAACCAAAACTGAAGACAAAAAAAACACAAGAGCTGACATAAACTACTAGAGTTAGGGACAATTTTGCCCAAATGTTTATTGTGACACAAAACATGACTTGGTGTTTCTATCTGTACATACAGGATTTCACTGCCTTGATTCCCACTGTGCCGAGTGTGAAAAACTTCTTGCGTAACATACCTCAAGACTTGTATGCATTGCCTTGAACCGGTTTCAGCCATGCCACAAAATCTAGGTTAAAAATCCAATTTTGTTGAATTGACACCTCCCCACTTCATCCAGGGCATCGTGACAGCTAGCAAACAGTGGATCCTCTGCTCTGAGCATCCCGGCCAGAAACAAATATGAGTGTTTTTGGTTCACCATCCTAATCTGTGAGACGTTTATGGAACAGGCACTCAGTAAATTATTTTTTAAAAGTAGATGTTACCAATCATCTTAAGCTTTTACAATGCAAAATCAGAAACAAAACATTTAGTAAAATCCTACTTCCCATGTCTGAGCATTCACCAATTATGGCATTATTTGTAGATGAATGAATTCAATGCCTTTGAAAATATTTTAACGATAAACAGGAGCCCTGTTTTTAGTTTGTGGCCCCTTAAAACAAAGCATACTTGTTGCTCATTGTCACTGGTTGTACATACCTGTTGGTTATGAAGAGACCGATCAAAGAATAATTTTTACAGGCACAAAAAGGCAAAATGATCAAGTCATTCACAAGAGAAATTTGGTTGAAAAATGAAGTTTAAAGTTAAAGTTAAAGATAAAGTTGTTTCCACGGCATTACTTTGACCTCTTTCACTTCTCAAACAAAGTCTGGCCTGTTTTAACTTCGATATCCTACTGTGTAGCTGGGTAAAGTAAATCAGCGCTTGCTGGAGTAGTTTACAGTTCCTGATGGTATTTCACAGTATAGAACTCTTTATCAGCACTCTTGAATTAATGCATTCTCCACAGCCTATGAGCTGCTGGTCCAGGGGAACACATGACCTTCCTCAGTTCTTTGCAGATGTCAAGACGTCCTTTCTTACTGCCCTTTTCACAACTCCAGGCCTTCTCTTCCCCCTTCCCGCTGTACCACCAAAACAAATCAACAACTGTTCGGCTTTATTAAACCCCAGAGCCTGCTTCCTCGCAACCAGCTGCAACTCAATCCTTGACAGGCAACCATGAAATAATATATTCATAACAATCTTTGCTTTTCCAACACAAATGGCATGCTGTTCTTTTCATCTGCACACTTGATGATGCCATGCCCCCCACATGTGCACAGGTCCTCGCTAAGATGGGATACAGGCTACACACACGTGCACGGCACACATCAATAAAAGAGCACTCCTAATCACAGTCACCCTTGCCTGATGGCTGGCGCAGGAAAAGCACACAAGGACATACTCCAAAGTCACTTTGACAGCAATTCTTTCCGATCTTGAGAATATGTCAGATTGAAAATGAAAAACAACGCCTTTGGCAGCTTGAATGACACTCTTTGACATGCAAAAATCCCCTGAATGATACAAAAACAAGTGCAGAGGAGACGCACTTGAGATGATTCCAGCATTGTTTGACACGGGTGGACACTGTTTAGTTACCACTCAAACCACGAGAAGGAAATGGACTTGAAATAAGAGCATGTGGAATTAATTTGGGCAGAGTGATGAGTTAAAAGTGGCCCGTTTCGAGCAGAACTATGACACAACTAAGACAAAAAAAGGTATGAAAGAAACAGAAAAACATCTCTTTCACTGGTTCCATATGGAAATGTGCTCTTGATAAAGAAAATCTAATAAAATGATCACTTTTTCTCCATCAAGGGGCATGTATCCACTGCTGTTTTTATCCACATTTGGTGGATGTCTTTAATCAGAGCACTGACAAGATTGGGGACATGATCCAGCAAACGTTTCTGTGCCAAAAGTTGGTCCTGACATCAGCCCATGGGGGAGAAACTTGGTTAATGTTTGTGGCTATTCTTCATCTAATAATAGGTGATTGACAGGCATGCCACAAACTCAATTTATCCACAATCAGAGTGGGCAAATTATGCTAATTCAAACAGAATGGTGATTGGGAATAGGATGATGAATGATACATTGGGAGGAGGCAGACGCTCTTTCATAAATGACCTTGGAGACAAAAGCAATGAACTCTGCTGCCTTTCCTTATCTCTTTCTTTCTTTCATCATCCTCTGTCCAGGCCTGTGACAAATCATGATTGTTAATATTGACTGTCATATCAATACTTTTTTTGATTAAATGCGAATTCTTGTTCTATAAAAAGTCAGAAAAAAAAATGAGAAGATGAGCCCAAGATGTCTTTAAATTGCTTGTTTTGATCAAGCAGTAACATCTGGGGCTGAAAAATAAAGCCAGTGCCGAGTGCCAACAACTGCAGTTCCTCAAATGACCACTTGGGGCTGCCTCCAAAAGCAAGTCAATCCCCATTGACACCCATGTCAAAATGCCCAACTTTACAGCAGAAGTAAACATTTCACAGCCTGGTACAAAAAACAGTGTGACCTCCATAACTCATTTCCCTCTTCATGACAACTGTGCGTGACTTTTAACACCTGTTTTAATTTTAATAAGGCTTAAAGTTACGCATACTTAAGGGTGGGGCCCCTTGAGTCACAGGTTGTCTGTGAGGTGTCACCACAGTCTGAGTCAGATCCACTACTCACTCCTCCACAGCTCCACCCTCTATAACCAAATAGTCACAAAATATAGTCACTTCTGGCTCCAAATATCCAAGATTGCAACTGCCAATATGCGGAACTTGAGGCCACAGACCAAAGGGTGATGTCACAGTGGCTATGTCCATTATTTTTATACAGTCTACGGCTTTCATCAACCAATAGTCCCAACCCTGAACATATTCAATGTCAGTTTATCAGTGCGAAAACCATGACCACCTGATTAGGTGATTCATAAAGAATTAATCATGAACAAGTTTAGTCATCATGCTAAGGAAAAATGCCAAAATTTTGCTGGTTCAAGTGTCTCAATCTGGAGCATTTACTATCTTTTTATAAACTTACAAAAATAATATCCTTGAGGGGGTTGATCACACAGAACAAGCAATTTCAGGACAACACCTGGGGCTCTGGGAACTTCTGATGAGCAATATGTCACTATTTTCTGACATTTTATAGACTTAAAAGTAGACTTAGAGGAATAGTTCACCCTTAGAATGATCATTTGTATATCAGTTACTCACCCCCATGTTATGTTGAATTCTTACGTGCCTGCACGGTGAACAAAGAAACCCAAGACAGCAAATACTCTTGATGATTTGAAGTAAAAGGGGACCACATATAAACCTAATCAAAACATCCACTTACAAACTCTCACACATAAACAGTCTCATGAGTAGCAAGCTGAGCAGAGTTCAAATGCACACACTTGTCCATGCACTCTACTTGTATTAGGGCTGCCCCCTAACAGTCAACCAAATGTTTGTCGACCACAAAGGTCATTAGTCATCAAGATTTCATTGGTCGCTTAATCGCAGAAAAAAAAAGAAACTTTATTGGGTGCTGTACCTTGACAAAATAAATCAAATCTATATGACTGGACCATGAATTTAATTTGAAAGGACAGACACAGGAAGTGGACACACTCAGCACGTTAATTTCCAGGGCTGGTACCTGCGGTTATTCCACAGGCTAGTTAATAACGTGTCAGGCAGGAAATCCAAAGTGTGGGATCATTCTGAGAAGGTGAAGGACAAACCCAAGGTGATATGTAAACTCATCTTCATTGGTCGACTACAAACATGACGTATCATCTGAAACATGGAAGTAGCTACATGCCCATTAGCCCACAGCGTCATTAACAGGCGGCTCGCTCAGTGTGTGACGTGCACTTGTAGATAAAATGTAGGCCTATATTAATGAAGGTTCATTAGTGCGGTTTTGTATTTCTCTGTAATGTAGCACAGTGTTAACAATGTTACTGATACTATTCTTTCTCACACCTTCAACTCAAACCATTGTGTTGCCCCGCCCAAAATATATATATAATAATAATATATATAATCATTTAATAATCTAATTAATATAATAAACATGTGGGCGACTAGTCGACTAATGGCTCTAAATGACGACTAAGAAAATTCTTAGTTGGGGGCAGCCCTAACTCGTATGCTAAAGTGTTTTAATAGTAAGGTTTTAGTGAAAATGCATGTGTTTGGGAAGTACTGAGCATACAGCTGGATAAATGACACTTGGATGATACTGCTTGAGTTGTGTGAGTCTGTTAACGGAAATTTTGATATAGTTTTACTGTTGTGAAATGTGGTCCCCTTCACTTCCATTCATCAAGCATGTTTGCTGTTTTTGGAATCTTCATTTAACATTAAACATGCGAGAAAAACTATGTTTACCTCATGAATTCAAGGTATCACGGGGTGGGTAATTGATATACCAATGGTCATTTTGTGGGTGAAGTATTCCTTTAAGTATATAAAAAGGCAGCTGATGCTCAACTTTGAGACATTGGAAAGGCAACATGGGATGAATCACTGATATGCAAATTGTCATTTTGTGGGTGAAGTCTTCCTTTAAAAATACATACAATTAAATGCTAAAGAGAAGAATTATTACTCAGGGCCCTGAATGATATAAAACAGAGAAAAGATTCTCATGTTTGGGAAGCAGGACTGTTCTGCTGATCACCTCAGTGACTAGTCTTCACCTATTGCTCTCTGTCATTTGTTCACGGTGCAGGGTTCACAGGGATTACAGAGCAAAGGTGAAAAGTGCCTGGTAATCTTGGCTTGACTCCCAAGTAAACATCTGACCCATGTGGGGGACATTATGTCAACACCCCAAGGGTTGTACTGGGTAGCATAGAAACCTGTAGGTGATGTCATGGCAATAGGAATCTCAGCAGAGAGGGTCTCCTTAAATCAAATCTAATAAGGTAGCAGTGTGTCAAAAGTCACAGTTATGAGAGTTGTTAATGGTTGAATTTATAGGCGGATGATTTTTTTAGAGCATATTTAAAGTCATAATTGAGCCGTTTAACACGGGGCTCCCTCTACTGGTAAATAGCTCTTTTGTGTGTTCTCTCTCTTCCTGTCTCTATACCCCCACCTTGTATTCTGAACTCATTTACTGTCACACTAGCATGATGTCAGCACATAATTACTCTATGGGAAATAGATGGTCCTGCAGCAAAAATTCCCCTTGGCTCAGCAGGAGGTTAATGTTGTCCGAGAACCGGTGCCGTTAAGCCCCCGGCGGGTGACACTGTTACGCTTCCCCTGCTGCGAGGGCTGTGCTCGCTGCCTGGCATGGAGCCTGTTTGCCTTAGCAACAAAGGTCAGAGTCAGAGAGCTTCTGGAGCAGAGCTGTGTGAAAGCTTGTTAATATGGTCCCTACGATGGATTTCATTTACAGCGCCCTGGATCTCCCCTCTGTCATGGGAAGCACATGTCTGGCGCACGTTCAAAGCGCTAAAAAACTAAAAAACAAAACCTCAAGCCCCATCAGAAAGACAGAAAATGAGGGGGGACGGCTGTGTCATCAAAGATCCTTCAAGTCATACAGTATGTGGTGGCAACTGTGTCATTAAACCAGTGGAGAGAGTGTCTTTAAATGTCACATAGGAATACAACAACAAAAAACAATATTGTGCATATGATGAAACTGATATAGCTCAGTTACTGGATTAATCGATTAAGCTGCTACACTAATTTCAATCTCCTTTAGCAAGCAATATCATTGTAAACTGAATATCTTTTAGTTTTGGACCACTGGTCACACAAAACGAGCAATTTCAAGACACCATCTTGAACTGCTATTTTTCACTAGGTATTGGAAAACCTGAAAACAACCAACCCCAATATTTAACAGTCTTAACTGGTCGAGTTTCTTTTTCAAGCTTTCATCCATCTGTACCTATTTGATGTGCCGTTTGCTCTGCTTCGCTTAAAAATACATCACAAATCCACCTCTGAAACGTAACTCAAACAGACTCAGACAAAGGAACTAAGCTGCAGCAGGACTTTGTTCAGGCCAATTTGTTAGAATCCTATCCAGGTGGGAGTCGGAGGTGACCTGTCTTGTCCCTCTCATTGAAGAATAGCGAGGTGAAGACTGGGCGGATGCTGTATGCCAGGCTGGAAGATAAATTATCTGGAGCTAAGACATTAAATT
This sequence comes from Epinephelus fuscoguttatus, assembly GCF_011397635.1. Classification (NCBI taxonomy): domain Eukaryota; kingdom Metazoa; phylum Chordata; class Actinopteri; order Perciformes; family Serranidae; genus Epinephelus; species Epinephelus fuscoguttatus. The sequence goes on from NC_064771.1 coordinate 26,113,124, forward strand.
CTGGGTTTCAAATCCCAGTGGAAGACAATGACCTGATATTCATATGGAATCTAGTCAAACTGGGTAAAGTTTTCCCTGATACCTACAGTGTAGCATTGTGTTTATCTGTCATGGCAACTGGCACCTGTTCTTGATTTCCAGTCTATGCTCTGACAGGATTATAATGGTACATGGTGATGTGATATGTATGTCGCAAACAAAATGAATAAATTAACACGGACAATGTGAGAGGTACAATCTCTGTTTTCTGTTGATTAAAAATGTGTGACACAAGGCAATATCTGGTAATACAACTGCTTGGATATTTATCAAATTCAGTCTCAGTCAAAGGGATGATAATAGCTAAATATTTAAAATATACTTAATTCCTGTGGGTCATAATCACTGTAAAGGTGACTTATTCTTGTTCACCTGGGACATCGTCACAAATAAACCAATATACTTGGTAATTCAGCAACATTAAGGCTCCCATAATCAATATTTCTCTCACAAACCATGGCTCAAATGACTTTACATTATGTAAAAGGTGTCACAAGCGAAACCACCACAGTATGGCTGGGAATGATGTCACAATTGAGTTGACCTTTTTTTTTTTACCTAATTTGTGTACTTTTAAAGGTCACAAAATGACCATTTGTCTATCAATCACTCAGCCAGTTAATTTCCACAACTGCTTATCCTGTCGGGAGTCGTGGGGGGGCTGGAGCCTATCCCGGCTGACACTGGGCGAGAGGCAGGGTACACCCTGGACAGGTCACCAGACTATCACAGGGCTGCCACATAGAAACAGACAACCATTCACACTCACATTCACACCTACGGACAATTTAGAGTCACCAATTAACCTGCATGTCTTTGGACTGTGGGAGGAAGCTGGAGTACCCTTGAAAAAGCCCATGTTGACAAGGGGAGAACTTGTAAACTCTGCACAAAGGCCTTCGCCCTGGGTGAGAACCAGGAACCCTCTTGCTGTGAGGCAGTGGTCTGACGGTTTTAATGAGACACAAATAATATAACTATGTAACTACGGCTGTTGATCATCCCACCCCCACAAAACAATTCAGAATTTGATCCATTCAGTCCAGAAACATTTGGAAAGTCTTGAAGAGCCACACAATTGAACCATTTCATCCCCATTCAAGTAAACAGAGCGCTAAACCAGAAGAAGCCAGCTAGGCCGGCGGAAGTCTCTTTTGCACCTGCTCTATGGGCCACATAGTGTGAAAGCAGCACTGATCAACCGGGTAATTTTTTACACAGCAGTTGCTCTTTTGTGGCTTCATGTGCCACATAGTAATGAACGGGGGCCCGCCTCCAACTCTGTATGTAGTTCTCCTTATACATCCATGCATGGAAGAGGACCCACTTATGTAAATGGCTCATTCCAAGGTAATAAAAATGCAACGATTCTTAGTTTCAGGTGATTATACACTCATGCACACATAGTTATGAATATTATATTCCATTCCTGCCAGTATATCCCCCTAAATCCTACACACTGGATCTTTAAGTGTCCTTGTAAGCCATTCCAGTGAACCAGCACGCAGAAAAGCAAAACCCTGGAACCGTTAATCTAAATGGAATCCAGTTGTTATTAGTTGTTCTTGTGGCCAGAGAAAGAGCTATCTGACATTATATATAGCATGTGTTATTCATTATGCTAAAAGTCCTGCACAAAACAGAGCACGATAACTGACCAGAGCAGGCTTATAAAATGTCAATGATTTTCTTTTTTTTTTGCGTTAAACACTGATGGGGTGGAACTTGAATGAACCCAGATAGACTTGACACTGACAAAAGATATCTGAGCCAACTGGGCCCTCTGACCAGACGAGAGAAGACGCTCGGGGAGAGCTGCGCTGAGCTCAACTCTGACCTGACTGGGTGTGAAAGTCCAGTGAGAAAGTCCAGAGCCAGCATCGGGTTTCAGCTCGTGTGTTAAGCTTTTGTTGGGAGGGTCAACTGAGTCCAAAGCAGCTTCGAAGAAATTAATGCAACACATGTAGGGTTAGGCCACATGAGCACAGTCCCGCTATTCCCCCCCTTACTATATAAATAAATATCCCCACTGTGGAACAGCAACTGGTTGATCAATCTGGCCTAATGCACAACCACACATCAACTCGTCTTACTGACCTCTCCTGGGTCTTCACTATCCTGAACAACTCATCTGGAAGATCTGAATCTATTCATACTGAAAAGACACTAAATGCCCCTGACTTGAGATGGGTCACATCATGGCAATAATGTCTCTCTGGGGGAGGACACTGTTTGCTGAAGGAATGTTTTACTACAGTCCAAAAATATATTCTCAGCTCAACTTTCATTTGTCGGAGCGTGCTGCACGCAAGCTGCATGAAGAGCTCGAGGCAGACAGAGTCATGTCGGTTGAAGCCGTACAGCTGGCTAGTAAATACTGGCTGACACTAAGTGTGTCAACCATCGGAGGAAATCATTCACAAATGATCCCCAGCTAGGACAGGAGCATGCATGAGACAGATAGGGAGAGGAAAACCGACAAGAAAGCTCAAGGGGCGGTGTCATGAAATATGTATGCAAACATGACGCTGCATGGAGCTGAGCTGCTCCATCTTTTCTTAGCAGCCTTGAATTCCTGACAGCAAAGACAAAAGTCTGCACAGTCTGGAGACGGAGGAGAGACTCATAAAAGGGAGCATTAATGATTCACACTCATTATGCTCCAACATGAAGAAAGCTGCAAGTCATTATTTTCATTAATTGAACAATGATTTTGTCTATAAATGGTCCAAAAAAATCTTTCATAAGTTCTGAGAGCCCGAGGTAACATCTGACCAAAAGTCCCAAATGTTTAATTTGAATAAAAGACAGAGAAAACAAGCAAAACCTCACATTTGAGTTGATTGAATGGCCTCATGATTAATGGATTATCAAAAAATATCTGATGGTTTCAGCTGCTACACAAAGTCAGGCATCACGCATTTCGCACAACTGTACTCTTTTTGTCTTTTAAAGGTCCAGTGTGTAGGATTTAGGGGGATATATTGGCAGTTGTGTTTTTATCCCCTTAGAATGAGCTGTTTATATCTACATAGGGAGCAGGTCCTTGTCTACGGAGATCCCCATGTTGCACTGCCATGTTTCTACAGTAGCCCAGAACGGACACTGGCTCTAGATAGGGTCATTCATGTTTTAACGCTGGCCACCATAGTTAGCAGCCCCTCTGTAATAAGAGCCGGAAAAACCCAATTTTTTTTTAATGTGAAACTGCTTTATTCAGTGTTTTTAACGGTTTAAAACACCAGGTCTGTTTGTTTTGGAGAGGAAAAGACCTCTGTGGATAATTTGGCTCATGATAAAAACCTCATGAACATCTGCAGCCGTATTCACAAAGACGAAATTCTGTGAAAATTCTTAGAATTGTGTTTCTTAGGAGCTCCTAAGGTATAAAACTGTTAGGAGCAGGGAGGAGGACTTTTAAGAGTTTAAGAGTTTCTTAATCAGAGGAGAAAATGGCAGAAAGATGAAAAGGTAGGAGGAATATTCTCTAAATGCTGGATGACAGTGAGTAAATGAAATGCTACAGATTAATTAGATTGTGCAGGGATAATATGTGTGGTCGATCTCATTACACTATAACCCCAGAAATAAATTAATCACAACACTAAGATAGCAGTGATGACTTTTTTCTGTCTCAACCTTCCACTAGCAGAGTGATCACACTAACAATGACAACACTTTCACAGTCAGCAGTTCATTTCCACTGGGTGTCCACACCTTGCAGGCTCACAAAAGGGTGTGTCCGTGACAACCAATCACATCTGTTAGAAGAAAGCATCAAGTCTAGCAATGGGGTCGACCACACCTCCTCACCAAGGCAAAAGTTTCTGTCCCTTTCTTGCTCAGAGTTGCTCTGAGAACTCTGCTAAGTCACTCCTAGGCTAGAACTCCTTGCTCAATTTTTTTAGACTAAGTTAGGAGGATTCTCAGACTGAATGAATGAAGTAAATACAGCTCTTGGATCTTTTTCTCTCCGAGAAAAAAGGTGAGCACACATTAGTAAGTGCTGGGTAAGCAGCCCATCTCCAACACACCAAACTGCATCAGAGGAACATGGATTTGCAACGTTAATCTGCTTAATTCAGTATTCTTACTGATTTACTTCATCAAGTTTATTCCTAAGAGGGGGAGACCTCTGCAGATTAAATTACCTGGTTTGGTTGTTTTGGAGAGGAGACTGGTGCAGATAATATGGCTCCCAGTGAGGAGAACACCTCACCACTAGATGCCACTAAATCCCCCCAAATCTTGCACACTGTTCCTTTAAATGTAACCCATCTCCTGAGCACTTCTTCACACTGCTCCCTCCATTTATCTCAATCAGCCCAAACTACCCCCCTAGCAGGAAAATATCCTGCCAATACAGATGGGCTCAGACTCTCCCAGCAGCACACGCACAAATGAACTGGCGATGATGGTTTTTAACAAGCCTGAACCCCCGAGAATGAACCCATCAAGGCTAGCTTCAGATGACGACAAACTGTTGATGAATAAATTAACAACTTCCTCACGCTTTGATTCCGGATTGAGCTTTACACATTTGCCCTTGCTGGTAATTAATTCCCAAGATTCAGCAGTGAGTGTCGTGACTGGCAGTGTATTCAGATGCGAAAGTTTTCTGTAGGCGCCGACGCTTGAGCGCATCTCTTCCACTCAACACTGTTGCACAGTGTACTCGTGTGTGGTGTCCTTGTTGAATCTCACCTAGGGCATGGAACACTGGTGACTGAGATGTCATGAGCCGCAGCCCCAAAGGGCTGCAATCACAGTGTGAGAGAAAAACACACAAGCACACTCTGACATCACATTTGGACTCTTTTCGCCCAAAGCTCTGGAGCTCCTATTTTTCATGTGTTGCTGGGACGTTATAAACATAACAATTGACAGCTTTCTAAAAAGCTACTTGACTCCTTAAGTTCAAACCAACAATGTGACTTTTATTTTTATGCTTGCCACTTAAATAACCCTGGAATTCATCCATAATTGAAAAACTGAAGTATGTTTGAAGTGACTTGAAAAACTGAAGTAGGCTTAAAGCACCAGCGAAAATGCCTCAAGTGCTACCACTGATTACCAAAGAGAGTTTCTGCATCATCAATTATACAGCGACTCCTCTCCTCTGAGGTGCACACTGGATGGACTGCGAGCTAAAATTTTATGTTCTGCTCTTTCACACACACAGATCTACTGGAGAGAATGAAAGAAAGGCATGAATTTAGAGAGCTTGTTTACATTGGAGATGTCTCATTCTGCCCAAACATGTGTTACAGATCTGTAAGTCTGGTGTACTAACAAAGGATTTCATAAAACATGATGTACCCCAAACAGCCAAAGGGGAGACATGAATGAACAATAGAATGGAACAGACATAGTAGGCAAAATGCACAGTGACAGAAGCAGACAGGTTAATTTCAAATTAGATTTTTAAAAAATGTCAGTCTTTTAAATTTTGCATTGACCAGGTTATAAATCAATTAATAAAACAATCACTTCACTGGTTTTGTGCACGGATCTTTGACATATAGGTAAAAGAAAAATGCATTGGCCCTCCTCTCCTTCTCCTCTTACCTTGAGCAGATCTGGAGAGCACACTGTCACACACCGAGACACAGACAGATAAAGCCTGAAGTGCTGTCAAAATCACAAACTTCAGACTCCGGCTCATGATGCCCAGCTGAAGCGTGGACGGGACTGGCCAACTGTTTCACTGCAGCATCATACAATCCAACTCCAACAACAGCTGATGTGCGAGAGAGCACCCCCTCCAAAAAAAAACAAAACGACTTCCTGAAATATGATCAAGTATACGAGCGGGTGCCTTAGGAAATCCCGAGGACAGCTGATTCAACTCCGCGGCGCACTTTCCCCATTCACACACAGTCCGAGTCCACAGATGACTCGCGTGGAAAGTGAGGGAAATGGAGCGCGAGCGGTGGAAACATTAAGAAACGCACAAGCCGCTGCTGTGTCAGTCGCCCACTGGAATGACATCAATTCCAGGGCAATTACTGGTGAGAAGTGTTGTCTTATGAGTGGGGACCATGTGCTTCAATGAAACGCTCCGCGAGGTCCTAGAGCCACCTACAGCGCCCATTAATAGTAAACGGGCAGCGTCAAACCAGCAGGAACAAACACAGCACTACTTCCGATCCCAGCTTTCAAAATAAAGACACCAACGACATTTTTGTTGCACTAATGTGCAGTAGCTTAAGGTAGTTACGGTGGGCCCAAGTGCACACTATTATGACGGGCCGTAGTGCACACTATCGTGCACATATCAGAAGTAGACAGGTAATAAATAGTAAAAGATAAACTGCACAAAGCAAGGTATAAAAAGTATAATAAATACAAGACTATAAGCGCCACCTGCAGGCCATTCTGAAGGTTTCTCATATTATATGCATTGCACATTTCCAGTTTTTATTGCATAGAGACTTGACATCATTATTGCATATCTGTATATAACAAAAAAAAGTCAAAGAATAAATATCAAATAATAAAAAAAAATTAAGAAATTCTTAATTAAATTTAACAATTTTAGCAGTTGATTACAGTTACAGAATAGCTGATCTATATTTATAGAATAGGTATATAATTTTGTTATAGAAGCTACTGACTGTTTCACAAATAAAGAAATAATAAACATGTTTGGTTGGAGATTGGTTTGCCTTTTTTAGAGGCCTATATCCACCTGAGACCCTGTGTCCTCATATGAGGACCTCGCATTTTGGGTTTACTGGACCTTTTACTTTATTTTACTTAACTCAGACCTGCTGTCCTCGTTCATGGACACTAGTGGAAGTAAGAGCACAATACACTAATCCATGTAAAAACAAGATGGCACAAAAGTGGTCAAGGTCCAAAACCTGAACACATTTTATGGCTGAAACTTAATTATTTATGATTAATAATGTTCGTAGTTTGATATGGCAACAAAATTGGCAACAAAGATAAGTTGTTGTTAATTAGGAAGTACTCATTGGGACTTTATTATCATCTCATTTGAGGACGCTAGGACTTAATTATCATCTCATTTGAGGATACTGGGACTTAATTATCATCTCATTTGAGGATACTGGGATGTTATTATCGTTGACAATGTTTATTTTTTATACTTATCGGGTCCGATTGATCCCAAATAGCTAGGAGAAATTAAAAAGCATACCAAACAAAAGTTCAGGTCTCAGGAAGATATAGCAAATGGCATCGTTTTTTAATGGATGAGAGTTCTTGTTTGATCACAGGCATATTTTCAAGGTAGAAATCACTCATATGGGCCCATTTACCACCCAATGCATTGTTGGAGGGCCCACTCTCTCTATGGGCCCCCATCTCAAGGGCCCCAGTGCAACCACACTGCCTGCACTGTTTATATTTACACCCCTGCCAATGTGTGTACAAAAGAAAAATAGAAAAAAGGCCAAAGAAGGGACTATTCTTTACTTATCAAAGGAGGAGGTGGCTGGGGTGTGACTTCTGCACCTATTCATTCCACTGGAGTTGCTTGTCTGGCGCATATGTGGCCTGTGTGTGACATCTTCTGCTCTGATGAACCACTGGGAGCTGGTAGATGGTGGCAACAGCCAGGTTTATTGACCTCATGGAAAACCCTGGGAAAAATCGTACAGGACAACAGTGTTGTGATTTCGTGTGGACAACCTGCTCATGCTCTATCACATGGAAAATCCCCTGTACCTCGGAGAGTAACTGTGTCGACATGTTTTAAGAGACAAATAGAAATGTTTCATATACTGAACTGTTACCCATTATTTTGTGTGCGTGTCTTTCGCTTTTACAAAAACATTCGTATTTTTTAATATTGCATTTTAAAGCAACCATTAAAAATCAGTATATCTCCTTGTTTGACACACTGCAACACTTAATGGAGCAACAGTAAAACGTACCTGGGATAAATAGCAAAGGGTAATGGTGTTAAGTGACCTCTTGTGGAACAACCCGGGCAAGCTCCATCTGAAAAGACGCCATCATGCTAGTGTTAGCCTGTTAGCTAACAGCACACGGACAATATTTACGGCGGCAAAATTAATAAAAACGACATTTTACCTAAATAAAAACACGGCGAACTTAATGACAAACAATTAACAAACAAACAGATAAAGCCAGCTCAACTTCTATGCGCTTTTTGAGTAAGTTAACTCCATATTTGTAAGCACTATTAACAAGCCATTTCCGTAGCTCTGAAAATTACCCACAATCCCCCGCTGTTTACTACTTCACGCAGATACTGAGTTCTGACAGCAGGTGGCACTGTCGCTCCCTCAAACTGAATATCTTCTGAATCTAAAGCATTTTAAACACAAAATTAATAGAAAAAAGACACATAAAGGTACTATTATCAAATTTAGCTGGATTTAACCTAGATCTAATTAACTATGTAACACATATGCCAAAAAGTTTCTAGCTTCTGGGTTTACTTCCACGGTATGCAGCCCGCTGAATACGCAAGTTCCTGCTCGGCTCACAGACTTTACATTATCATGACGTCACAGACTGTTGAATAGCTTTTCTTGGCTAATATAAAACTACCATGGCTCAGAAATCCAGAGTAGAAAGATTCATAACTGATCTTGTTTGCAGTTCAAGGTGTCCTGTCAACAGTTTTACAGACATCTCTTAAACAATAGTAGCCTATGGGGAAATGCTTTTTGGGCCTTTTTGGATTTTTTTGGAAAAACTTGCCACAAGGCTAAGCGGCTGTCCTGGGGGCATGGTGACTGGCGGAAAATGCACGACCCTCCCTCCACCATAGATAAGTTATTACATTTTTAAAAATTACCGTTACGTTTAAAAGTTAAAAGTTGAAGATGAAATCCCAGCAAAAAAGCCTGGTCAGGTAGAGCTATCTGTTTATTTTTTTATTTATTTTTTTTGCCAGACATAAACTAAAGAGATTTGGATGCAATATCACTATTTTAAGCTTGGATTTGTTTTTGTTTTTTGTTGTTGTTTTCTGACTGAAGCATTTGTTGCACATAATTTATCCAAGGACCATCAAAAGTTTGAAAATCCAACTATAATTTCTGTTTTTACAGTTTCTGTCCATGATAAACTGTGTACTTTTGGCATTTTTTTAAAGGAAACATGCCTGTAGTTAAATAAATATATAATAAAACCATTTAAATGTATATCCTTTAAGCTAGAAATAAAAAAAAAGTCCCACCTGAGTGCTTAAAAAATGATTTGACATCCCTCGCCCTTTTTGCACCACCCCTCTCACAATTAATAATTTGTCCCTAACTTAACTTAGATGCTGGTTTTAATGTCACTGTGTTTGTCCACTCCATAGGCGTAGATTTCAGGGGGACGCAGGGGACACGTCCCCCTCAGTGTTTGGAACATGAGCATTCATCCTCCGCAGTAAAAACATGAAAGTAGACAAACAAAGGGAAGACATTTTCACTTTTAATTGACGCAGATAACGCAAAAATTGATGCATAAAACTTCACCAGAACGCAAAAAAGTAAGTGTTTGATGCTTATAATGTTGGAAGGGAGTACCTGAAACCCCAGATTTCATATTTGTCCCCCCCAGTGTTGAAACAAAACCTCTGCCTTTGGTCCGCTCCGCTGAGATTTAGCATGGAAGTTTATTCTAAACTTCGCAAATAGGTGTTGGATAAAACAGTATTGAATCAACTTATTTCCCTTGTGAGATGCAGTTGAAAGCTCATAAAAATGAAAAATAATAGTAATAATAACAATAATAATAATAATAATAAAAAGCAAGGCTATGTAGACCTCATTTTGGTCATTTCATCAAAGGAAAAACAAAACAGCCAAAATATTTGCTGGTTCCATTTTTTAAACTTGAGAATTTGCTGCTTTTTGTTTCATATCATTGCAAACTGAATATTTGAACACAGTAGGTTATGTTTTGGACTGTAAGTCAGACAAAACAGGCACTGTCAGATCTTGATAGTGGACATTCTCAATGTATGCCATTGTTCTTCAAACGGCCTAGAAGGTGAAGGACCCTTAGCTTGAACCCAGCATTTTATTTTGAAGGAAAGCCCTTCAACATCCAGCCTCTCTCTTAGAATCTGTTGCTTAACTTGACCTCATGGACTCGACAGGCGCACACATAATGTAGCTGCCCACACTGAGTGTAAATTTGAATAATATAGCCCACACAGCCCTCACTCACAGATGTTATTATGCATGCATGTTGTTATTCAGTCAGAGTGAGCTGAAAGCAGCATTGTGTGGAAAACAATGCACATTTGCAAATCCCTGTTTAATGTTGACTCCACGCGTGCAGCGCTTTGGTACCGCACCAAAAACTGGATAGTCTGATCTCTGTGTGCAGAGTAGACACCAAGAAGTGCCCTGACTTTCAACACTGGTGTTAACATCTTTCCCATTTCACTGTCTATGGAGCAGCTCCAGACTTTAAAACTTCTTCTTGACATCACAAATTTGAGCTGTAGCGCTCTAGTTTTTGGATTTTGTATAGAGCTGCTTATGTTTATTAATATTTTTAGACCACCCTAGACCACGGAAATATGAGGGTCATTCTTCAATTATGGCCCAAATTGGTCTGGAAAAAATCTAAAATCATTTCAGAGAAATGTACTGATATAATATTTCAGTAAATAACACTCATTTTGGTTCCCAGTAAGTTTTAGAATAGATTTTACTGATTACATTTAAGGCTCTTCATGGTCTCTCTCCCAGCTATATGTCCAACATCTTAGCAACGTACACGCCAGGACGTACTTTGAGGTCTTGGTCTGTTCCAGAGGCCCAGCTGCAAACTACAGGGGACAGAGCATTTGCTGTCAGGGCCCCGAGGCTCTAGAATAGTCTACCTGAGGAAATCAGGTCGGCCAAGTCAGTGATCTCTTTTAAGTCCCTTCTTAAAACCCACTTTATCGGAGAGCCTTTCCAAATTTTACTTGAGTTTTAAGTTCATTTAGACCGTCTTTTATTTCCTCTGTTTTTATACACTGACATGTTTTTATCAGTTCTTTTAAAAGTTGTTGTTTTCATGTCTTGTCTGTTTTAATTATTGCCATGTAAAGCACTTTGTAACTCTGTTCTGAAAAGCACTTTTTAAATAAAGATTATTATGTTTTCGTTTCCATTGCCATATGCCTTTCCATCAACAGTGATGGAAATGATTGTGGTGGAAATGACATTTTGTCTAATTTTTTTCTTTTTCTTTTTAAATCTCATGATATCTTACTTTTTTAATTTCCATTTAGCATTAAATATACACACAATATACAGTTTAATATGTTGGTTTTCTGATTATTTGTACATCAAAAAGGAAATATGAGCTGTTCAGATATTATAGCCAATAAACATATTCTTGATTTAACAAAAAAAGCCTTGTTGTTTAATTTAATAATTCAATTCAGTTCAATCTGATCTGATCTAATTTAATCTGATCTAATTTATCTGATCTGATCTAATTTAATTTAATTAAATTTAATATAATTTGATTTGATTTGATTTGATTTGATTCAATTCAATTCAATTTAATCTAATGGAATTGAATTGAATTTTATTTTATTTTATTTTATTTTATTTTAATAAAATATTTTTATGTGATTTTATTTTAGTTACTTCCATGGAGCTAACTGTCCTCCAGCCATGTGCTCTCCTGTTACACGAGTATTGGTGTGGTCATCAAGCACACAAACTCTGAAGAAAAAACTCCCTGAATTTATATTTTGTAGCCTCCCGTGTCATGGAAATGACAGTAACGCCAAGGAACACATGTTCTTTCTATGAAAAAAAAATAAAATAAAAATACGTTAAATACTAATATATCTTACAATACATGATGCATTTCATAGAAATAGTTACTTCTGTGTCATATAGATTTAAAGTGAATGTTAGATTAATATTAAAATTCAAAATTAAGCAGGGTTGAATGTCCAACATCTGGCTCAGGGACAGTGGAAATATAAAAAAGACACTTATAAAAGGCAGTTTTAATCTATCATTGAATTTTTTTATGTTTCTTTTGGTGTCAAGTACGCAGGACAACAATAAATTGTTTTTATTTTCTCTATCAGGGACACAAAAATCTTGATAGTTGAAGTATCAACCATGAATTTGAATATGGTATAGATTGCCTTTGAGATATTAGCATCAGACACGTTCATGAGATTTACATGCAGCCACTCAACTTGTCATCAAGACACTGAGATGCACCAAAGGATTATTGTACACGGACCTACATATGGACGTGGCCCATTCAAACACTATGGCTCATCTCAACACGCTCTTCAGTGAGTGCACTCCGTACTGCACCACATGGCCATCCACTTCAGGAGGGACTGCAGGCAGGTGTCCCTGAGAGCCTTTTCTCCCCCCAACAGGAGAAAATTGATGCACAGCATTCCAGGTGCAGTATGCACGAAGACCCAAGGTGAAGTCACAGCAGCACATCCAATTGTTGCCTTACACCATTTGAAATAGGAACTATAGGGTGCAGCCGAGTGTCATGATGCTCAGAAACCTCAATTTCTCAAAAGTTCTTTCAGGATCAAATATGAATGGAAATAAAAGACTACAGAGGGGTATTTCCCTGCATGCTGATTTCATTGGAGCTCAACATTCAGCTATAGGATGTTACAAAGAGCTGATCTTTTGCTCTTCTTTAAGAACCAGACTGCTTGAAGGAAGATAAGGTGCAGAGAGGAGCAGGCAGGAAAATAGAACTTACTGTGTGTGTGCCAGGACAGATAATACTCAATAATAAATCCCAGCTTCGTGGGAATTATTCTATCTAACCTGCAGTTTGGAAAAACAAAACAAAAACCCACAACTTCTCACCAGTGCTCAGAGCATGGGCTGATCATGAGACTATGGGCCCCTGGGCATAGATATGCAAAGGGCCCCACCACCATAGTCAATCTGCATATATTTGTGGTTTTGAGATCATTTTGAGTCTTACTGAGGTAATTTTGTCTCTCCTTGTTGTTGTTTTATGTCTCTTTGAGGTCATTTTGTGTCTCTTTGTAGTTGTGTCATCTTTGAGTTATTTTTTTTCTTGTTTTGTGGTTTTCATGTCACTTTGTAGTCGTTTTTATGTCTTTGTCGTCGTTGGGGTCTCTGAGGTGATTTTGTCTTATCGAGGTGATTTTGCATCTTCTTTTGGTCGTTTTGTTTTGTTTGTAGTCATTTTGTCTACTTGTTAAAGTTTTATGTCTCTTAGTGGTTGTTTTACATCTCTTTGTGGTAAATCTTTTGTCTTTTTTGCCCATTTGTGTGTTTTTGTAGTCCTTTTTTCTCTCATTTTGATGTCGTTTTGCTCTCTTTGAGTTCATTTAGTCTTTTTTTGGTTGTTCTGTTTTGCTTTGTAGTCGTTTTGTGTCTACTTGTTGTAGTTTTATGTCTCTTTGTGGTTGTTTTGTTTCTTTTTGTAGTCATTTTTATGTCTTTTTGTAGTCGTTTGGGTCTCGGAGTTTGTTTTGTATCTTATTGAGGTGAATTTGTGTCTGTATTGGTCATTTTGTTGTGCTTTGTATTTGTTTTGTGTCTTTTTGTGGTTGTTTTGTAGTTTTTTGAGTCTCGTTGCAGTTCCTCCTTGTGTTTTTTTTCTGTCTCTTTGTCGTCCTTTTCTGTCTCTGTGTGGTCTTTGAGTCTTTTTGGTCAGTATGTGTTAACATTATTTTGTAGTCGTTTGGGTCTCTTTGAGGTAATTTTGTGTCTTATTGAGGTGATTTTGCATCTTCTTTTGGTCATTTTGTTTTGCTTTGTAGTCATTTTGTGTCTACTTATTATAGTTTTATATATCTTTGTGGTTGTCTTGTGTCTCTTTGTGGATATTTTACTGGGGTTTTTTTTGACTATTTTTTGGCTTTTTGCAGTTCCTTTGCATCTCTTTGTGGTTGTATTTATGTCTATGAGGTAATTGAGTGTCTTTTTTGGTCATTTTGATTTGCTTTGTAGTCCTTTTATGTCTCCTTGTAGTCATTTTGTATCTCGGTGGTGTTGTTTTGCCTGTGCTTGTAGTTATTTTCAGTCTGTTTGCAGTTCCTTTGCATCTCTGTGTTTTTTTTTTTTTTGTTCTGTGTGTCTTTGTGCTCATTTCGAGTCTTTTTGGTGGTATGTGTTAATGTTACATTCAGTAATCCACTCATGTCTTATTCACATTTGTAGCCACATTTATATTAATATTAAACAACATACCTAAACACAACTCAAATATGAAATACATGTAATTTATTTAAATATAAAATACCTGAAGTTGAAGTTTAAGGAATGACATTGCATAGTGAAACCTTCTTTGTAAAGCTGAACAGAGAAAACAACAAATGCAGTAAATAACCTTCTTCAAGTAGCAGTCTTGTTGTCTATCTTCTCATTTAGAAAGACAGAAACAATTATGAACCATGTCATTAATTAATGATCTCTTATCGTCCAAATACACCCACACATGCATGTGCACTGACATGAAATAAGGTTTACAAAAGCAGTCAGTAGCAATCATCTGTCATCTCCCAGACATCAGCGCAAATTTAGATGGATGAAACAGCTGGACTGTGAAAGAACTGCGACTTAAAGGCTAATGATTAAAACAACAATTAAGAATAATGAAGAGCGTCTGCTCTGTTGCCTGTTATTTCAAAAAATAAACATTCACCACATCTCACTTTTGATTTATGCCCAGCACTGCGAACACACTCACTTTGGATCTCACAAATCTAAATCTGCAACGGCGGGCCCCAGTCTATCATGAGACAAAGACGGGGACAAAAGCTCCATTCAAATCGGCACTGTCCATTAACAGGGCATTTCCAGTGAGAAGAGGTCACATTCCTCCGTCTTACAGCTAATAGCTGGCACTGAGCGATGGCAGAGCCCACTTCAGGCTTCGTTCTGCTTATTGGTTGTATAATGAGGATGACAGTTGAAGACCGTCCTGGAAGGGACTGCGAAGCATAATGAATGATTCTGTCTTATATCACTGCTTCACATCACATGAGATCATGTGAAAGTGGCTGTGTGAGGACATCAGCGCTTTGAGAGCTCACTCTGCATCCCATTACATGAAGTATTCTGGAAAAGAAAGGCAATTTGCAATCAAGTGAAAACAAGATAACGCCGATAAACAGCATACATTACTGGTTTGTATCTTACATCAAAAGCCAGCGTGTTTAAAAGGCCCAATGTCATATTCGGTTACAGAATGTTGAGACGTGATTTCATACATTCATTTTGGCCATCTTCATTTGTAATTGCACACGGCAAGGGCAGTGAGGACAGCTGAATCACACAGATAAGCATTTGTTTTTTCCCTCGAAAGACAAATCTATGGCAGTCTTTCAGAAAACCCAGAAGGTCATTTAACAACACTTAACGCCGTCTTGAAGATATTTCCAGAATCCTTAAAGACTCCTCTGCTCAAGTGCATTAAATAAATTCTGTACTCGGCACAAGACACACTACTGTTAGCACATTTAACCTGTCCTAAACTGAAAATCTGTGCCTTTATCCAAACAAAGGTGGACCTCTATCCTTGCTGTACTTGCCATGATTCAATGTTTCTGTGTCAATTTGTTAACTCAAGGGTGCCCCCCCTTAGAGGTAGGGGTCCATGTCATTGGTTCGACAGCCCATTGGTTCGACATCCCATTAGTCCGACTGTCCGCGGTGCTGAACGGCTCGCGGCGGGCATATGGTGCGCCGCGACCGGCTTGAGGCGGAGCAGGCTCACGGCTTATGTGTTTGCCACTTTCTTTTTCATTTTAACCCACACCATGATCTTTTCCTGACCCTAACCAAGTGGTTTTTGTGCCTAAACCTAACCAGACCTTAACCACAGGGCATCATGATGATTTCGGAACGGACTTCGGAACAATGGGTTTAATATGGTCGGAACAATGGGATGTCGAACCAATGGGCTGTCGGACCAATGGGCAGTTCCCAGAGGTAGTAGATAAATGCCATTGGCAGGTCCACTGTATCAAAATTATGTACACTTTGATTAATGGAAATGTCATTAGGAAGAGTTATGAGTGGGTTGCTGTGCTTTTTAAAGTGCTAAAACGTTCAAATAACTGCACTCTCTAAGCTAGCTAGTTAGCCTCTGTGCTAAAATAACCTCCTGTTCTGTGGTGCAGTACTTGTCTCTCATTTACTGGCAACATTTCAAAACTGCCAGTGGCATTTATCTACTACATCTAAGAGAGGATGCCCTTGAGCCAACAAATCTACACACAGACATCAACTTATGGCAACTATGGTGAGTGGAATTACATAGTACTGTTACGCTAGCAAGGGCGCCGGAAGTAGGGAGGTAAGAAGTAGAGAAGGGGCCATTACCCCCTACTTTACGCCCCTGGGCCACATTTATTTTAAGTAGCAGACTGCTATGTTGCAGCTGGAGTGATCCCATTGCAAGATGATCTCGTTTTTATTGTGCATCAGAATATACAGTATATATTCTTTATCCAGATGGGCAGAAGAGTCTTTGAAGGTTCTGGAAAAACCTTCAAAACAGCGGTACAGTAAGTAATGTTAAATGACTGTCTGGGTTTTTGAAAGTTTGCCATGAATTTGCCTTTGAGAAAAAAACAGATGTTAACCTCTGTAACTCGAACAATAAGTAATGGTTGTGATAAATGAGAGAAACAAATGGGGGTGAAAGGACAGTTGAACTTCTATCATGACCTACGCTAATATTCAGCACTGTCAAAGGGCAAAGTTCACACTATCAGTCTGTTAGGTAATGCTACAGGCTTTGACATGTCATCGTCCTCATCTGTCATTCAGCTGTTGTTCCTTTGAAGAAGCTGATCCAACAGTTTCTGCAATGAGAAAACAAAAACTCAGATTACTAAAACACTTGATGACTATAGATCACCAGTCTAGTCCTCACAAGAACCCCACGTGGCTCTTATTTCTTCCAGCTTCAGACGGGAATCAAACAGTCCTGCGCAGCTTCACAGGAGAGAAGCCTCGTCCCTGTAGTCCTCTCACCCACACGTTCAGGTTCCCAGCTCCTCTTTCAGGATCCTGCTTGATCTCTGGCATCGCCCCTCTTCCCTGTGTTATCTGCCACAGCAGCGGTGTGGGCGGAGCAGCTGTGTATGGGCACCCACGCTGCCTGCAGCTTCGGCTGAATGGTGGCACTGCACTGTAGCCCTCTCTGCCACTGAAGGGCCTTTTGTTTCACAGGGGAACACGGGCCTCATACACTCGGCACAATGAGACAGTTCACAGTTTCTCTCCATAATGAGAAAAAGGGTGAAGAGTGCAGTATGAAAGGGAGTGACTACTATTCCTCCAACAAATCTGACTTTGTTCTGGGTGATTATTATTGACCATGTATTCGAATAAAAGCAATAACATCCGTGCAGAAAATGCATCTGAAGCACACATTTTTGTAAGATAAGCTTTTCAAATGAAGCTCCCAGAGAAGTGCAAGAAAATAGCAAAAGTTTGGGAGCAACGACCTCTAGTGGCATAATAAGCTCATTGTCCTGAAAGCAAAGAAGCTAAAGAAATCCCAACAACTTAAATATTCAATTTAACACGCTCCTTTTTTTAAAAAAAAAATAAAAAAAAATGAATAGACATTTAATACAATCAGAACAGTAGAAAAAAAAATCAAAGATTATTATTATTTATTTTATTTTATTTTATTTTATTTCATTTTATTTTTATTTTACTTCATTTTAATTTTTGTCTTTTTCTAATCTTTTTTTTCTCTCTTTCTTTGCTGGTATTTAAGTTAATAAATAAATACATAAATAAATGGTCACCTCTATGACAAGTTACCAAAAGTGACCAAAGAGAAATACAATATTCCTGCAGCCCTACAATTATCATTATCAGATCTGGGGAGATTTAATTACAAAATGAGAGACAGTGACCAGACGCTCAATAAAAGTATGAATTTCTACTTCAAATATAATCGCAAAATTGCTTTATCAGAGCACTATATGAAAGGAGATAGAGACCCCAATCAATGTGTGTGTGTCAGAGAATAAACACCAGGCTCTGTTGTATATTATTTATTGTAATTTGTTATTCAGCCCACAAGGCCAACCTGTCTGCCTCAACAGAAAAATACTCATGAATACGTTGTGCATCCCATCCACCTCCCCCTTGTGTCTGTGTTTCTAGGGTTTTTGTTTAAATATCCTTCAACCTCATGTTCTCCACTAAAAGTCTTTTCAGTTAATCATGATGGACTCAGTAGGCGATTTAAAGCCATTATTATCAACAGCTGCACTGCTGTGTAGAGAGGAAAAGGACATTGTTGGCCATTACTGAAAAATGTTTCACCTTTTGCAGGGTTTAATTGAGCTTGTAGGGGGAAGGTGTGTTATTACTTGCTCAATTGCCTGTGGGTCATATACACAATTAATGTTCTGTTCAGTGTCTCAAGTACTTGTTAACACTGTGGCGAGCTGTTTTGAGGTGATTTACTTTAATATTTTCAGGGATATGGTGATTCAGTGCATCATATATTTATTTGGAATAACTTCAGAGAGATCAAAACAGGCAGGTGAAATATTAAGAGATGACCACTGGAACATGTTAATAGGTCTGTTTGCAATTTAAGTTCATATTTTACCTCTTAATATACAGTTTTTTCATCCTTATGTATTAAGGTAGGGAAATCATTTTATTATAAACTCTCTGTTAGTATCTAGAGGTGTGGACTCAAGTTGCATGAAGACACAAGACTCGGAACTTGACATGGACTTGTGACTTCCCTTGGACTTGAGCCATTTGACATGAAAGTACTTGATACCTTGTCCAAAGAAAGTGTGCCATGAATCAATTCATTTTTCTCCATTTCCTGTCTCATCTAACATCAACACTATTTATTCCCAGCAAGTCAATACTTAATCCCCCGGATCCACTTCCTTTGAACCAACAGCATCCAATCAAGTCGCAGAACAGAACTGTAAAGAACTCAAGTTACGTAACTGAGAGCTGTTTGGAAAAACATGATACCACAAAAACTACTGTGGTTAACAAAAAAAAAAGTTTAATTACAGGCAGAGATGCAATATATTTCAACAAATTTGTTTAAACAAATAAATGCAAATTTTAAGAATTATTTTTTGGGACTTTTTTGCCTTTAATTACAGGATGGTTTCCAGTGGTGGAGAAGAAGGAGGGGGGACAGCATGTGAACTGGAATGGATCTAATGGCTGCTGCAGTAAGGACATTGCCTTTGTACATGGCGTGTCTACCCACTGAGCTAGTGGGCACCTCTAAATGAAAATTTTAAGAAGCATTCATGATTTTTTGTAATTTACTCTGTTGTTAAAATGGCGTCACATTTGGTGAAGAGTGCCTTATTACTTGTTCAGGACTCAAAACTCGAAGTTTAGGACTTGGAATTCGACTTGTGAATCTGGACCAGGGATTTGCTTGTCTTAACTTAAGACTTGACTTGGGATTCAAGTACAAAGAAAAGCGGGATTTATATTCGTGCGACAGACCTCTATGCCTTAGCACATGGCCTACGCCATTGTAAGTATTTATACTTGTGCGGTGGTGTGTCTGTGTCACTCTCCAGTTACACCTCCAAAACACTAGTTGGCAATGGTGTAACTGAGAAGTGCTGTAAAGTTTAGTTGATTCAAAACACACCCAAAACACACATTAAACATGGCTTAATAGAGACAATTTCAAACACAAGTACACAAATCAGCTTCACTATAACTCGCAGCATTCACAGACAAACACTTGTCTTTATCTGGACACATTTTCCCCACAAATACAACATGCTAATGTCATTAGCACAAGCCTATGGCATTTTACATTGTATAAATTAGCTTAGTGGCTGGCGATCTCGTCCTCTTTTCATATGAAGCCAGGGACAACAGCAACATTTAACAAAGGTAACGGTACATAATTTGGCTCCATTACAACTCACAAGGTTCACTGACAAAACAACTGTCTTATACTAAACACGTTTTCCAAACAAATACAACATGCTAACGTTATTAGCACAAGCCTATGACATTTTACATTGTATAAATTAGCCTAGTGACGAGCGGAGATTTCCTCTGCTCATATGTCTTCACAATTTATTGTTTCTTATCTGTGAAATTAAACCAAATAAAAGCTTTGTTTCCACTGAGTGAAATGGTTTCAGCTTACAGAAATAGACTGGAGGTCTGCGTCGCTGCAAAGTGTAGTTACATTTCTGGGGAGGTGGACGTCAGGCTACAATGCAGAGGTATAAATTCTGCCTTTCCTGTGACTTGGCCCCACCACTATCAGTATCATGCACTGTATTTAGATGTCTATTGCATCATTCTATACATAAATCCCCCAAATTTCACCTGAGGTGGCATTTTTAGAAAACTTTGGCATCTGTGCAAGACTTATATAATAAAGTGCTGTGGGTTTGAATGATGTTTGACTGCATGGTTAGTGAGGTTTATTATCTGTGTTATGAAAAGGACATGTGGAGATTACCTTTTTGAAAAGTTCAACTCGCTGCCTGTTGCTCAAACACGTCTCCCTCTTCTTCTCTTCCTCTTTAGTCTTCTTCACCTCTGCAAGCGTACTGTAACAAAGTGATCGTTTTCTATATTTTATTATTAATTGATTATCATGAATTCGGTCGCATATAATGCTCTAATAAACAAACAAGTAACTTGTAATGTTAAATTCATGCATTACCTAAGGGTGGGATACAGTCATTCACTTTCCATGCACCACAATTTATATGTTATCAACTCTTTATCCTGTATAAATCCACAGGTTAACACCTCAGCCTAAAATGTCCTCCTAATCAATAGGTGGATCTGCCAGGAAGCAAAGTAAACAGGCGAGGCAAGGTAGGGGGAAAACATAATTAGAGCAAAAGCCTTGGCAGAGGAACAAAAGCGGTATATTTTGTATGGAGATGTCACTGATACAAACTCTGCCTTCACACGTGAAAGCAACGCAAGAGATAAGGATGCATCTGCCTGCAAAGAAGAAACATCTGACAGCGTGCCGAGGTAGAGATTGAGATGGAACTCACCGCTTAGATCTCAGCTGCATCTCTTTCTCAGTAATGGCTCTATCTCTGGGTTTGAAAAGGTTATCTGGAAACACGAGCATGTACGCACACACATACACACACACACACACACACACACACACACACACACACACACAATGCTGATTGAGTTGAAGGCTCAAAAGCATGGCAGTAAATCACTCTAGCTTTCCCTGGTGTTTGAAGAGAATGAGGCCTGCTCTCTTACAGAAAAGAAGGATCATATTGCAATCTCTCGAAAGAGCAGACAAGATTATTTTAAATAAGGGCATGAGTTCCAACTTTTCTCCTAGCTTTGTAAGACATTTTATGAAATCTGATTTCACCATCATGCAAGAACTGTAAGTTCCCACAAACATTTTACATGAACACTGATGAAAAATGTGGTTTTCTCAGCTGTCATTGGCCCACCAGTGTATTTTCTTGTTACGACCAGTAGAGGGCAGAGAGAGCTACAAAATCACTGCCACAAATCTTTAAATTCTTTATTGTTTACTGTGAAGCCTGGCACTCCGAATGAAAATCTCATCAGTCAGAACACTGCGTCGAGAGCTTAATGACATTTGAAGGTCACAGAAATAGTTTCTGCTGAAATCCAGCGCTGGCAATCATTCTGAAACCTTGTTATTCAATAGAGGAGCACTTGCATATACAATATATATGCAATACAGCCATTTGTTTCATATCTTACTTCAAGTGCCTTTTATTGTATTTAGTCACAGCTTAGCCTGGTGTGCCACTTCTCTATCTCATGTTCTCTCCTTCAGGTTATTTTCCCTTACAGCTGACCTAAAAATAGTTAAGATGTTACATCAGGCAGAAAATGTCCTTTAATTACATTTCAGATACTGGCCTGTTATGTGATCCCTCCTGAATATAACATATCATTTTCTTTGTGCATTTTATTTATGTTTTGTTCATTCATTTAGCTATGCAGTATGTGTATATTAATTCCTGTACTGACTACCAGTACAGAATCTTAATGAAGTGTTTACATGTCATTGAGACGTTGTAGTGGATCACCCTGTCTGAAACTACTGCTAACTCAGTATTTTGGGTTTCAGTAGAGGATTCTGTGGATTGTGAGCACCTTTAAGCAAAACACAAATGTGAATATTATGTGTAGTTGAGCAAAATGTTACCTATCAGCAGCTTAAATCCCAAAATATTGGTCTTCAAAAACAACATGTATTGGCTGAAAACTACCCTCCCTTGCTCTTTGTTCTGTGTCTGTATGTGTGTGATTATGATGTGGCAAACAGCCACTGCAGCTGCAGTAGGACAATGGGCAGTACAGTGGATGAGAGAGGTGAGGGTGGCTGCTGGCACGGTACCATTCAGAGAGGCACACCGGGCACTTTGGGCTCTCCTCTGCCTGAGAGCAGCATCCGACCGTGGGTCTACCGAATCCGCCAGCTCCCTCCTCTCCTGCGCCCGTCGCTCCAGCTCTCGCAGTCTGCCCTGGGAACGACTGATGAAGTCAGGTCTGGACCTCTGCAGTGCGTCCTGCCAAAAGCAGAAACATATTGCTCTTCTTGACAAAACACTTAAGCCCAAATAACCATTTACAACTCCCCGTGCTCTAGAATATAGCTTTGGGGCACCCCGTGGACAACTCCAAAGCCAGTAAAAATGTGTCATTGGCTTTCACTGACATTGTAGTGTTCTTCAGTGGTTGCCAGCCTAGAGGTCAAAATCCCCAACGTGGGTTAAAATAAAACTGAGGAGCCAGATAACTGACAACATAGGGATTAAAAAAACTCTGCTACTAAAAATATATGTTTTCTCCATATATAGGCTGGTTACAGCCTAGTCGCCAAAATAAAATGTTGGCATTGTACGTTTCTGCAAACGACAGTTACGTTACATTTGTACATTTTATCTATACCATACAAATGTTTCTATGTGTGTCGCCTAAGCAAGATGCCTGCCAAGCTGCAGACAACTGCTGACCATGGTTCGAGATCAACAAAAAACAAAGCTGCTTGTGATTTAGCAAGTCATTGTTGTTTTTCTAGCAGCTTTTGGTAGCACTTTATAATACAGCCCGTGTTTTACGACGTAACTCCCCGTGTCTTACGGCGTAACTCCTCTAAGACCTGCCGGGGTCTTACAGTGGAACTGCTACTGTCTTATGCTGTCACTCCCAGTGTCTTATAATGGAACTTCATGCGTCTTACCTTGCACTTACTGGGACTTCCCGGGTGACTCTCTGACATCTACCATGACATTTTGGGGGAGCCTATATGGTTTAGTTTCACTTATGACTTACAGTGTAACTCGCTATGTCTTACAGTAAAACGTCTTACAGTCCAACTCCTTTTGTCTTACCATGTAGGCCTACTTATTAAAACTTATAACTATAAAATCAGATATGATTTACAGTTTTAAAATACACGAAAATCATACTGCAATATGTAACCTGTTTAATCACACAATGAGTGTAAGTACCAGGTACCTGCATGGTAAGGAAGGGTGAACAGTGTGCAATTTATAATACAGCCCGCTCCCTGATAAGTACAGTGTAGGTCTCTGGTAATTACAGGGAAAGTCCCTGGTAGGTACAGCAGAAGTCTCGGGTGCTTAGAGTGTAAGTACCAGGTACCTGCATGGTAAGGAAGGGTGAACAGTGTGCACTTTACAATACAGCCCGGTCCCTGATAAGTACAGTGTAGGTCTCTGGTAATTACAGGAAAAGTCCCTGGTAGGTACAGCAGAAGTCTCGGGTGCTTAGAGTGTAAGTACCAGGTACCTGCATGGTAAGGAAGGGTGAACAGTGTGCACTTTACAATACAGCCCGGTCCCTGATAAGTACAGTGTAGGTCTCTGGTAATTACAGGAAAAGTCCCTGGTAGGTACAGCAGAAGTCTCGGGTGCTTAGAGTGTAAGTACCAGGTACCTGCATGGTAAGGAAGGGTGAACAGTGTGCAATTTATAATACAGCCCGCTCCCTGATAAGTACAGTGTAGGTCTCTGGTAATTACAGGTACAGTCCCTGGTAGGTACAGCAGAAGTCTCGGGTGCTTAGAGTGTAAGTACCAGGTACCTGCATGGTAAGGAAGGGTGAACAGTGTGCACTTTACAATACAGCCCGGTCCCTGATAAGTACAATGTAGGTCTCTGGTAATTACAGGGAAAGTCCCTGGTAGGTACAGCAGAAGTCTCGGGTGCTTAGAGTGTAAGTACCAGGTACCTGCATGGTAAGGAAGGGCAAACAGTGTGCACTTTACAATACAGCCCGGTCCCTGATAAGTACAGTGTAGGTCTCTGGTAATTACAGGGAAAGTCCCTGGTAGGTACAGCAGAAGTCTCGGGTGCTTAGAGTGTAAGTACTAGGTACCTGCATGGTAAGGAAGGGTGAACAGTGTGCACTTTACAATACAGCCCGGTCCCTGGTACTTACAGGAAGTCTTGGGCACTTAGCATGTAAGTACCAGGTGTCTGCGTGGTAAAGAATAAAGATATTTTATAACTCTGAAGTTGTCATTGTGTGATTAAACAGGTTACATATTGCAGTATGATTTTCGTGTATTTTAAAACTGTAAATCATATCTGATTTTATAGTTATAAGTTTTAATAAGTAGGCCTACATGGTAAGACATCAGGAGTTGGACTGTAAGATGTTTTACTGTAAGACATAGCGAGTTACACTGTAAGTCATAAGTGAAACTAAACCATATAGGCTCCCCCAAAATGTCATGGTAGATGTCAGAGAGTCACCCGGGAAGTCCCAGTAAGTGCAAGGTAAGACGCATGAAGTTCCATTATAAGACACTGGGAGTGACAGCATAAGACAGTAGCAGTTCCACTGTAAGACCCCGGCAGGTCTACTGTAAGACAAGTGAAACTACACAACAGGTTCCTCTAAAATGCCATGTAGATGTCAGAGAGTTACCATGAAAGTCCCAATAAGTATATGGTAAGACACGGGAAGTTATGCCGTAAGACACGGGGAGTTACGCCGTAAGACACGGGAAGTTATGCCGTAAGACACGGGAAGTTATGCCATAAGACACGGGGAGTTACGTCGTAAGACACGGGGAGTTACGCCGTCAGACACGGGAAGTTACGCCGTAAGACACGGGGAGTTACGTCGTAAAACACGGGCTGTATTATAAAGTGCTACCCAGCTTTTTTGTAGCAAATATGTCGCTGTTTAACCAGCTGCTTTTTAGGCACCAAATATGGGTGTTTTGTAGCAACCTGTTGGTGATTTTCAGCAGCTTTTTAGCCACCAAATGGAAGTGTTTTGTAATGACCCTTTGATTTTCCAGTGGCTTTTTAGGCACCAAATGTGGGTGTTTTGTAGCAACCTGTCACTGTTTTTCCAACGGCTTTTTAGACACCAAATGTAAGTGTTTTGTAGTGACCCTTCGATTTTCCAGTGGCTTTTTAGGCACCAAATGTGGGTGTTTTGTAGCAACCTGTCACTGTTTTTGCAGTGGCTTTTTAGACACCACATGTAAGTGTTTTGTAGCAACCTGTCACTGATTTTTCAGCAGCTTTCTGGCCACCAAACATGGCTGTTTTGTAGCAACCTGTCACTGAGTTTTCAGCAGCTTTCTGGCCACCAAACATGGCTGTTTTGTAGCAACCTGTCACTGAGTTTTCAGCAGCTTTCTGGCCACCAAACATGGCTGTTTTGTAGCAACCTGTCACAGATTTTTCAGCGGCTTTCTGGCCACCAAACATGGCTGTTTTGTAGCAACCTGTCACTGATTTTTCAGCTGCTTTCTGGCCATCAAATGCAAGTGTTTTGTGGTGACCTGTTGCTGTGTTTTCAGTGGCTTTTGAGGCACCAACATGGGTGTCTTGTATTGACCCACTCCTCTTTTTCAGTAGGGATAATGGCACAAAAAGCCATTGTTCCAGTGATCTCAAAACCTGGTATTGCAAGCCAAAATATTATCTTTTACTAACCATAACCAAGTGTTTTTTGTACCTAAACCTAACCACATGTTAACCACAGCATTGTTGAGACATAAAGTTTTTAACAATTATGTGAAAATGTATCGTATCCATGGTTTGTAGAAACAAACAATGCCAACATTTTTTCTCGCAATTGGGTTGCCGGTGATACTGGTTGCAACACACTAACATAAGCTACTACAAACAGGCACTGCATTGTTCTAAAAGGACACATCAATCTTCTATGGCATCTATTTGCTTAACATTCTCATTTGGAGAAGTACATTAAAACCCAAACCTTTTGTTTGATTGTGTTATTGACTAAAAATACCTCTGAACTCACCTGTAGAGAAATACTTTGAGGTGACCTTTCGGGGTCGAGGCTCAGAGGAACAAATGCTGCATGAGACTGGTTGGGACGCTGGATTGTTCTTTGATCAGGATGTGGCTTCACACATTTCCCCCCATCTGTCACTACCAAGGCAGAGTAAATCAAATAGTTTACGTCTCATTTAAACTTTCCATGGCTTCACATGCCTGGGCACAACAGCCCTCTGGGCCTGCCATGACATATTACTTCCTGGTATGAATCAAATAGGCACAGCATGTCAGCACCAAAGAATTTCACTGGATCTGTACTGATTCAATCAAATATGTTGCCCTGTAAACAAAGTGTTGAGCTTGCAGTATTTTCAGGTAATTGCAAACAAGATCAATGTTTTATAAGGTAAGAAATTATGATTACATAGGAAGGGAAGAGAGAAGTGATAATACCAGTATTTCCCCGGGGTGATGCAGCAGAGTCCTCCTCAGAATTGCCATTTGGTGTTTTCTTCTTACTGAGTTGTCTTTGGAGTTTGATATTTGCTATGATGGCAGCTGCATTGAGAGCAAGCACTTCCTCTTGAGACTGATGTGAGTGGGGATCTGAAAGGCAAGAGGACTTTGATGTAAGTGAAGAGTAAGTAAAACAGTGAGACTGGCTGTTGTTGATCTGCCATTTTGGCTGCTGTGCACCACAGGCAGATATTAACAGTATTTCATAATGTCCTGCCTCATTTGGAGGTTGACTGTATCAAACGTTGAATTTAAATTATGTTGCCTCAGGCCTCTGTAATTAATTGATGACACTCTTAATGAATGTGATTAAGGAATAATTAATAATTTCACACAGAGAAAAGACATCATGAATGAGGAAACACACATACTCAGCAGAATATTCCCTCCTCGTATTACTAATTCACCTGAATATTCAGCATGCCCAAACAATAGCTTAAGCTGATGGTTTCAGCCATTTTTCATAATCAAAATTCATTTTTGGTGTAAAGATTTTGACCACTTTCAGAACTGTAAAGCAAAAATATCATGGAGCAAAAAAAGCTAAACAAAATAGCGTTAGTTGGGCCTTGTATGACCCTTCATCTTACAAATTTGATTATTTAGCTAAAGCAGTGAAAGAACTTGCATCTTGATGTGCAATTTACTTGTAAGGACTTGTGATAAGACTTGGACTTTCACCAGAACACTTAAAACTGCTCTGCATTGCCTGGAGGCTTAAATGAATATGGTTTGACATTTTGGGAAAACATTTATTCACTTTCTTGCCAAGAGTTGGATGAGAAGATTGTTACCTCTCTTATATTTGTCCATTAAAGATTAAGCTACTGCCAAGAGATGATTAGCTCAGCCCAGCATACAGACTGGCAGCAGGGGCAAACAGCTGGCCTGGGTTTATCCAAAGGTGAAAAATCTGCCCCCTAGCACCTCCAAAGCTCATCAGTTAACACGTCTGATTGTCTCATCATCACCTCGAGGTTGTTTGGCAACCAGCAGTGGCACAAAGAAATAGTCAAGCACATAACCCATGTGAAACCACAGTCATGTTTTCATTTTAGATTTTACTTAGGACTAAAAAAACACCATGATGATGAAGATTTTTTTGTTTTTAGCTTTGGACAGAGCCAGGCTATCAGTTTTCCTGTCTTAATGCTAAGACAAGCCAACTGCCCCCTGCCTGTAACCTCAACAGATATGAGAGAGGTACAGATCTTGTGTAATTCTCAGTGAAAAAGCAAATTAGCTTATTTACCAAAATGTTGAACTGAGTCATAACCTTCAAGACGACCTATTATCTTTTCCATATTTTTTTGTCATATAGATAATATTGCAATGTTAGATGTTTATTAAACATGAGCAAAGTTTCAAATAGTAGGGTAAAATGTTGTCAAGGTAATCCCTGTGAGGAAAAAACCTCAGACTTAAAAATGCTTTGTTTTTAACGTTTTTCTACTTTTAAGGAAAGCTGAGATCAGCAATAGAGTTTCTTTATATGGTCATCTGCTCCAGGCACGCTACTGCAAGTGTTTACATTATGTGGCCTACACTGCTACATGTAGCTACATGCTAACATCAGGGAAACAAATGTTGGTTGCTGATGTGGGATGGCAGTAGCTCAGTACATGTCAGTCAATGGGGACTTGGGTCGGGAACCATCCGGACCAAAATATGGAGCGTGAACTGGTAGCTGGAGAGGTGCCAGTTCACCTCCTGGGCACTACCGAGGTGCATTTGAGGAGGGGAACTGACTCCCCCGACCACTCGGAGCACCTGTCATGGGCAGTCTCCCTCTGACATCTCTCCACTTAGTGCATGTATAGGTCCTGTTTGTGTGTGTGTGTTTGGACCTGTGTGTTAATGACAACAGAGTGAAAAAATTGAATTTCCCCTCGGGGATTAATAAAGTATTAAAAATTAAATTTAAAAAAATATTAATTTCTCCCCAGACTCAGATCATAGTCCTTCTGGAACATGTCCAGTTGTATTTAGAAGCTATTATTGGTGATTTTTACCAGGAGACATTACTGCTATTAGCCATTACAGTCATTCCCCGGCTGCAAGTACACTGCTAACGTACATGTAGCTACGTGCTAACGTCAGGGAAACATGTAATGTTGGTTGCAGATGATGTTAATTTCTCAGTTTCGGATCCTATTCCTTCTTAACATACCTAGTTGTATTTAGAAGCTATTAATGGTGATTTTTACCAGGAGACATTGCCAGTGTTGCCAACTTAGTCACTTTGTCGCTATATTTAGCGACTTTTCAGACCCCTCTAGCGACTCTTTTTCAAAAAAGCGACTAGCGACAAATCTAGCGACTTTTTCTGATGTTATTGGAGACTTCTGGAGACTCTGTTGTGAGAGCATATATCGTTTCTATTCTTTTCAACAAGCAGCGGATGCTGCCGTGGGCTCCTCCCTTGCCCCAAAGCACTCAAAGGCCCAGTCCTCCCTCCCAGCAGCAGTCAGAGCAGGAGATGTTAACCCCTCCATGTCCAGACTGCAAGTGAATCGCGCATGCACGGAACCGCTGCTGGCTGATGATCCGGACCTGGCTTACAGTCAGGGCGGGATGTAAATGTAAAATTTTCTTTGTCTAATATAAATCACTGAAAGAAGGTTCATTTGTAGTTCTAAACATATTCAGGGTGGTTTTTTTTACTCAGTTTTTGTCTCTATCACGACGTTATTCCTCTCTCCTACAGAAGCCATTACAATTACATGCATATGGACAATTATGCAAATTAGGCGATGACGTCATTTAGCGACTTCTAGCGACTTTGAGGACAGCCAATAGCTACTTTTCTTACTGAGGGGTTGGCAACAGTGGACATTGCTACGATTAGCCATTACAGTCATACCCCAGCTGCAAGTACACTGCTAATGTACATGTAGCTACATGCTGATATCAGAGAAACATGCAATCTTGGTTGCCAAGGTTATTAATATCTCCCTAATTTCGGAGCATATTCCTTCTGAAACATGTCCAGTTATATTTAGAAGCTATTAATGGTGATTTTCACCAGGAGAAGTTGCGGCTATTCTCTGTTACAGGCATTCCCCGGCTGCAAGTACACTGCTAATGTACACGTAGCTACATACTAACGTCAGAGAAATGTAATCCTCATGGCCAATGTTATGAATTTCTCCCCACTTTCAGATCATATTCCTTCTGGAACATGCCCAGTTGTGTTTTAAAAGATATCAATGAGGATTTTTCCTGGGAAAATTGCTGCTAATCTCCATTACAGTCATTCCCCGGCTGCAAGTACACTGCTAATGTACATGTAGCTAGATGCTAACGTCAGGGAAACATGTAGCCTTGGTTGCTGATGCTGATTTGTACCCAGTTTCAGATCATAGTCTTGCTGGAATATGTTAGTTGTGTTTAGAAGCTTTTATTAGTGATTTTTCACCAACACTAACCAATCAAAGCGGACTGGGCTTTTTTGGGAAGGGGCTTAAAGGCGCTAAATGCAGCCCTCTCAGACAGAGAGTGAATACAGGTGTATCAGCACAGACAGGAAAGGTATTTTTTGAACATTAAAGTATGTCATCATGTTCAAGCAGAAACCCGAAATACACGAGTGAACCTGATAGTGTAATAGGCTCCACTTAACCTCGCTTTCCATACGACATGTAACCGCGAAACTAAGCCTTAATCTTAAAGTGCGGGTAGCTTTGTGAGACTGGATTTCAGCCCCCAAATGGCCAGTGAGTCCCCACATTGTGACTGTTTGAACAGAATTTTGTCCCCACAACATGATTACTACAGAGACACACACCTAAATGTAATAGCTAAGCTACATTGCAGGATGTGGATGCAAAAATTGATTCTAACACATCCTGATACTTTATTTTCACCATGTTTAGCAGCTTGTGATTTCTCTTCCTCCCCTGTGCTGTCAGTG
Organism: Epinephelus fuscoguttatus; assembly: GCF_011397635.1. NCBI lineage: Eukaryota > Metazoa > Chordata > Actinopteri > Perciformes > Serranidae > Epinephelus > Epinephelus fuscoguttatus. Next base: position 26,143,819 of record NC_064771.1, read on the forward strand.
AAAATGGGGACTAGAATAGATTATACATGCAAAGAGATGCGTGGGAAAATGAAAGAAGGTGAAAATGAGAAAGCATCTGTAGGTGCCAATGGGCCTCTGCGTCTCAGCAATGCTGTTTGACATCGGCGCGCACATCTGGTATGATTGTCAATTGCACTCGAAGCAGCAGATAAATGAATCATCTCAATACAATCAAATAATGCCTATCAATAAGACATCAAAGGTGAAAGACAATATCAAACCTGAGAGTTTGGCCCCAGAACGCTGTGGAGTGTGTAATAACTTCAAGCTACAACACGCAAATGGCACAGAGGAGGTGTATATTTAGACATTGCCATCCTTTGAAAATGGAGATCAGAGACAAAGGGAGCCTGTGTGCTGACAAGAAGACTGTCAGAGTGGGACAGAGAAACCTACCCGGGGCCTTGATGAGAGTTAGACAGGGGGGCGCTCTCCTCACCGCAATCTCTGGCGGCAGTCTCTCTTTCTGGCCTCCGTTTGGCTTAAGGGTGTCTGCCGCTCGCTGACCTGCTTCTTTCACTGCTGTTTGACTGCTGATGAAACTACTGTCGAAGTTCACAGGGTTGATATTGGTCTCTTGTGGAAGCCCAAAGCTCCATTTCCTGGCAGCCGGTTGTGTCACATTCTCTTTGCTCGGCTCAGTGTGTCCAAACATATTGCCATAGCAGCTCAGCGGTCTGTGCGGCCTGTCCGATCTCTGTCCAACAGCCTTTGGTGAAACCCCTGAGGGAACGGGTGCTGCTATGGCAGGGGGGTTGCTCACAAAAAGACTCAGTGTGGATCTGTGTAGTGTTCCACTGTTTTTCTCTGGGTCTGAGGTGGATTTGTTTGGTGTTACAGCAGAGTTTGAGGAATCCAGATGGTGATATGAAGGTGCTGCCTTGTGTTGCAAATGGTTTCCCTGACTCCACATGCTGTTTTCCTTGTACAGTCCCTCTGTGTAGCTGTGTCTGTACTCTGGGTGCCTCGTCCCAGATCCTGCCTTTGCTGGACTGTAGCTCTCTCTATGCTCTGTTACTTTGATGATGGTAGCCTTTCTTCTGTGGACCACTGTGTCCAAACCATGGCTAGTTGGTGGGGTCCCCTTTGTTTTTGTGCTTGGGACAGGGCTGGACATCATCCTTTGCTCTGTCACTTTGACTATAGTGGCCTTCCTCTGCACTGTGACCTGCCTGGAGTTTGGGTCCATGGACTGATGGGCTAGTGGCGGAGAAGGGGATTCACTGGAGCGGGAGGAGGGGTTGCAGGTGTCATAGCTGGGCAAACTGGCCGATCTGCTCACTTTCCTGGAGGAGATGGTGATGGAGGAGAAGCCGGCTTTGTTCTGAGGGATGAGTGTAGTTACAGCAGAGTTTGTCTGTATGTGTGAAGGCTGAGAGCTACTGTTTGTTGTACACAGCGGGGCTGTTGCCCTCAAGGGCTGAACACTGCCTGTCCTACGCAGAGGCGTATGTGACTTGTACGTATCTGTGCTGTTTGTCCCTTGAAGCAGAGTGCTTGGTTTACAGGGTTCAGCGAAAGTTGTTCGATGCAGAGGAGTATGCTCGAGGGGGTCCGTGTTGGTTGTTTTCATTGGAGAAGACTTCCTGTTGGGGTCTAAGCTGGTCCCTGTGGGGAGCTCATTGGACTGTCTGCCTCCAGGGAAAGCCGACACCCTGTTGGTATTCCAGACTCGCCTCAGAGCTTGCCAGCCCACAGGTCTGTCCCCTTCGTTAGCAGGAAAGCTTCGTTTTTCTGGCACCTACAGCATGTGGATAAAAGAGATTCTATGTGATAAAGATCCTTAATTATGCATGGAAACCCGGCCCACCCTTCTGTTGTTGCTACTGTCTCCTGCTAAATCTTCTTCCATTAATCAACACAATAAGACATATGCTGTACTTTTCATACTTGCCAATTTGAGCTTCCGTGTTCAAGAGGCAAATACAGAAAATGGAGCATAACCTCATTTAATACAGCATGATATATTGACAATATGACATCTCTCTAATACTACATTTCAACAGCGGGTCAGCTGTCTTGTCTTTCTTCAGGGCTTTGCTGTTTATTCTTTAGTCAGATGACTCTTCCCATGCTTGACACAGTGAATGCCCCAGTAGCAATGGAAGCAGCAGCAGGCAGAGCCAGCACACAGCGTGACTTATCCCTCACAGAATCACAATGAGACTCTATCCTCAATTGAAACTGAGAGGCAAAAAGCAAAGATTCTGGTCCTTAGGCCACAGGATCAGTGGCGTTACCAAGGGGTGGCCAGGAGGGGCCACGGCCACCCTGATACAAGTGCTGCCCACGAAAATGATCTAAAACAACTGGAGGCCCCTGTGTGGTGTTTTTGAACTTGAGTAGGCTTATTCCCAGTTAATGTTTTGTTTGTTACAATCAGTATACTCCTCTAAATGGAAGTTTGCCTTTCTAAGAAAAAGGACAAGCAGTTTGTTTGAAGAGTAATGAATACATAGAGTTGCATAACACATTAAAACCGAATTGTAGTGGGACCCAAAATGGTAACGTATTGCATCGTCGTATCATGGAACTTTAAGCCTCTATAAAATGTAAACTGGTGAATTCTATAAAAATTCCACCCTGTTCAGTTGTCATGAGTGGGGAAATTAGCTAAAGAGACCCAAATCATTTCTTGTACCAGGCTGTAAACCTGTTTATTTCTGTTGGTAATTCAGGCTTTTTAACATGAGAGTCTGTGCCAGGGTTAGGCAACCTGCAGCTCAGGAGCCACATGCGACTCTTGAGCCTTTCTCCAGTGGCTTCCTGTGGCTTTGACAAAAAATGTATATGGAAATGAATGAGTTATTTTTTTTATTGTTATTATTATTTTAATTTTCACTTATCATTGTTGTACCCCTGATTCTTACATTTTCCAATTGTACAAATGTGTAACCTTCACTCTGAATAACAAAAAAAAAGTTTTAACATTTCGTCAACTATATCCATCATACATCTACCGCCTTGCGGTAGATGTATGATGGCAACCAAATGTGAAGAAAATAGTGGTTCAGAACAATAGTAAATAGAATGTACTGTATGTATACTGATATATTTCTTTTTTAAATTGTTTTGCCTTTAATTGATAGGATAGTGAAGTGTGAAGGGGGAGAGAGAGAGAGAGGGAGAGACATGCAGCAAAGGGCCTCAGGCTGGACTCGAACCCGGGCTGCTGTGGCAACAGCCTTGTACATGGGGCACCTGCTCTACCACTAAGCCACCGACGCCCCACACTGATATATTTCTTATATTAAAATCAAAGTCATATGTACACAAAGTCACTCATTAAATAACTTGAGATTATGACAGTTAGACGGTGGTAATCTAGGCTGCAGACTATTTACTCTACTTAGACCACTTAAATCTTGTATAAGGCAACAATTAGACATTGTTTGTCATCTGTACAAATGTCTAATTTTGCATAGTTCTGGATAATTGCTGCAGCAGACAGGCAGCAAACAGATACTGACATCTGTGCTGATAATGGTCCATAAAGCAAAGGAGTCTGCCATCAGCCAGTTGCCTTTGTGTTGATCATAAGTCACTTCTCTCCTTTTTTTTCCCATTTCAGTGACTACTCTGCATTCTGATGAGGCACTGAAGCTTCGACCTGCTATATATTTTTTTTCTCCTGTTTGTTGAGTCTCTATTCTAAGTTCCACAGTCTTTCATTTTGTTTTTTTTAAAACTTTAATTCCACAATCTCAAAAGTTTTTTTCAATCTCTGATCCCATGGACTGTTCTATCTTAATTAGTGTTGTTTCCTTCAGCTTTTAAGGGAATGGCTTGTGAGCATGAGGGATTGTTTCATGGCCTTTCTTCATGTAAATGAGACTTTCTTGCCACATAAATGAAGGGTCAGAATGTGTAGGAGGCAAGCGGGAAAAAAACGAAATGAAAACGAAAATGAATAACTTTCCTCTGTTTGTAAGAACATTTAAATACCTTCTTAGTAGGAGTGAATTTCGAGCTTTTTAAACAAAGTGTTGATAAATGAGGCCTTTGGCATGTCTATTATTATTAGTATCCCACCCAGCGAACACTGAATCACTACATTTATCACTGTTATAAACTGGAGACACTGGCCCTAAACTTCAGGAAGCAAAACACAAGTATATCACTAGGAATAGAAAACTTAAAGGAACAGTCTGTAAGATCGCAACCAGCTGAAACTTCTCACGGTTAGAATGCCTTCAGTGTTCATTGTTCAGGAGGTTTTTACCGCAGAAGTCTCTTCCTCTACAAAATAAATGGACCCGTGATTAAAACCAGTAAAAACACTGAATAAGGAAGTTTCAAGTTTTAAAACATTGTTTCTCCTAAGTTTTTGGCACTTCATAGTCACCTTTTTTTTCTGTGATAACTAAGGGCCTGTTGATATGGTTCCGTATATTTCTGAAAACGGGTATTTATCTTTGCGTTTGCACCTATCATTTATCATCACCTATCATTTTGTTTGTCCCAACAAAAATGGAGATTTTAAAAAAAGTTTTTAAAAATATCCGTTTCTATGGAGACGTGTAAACAGGATAGACGGAGATTTTGGAAAACGATGACGTTGCAACCCAGTTCGCGCATGCCCATTAGGCGCAGGCCCATTGCTAGCACTTTTGGGACTACTTATGAGCTTACAAATGAATTTAGCACTGCTGCATCAACATCACCGCTACATCAGTGCACAAAGGAGTCTACTGTACCCGATATTAGTAAGTGAATAGCAGCTAACTATGCTTCATAAGGTTAAAATGTAGTTTATCATTGTTTTTATCACTAGCGCCAAGAGGAAAACAAATCACTGTGCATGCGCTTAACGTTTTTCTATGGTGTTTGACATATGGCGTATCGCCACCTACTGGTCTGGCATGCTAATTGCAGAAAAAACTGCTGTTTTAGCGTTTTCATGTCAGCAGGGATATCGTTTTCACAACTGATCATGTAAACCCAGAATTTTTTTTTATACGGGATATATAAAAACCCGTTTTTATTTGTATCGGTATCCATGTAAACAAGGCCTAAAGTTCCATACGTTCTAGCAGTTTTAACCACGAGCCGAAATATCCGCAGAGGTCTCCTCCTCTCTAAAACAAATGGACCCAGTGATTAAAACCAGTAAAAACAGGCAGACTTACTATGTACTCCCCATGATACACAGACCGACTGATAACCATCGTCTCCTCAACTCAATGTGAAACAAAATGAAAAGTAATCATACCAGAGGCGTTCTCAGTTACCTGTTTAACACTGGGAGAGCCTTGATCGGGTATCTGCCATGTCTTAACACCCAAAGCACTTGGACTGGTGTGGCTTCTCTCCACCTCTCCATCTATGTATGAAGGCAAAACAAATGATCACATGTCACATTCCTCACAAGACATGCCCCCCCCCCTTCCTCTTTTACACACACACACACACACACACACACACACACACACACAAACACAACTCCTCTGACTGTGTGGCAGTGTTGACACTGTCAATAATTGACGTTGGCACTGTAAAGTGAATCCAGCACCACCCTGGAGCCACTTCTCTGCTTCCTCAGGAGACACAGCGACTTGACTGGCCTGCCTCTCAGCCCTGACTGATACTCTATTGCCACCCTGACTGCCTGCCTGGCTGCATTTCCACCTGCTGCTGTTACCATGGCGACTGGCTCTCTCTTTGGGATAACCCTTGAATGCTGTGTGGATAATCTGTGGTGTTTTTCATTTTAAGGGAAAAAAAACAAGAGACAAGGTGACAATTGCACCACTTTGCAAATGTGATTACATTCGGAAAACAAAGGATTGTCTTTAGAGGTGTTCTGGTCTTTCTGCCGTCATTATATGTCTCATTTCTTGCTGTTATAAAGGGCCCCACACAAACGTGTGCCCTCCCACCGAAGGAGCCTCTCTCATTACTTCCACAGCTGAGCTCAAATGACCATTTCTTCTGAATCAACAGCAGCTTAATATCCCACAGGAAAATAAAGAAGCAAGGCCATATGGCAAATGCCCTCTGAAGTCCCCACCCTCCCAATTTATTCCCCATCCTTGTGAGTTTTATCTAAATAGTACGTGTGAGCAGGGTGGAAATTGGCCAGTCTGTCTAAACACGACGGCCCTTGGAGCACTAGATCCAATTTTATTATCATTTGCTCATTAACATCAGGCCATTTTAAGTTTGTTAAATGTGATTTTTGTGGAGGGAGAGGGTACTAAGTGTCTGCAATAAGACCCAGAGTCTGATTAAAACTACTTCGGCAAGGGTTGTCAGCAACATCCAGAAAGAGGGAGAAAGAGAATGAGAAAGAGGTGGGATAATTTGCTAGCTGGAGTGTAACCGAGTCAGTTCTTGTTGGAATAATTGTGGCTGGAATTTCTGATAGTTTCATTTGGTTGCAGGTGTGGAATTGTGGATTTAAATGTACTGATGGCTGAGCGAAAGCAACTAGCATCGAAACAAGACATATTGGGAAGCAGTCCTGCATGGAGATTCTTGTTTCTTGTTGATCATCTGTCTTCGACTCATTGCTGGAATTTCAGCCGTGGCCAATTTGTTGTGTACATGCACCTGCACGGAATTATAATTCTCTGTGAAGTAACTGAAAATATGAATATGTAACTGATATTATAGACCATATGGAGATTTATCATAGTCTAACATGACATGATTATACTTGTCATTATACCAACACTAGCTTATAACTATCAATGATTTTTTTTTTTAAATAAGGTTTATGGCACTTAAAGGCACAGTTCATCCCAAAAGCAAAAGCATATATTTTTCCTCTTACCTGTAGTGCTATTTATCAGTCTAGATTGTTTTGGTGTGAGTTGCTGAGTGTTGGAAATATCATCTGTTGAGATGTCTGCCCTCTCTTGAATATAATGGAACTAGATGGCACTCAGCTTGTGGTGCTCAAAGTGCCAAAACAAAAACAATAATCCACAGACCTTGCTGTGAGCAGTTTTCTGTAGGAACCATTTTGTGCTGAACTACACCTGCCAACCATATCGCTGCACAGAGGGAAGTGTAGTTCACTTAGCACCACTGTCACAAACATAAGCCCTTTGCCAGCAAATAGTGCAGACGCATGCAATTAGTCATCGATTAAACGATTAAAGGTCCACCCCCTTGCTAGTCGACACCAGAAATATTAGTCGGTTATGGTTATGGTCATGTGCAAGGCCGCTTAACTGTCATGCAGCCACCCGCCACTAGTGGGTGCTACAGAGCTGTCAAACAGCAGTCCCCTTCCCCACGGTAATGCTCGAGTAGAATAGAATTTTAAAATAGCATGATGGGAAATAAGAGACATGACCTCTCACAAAACTAGTGCGGCTTGGCAGTACTTTGATTTAGAAAATTAACAAAAGGTAGCATGTAGGCTGTGTCAGAAAAGACTGGCATATAATCACTTGACTGGAGCAATGCGCAACCACATTCAACTCAACGCATTTAAAATCCGACATGGTTGTTGAGGATTGTTATTAAAGACTTCAAAGGGCTCTTAATGTTTTGGGACAATGTTTCAAATAAGTTCCATGTTGTACTGAACAAAGGTCTCCAAGGGGAAAGTCCTGTGACACATGCACCACCCCAACCTGCCTCCATATGCAGACTTTTGCTTTTTATACTACTTCCTTCAGAGCATTGGTCATGTGATTACAGCCTTCCCGATTGCATAGGTTATACACACAGGTATACATACAGAAGGTAAATGAGGACAGCCTGCTTGAGTAACCAGGTCATGATTTCTGGAAAGAGCATTGCTTTGGGTTTTTCAAATGCATTTTTTGGCGCTTTATGCACCATAAGCCGAGTGCCATCTAGTCCCATTATGTTTGAGAGAGGGCAGACATCTCTACAGCTGATATCTCCAACCCTGAGCAACTCACATCAAAGTAATACTATAGCTAAACAGCACTACAGGTAAGAGGAAAAATATGTATTTTTTTATTTTGGGGTGAACTGTTTCTTTAAAACACCTGCCCTTTCTATCAAAATTCCCTGCTGCTGTGGACAGATTGCTTTGATTTCTGCAAGCCGCCCGAACTTAGCCAGGATAATCTATGTATAAACAAGGACAGGGTTGAAAGATCAAACCTCAGATCAAACCCAGCGAGTGTGGGGCTGCCATGTTCAAAGATTAACAGGGCTCCTTTTCCAATCAGTCTGCATCTCTCCTTATCATTCTGCCTCCCCATCTCCCTCTCCTTCTCTTTTCGTCCCTGTTTCAAGCCAAATAACGTCTATTTCCTTTACCTGCAATCCTGCCAGAATACTGTGGCACAACAGTCGGGACCAGTTGTACTTGAAATTGACTTTGTTTTGCAGGAGTTGTTTAAAGTGTTCATACACTCTGTCAGTGTGGAGCGTTTGAAAGAGGGCAGGGGCAACACTGCTGCAAGGAGCTGATTAGAGGCAGGTAAACCGTGTGGCAAGTCAGCCCTGAAATAAGCTTTTGTTCTCCCTCTGGCTAACCCGGCCCCTGCAGTTACCCCACGGTTATATTTGTTCTAGCACTGATCAGGCACTAAACATCAATTGAAACAGAAGCTTTGTGTGTTTCGGGGAATCTTCTGTTGTGCCTCATGTTTTTAATTTTGGTTTTACGCATTTGCTTTAAGGTACAACTCTTACATAATGATCACTCTTGCATAAATGTGCATTTGTTGGACTTGTGAAAACCCAGCAGTTATACAAGTAATTGTACACTGATACAGCAAATTGCACGTCAGTACTTACCCTGGTGCCTGTTGGCTGTTGCTCGATTCTTCTGAAATGTTGGAGTGATGGCTTGTTTCAGTTTCACCTGTAACAAAGAAGTAATTTTACACAAAAGGTACCTTTGCTTCAATTTTACCTGGCTTAAAAAAGTGGATTTTTCTTTGGTAGAAGCATCTGATACATTTACAATAATAGTCTAATACTTTGGGAGAAACATGTACTTGCTTGGAGTTAGATGAGAAGATCGATATCACTCCCACACTTGAGAGTGGCATCAATCTTCTCATGTAAAACTCAGCAAAGAAAGCGATAAGTGTATTCCCCCCCAAAAACTATTCTTTTAAGAGTCATCTTTTAGAACTAGGGCTCATAAATATCAGTTAAAAGAATTTTTAATAGAAGTTACTGTATAAAATACAAAAAAATCTCAACAATGACTTCACATAATGTTCTTTTTTTCAGTTAAGAGTCACAAGGGAAGGGATGTGCTTTGTGCATCAGTTCAGCCGAATCTCTGGTTCAGCACAGCAACTTATTGATTTTGAAGTCACATTATCAGTTCACTGGGTAATACTCCCATTGAATTTTCTCTGTACATTGACTTGCATCCTCTCAGGGCACAAAGCTCAATCTCTGCCGCCACAGCTCCAAATGAGTCGTAAACCTTTCGAGAATGCGTGGAGTTCCTGCAGAGTAAGCTGTTTTCAAAAGATGCCGGAGCTCTGCCTTCTCCCCGGGTAACAGAGACTTGACTACAAATGGCTCTCTGTGGCACTCTGTGTGTTTTAGTCTGCCTTGCCTGGCACTACACGCACCATCACCTCCATTACACAGCACTTTACCTTCAGACTCGCGGAGCTTACACTGTCTCACTAACAAGTCAGAATCAGAGTCACACAGCCTGAGCGGATGTCAGTGCCAAATCCAGGGTAAATCAGTCCAGAGTCTTTGCAAAGGCTTGCTTTAACAGGTTGATACCCTAAACCACAGACACATATGTGATACTGGGAGGCTTCTCTGAGAGAAGAATTCTTCACACTCCAAAATAAATCTCCCATTCGAGTAGAGAGTAGGGGTGTATGAAAATATCAAAATAGCAATGTTATGTTTGTGATACTGTATTAGTAATCAAAAACACTGCATCAATTTTTTGTTAATGATTTACATGCAAAGATTTGTGGCAGTTTGTCATGTTGTGTTGCATTTTAACCCCCAACCTCTAGATAGTAGTGTTGTAATTTATCTTCAGCCAAAAACTGCAGTTCTTTGAATGACTACTTGAGGCTGGCTCCAAAAGCAAATCAATCCCCATAGACAACCATGTAAAAACACTTTATAGCATATATGAACATGTTCATAGCCTGGTACCAAAAACATATACAAACCCAGTTATGGTCTCTATAGCTAATTTCCCCGGTCGTGACAGCTGTACATTGGGTGAATTTTTATATAACTCACCCATTTCAATGTAATGAAGGCTTAAAGTTATGCATAATTAAGGGTGTGGCCACTTTGAGTGACGGATGGGTGCTGTCTGTTGACAAGACACTACCACTGTGACAAAGTTGGTTAGGTAACATAACCATGGCGTAATTTCAGATTTGCAGATAGGCGTAGCCATAGCTGTCGCTATTTCAGTGTGTTGTCAGTTTGTTAATTTTAACTGTGATGTTTTGGTTGTCTAAAAAAGTCTTGTTCAGCGTTTGGTTGTACTAAAAGACCCTTGCAGACCCTGGAAATTACATACATTACATTTTGTTTTAATTGTTCTAAGCCTGTTTTCACTGGTGAAAATTAGCATTAGCATTATCACTGTTAAACCACAGCTGTAAATGTACCCTGCTAACTAAGCTAGCAGTTAGCATTAGGGTTATCTCTACTATGGTCACTTTTGGCTCAAAAAATCCAAGATGGCGACGGCCAAAATGCCAATCTCGAGGTGACAAAGCAAATAGAGAGGTGACGGTGGCTATGTCCATGGTAACAATGGTAACAAGATATTGCTGGTGTAAACTGTTGAAAACCTTCTAAATATATGATTCATACTTTGTTAGGTGTAATGTGTTTTACCTGACTAGCAGAGTGGTCCAAAACCTGGTTTTGGTTGCAAGCATCATCCACCATCATCACTCTCCTTTGGATCGGCAGCCACCCAATTTTGACTGGAGCAATATTACTGAGTTGAGCCTGCTCCTTCCTTGGGACCTGCATCATGTGAGCTCTCTCCCAGCTTCCTCTGCGTTCTGGGGGAGACAGAAACCCAGTATGGAGGGACTCCTGGCTGCCCGGCGAACTCTCACACAGGCTGGGACTCCCACATGAAGATGAACCTCTGCTGAAGGAGGGAGTCCCTGGCTGTCTCCAGGCACGTCCAGTTGGCTCTTTGTGCAGAGCAGGCATGGACGTTGTCCGATCACTGAAAGCTGGAACCTGATTATGTACTGGGGCTCTGAGAAGTTCGCTCTCTATCCTCTGCAGGTGCTCCAGCCAGCCGTCCAGCTGGCGCCCTTCAATGGCACTCTGGGGCCGAGGTGCTCGTGGGGGGCGAGAAACACGGGTCAGAACTTCCCCTTCTGGTATCAAGCTCTCCCAGTGGGACTCATCTCCTGATCTCCTCCAGCTCGGAGCTCTTCGTAGGTGGGCAGCTGGCCTGCGGAGAGTCATCCCTCTGGAGCTCAGGTAACCACTCACAGCTCTCGAGTTTCAGCCCACAATAAAGGCCCTTTACAGTGGGGGTATTAATGAGACTCCCCTGGCTCAACTGGACTTCTTACCATGAGGCATGCCAGAAATGTACTGCAAGGAATTCGTAGCCACAAGAATGCTGGAGGTCATCGTTGTTAGGGATCTGTTATAAAAAGGTATCAGAATAGTGAGGATAACAAGGAGAAATCAGTGTAAATAATTCAAGATCATGAGACAAACAACAATTTCATGCTTTCATTACACCACTCCACAGTGCTGCTGATACTATTACTTACCAAACCATTCTTTTTCACTTGCTTCCAACTCCTCTGTCCTTGGTGTTTAGGAAGTAAACACTCTCTGTCTTGATATAAACTAGGTGCTAGTGGGTACTGTCTCCAGTAAGGCATGTAGCAATGTGAGGGATGCTCTGACAAACAAAAGAGTTACTGAGCACAAGAGCTGAACATCCAATAGAGAGAGGGAGATGGACAGAGACAGAGGGGTGGGCGGGCTGAAAGAAAAAACAAACACTTGTTGATGCAACACATGATGTAACAAGATTTCCATTTAAACCAAGAACAAAATTAAGATTCAGTATTTTCATTATCACACTGTCTAATTTTGGGTTTGTGCAAGTCTGAGACACAATGTTTAAAAGAGCGAATCAAACTTTCTGACATTCAGGCGTCCTTACAAATGATAAAGGATCGCTAATGAGCAGATTATCCATGTTATTCCATGAGTCACTTGCTGCTTGAGAAATCCTCTTTGTTGAACTCCCCCTGTTTCTGCTCGTCCCTGTGATCTCGTGGTTGGTGGCTGATGATGAGGCGCTGCTATCCTCAAGCCTCTAACCCGAGCCATGTGACGTTTGCGAGACCGTCTTTAAAATGGGCCAGTGTCCTCTCTGGTAAGTAACCGTGACCCACATGATGTCCCACAATGCATGAGTGAAGGGTATTTACAAGACAGAGGAAACTTGCCTCGAGCTGCAGGCGAGATTCTGCTTAAGATTTTGTTTAGAGGCAGTTAAAAACAGATCTTCAAAGATACAACTGCGTCTAAAAAAGAATTGGCAGTTGCTTGGATGTTTAATGAATTTCAGTGTTTCTCAGCGGATTAACAGTCCCCAGATGTCTTTCAAAGCAACTTCAGTCCCACTCGGTGGTATAACATTTTCCACACGTCTTTCAAAGGCAGAGATAAGACAGAGATAACTTAAATATCAGTGGCTGTGACCTGCTTTAAGACACCTTATCAAGCTGAGGAGCTACACACAGAAGGAATATGCAATAGTGTAAGGCAATTTGCATCTTTTTGTCTGCTCTGCCCGGGAGATAACATCAAAACAAATCAAAAACTCAATTGAGCAAGGAGGACAGATTTGAGCAGGGTTCAAAGAAGAAGTTTGAAAGCAGCACCGCCCTCTGCTGGCAAAACTCCAACATGACAAGTGGAGAGGGAGGGCATGGGGTCATAAGTTTGAAAGACTACTCTTAAAGATGGGATGCAGTCGTAGGTTACAACATTTGTGCAGCTAAGATGAATAGAGATGAGTGGATTCGAATGCGTGCGTCAGGTGCATCCCTCTGATGTCTTTTATTGAGCACCTGCAGCTCTGAGGAACAACTTTTATTAGTTCAACACATCACTGCTCAGAGTAACAGGCTCGCTGAGGCTCCTATAGCTTCACCATTAAGCAGAAAGAAGGAAGGAAATGGACAGAGACCGCATGAATTCTAATTCTGTGGTTGAGACAATCAGAGGAACAATCTCTGTGTGTTTTACCATGGTGTTAACACTGAAACACATCGATTTACAGGAACACTGACAGGATTAAAATAAGGTGAAACGTTTGTAATCAGGTACTAAATAAATAAGCAAATTTATGTAGATTATAACAAATGGTAGGCTACATAACACACTACATTCAATACCACCTTACTTTATATTAATTTTTATTTATCCACATGCTGTTTCCATACCTCTACACTGAGGTGTATTTTCCACCTTTTAAAATATTGTTTTATTGTACCCTCCTCACTTCTCAAACCAAAGTCACACCCTTATATGTTTACCATTACTATTAGTAGTATTAGCGTATCTTATTTTTTTCTTTTTATTTATTATCATAGATCCATATCATCCGTCCATCTTTATATACAGTCTATGATGAGGCTATGAGGCTAACTTCATCGGGATGGTTTTACCAGGTTAGGTTATGGCAGGGTCAGACAAACTTTCTTCCACTTGTATTTGAATAGGTTGTACTCTGTTACAATTTGCCAGTAATTTACATGAAAAAAAAAAAAAAATCAGATTAGAGGAACAAGAAAAGCAAAACAATAATTTAAAAAATTATAAATAAAACAGTGACCCTCAGATTTATCTTGTGAGCCAAACTTTCCTCCACTTTTATTTGAATAGGTTGTACTCGGGTAAAATTTTCCAGTAATTTGCAGGAAAAAAAGGTTTGAGGAACACACACAAAACAAAATTCAAAAAGGTGATAAATAAAACGGTGACCCCATCTTATGACCCGCGCTACTTTTGACATTGTGCAAGTGTTGAGCAGAACCGAACGGATGGGGAGAGTTGAGTGCGCGTGTAGAGAGAATCAAGTGCGAGTAGAGAGGGTCTAGCACGCGGGTGTCACAGCACTGTGCTTGCGGGGAATGTTTTTCTTGCGGAAACAGTTGTGTGTGTGCATGGGTTGAGTCCATCTTGATATACTGTCTACGATGCAGACTCACAGAGAGATAAACAGTATGTGAAGCTAACTTCATCGGGATGGTTTTACCAGGCTAGGTTATGGCAGGGTCAGCTAAACTTTCCTCCACTTTTATTTGAATAGGTTGTACTCAGGTAAAATTTTCCAGTAATTTGCATGGAAAAAAATCAGATTAGAGGAACAAGAAAAGCCAAACAAAATTTAAAAAAAATGATAAATAAAACGTTAAGTTTATCTTGTTACCCGTGCTACTTTTGAAGTTGTGCAAGTGTTGAGCAGAATCGAGCAGGTAGAGAATCAAGCGCGTGTAGAGAGGGTCTAGCGCATGCTTGTCACAGTGCTTTGCTTGCAGGGGATACTTCTTCTTAGCTAAACAGTATGTGGGGCTAATGCTGCGTTCGTTTTGTACTCGGAAGTCAGAAGTCGGAAGTGGGAATGACGTCACCTCTGAGTTGACAACAGTTTTTGCATTCTAGCTGACAACGGCGGACAAGTCGGAAAAAACATGGACGTTACCGTTTTACCGTTGGGCTAGCCGTAGCCACTGTTAGCAATATCAGTTGATATCAACGCTCTATGTGGCATTTTGCACATACACACAGTATAGCAACATGCCCATGGATAAAAATTGAACAGTACTATGGGTGTGGCTGACATAATGTAAAACAAATAAGATAGAATTGTTTGTGTTTACTCACTACGTATGTGACCGGCAGCCATCATGAATTCGTAAGTCGGGGTTGATGCGGTTGGAGTTGGAAATCCGACCACAGGGTGCGCTCGAGTTTAAACTTCCGACTGGGAACTGGGAATTTCCGACCTCTGAGTACAAAACGAACGCACCACAACTTCATCAAGATGGTTTGACCAGGCGAGGTTATGGCAGGGTCAGCCAAAATGTCTTCCACTTTTATTTGAATAAGTTGTACTCAGGTATAATTTTCCAGTAACTTACATGAAAAAAAGAAAGATTAGAGAAACAAACAAACATATAAATAAATAAATAAAGTTTGTCGACCCTCAGATTTATCTTGTGACCCCTTTGGGGGTCCCGACCCTCAGGTTGGGTACACTGGTATTAGTGGATGTAATGCCCAAACGAAGGTCCTGTAGCTCACCCATTGTTTTATTTGTCATCCCTTTATGTTATACTTGTAATAATATGTTCCTCCAGGTGAATATAGAATCATCCCATGGTTCATGTAACACCGTACATCAGTCATGCAGCAGTTTCCGCCTCAGTATAAGCAGCAGTGGAAGTTTGAGCAGGACTCCCACTGTATGAACGCCTACAGGCTGAAAAAGTTGTGTTCCCGTCCTCCCCCTTGCGGAGCGTCCTGTCACTGGTGGAAAATGGCTGCTCGGAGTGGCTCCCCAAAGCTCAGAGAAAACTGAGGAGAAAAAAAGTCTCCATTACCAACAAGAGGTCACAGCTGGACCTTTTTCTAACAGGATACACGACAACTCGGGGACGCCTCGACACTGACAATGTCTCGCTGGGTGCCCACCAAGAAGGAAAAGTATGGTGTTGGTACGTAAGAAAACTTGCATGCTCCATCGCTAGCTCGTCCTACTAGCTCCCAGATTGCACAAGTTTGGGAAGGATTGTGATTAGAAAGCGACCGGCTGTTTGCTTCCTCGTGTGGGATTGTTTCTTTTACTGTCACATTTGCCTTAATTGTGTGAATGCAAATCTCACGTGTCGGGGATTTGCCAGCTAGTTTTGCATGAAACGCAAAACAAGGAATGTGTCTATTGTGAGGAAGAGTGCTGTGTGTGTGGATTGGGAATTGTTAGAGGCGCGCCTAGTTGTAGCGCTGTTTCCTGTGTTATGGGGCCTCCGCTGCAAACTAACCAGCTACTCACAGGCTAAACTTTTAACAGTATAGCTGATGGCTGTTTTGGTGCACTGCTCCGTCTCCTACACAGGGAAAGCCTTTGTTTGTGGTTGGTTATTGTCACTTCCTCATAATGGTTTGAAACCAGGCGCCCTGGCCTGAGAACATTGTCTCGTTTAGCTGCTACTTTCTCCTGCAGGGGATTATTCAACACTTAAAATATATGTCATCACCAAAAATATCCTCAGCTTGTGTTACTGACTTTGTTTTGATCACTCATGTGTTTTAAAAACACTACAAGTCCAGCATATACTCTGCATCACTGCAGAATAGACATGAATATTAATATTGAGGCTATTTATGTTTTAATCACCCATCCTACTGCCAGATTGTACAGCAGTCATAGCATATGTTTTTGCTCTTTCCTCCAGGCGCTGATAAACCTTTTAATTTCAGGAACTTGATTTAAAAAATTTGCATCTAACCACAGGGTTTGTTTCATTTAAGTTTTGGCCCCAGGGAGCATAAAATCTGTTAGCACTCTTGGCGTTAGATGTAATTTTTGAATACATATCCGTAACAGATAATACACGTTTGTAATTACTGTAAGAGTGTTTTATTTTATACATTTCTCTTGTGAGAATTGATGGATTGTATGTAAAGAAATTGTAAACCGCTCTGATAAAGGCAAAATAGACAGAGATAAGTAAGAAGTTTAAAGGGACAGTTCACCCTCAAATCTAAAATACATATTTTTTCCTCTTACCTGTAGCGCTATTTATCACTCTACATCAGTGGTTTTCAAGCCAAAACAAGACAAGCCAAAATCTCAAGGCACACCTGCGTTTATATCTGTGCACAATAACTTCTATGATGTGTGTTATCACTCTTATCACAACGTCAGACAATAAAAATAAAAAATATGACAGGTAGCAACGCGTTCATGATACTGTCTACTTTCTCTTTTCTTTCAGTGGTAGGTCGTCTTTGCCGTGTGTTTTGTTGTAATTTGCCCCGTACAAAAAGCAATCAATTGTCCCACTCACGGCTTTCTCATTTTAAATGTTATCATCCCTCACACTGGCTGCCACTCAGGGCTTTTGAAGTGTCACACACTTACAGTTCTTGCAAGCAAAAGGCGACAAATAGGTTCCCCATGAAGGTCTTTTTAGAATGAATTAAAGGAAATTACATTTTTAGCTAGTGTTTGCCTCTTTATGAGGAAATGTTTGCGCATGACATACTAGCCCCTTTTACACGGCCAGATTTTGGGCCTGCACTGCGAGCGTTTAGACACACAGAGCTGATCCGAAGTAGGGTAGTCATATTGGCAGAACCCTTATAGTTAAAAAAAGACAGAGGCGGCCTTCTGCAATGGGAGGGGCTGTTGATGACTTGTGGGAGGAGCTGTTAATGACGCCGCATGTGCAACCCACTGGTGGCGGATAAACAGGAAACAGCTGATAGCAGGAATTAGCGAGCAGCTAGTAGCAAAAGGGAAACGCAAACCTGACAGACACTGTAAAGATGAGCAACTGGGGAGACAAGGAATTGCGCGCCCTCCTTGCCCTTGCAAACGAAGAGGACATTAACCGTCAGATGTCATGGACGGTGAAGAACAGGCCAACTTATGAGAGAATCACCGAAGGACTGACCAGCCGCGGCTTCCCTCCCACGTCACTGTTTACGTCACACGCTGAGCTACGCGTTTTGTTACTTGCCCACGCCCCCCATTGCCCTGAAAAAGGCACATTCTGTATAAACAAAAGTAGGTAGGCGGCATTTTGCCACACTCCCTAATTTTGTTTTTATACTGCCAATGCTGAAATAAGACTGATTGGGCTTTCCTGCAAATTTGCACAATTCCTGTTTAAAAAGGGCTACTGACTCAGTCAATTAAACATTTATTCTTAACTTTTTGTATAGGTCCAGTTGAATATTGCAATAATAATAATGCGGCACACTAATGCACAGTATGATAATTTCGATTTTCAAACCAAGGTCGATATTGAAACCAGCACGCTTTCTTCTGCACGGTGATACAGTTGGTGGGTGTACTGCGGTAGAAAGAAAATAGTTCCCACATAAAACTGTTCATAACAAGGTCTGTGGATTATCTTGAGAAACTTGTCATGACTTCTGGAAAGAGACATTGCTGTTGAGTTTTTCAAATGTATTTCTTCGGCGTTTTGAGCACCACAAGCTGAGTGCCATCTAGTTCCATTATAGTCCAGGGAAGGCAGAGATCTGTACGGCTGATATCGCCAACAGTCAGGAACTCACACCAAACAATTTAGGCTGATAAACAGCCCTACAGGTAAGAGAGAAAATATGATTTTTTGATTATAGGGTGAACTGTCCCTTTAACTTTGATGGACACGTAATGGGTAGTGTGAAATATGAGGGGAACATAGTCATGGTTAAACATGCTCGCTGTGCTGTCTTTGAGTGAGTGTAATGGAACTAATCCTGATTTTTCTGGGGATCCCCTGGAACATCCTGATCCTTTTCACTCAGCACTAGTCACGTTTTTTTCCAGAAGAATCTGGTTTCACGACAATGGATTGTTATTTTTAATGTGTGCTATGTACTCGGCCGCATGCATACTTAGTCCCATTTTAGCCGTGTCCATTAGTAGGACGGAGGGCTTGCAGCTGCATGAGCGCTGCTGATTGATGGTTGAGTTCAGCAGGTTACACCAAAGCTCTGATTGGCGTCTCGGACTACACAGCTTACAAATGAGCTGTTTTGTTTTTTAGTCCAGACCACGCCACACGAGCCCGTGGTCACTCCTGTCTCTCGAACAGATACGTTTGGCTGTGGTCGGGGTGAAAATTATGCTATTCTGATGCTAATGATTGCCTGGGTATATTCTCAAATATCCATGAGATCTTGAAAGTGGAAGGTCTTCAGAAATCTTTCAAAATTCTCACGGGGCTCGCTGAATGCAGGAGTGGATGAGTCATTAGTCGAAAGAGAGGCAGCTGCCACATCACTGCTGCAGAGGATTGATAGGGTGCACAGCCATTGCACTTTTAATACTTCATGTGTTGACCAAGTAGCACTAATGAGCACTCTGTGAGACCTCTTATGCAGGCTGTACTCACTGTGGACCTATTCCTGTTTCAGCAAAACTTTTGTCATAGCATTTACTGCTTTCATAATGGCCCCATGGCTTTATTAGTGGATGCTGGGAAACCATCTCCTTTAGTCTTTTCACAGCAGTATTAATAATAAATGCTACTGTCTTCTTACATAGGGCATAGTAGTGATAATAAAGGGCTTTGTTATCATACTGCCAGATTCACACTACAGTATCATTGTGAAAGCAAGACGTTGCACAGCAGCTAGCTCACACACAACAGCCAGTATTAGAAGTTTAACCATGTTAGATTTGTGTCAGAGTAATAACTGGAAAAAAATCCACACATATCAATGAAATATTCATGGTTTTGGATGTGTCTTTTTTTTCTTTGCTGGTTGTTATGCTCCTGTGTGTGACCTCACCAGCTCGTTAGCTTCAGCAACATCAGAAGAGCTCTTGAGTGATCCCAAGTGATCAGTTGTAGTTAGAGCTGGGTATTAGTTTTATATCAGTGTTGTAACACAAGGCTAGATTGAGATCATCTTTTATTTTATCCGAACATCATGATCAGGGGTTTTCATTATTGATGAACCAGTCTGTTATTTTTCAGTTAGTGTTTTGTCCACAAATTGTTAGAAAATGGCGCCAAAGGCACAGAAGATTTAATTTAGAAAACAGAGAAATTCCTCGCACACATACTCACAAGCTTGAACAGTTATTAAAATTGTTGAAAAATTGATAATCATTTCAGAGCTAGTCATGATGTAAGTGTGTTTTCCTGATCTTGTATTTGTTATAGCGTTTTTAAGCTCTTCTGCCTTGGTCAAATGAAAATTAAATGCATCTCTCTGTTTGACCAAATAACAAAGTATTAGATCAAAAATATCATATTTGATTTTGTCAGAACTGCCTCACCCCAGCTGTAGCAAGGAATGACAACATCCAAACTGTCCACACATCATGAAACCTCCCCTTCCTTGTTCTAAGTACAGTACAGGCACCTTCTCATTCAATGCGTTTTCTTTATTTTCATGACTATTTACATTGTAGATTCTCACTGAAGGTATCAAAACTATGAATGAACACATGTGGAGTTATGTACTTAACAAAAAAAGATGAAATAACTGAAAACATGTTTTATATTCTAGTTTCTTCAAAATAGCCACCCTTTGCTCTGATTACTGCTTTGCACACTCTTGGCATTCTCTCCATGAGCTTCAAGAGGTAGTCACCTGAAATGGTTTCCACTTCACAGGTGTGCCTTATCAGGGTTAATTAGTGGAATTTCTTGCTTTATCAATGGGGTTGGGACCATCAGTTGTGTTGTGCAGAAGTCAGGTTAATACACAGCCGACAGCCCTATTGGACAACTGTTAAAATTCATATTATGGCAAGAACCAATCAGCTAACTAAAGAAAAACGAGTGGCCATCATTACTTTAAGAAATGAAGGTCAGTCAGTCCGGAAAATTGCAAAAACTTTAAATGTGTCCCCAAGTGGAGTCGCAAAAACCATCAAGCGCTACAACAAAACTGGCACACATGAGGACCGACCCAGGAAAGGAAGACCAAGAGTCACCTCTGCTTCTGAGGATAAGTTCATCTGAGTCACCAGCCTCAGAAATCGCAAGTTAACAGCAGCTCAGATCAGAGACCAGATGAATGCCACACAGAGTTCTAGCAGCAGACCCATCTCTAGAACAACTGTTAAGAGGAGACCGCGAATCAGCCTTTCATGGTCAAATAGCTGCTAGGAAACCACTGCTAAGGAGAGGCAATAAGCAGAAGAGATTTGTTTGGGCCAAGAAACACAAGGAATGGACATTAGACCAGTGGAAATCTGTGCTTTGGTCTGATGAGTCCAAATTTGAGATCTTTGGTTCCAACCGTGTCTTTGTGAGACGCAGAAAGGTGAACGGATGGATTCCACATGCCTGGTTCTACTGTGAAGCATGGAGGAGGAGGTGTGATGGTGTGGGGGTGTTTTGCTGGTGACACTGTTGGGGATTTATTCAAAATTGAAGGCACACTGAACCAGCATGGCTACCACAGCATCCTGCAGCGACATGCCATGCCATCCGGTTTGCGTTTAGTTGGACGATCATTTATTTTTCAACAGGACAATGACCCCAAACACACCTCCAGGCTGTGTAAGGGCTATTTGACCAAGAAGGAGAGTGATGGAGTGCTGCGGCAGATGACCTGGCCTCCACAGTCACCGGACCTGAACACAATCAAGATGGTTTGGGGTGAGCTGGACCGCAGAGTGAAGGCAAAGGGGCCAACAAGTGCTAAACACCTCTGGGAACTCCTTCAAGACTGTTGGAAAACCATTTCAGGTGACTTCCTCTTGAAGCTCATCGAGAGAATGCCAAGAGTGTGCAAAGCAGTAATCAGAGCAAAGGGTGGCTATTTTGAAGAAACTAGAATATAAAACATGTTTTCAGTTATTTCATCTTTTTGTGTTAAGTACGTAACTCCACATGTGTTCATTCATAGTTTTGATGCCTTCAGTGAGAATCTACAATGTAAATAGTCATGAAAATAAAGAAAACGCATTGAATGAGAAGGTGTGTCCAAACTTTTGGCCTGTACTGTATAGAGTGGTAGTGGAATGTAACTTAATCAATTTACCTAAGTACTGTGGTGTAGTGGAAGGTATATGCAGGTATACTGGGTATATCCACCTCTTTTTCTTGCTGTTTAACCCACCCATCCACCAAGAAGTACACCCAGATGCCTACACAACATATTGTCACTCCCAACTCATCAAATACTGGCGCTTGGTTAGTGGCCCTACACGTCAAACTGTGACGCTCTAGGTAGTGTTTTGGATGCTCAGGGACAACGTGTCAATTTCTTCTCGTTCGTTGTGTCTTTTTAAAATAAACTTCTCTCTTGACCGGAAATGTAAAGTTTCCACTTGTTAAATGCAAACATCTCATTTCAAAATAAACTAACATGCTTATGTTTTTAGCACAAGCCCTATGGCATTTTACATTGTATAAATTAGCCTAGCCGCTAGTGGACTTTTCCTCCACTCATATGAAGCCAGGGACAACAGCAACATTTAACAAAGGTAATGTTACATAATTCGGCTCCATTACAACTCACAAGGTTCACTGACAAAACAACTGTCTTATACTAAACACGTTTTCCAAACAAAAATAACATGCTAACGTTATTAGCACAAGTCTATGGCATTTTACACTGTATAAATTAGCCTAGTGGATAGCGGAGATTTCCTCTGCTCATATGAAGCCAGGATAAATCACACACAAGACTTTAAATGCTATTTTGTGGAGGCTTTATTGTCTTCACAATCTAAATGCTTTGTTTCCACTGACAGGAGGTCGGTGTTGCTGTGACGTGTAGTTAAATATCTGGGGAGGTGCACATCAGGCCACAGCTCTAAAAAGTGCTGCTGGAGAACTAGTGAGTGAATGACTGAGGTGGAGCTGTGTGGAAAGTGTGTCAGAGGAGAGATGCACACTGGTATGCGTCATGTAACTTAACCCTGTATTGATATAAACAGTGTAGTCATTATATCGCCTACCCCTAACCCCTCTACTTAAGTTCAAAAATTTAATACGGCACTGGTGTATTTTCATGTTGTAATATTGCTACTTTTACTTCTGTAAAGGATCAGAATAATTCTTCCATCACAGGCACACAGACATCAGCTGTACTGTAAGACGAGAACAAGGTTTGGTATGTGGGCACCTTGACTTGATTTCGGAAACTCATGTTCTTAATGCGTCTAGAATCCTCTTCATCCGACCAGAGGCAACAAACCTTATTGCTTTTTACATTGTTGGTGACGGTTCTCAGTCTTTTTACATTGTTACTCAGGATAATTGTCACCCTGAGGCATTAACTTCACTTCGTTCTCTACACAATGTCTTCACTTCTACTGGCATTTTCAGAATGCTGCTCATCGGCTCACATTTAACTCCGCCGATCTGGTGAATTGACAGAAATCGTCGGCATTCATGAGGTGGTCGCGTACAGAAAGAATTATTGACTACCTTCAAATGAAAGTTGAGGTTTCGGGCTGAGGGCTTAACTTCATTCTTTGACCCCTGTTCATATCTTAAAAGAGGAGAACAGCGATCCATTCCTCAAAGATATATTAAAATCATATCTCTCTTGACCTTGAACTAATTTCATTACACAGTTCTTTTTTGTCAAATGCCAACCAGCCTGGCATAAATCAAAGGGATCAGGAGTTGTGAAGCCTAGTTATTCTTGTGGCATCTCAAAAGTGATTTAACAGGGCCTTGGGGAAATGTTTTTTAGCTGTCTCGCGGCTCAGTGATGAATTAACCAGAAATACTTTTTGATGCTAATTTCAAGTGTTGTCTCATTAATTCTGTTTCATCAGGATGTTGCTGTTCCTTAAGAGAGACTTCAGAGGGTTGAGGTTCTAGAAAGCAAACCAGGGAACACTAAGCAACAGGACTATTTACTGTATCTACGCATCGCTGTTGAGACTTCAGCACAAATTACCCTTGTGAGCGTGTGCTGTCATGAGAAATGTTTTCCACCTCTCAGCGTCTTTCACTTTGTAATTTAGCTTTAAGTAATCTAACATAATACCAGCTCAGAATATAGAAAATTCCATGATTGTACAAAATATATTTAGTTCTTTTTCCGGCTTGCAGTTGCAGGTTTGGACAGTAAGGAAACGCTGCTTCCTGTAGGTCAGATCACAGAGTGGCAGCTTATCTAAGACGACAATTGGACACACACACATAGACACACTGAGCTCTAAATGTTACACGCTCTGGTGTGGCTGTGATTCATATTTTTAAACTGGTGTGTGGCAGGCAGACTGCAGGCCAACAGGACTGACAACCCTAGACAGCTCTCATTTGGAACAGGTTAGCGGTGAGTGACACATTGGGAGCAGAAAATAGAGACGCAGTCGCTCCCCGTCTCTCGACTGAGGCTGTGAGTAATTTGTGAAGCCCCCGCCCTGCACCCAAGAAAACCATCTCCCACCCACAAAGTGCAGTAAGCTAACAAATATGGTTGCAATTAAAGAGCAGTCTGGGTTACTACATAAATTCTACCCATGTGTTTCAAGCTCCCTGCTTCGTATTTTGCACTTCTCTTATAGCCTGGGCTGGAGCTATTTGGTGTGAAATGCTGGAGAGGGAAATTCGTGTCATTCCCTTTTATCAGTTTAGTTCTTGGTTTTATACGCTGGGAGTTATTTTCATTACATTTAATTCAAAAAATGCCTCGTCTCACGAAAGGCACAATAAATATGAAAAGGGAAAAAGTGTGGGTCTTGTCGGAGCTGCACTCCCTGCCAGATATCGCAGCTATTAATTCTGACATAACAAAGCATTCAACAATATTAACTACACAGTGGAGTTTAAGAAGAAGGCACCTGATTCCTCTCTGCCTACACTTAAACTTTGTCCAGGAAAAAAAAAGCTGAGCCGACGAAATCGGAGACAGAGCGCTTTTACCAGAGTGAAATAAAGCAGCTGATTAATAGGAAGGAGCTGGGAGAAGGAACGAGATGCTGTGGAGACAAGCAGAAGAGGGGTGTATTTTTTTCTTGTCAGGAGGGAAGCCAACAGTTTCATCTTTGTTGGGTCTGTGTTACACCCAGGTGGTGTTAATGATCGTCTACCTTTGCTCATAAATAAAACTGCACTAACAGAAATTGCTCGTATTTTGAAGCAGTAAAGTAAACGATGCACAAAGCCACAGTTTGATACGCTGGGTTTATTTCTGGTCATGCATCTTTCCTTCGGTGCGATGACCAATGTGTGTGTGGTTATGTTTGGTAAGAAGAAAGTGTCTTTATTAAGCACTGCTGAGTGCCAGAGTCTCTTGAGTGATTGCCTGGAGCCTGAAAGCTAAGTTAACACTGTTATTTCCAGTTTTATGAGTTTGTGCATCACAGCGTTGGATTATTTGTTTTTGTCGGATGCTGCGTACACCCTCCACCTGGGAACTCATCCTGCTCTACCCCCCCACCCCCCCCCACCCCCCAATTTAATACAAATGTGCTGCACTTACTGAACTGCTCTACAGATCTGTAAACAAAACATCTTCCTCTTTCTGTAAGCCAACTCTGCATAAACATTTGTAAAAATGTGTGACTTAGTTAATGCAGTGTCACATGTTGGGTGCAGATTACATCACAATTTGAGCTAGCTGTGCACAAAACCTTTGATTTATACATAGCTATGGGCATATGTATGTAACTTTTGGAAGTACTTACAAATTGAAGACTATCACAAATGGCCAGTTCATTCAGGGCAAGAATCCAGTGATGGAATTTTTTATTTTACTTGGTATAGCACACAAAAACCTACAAAACCTTTTTTGGGTTACATAAAAATATTTGCAAAATCAGAGGATAATTTGGTAGAAGGACCTAGGGTGTGATCAGAGCCATGAGGAATGGTTAAAAATACTGTCAGATACTGGGAATTATATGAAGGATGGTAGGGGGACATTTATTCAAAATAAGTTAACTAGTCCATACCCACTGAGTGCACAGTTGCCCACGTACAGTTTCATATGGTGTGTGTTTGGGATACAGGTCATAGGAAACTGCAGATTAAATAGTCAACTGAACCCATTAAGAAGAGCAATGTATTCAGACAGAGTTTTTGTGAATTTGATAGTACGATTGATTTATTGAAAGTACAGTAGTACCATTGCCAATAGTGGGATAGTTAGTGGGCTAAAACTGTACATTAGTAGTTGAGGTAGCGCATTGAAAGGCAGATAGTTAAAGTCATTGCCTTATAGGAGCTCAGTTTTAGTAAGTTTTCCAACTTTTGCCAAGAGGGAACTTTAGATATTGGTCCCTAGATTATGTTCACCCAGTTTCATGCAGATCAGTCAAACTTCCTAGGAAGAGATCAATTTTAAGTGTTTTTCAAAAAATTCAAAATGGCAGAAAATCTATATAACCGGAAGTTATGGGCTCTTGAGGCAAATGTGTTCCTCATGAGGAGAGGCATCTGTGTGCAAAGTTTCATGTCTCTACGACATACGGGGCATGAGAGATGCCCATTCAAAGTTTGCAATTTCAATCAGTTACTTTAGCGCCCCCCTTTGGCCAATTGATGTAATATTGCTTCATTTGCATCCTCCCATGACCCTCTACCACTGTGCCACATTTCACATGGATTGACCAAGTCAGTGAGGAGAAAAATGTGGAACACCCACACCCACAGACAGAGTTTTCGTCATATAGTACGATACATAGGTTTGGATTGGATGGGCTTGCTTACCAATCATTTGTGTTGAAAATGTCGACAGAAAAATACATTTTTACATGCAGTGTGGGAGTGTAAACTTGTTTACCTATTTTTGGACAAAGTTCTTGAATACATACGAGAGTGGTTAGGTTTGGCAGTACCTGTCTTGGCAAGATTATGCCTACCGGGAGATCAAACAGAATTGGCCAGTATATCAAAAATATTACTTAGCAATGATACAGGTAGGGGGTGTTACAGCTGTCCGAATGATTCTCAGATTGCGGAAAAGTACATCCTCTACAGATCTTGAAAAATGGATGGAATCTATTTCAGAAATGGTGTCACATGTGCTTATGTTTGCTGGAGTCAGTGATATAATTTCAATCAGGAGAGACAGAAGAATGACAAAGATGAAATTTAATGCAGAATATAAGTGTACAGATTAACAGATGATAATAAGATTTGGTGCTTTGACGCCAGAGGGAGATTATTTGTGATCAAGGGACATCTGAGTGGCAGCAAGATAAATTCCCCCATGGAATCTAGACACTGGTGGAGGTGGTGGTGGCTGATGACTCAGGTTGATGGCTGATGAGGCGAATAGAGGCTGCATCTGTGCTATTGGTTGATCGTGGAACAGCTGATGACTCGATTGACAGTCCCGAACACTGACAGCCGGAGATAGAGAGTGAGCATGGGTGCAAGAGTGAATGGACAAAAGTTACAGCCTAAGCATGAAAAAGTGTTCCTGACTGAACTTTTGCTAAATATTTAGAGACTCGAATACGTTGGTCATTTACTCTTCATTGTCTCTGTATTCATTAGACACTGTCTCTCAGACTTAGTCAAAACTTTGGCCATCATCCTCCTTCTCCTCTGTCTTTGGAGGTCAGTATGACTTTGCTATTATTCATTCTGAAAGGGAATTATATATTAACTATGGGCCACGCTGCTTGGTGAGGCAATTCTAATAGTACAGCTCCCAATGGCTTGCTGTGAGATGGTGGCTAAGACAAATGACAGCTGGCCTATTTAATCAGTGCATAGCTAAGTGGTTCCACACTATTCCTTTTTGGCTCACCACTGAGACAAAGCTGGAACACTTCTACATCTTGTTTTAAGCGTCGCTGTCATCCTAAAGGTTGAGACGGGGGCAGTGTGAACAAGTTAACCTTGGATTTACACAGGTGAAAATTTGTCTCTTTACTGTAACCATAGTTCTTTTACAAAGCTAGGATGTTTAACCTTTGACAGCAAAATGTGGAGCTGCTTCAGTGACAGGGAACAAGTAAATCTGGAGAGCACTTAAAATTTAATGTCATGAATCAGGAATGAGTCAGCATCCTGTGAAATCATCATTTGTACCCTTTGTGTGGACTTTCTGTCCTCGTTCTTGATCTCAGCTGTTTTTGTTTTTGCTGTGACATCTGGCTGTTGGCTGGTGATAAATGCTGTCATCAATATGTAGCCCTCATGTTTTTTACAAGCTGTTTCTCTACATCGTAGAAATAAGCTGTCTAGACCTGCAGTACGCATAAGTCATTGTTGTGAGCAGTTTCATGGAGGAACTATTTTCTTTCAGCTGAACTACACCCATTAACTGTATCATCGCGCAGAAGGAAGTGAACATGTACTCACCCCTTTAAAAGCAAACCTTTTTCCTTACCTTCATAAATAAATGCCATCTCAGTGAGACAATGACAAGAAAACTGAGTTGACTTCCTTTAGCTAAACTATTAAATGGCTAATAGTTGCACTGGAGCTTAAATGTGATCGGTTGCCTTTGGTGTTGGTGGCAGACGGCTCGGGACGCATTTACCTGACCGAACCTGACCTGAATCTGAGACAGTTATAACCTAGCCCCGCCCAACCGTGGCAGACTTTCTGATTTTTAAGTTTGAACCTGACCCGGGCTCGACGCAGCGGGTATCCACACTCTGAGACAGTGACACAATTTGACTCTACACACCATCTTTGTTGTGAAAGGTGAAACATGTAGGCCTGAGCGTGCTTGGACCTCCATGTCAATCACAGTGGACCATGATGTTATTTCTTGGCATTTTGTCAAAGGCACAGAGACATGAAGACGAAGAGACACACACGCACGCACACATGTGGGTTGATCATGTATGATGGCGCCGTACGGTTGAGTGATTTATGTGGGTCGTTCCCGTTGCTCTGCTACACAGGCAGGCAGTCTCCAGTACCCTGAGTATTGATTGAGGACATGCCAAGCAGCTTGTGCATTGTCTGAAAAGAGTCCTGCTGTGCTGCTTTTGCTAGCTTGACAGATGGCTAATGGTGTGTAACACGTCAATGTTAAACAAAGGTCAGTGATGTAGATGTGTGTTATTACATAATTCAGATTCAGATGGATGAAATTAATATATGAGGGCCTTTTAAGTGCCATATTATATCAGACAGGCACTTAACATTGTTGTATGAAGTCGGTAGTTCATATTCATGGACTTCAGCTTAGTTTAACATCTTAAGACTTTCATCTAAAATGATCACCAGAATTGAACCAAATGTAATTCCCGGTGGATTATTAAGACAAAGCACTTTTCCTCTTTGACAAAGTTTTTAAAAAATGACTTTATTAGGTTGGCAAAGGAACAATGACAATTTTAGCCACAGTTATTTGAGCACCTTTATTAGAATTTAATCTAAAGGAGTAAGGGGAGTGATCACTCAATCAGGGTGCCACCATGTGTCAAAGGAGTTACAAATACAACAACAACAACAACAACAACAACAACAATAATAATTTTTATTTATCAGCAACTTTTACAGCACTCAAGGACACCTAACAAGACACAGTTAAAAACAAGCAGCAGAACGGCTGAAGGCTCTAGAACCCATGGTAGACAAGCAGGCGGGAGGTGATGGGAGCTGGATTGCAGCAAACTAGGGCTGCCCCCGACTAAGAATGTTCCTAGTCGACCAATAGTTGTCATTTAGGGCCATTAGTTGACTAGTTGCCTGCATGTTTATGATATTAATCTAATTATTAAATGGTATATTTTGGGCAAGGCAACACAATGGTTTGAGTTGAAGGTGTGAGAAAGAATAGTATCAGTAACATTGTTAACACTGTGCTACATTACAGAGAAATACAAAATCGTACTAATGAACCTTCATTAATATAGGCCTACATTTTATCTACAAGTGCACGTCACACACTGAGCGAGCCGCCTGTTAATGACACTGTGGGCTAATGGGCATGTAGCTACTTCCATGTTTCAGATGATACGTCATGTTTGTAGTCGACCAATGAAGATGAGTTTACATATCACCTTGGGTTCGTCCTTCACCTTCTCAGAATGATCCCACACTTTGGATTTCCTGCCCGACATGTTATTAA
Source organism: Epinephelus fuscoguttatus (assembly GCF_011397635.1). Lineage (NCBI taxonomy): Eukaryota > Metazoa > Chordata > Actinopteri > Perciformes > Serranidae > Epinephelus > Epinephelus fuscoguttatus. The sequence goes on from NC_064771.1 coordinate 26,173,492, forward strand.
CTAGCCTGTGGAATAACCGCAGGTACCAGCCCTGGAAATTAACCTGACCCCTGAGTGTGTCCACTTCCTGTGTCTGTCCTTTCAAATTAAATACCCAAATGGTCATGGTCCATGGTCCAGTTTTTTTTTTCTGCGACTAAGCGACCAATGAAATCTTGCAGACTAATAACCTTCATGGTCAACTAACATTTGGTCGACTATTAGGGGGCAGCCTTGCTTGTTTTGCCCACTACTAAAAGATACTCAGTTTACAGTCATAGAGGAGTAAAGAAACCAGACATTCTAAACATTTAAGAAACAGGAATCAGAGAATGAGGGATGCTACCCTAATCGTGAAGTATCTTGTCTCATAATATTACCAATAACCACACTTTTCAAAAGTTATTGCTTTTGTTGTAGCCTCCTTTTGGATTACTATTAATGCTTTCTTATCCCCATGCTTACAAACTACTGGAAAATTAAACATAACATTTTTGTTTGCTCCCATTTTTCAAGAGTTGAAATAAAAGATTTAAGACTTTTCTATGCACACAAAGGACTTAGTTTTCTCAAAGTTTGATCACACTAGCACTTTGTCAACATAATTCATGGCAACTCAAGATGCTGATTAAACAGCATCATTACTACACAGGTGTGACTTTGGCTGGTCACAATAAAAGGCTGATCTAAAATGTATAGTTTTGTCACACAACACAATGCCACAGATGTCACAACCGTTACTTGTGAACTAAACATTCGTTTCTCCACCATAAGTATTCTCCAGTGTCATCTCTGGGAATTTGGCAGCACATCCAGTTGCTTTAGTGAGCCAGCTCTGGACTGCCACATCCTTCTTCACCTGTAAGATGGTCTGAGACCAGCCACTGAGATGGGTGTCGCTGAGACGGTTTCTTACAGTGTGTGCAGAAATACTTTGTCGAGCAAACCAACTGGGGCATCAGTTCTCCAGATGGCTAGTCTCAGACAATCTCACAGGTGAATACGCTGGATGTGGAGGTTCTGGGCTGGCGTGGTTACACATAGTCTGTGGTTGTGAGGACGGTTGGATGTACTGCCAAATTCTTTGAAAAGATGTGAAATGAACATTCAGCTCATGGGCAATAGCTCTAGTCGACATTCATTCAATCTGCATGCCGATGGCACGCTCACCCAAAACTTGTGACAACTGTGGCATGTGCCGTGTGATAAAACTGCACATTTTACAGTGGCTTTTAATTGTGACCACTCAGAGGCACACCTGTGTAATGACCATTCTGTTTAATCAGCATCTTGATATGCCACATCAGTCAGATGGATGGATTATCTTGGAAAAGGAGAAGCGCTCACTAACACAGGTTTTAACAGAGATAACACAGATGTGTGACCAAAATTTGAGAGAATTAAGCCTTGTGTTGCATTTATACTTCTAAGATACCCAACCATGAACATCAGGAAGCACGTATTTCCTTAGATTGGTGTTTTTCTTCAGAGGAGATACAGTCATAAGAAAGAAAAAGCAGCGCAATTGCTTTGTGGAAACCAATTTTAATGTCTTGGAATAAAAAAATTAGAGGAAAGAACTGGCAGTGAATATGAGGCTCTAAACTCAGTCTGTATTTGGTATTCTTAACAACATCTATCTAACCACTCTGGCTGAGGCTTTATTCTACCGGAGTGATGATGAGCTCGCAGCTGAGCTGAGGCTGTGCCAAGCTGCCAGTGGGTGAGCTGACACTGGACGACCTGTCTGTTTCTGTGGGTCAACATGGGCTAAAAGGACCAGCTCCCTGGGAAGACTCACTTCCCAAGTACCTCAGAAGACAGAGTCTAGCTGTGAGCACTTGGCAGGTATGACTTGGGATGTATGCATAGCTTAAAGATGAGCGCCGACGGCATCAACATGCAAGCTGTTATTAAAGTCCCATAAGCTGAGAGACATTCTCCGCTGAATATACTTAGTTTGCCTAAACTTCCACAGAGTTATGTTTTTTCCAGTCATTTTACTGTATTGGTTTTGAGTCTTCTAATCCCACATGCTGAGATTCCTGCACAGTGGAAATCATAGGGCTCAACAACTACGAGGCTATTCAGGTTATAAAAATGTCAACATTAATATCAGCTGCAGCCCATATTAATGTTGCGTTTGTCACCTTTAAAATGTCCCGTGGGTTGTTTTGGGGACTTGTAATGGAGGTGTCAGTCATTGATTGTGGTCGCAGACGGACTTGGGATTGCCACGTGCAGCAAGAGACAGCCTTTCAGTACGGCTGGCATTTGATGAAATGGCCTTTTGTGTGTGTGTGTGTGTGTGTGTGTGTGTGGGGCTAAATACTTGATAAAGTCAGAGCGATGCAGCTCAGATGTTGGTGGGCCCCTGAGGCAGTTTTAGATTTCAGTGAGTGGCAGCTCTACTCTGTGATCAACCTTGGGGGATTTAGATGAAGTCGTCTCACTGCGGTTACTGACACCTCAGTGTCCCTTTTGTTTTAAAAAAGAAGACAGAGATCGTGGAGACATGAAATGAATTTTTATCCGGCCATCAGATCATCTACCTGAACTTTTATACTGAAGCCCTCCTCTGTATTTGCACGTGGGTGCTGGATACAGCTAGGTCAGTTAAAGTGATACACATATACAGCTACGATTACTTTCCTGATCAAATTGGATCTATAAAACATCAGAAAAAAGCGAAATTTCCCAAAACTGTGACTAAAATGATAAATCAGTTATCAAAATTTAAATTTTTTTCTCGTCAATTGTTTCAGTGCTACTAAACTGGTGTAAAAATCCAACATAGGTTGAAAACGGCTGCAGCTAATGATTATTTTCATTGTTTTTGATTAATTTTTGTTCAACCAGCAGTCTAGAAATCCCGAAGATATTTGTTTATTATCATGTACTAGTCCATACCCATTGGTAGCTTTGTCACCTTCTACCTATGGCAGTCCTCAATGCCTGTGTGCAGTTTCACATAGATTGACCACATCAGTGAGTAGAAAAACGTGGGACAGACAGAATGACTGACTGACAGAATGACACACTGACAGTTTCCATGATTATGTACAGCATACCATACCATGACTTAGTCATACCAAAAATTACAAAAAACCCCCCAAACATTGGGCCACAGGGTGAGCCACAGCGATCGGTCGCATTTTAGTCATTTTTAAGCATTTTTCTGTTGTTATAGCGCCACCCAGTTGCCAATTAGAGTTTAATTTCTCCAGTCACCTTGAGGCGTCCTGTTCTACATATCTACCAAGTTTAGTAAAAATCAATATGGCGGTTAGGCCTAGATAAGAAATTAGCTCTCTAGCGCCCCCATTTTGTTTGATGGGGTCAATAATGGAGGGGTCCCCTCAGATTATGTGTGGTCATATGCCTACAAAGTTGCGTGGTGATGGGTGAAACCCTTGAGATGTTATACACCTTTATGTGATGAGCCACGCCCTCCACAATATTCATTGCCTTATAGAAGCTCAGTTTGAGTAAGTTTTCCAACTTTTGCCAAGAGGGAACTTTAGATATTGCTCCCTAGATTATGTTCACCCAGTTTCATGCAGATCGCTCAAACTTCCTAGGAAGAGATCGATTTTAAGTGTTTTTCAAAAAATTCAAAATGGCGGACAATCTGTATAACCGAAAGTTATGGGTTCTTGAGGCAAATGTGTTCCTCATGAGGAGAGGCATCTCTGTGCAAAGTTTCATGTCTCTATGACATACGGGGCATGAGATATGCCCATTCAAAGTTTGCAATTTCAATCGGTTGCTATAGCGCCCCCCTTTGGGCCAATTAATTTTCTGTGAATCGACTAGTTGATTAGTTGAGAAGCTGTTGCATCTCTGTATTCTTCAACAGCAGCCTGTTAATGTTCAAGGATTTTTTTACAGTAAAGCATAGAGTGTGGCTGAAGAGCAGTTAGTGTTTGTTACAATAGTAGTATTTATGATGCAAGACCGTTATGCAGACTTACTGTGAGCTTTATGCTTATCGATAGTGACAATTAAGGGGTTCTAGTATAAATGAAGTCAAATTTGACGTGTTATGGAAGTATGTTGAATATGGAGCTTGGCGCAAATACTCTGTGATAGGAGTGTGTCAGAGAAATCCAAAAATCCTCACAGTTAAATGCATCACATTGAAAGAACACTAGTCATAAAAAAGTGGTCAGTAATTAAATTGTGGGAAAAAAGTATATGAATTGCTATAGTTGAGGTGTATTTAGTATTTTATACTGTATATGAAGCATGACTCAGGCCCAGCTATAGGGTAATTGAGGGGTTTCCTGCATCATCAGAACAGTACAGTCATGCTTTCAGAAGTAATGGTTAAAAATATCTCCCCTGCGATTGAAATCAAATGCTCAACAGTCATTTGTGAAACCACAAGCTTTGTCTCTGAGCAGACGCGTAACCTATGAGATAGTGAAAGTAAACAAATAAGCGAGGCTCTGCAAACACGGCAACAGAAGAATCGAGCCTATAAATACATCATTAGATGCATACTGTTGGTTTTGCTGCAGGCTGCAAATTGTTTCCGAGAGCTCGCGTCTGGCCTGTGCTGCTCCACTTAAGTTATTAAATGAAACAATTGATGGGGTAGTAAAAGGTGTTACTTGAAATTTAATTTAGAAAAGGAGGAAATTATTATTCCTCAAATGCATGTTTTTATTTCTTCTTGAAAGCTTACGCTGATGTATACTAATCACATCTGAGCTGATTAAACTGCTGCTTTAAAAAGGGATGGAATCAAGGTCCCTTCACAGTCGTTATGAGCCATTCAGCCGGCGTATATATAGAACAGTCATTAATTTGGTAATGGTTCACACTCTCAAGCTTTGGTGCTGCAGCAAGTCCAAGGTCCACTGATCATAGATGTATTTCTAAAGGCCCAGTGATGATGTTGTCAGTGGCTGGTACGCTATGTACTTGCTTTTATAAAAAGTGCTTTGCAATCAGAGGGAGAACAGGGTGGTGGTTAATTTCAACAGCTTACAATGTTAAGGCCAAATTAATTGTCGGATCTTTGTGTTCTCCGGGCGACTAAACCAGTTGGGTGGCAAGGTTCAGTGGATTATACTGGGAGTTAATTGACTTCATCTTTTCCAGCAATTTAACACAGAACATTTTAGAGGTGATGTGATGTAGAGCAGGTACACTTGACGAATATTAAGAAATATTTTCTTCAGCTAAATTGGATCCAAGTGTTTGTGCCGCAGTCTCTGCTTTATCCGCGCATTCAACAGTTGTCTTTTGAATGGTCCTCGCTGCGCAAGGATGCCTGCCTGGCTTTTAAGACTATCTGACAGTTTGATGTTGGCGGTTAGAAGCAGTGGGTGACTGCAGGCAACCTTTTCTACCATTATTACTGATCTTCCCGACCTCCTCCTTTTCTGTAGGACATTTCAAAGTATTGACGCCATGCTGCTCTCTCATCACTGCCAGTGTGACTTCTGCTTCAGTAGAACACAGCCTCAGCCTTGTGATTATAAATAACAGCACAGAGAACAGGTCCTAGGCATTTCCTGTTGCATATGGCTGTTTCTGCTCTACTTGCTGCTGCTAGATGTGGCAAATACCATCTGACGAAGGTCAAGTACGGCATCATATGTTTGTCGGTGAAGCCACATTTTTGGCAGAATGCCACCGTAGAGGTTTCAAAAGTAAACTTGCTGAGTCAATTGCGGAGTTTCTTCAAATATTTGAAGGTAATTATGCACTCATTAGCATGCGTATCACAAGAGATGTAACACAGGGCAGGAAATAATTAGCTACTTCTTGCTGTGCAAAAGGCTAATCTGTGTGGATTCTGCCAATTTACTTCTCCATGCTGTGTAACGGAGTATGGATGGAATAAATACAACCCTGTGATCTCTTCCCATTGTTTAACCAAAGATGTGTTTACCGCAGTTGAAAAATGTTCAAGTCTTGATTAGTATTTTCAAGAGGCTTTTAATGATTCTCCTGTTGAATCAACGAGTCATGAAGTAAGCTCTTATTCATTGTGAAGCTCATGAGAAGTTTGTGCAAAGTGCAAACAGGTTTGCTTTGCAGAGCCAGTGCAGATACTCGTACTCTACCACAAATAACACCAGAGACCGCTGTGTGAGAAACTCTGTGTGAAAATCTTTGCTCGGTGCTCTGTAATGAGCCACGTTCTGCTCTCCCTCCCTGTTGTATTGGGAAGATGATTTTCAATTAAAGGCTCTGCAGAGGCATTGGAAGCCGACTCGGAATCGGCCTGCGTTAGATTGTACCCCGAGGCCTGTGTTGGAGCTTGGTGCATGGCAGGAAGTTCTGCCAAAAGGTATTACTGCTGTTGGCATCCAGATCTGGCACGTTGTAGTTTTTCTCCACCTGCTCCTCCCTTCACCTCTCCTCATGCCCCCAAACCCACACACATCCTCCGCTGTGCACTATTATATTTCTACAGTGTTCTGTTTACCTTATCTTTTTTTTAAAAAGAGGTATTGTTAATCTTCCTGTAGCCATGAAAAGCATCAGTGTTTCCTCCTGGCTTACTGGAAAGGCCCCATCTATTGTGATACAGTATTAATCTCGAGTGGCATTTCCTGCTTGTTTCCAGTCAGAGGGAGGAGAAATCTGGTCCTACAGGGAATGTGTGAGAGAGGGAGAGACCCGGGGCTTTCCTCTCTCCTCGCTCAGCTGCTGTCGTATACATTTCAGGTTAATTACAATAGCATTATCTCCACTTTCCAACTGCAGATAAAGCTAAAAGGCTGTTGTATATAATTGGTTTAAGAAAAAGGGTGATTTTGTTGGTATTTCTCAATCCCGGGTTCACTGTCTGCATTTGCCTCTAAATTAGAACCATCGGGCTTCCGTCTGAACGCCTAAACCTCTTATTAAACCCTATTAGAGAAGGACTTGAAATTAATTATCATGTTTTCCCCACTGTGTACATCAGTGAGAAAGCTCTTTCTCCATCTGAGTGTTACAAACATACCGTACAGCTGACGCAGAATATATTGCAAACAATATCTCAGCCAAACCCCAGAGGACGACATCGCCGTGTGTTTTAATAACATACTTAGTGGCTTTCATTTCTATTACAGTGAAATGATCTCTGTAAGAGTAGAAAATAATTAAAGAAAATGAGAATAATTGCGATTTCCCAGTCCTTGAAATATCCCTTGACTGCCTCAAACAGGATGATTCTGATGAGTTCTGAATGCTCTGAATGTTCTGAGTGCTCTTAGGGTTATTAGTATATTGCTGATACTTTTGTATTCAACTTTTATCTTGTCAACTATTGTGCTACAGGGGACACCTGAGTGTTATTTTGAACTGTGGGAGTTCATTCATACAATTATCTCCTCCTAATGGGTTTCATTTACACTCAGTTTGAGACAATGAATCTTCAGCTTTGACACACTTACCACTCATGGAAACACATAGCCTGTGTGTGCAAGAGTCACCCATGTCAGGTTGGGATTGTGGCTGAAACGATGAATCGATCAGTCAGTTGACCGAAGCGTCAGCAAGTTTGATAATCAATTCAAGGTTTCTGTGTTTATTAAGCTTGAAAACAATACTGTTATGCCATGTAAACAAACCACGTACCTGTCGACTTGAGACGTTACCACTTAAAAATGCCACCTCATTAAGGCTCATCTATACTCCCTTTATGTACAAAAATAGATATCGAAATGCTGTAAACATCACTGAGCTCATATTTCCATGTGTCCCTTAGGTTGGCATAGATACAGCCAATAAATGGCACAAGCGGGCGGAGTCAAAAGTTTCACACAACAACCAATAACAACAACAACAACTAAAATATATTCATAAAATGGCCAACAAGTAACAATAAAATGTTGGTAAAAATGTTAATAACATATCTGAAAAACATCCCAATATCTGGGATTCCTTTCACCATTTTCACTATATATTTCTATATATTATTATATATTACTCATTATTTCAGTTTCTTTGTTGTCTCCTACAGTCATATACGGTATATCACTTGAACTGCACTACACTGTCTGCGCGATATCCGGTGGTACCGCTCCGTTTCGTCCGCATTTGTAAGCTCTGAGAAAACATGCAGAAATACAGATAAAGTGAACGCAGAGTACGGATAGAAGTCTTTGTCCGTCTCTGTCTCTGCATCTAAAGCCCCTTTTACACTGCCAGATTTTCTGCAAATGTTGGGCCGTTTTGCTGTTTAGTTTAAACAGACCGAGGCGACCTTCCACAACGGGAGGAGCTGTTGATAACGCTGCACATGCGACCCACTGGCGGTGGATTTAACAGGAAACAGCTGATAGCAGGAATTAGCGAGCAGCTAGTAGCAAGAGGGAAACACAAACCTGACAGACACTGTGAAGATGAGCAACTGGGGAGACAAGGAATTGCGTGCCCTCTTTGCCCTCACAAACGAAGAGGCCATTAACTGTCATATGACAGGGACGGTGAAGAACGGGCCAACTTATGAGAGAATCACTGCCTGACTATCGCCGCCTGACCAGCTGCGGCTTCCCTCCCATGTCACTGTTTACGTCACACGCTGAGCTACGCGTTTTGTTACTTGCTCACGCCCTCCATTGCCCCGAAAAAGACGCATTCTGTATAAACATAAGTAGATAGGCGGCATTTTGCTGCACTCCCCGATTTTGTTTTTATACTGCCAATGCTGAAATAAGACTGATTGGGCTTTCCTGCAAATTTGCACAATTCCTGTTTAAAAAGGGCTTAATGTTGGGCAAAAATTAGCCTTCAAGGTTTTTGAAGTGAAATGTGGAGCTATTGCACTTTTAGACTTAGCCATACCTTGATCACTGAAGAGCTTTCAAAGCCAGGAATAAATAGAAACAGGACTTCTAACAAAAGTTCAGCTCAAAATAACAACATGATGTCACTGCCTTTTAGAACTTTCCAGCAGCAAACAATAGAAGCATATTTATTTTGTTGCAGACACTCCCTTTATTTTTATTTATTTATTTAACCTTTATTTAACCAGAAAACCCCTTGAGATTAAAAATCTCTTTTTAAGAGTGTCCTGGCCAAGACCAACATCAACATAAGTTACAGACAGACAATATAGAAAAAAAATAAAAATAAAAATGAATGAATAAAAATGTAAAGCTCTAAAAAAGCAATATAAAACACAAAATAACTACAAAAGAAAAGCCAAAAAGTATGTTAATACGTTCTAGAAATGAACCATAAAAACACAAAAACGGCAACTACACATGAATACAAATATGTTGCATTTAGTTAGGACATGGTGGTAATATTTTCACCGGATATTATGAGAGATTTAAATATGATTGGACGACAGATTTTCCTGGTCAAAAAACAGTAATTACTGGATAACGGAAACCCTGAATCAACTAATCGTTTAAAGTCATTTATTAAGGTAATCTGCCAGACATTTTCTGGCTCTAGCTCTTCTGTTTCATTTAATTTCAAAATGAATACCTCTGTGTTTAGTAAAGTTGGTAGGACAAAAGAAGACATTATAAGATGACTCTTTGAACTCTTGGAAACTGACGGCAATTTTTCACAGTTTTGACTTTTTAGGCTAAAGTAGCCTGAGGGGTAAAAATGTATTAAGCATCTTTGTTTTTTTTTAATTTGCCTTTATTATTGGGTCGCTTACAGAGTGGTAACAGTGTATGAGAAGAGAAACAGACGGAGAATGAGTTCATGAACAGAGTACCTTGAGGCTCACGGTCACAAACATTAACCTCCAGACCATCAGAGCGCCCCCATCTTTCTCTTTTGTAGCTATAATGCACGAATATTCTTTATTTAGCTGATTATAGCGTGTACTGTATCTGGAAAATGTAAGAAAATGAATATATTGAGAATCTGATGGAACCTTTTAGTTCTTAAATATTAAAGGGACCCTGTGGAGTTTTGACCTTGCAGGTGACGTGATTCACATTCCTACCAATGGTTTCACATTATTCCACTGAACTTCACGTGCCGGTAACGTGCCAAGAAATGCAAAGGCGGGGAAGAAGACTGCAAGCTAGTAATCATGGATGTAAACATGCAGGATTTGAAATGGCGTTGTGAATGTTTTATCAGGGATCATACGCGTTCAACATGTTTGTTTGACCTCAGAAATACACACAATGAGCTTTGAGTTTCTTTAGTGTGTATCATTGAGGGACTCCAGCAGAGGAGTGTGTTAGAGGGCGCAGACAGTGCAGAGATTCAGTAGATACACCAGGTCCTTCCGCCTCCCTCCCCCCCTGCAGGCCAATGTTCCTCCCGTTACCCTAACAGCATTTGGCAGATCCCTGAAGAATACCTGTCAGCTCTGCAGCCGAGCTCACCGCAGCCAGCTCCGTCTCACCACCAGCAGGGCTCATCAGGGAAACACAGTAAACACCTGCAACGGCACCTCCATCAGCTCACATTTGTCCCATACAAACGACTTCAGCAGGTTGATGTCAGACAAGGGTGTGTTTGTTTCCCACTCCCGTCGTGTCCTCTAAAGGCTCATTTAAAAACATTTCGCCAGCTGGACATGAAGCCAAATCCAGCTCCTTGTAGGAATTCATCGTAAAAATCTCGCCCTTGAAATTACTGAGATACTTGTGACATGGGTGGGAAAAAATTGTAGCATCTTCACAATTACAGCACCGGCCTCAAAAGACATCTTTATGTGTTGCTAAATTAGGGAACATTTTAAAATTGAGCCCTACATAATGCGTCTGGATAGAAGCATCTTCCATCTCTGGAAAGTTGAATTTAATCCTCTGTGAGGTGATGCTTTGATGATGATGCTTTTAAATGAATGAGTTCTCTGTTGAATCCATTAACATAGATGCATTATATTTATATGATTAGATGTATAATGTAGCCATGCAGTCTCATGTACTTAGGTAGTAAGAGGTATATAATTTTAGATCTCTTAAGTCAGTCAGTCATTTACAGTCAGACATGTCCTTTAGAGAATACAGTATGTGGTCTGTGTGTGTGTGTATGTGTGTGTGTGTGTGTGTGTGTGTGTGTGTAACCCCTCTCTGCTGACTCCTCTGTCTTGCCTCAGAGACCCATAGTGCAGCTGGAGTGTAATAATCATCCTCTATTCTGTCCTGCTGCCTGGAAAAGGGCGTTCTCAGTCCACTGTGTGCTTATTGAACTCCTCCTCATTCAAGTTAAGGACTGTATTAAATTCATATTCCCTTGCTCTTTATTACTGTGCATTACTATTTTCTCCACGATTCTCTCTCTTTGTGTCATATGCGCTTGGGCTGTTCTGTCTGTACTCTTCATTTGCCCTTGCTCTAAATAAGGCAAAACCAATAGGCATGATTGGGATGGTACAAGAGCTTAATTAACTGTGTACCCTCAGTTTTAAAATCAGGTGACATAACTGTGTAACTGATTTTGTGAGCTATTTGCGGTTTTACTGTACTGGTCATGTGGACTTGGGCTGTGTGGCTTCATCTTTGAAACAAGCATATGCTACTGCCAGGATCAATTAGGTGTTTCCATGAGCGCATCATAGACACAAGAACTGAAATGTCACAGGATCAGGAGCCAAGCAGAGCTGCAACTAACGATCACTTTTATCACAGATCAGAGATATTTCCTCACTGAATCAATTGTTTCTCTGTATAATCAGAGCTTCCTTTTCAAGGAAAAAATGTCAAAATTCTGATTCCTGTTTCTTAAATGTTTGGAATGTCTGGTTTCTTTACTCCTCTATGACTGTAAACTGAGTATCTTTTAGTAGTGGGCAAAACAAGTAAGGCTGCCCCCTAATAGTCGACCAAATGTTAGTTGACCATGAAGGTTATTAGTCTGCAAGATTTCATTGGTTGCTTAGTCGCAGAAAAAAACTGGACCATGACCATTTGGGTATTTAATTTGAAAGGACAGACACAGGAAGTGGACACACTCAGGGGTCAGGTTAATTTCCACCCTGCGGTTATTCCACAGGCTAGTTAATAACATGTCGGGCAGGAAATCCAAAGTGTGGGATCATTTTGAGAAGGTGAAGGACGAACCCAAGGTGATATGTAAACTCATCTTCATTGGTCGACTACAAACATGACGTATCATCTGAAACATGGAAGTAGCTACATGCCCATTAGCCCACAGCGTCATTAACAGGCGGCTCGCTCAGTGTGTGACGTGCACTTGTAGATAAAATATAGGCCTATATTAATGAAGGTTCATTAGTATGGTTTTGTATTTCTCTGTAATGTAGCACAGTTTTAACAATGTTACTGATACTATTCTTTCTCACACCTTCAACTCAACCATATGTATATAATTTAATAATTAAATTAATATCAGAAATATGTAGGAATAGTCGACTAATGGCCCTAAATGACGACTATTGGTCAACTAGGAACATTCTTAGTTGGGGCAGCCCTAAGAAGAAGACATTGGAGCACCTTTTTCACCATTTTCTGACATTTTTACGACAAAATTACTAATCAGTAGTAGGAAAAGCACACATGCTGGTCCACTAAAGTTAGAATAACTTACTGGGACACTTGAAAGAACAGAGCCATCGTTGATGTTATCACTCTTACCTGTGCTTTTTCCAAAATGTCTGCTGTGAAGGTCAACAGGCCTTTTCCACAGAAGACATTTTGACATGTCACGGTAGGCAATTAATAAAATTGCTGCTTTGATTTCACGGTCTTGGTATATGTGCATGCTGGCTCACTGTCACTAACTGGGACTCTTGAACAGAAGGGAGCCATCGTTAGTGATATTAGCAACACCTGTGCCTTTCCCACTATTAGAAGTCAAAATGACTTGAATGCTGTGAAAAGGTCTGTTGTGAAGCTGTAAGTAGGGAATGTTTTGTATTTTTACTTAAATGAAGCAGTGTCAACATAGTTTCTGATAATTTTTGTGCCAGTTGTGCCTTTGTTAAGCCTCTTCTTAGAACAGCCACTGTCCAGTCCTACATTAGCAACCGTAACTCGGCCTCCCTGGCGGCAGTTATGCTAACGGTTGCTGTTTGTTAAGCTTCAAGAAGAAGGAAGAATGTCGAAATGGTCATATTTTTTGCTTTTTCAAAGCCAAATAACCCAAAGGAGAGGTGGTGGGTATGAATTAAACAATGTAGTAGACCTCACTCACACAATCCAAAAATATTTAAAAAAGGAAACTGTTTTGCTCCAAGGTAAGACACTAGCTAACGTTAACTAGCTAGCTGAACATAGCATATTAGCAAACACAGACAGTTGAAGTTACTTATGTTTTAACTTTAAGTAGTTGTAAACCATTTGAGGCTGTTTGCTCTTTAAAAAAATAGAAAAGCGGTTAAGAATTGTTGAGAAGCTGTAAGTAGGGAATGTTGTGTATTTTTACTTAAATCAAAATCGTTTCTGTTCATTTTTGTGCCAGTTGAACCTTCGTTAAGCCTCTTCTTAGAACAGCCACTGTCCAGTTCTACGTTAGCAACCATAACTAGTCCTCCCAGGCGTTAGTTATGCTAATGGTTGCTGCTTGTTAAGATTCAAGAAGGAAAAATGCCGAAATGGTCATATTTTTTGCTTTTTCAAAGCCAAAGGTCTAAGGTCTAAAGATGCTGGATATGGATTCACACATAAAACCACTGAAGATTAAAAAAACAAAACAAAACAACCCTCTTTTGCTCCAAGGTAAGACACTAACTGACATTAACTAGCTAGCTGCCTGTAGCATGTTAGCTAACAGTTGAAGTTAATGTTACTTATGTTTTAGCGTAAGGTTAGATAGTTGTAAACCACTTCAGGCTTTTTGCTCTTTAAACAGATAGAAAAGCAGGATGATTAAATTTTGCTAGCTATGGGCTAAAATAGATATTAGATAGTGAAAACTACAAAGTCATATAACGTTAGTTAGCTTAAAATAAAACTAAAAATCTAAAACTAGGAATGAAATGGTCACAGGTTTCCCAGGTTAAATTTTTGACAGTTAATGCTACTGTTTTAACTAGATAGCTAAACGCAGCATGTTAACTAACAAAGACTGTTGAAGTTACTTGTGTTTTACCTTTAGGTTAGGTAGTTGGGCTATGGACTAAAACAAATATTAGATAGTGAAAGCTACATGTAGTCATAACCAAATGTTAGCTTAAAAACAAGCTAAAAACTAAAACTAGGAATGAAATGTCCACAGGTTTACCTGGTAAAATTTTTGACAGTTAGTATTAATTATATATATTACATAGCATGTAAGCAACATAGACAGCTGAAGTTAATTTTGTTTTAACTTTAGGTTAGGTAGTTGTAAACATTTGAGGCTGTTTGCTCTTCCAACAAATAGAAAAGCGGGATAATTTAATTTTGCTAGCTATGGGCTAAAATAGATATTAATGAAAGCTACCTGTACTGTAGTCATAATCAAATGTAAGCTTAAAACCAAGCTAAAAAACTAGGAATGAAATGGCCACAGGTTTCCCTGGTAAAATTTTTGACAGTATTAATGTTTTAACTAGCTAGCTGAACATAGCATGTTAGCAACAAAGACAGCTGAAGTTAATTATGTTTTAACTTTAGGTTAGGTAGTTGTAAACCATTTGCGGCTGTTAGCCTCTTTGAAGAAATAGAAAAGCAGGATAGTTAAGTTTTGCTACCTATGGGCTAAAATAAATATTAGATAGTGAAAGCTACATGTGTTCATAATTTAATGTTAGCTTAAAAAAAAAAACCTAGAAACTAAAAATAAATAAATAAACCTCGGTAACATTTCTAACAGTATTACTGTGTTTTAAAGTTTTTAAATTATAATACAAAACCATATTTAGTTACCATGCTTTATAAAGTCCAGCATCAACAAAAGTTAACAACAGTTGTAGCTCAGACAAAGGCATGCAGGGACACCCAGTTGTGGTTCCTTTTTCTCATCAAAAGTGACACAGACACGAGGCATTTTCAAAGACATGTTGACTTGTGCAGCAAATTTAATGATATGATACTTTAATGTGTATGCAAACAAAAAGTGCAGAGTGCGGCTTGTTTTAATTGTGGTTTTCTAGATAAACTTGATTGACGTCTAATGATGTTATCAGTACTTTTTAAACATGTTTAGCACATTTTAACAATACCGCAGTGACACTGATAACCATGATAATGTGAATATGAAATTTTTATTATCATTATATCTCCAATATTGGCCTACCTCTATATGTTTATCCACATGAATTCTAAAAACATGGAGTGCCTGATGCTTGCACTGGAAATGCTGAGCTTTTTCCTTGATTTTAATGTCCGCTTTGTTCACAATCCTCCACCGACAAATTATATTTTGAATGTAGCTCTAAAATGCTTAATGTAGTCCCTTCTGTTTACTCTTCTGGCATGTTTTACAACTATTATTTCAGAAATTTGCTGTCATTTCCTTTGGAATATTTCTTAATGATGCTGCAAAATGCCATATTGATATGTGGGGTGTGAAGATCTGACAACCAAGGAGGGTGCAACTTAGCGAATTGAGCAATCAAGGAATTAGCTGATCATGTCAGCTCCAGAGTCAGCATTAAATTAGACTGAATGACACTGCACAACATGCACAGGTTGCGTGTATTATACTGTAATGTTCCTTTTAACATCGCAAAAGGGATTAACAGGGGACAAGGTGTCTGCAGTGAATACACAAATGGGAACATTGGATGATATTACGGTTCAATTTTGACTCACTGGGTCACAGTTCAATTCAAAATCAATTAATACAAAAATTATTTCCAGCTTGCAAAAAAATCTCACAGGGGTCTTTCACACAGATGTTCACTCTGGCTGAACTGAGTTGCTGCAGAGATGTGATGTGGTGGTAGGACAGAGCCCTTGACGTCACCTACCTGCTGCTTGACACTGCAGGATTTTCTGCCTGTTTGGCTCTTCAAAAGGCCAGCCCAACCAGACTGAGAGTTGCCTCATGCTCCGCTCTGCCTTTTCCTCCTGGAGAATCCTCTTGTCTGGGATTTCCTGGCTGGCTCCCTCTGCGGGCTCGCAGCCCACGGGGACTTTATACAAAACATCAAGAGGCTCAGTCTCTTTCCAGCGAGCATTTTCTATGCACTTCTTTTTCTTCCCTTTTTTTCCCACCCCTCCTTCATCAGTACACTGTATTCTCATCTGAGTGTAATGATATGTTATACTCTGCGTGGATTAGTGCAGGTTATTAGTGAGCCCAAAGTGTAGAATTACAATCAGTCCAGTGTTTATATGAGTCTGCTTATAATTGTGGAGAGGGCGTAGACGTGCGTTGCCTAAGTGGATAGGTCTGTAATCTGATTCCTGACTCGGTTCCTCTGATGATAATGTTCTCTGAGTTTGCACAGCCTTATGCAAGAGGTTATGTATGATAATGAGCCCCCGGCAAATGATGCCACTGTTTATAATGCCCCCCCCCCCCCCCCCAAAAAAAAGAAAAAAAAAATCATTTGCATGCTATTCTCCTGGGAGAATATGGTCCACTTCCTCATCCTCTTCGTCTTTTTCCTCCTGATAGATTTTCTCTTCCTCACTGCTTCCAAATTGACATCAGTTTACTCTTGGGTATGCAAATACAGGTTTATGAGTAATCAGAGCTGTCATTCAAACCCCACGCGACAAGAATCACTTTGGTTCCGTGTTAAATTGCACCATCATTGCCTCACATGTCAGGGTTATGTTTGATGGTTGTCATTTACTCAGCATCTTCCCAGGGTGTCATTTGCGCTCATTTTGTGATTGCACCTCCTGCCCAGTGAGAATCTCCCCAGTTCTCTGAACTCCCATTTGTTTGATAGAAGACCTAATCTCATTTGCGGTGATCACAGGGGCAGTTTTTCATTTTCTGATGAAATATGATGTTTTATGTCTATCAGAAAGCTGTTTGTTTGGGCTGCTCCCTCCCAGCACCTGCCATTTAGATAACATGCTGCATCAGCTGGACCTGTGACCCAGTTCCAAACAAACCCACAGATGCAGCAGTTGATGGCTTTACAGGCTTTTCTGGCCACTCTTAATGATAGTTTAATTGAGCGCACCCCGCTGCACAGTGACTAGGCTGCTCTCTGATGGCTGCTCATAGATTAATCCCACCTCCCTTTTGATTGTTTTGTTGCTTTCTCCCCCTGTAGGTACCTTTTTGTATCCCAGTGTGGTACCACTGAATTCATTTCCTGGGGTCTTTGTTCCATTGTCAGCCCGTAGCTCGTGTTCTGGTGGATTCGCTGGGCTCGTTGGATTGTTCTGGGGATCACAAAATGCATTGTGGACACGCACGTGTATATGCACATACACTTTGATAACAAAACAACACAGGGCTGAATGGAACAGGCTACACATGGCATTTCATACCCTCCATTCAATGTTGAAGTGGTTGGCTGCCTGAGTTATGCTATACATGCTGAACATCGGATACAGACGGAGGTATTGCGTAGTTGCACAGTCATTTTTGAGGCTGAATTTCATGATGGTTTTCAACAGACATCTCAATAAACATCTTGGTCAGTGGTGGTGATGGTCTGCTTGACCACTGACCAGTCTTCCTCTTTGTTTTTGTATTATGTTGTAATTATTTTTGAGACATTTCCTCTTGCCAAATAACAAACGTTTTACAGTGTTTGCAAGTTATAGACCGGTCAGCTAGTATTTATTCGGCCTCTTTGTACCTTCTAAAAGTTGTCTTATGATGTCTTGAGTACTTGATTATACAGTCTTACAAGGTTGACTGACGCCTTCTATAGCTGTCACATAGTGTGCTAATTAGTTGTCTCTGTTTTCAGAGCAGCCTTTGTTACTGTGATTTAAAACAAGTCACTGCTTTGTTTAAAGTCCCCCTCCACTCAGAAATATGTTTTTCTTCTATTTATGTCCCATCTAAATCTCTGACCCTGACTATACTGACTTGTATCTGTGCAAAATTTGTCACTGGAGAGGTGTTTTCACATTCCTCTACTGAAGGGGACAATGTCTGTGCACTTCTGGAAAAACTAATATTCAGACAGGCAAACCAGATTAGGTATGTATGTCACTAATATGAAAGCCAATCGCTGTCTGATACAGGAAACACATACTGACATGGGAACAGACTTTGACACAACATGGGCTCTCCCCACTTAGTTTTAGCGGTGTACCAGCACTGGAAAAAAGCAGAGAGCAAAAGTAAAATTCTACTGCAAGCAGTGGTGGTGGGCAGGGTGCAAGGCCAGATCCAGAATTTCTTAATGAGTGAGAAAGAGTAGATCTGCTTCCCCTTTCAAAGATTTTTTTTAGTATTATTTGAGAAGATGACTTAATGTGTTAATTAAGTGACAGTAGCAGATACCGAGGATATGCCAAAAAATGTTGGTATACTTCCTTTTTTTTGACCAGCATTTTAAAAACACAAGGAAGATTTGTTGACTTCACATACTTTCCGATGATCTGTTACAGGAAAAGACTCCCATGTGGGTGTAGGACACATTAAATGATTTCACCCCAGTAGCAGAAGCGACAAAACAGAAACCCTTTGTTCTAGATAATTGTCCACCATAACAACTTAAGAGCTCAGTGTTAACAAAAAAAAAAGTACTGCATGCCACCTGATATGGTATTGAAATATAATAAGCCCCTGTGATTGTGGGAGAAAACGGTCGATTCACTTGTACCATTAGCAAGCTGGGAAGGCTTCAGTGCCTGCAGGGAGGGTCTTTTTTAATTAAGTCGTCATTCACCTCTTGAAACCTCTGTGGAAGCGGCCCTGCATGCATTCCCTCAGCAGGACATACATACACACACACACACACACACACACACTTGTGCCATTTCTCCCTGCAGGTGTCCTCTCAAAATGAACACCTCCGTCAGCACAGTCACCTGTCATGATGTCAGTGTATAGGTTGTGTGTAGGATGAGTGCACACTTGTGTATGTGTGTGTGTGTGGAGGGGGGGGGCCTTGTTGGAAAGACAGGTGTCGGTCATGGCTGGTTTGACAGCGACATGTTGTTTACCTCTCACTGAATGAAAGAACAAGTGCCACCAGTCAGGATTTTATTGTCTTTATAACGTGACCTTGACATGTTGATGGAGCTCTGACAGTAGATAGAGAATAGCCTGCATTATATTGGTACATCTACAATTAAATTGAGTCCACAGAGATCTTTATGGAGAGGAAAAGAAATGTGTTTCATGTGGTACTGACTATTAGTTAGAATTTTACTTTTGCTAATGATTTTGTTGTTTTGTGCCCCATTTGCTTTTTTTCTGTTTGTTTGTTAACATTCATTCATTCATTTTCTGTAACCGCTTATCCTGTTAGGGGTCGCGGGGGTGCTGGAGCCTTTTCCAATTGACAGTGGGCGAGAGGCGGGACATGTCGCCAGACTATCACAGGGCTGACACATAGAAACAAATAACCATTCATGCTCACATTCACACCTACGGGCAATTTAGAGTCACCAATTAACCTAATTTGCATGTCTTTGGACTGTGGGAGGTACCTGGGGAAAACCCACGCTGACATGGGGAGAACATTCGAACTCCAGAGGGGCCCTCCCACCCTGGTGTTCAAACCCCCCCACGCCATCTTGCTGCAAACCACTGCACCACTGTGCTGTCACTGCTTGTTAGCAGGATATTGCAAATACATGTTAACAGATTTTGATTACATTTAGTGGAAAGTTTTTACCTTATTTGCACATGTACATTTATATTAAAAAAGACAGCAAGAATTTAAAAGGAGTTTTAACATTGTATGGGAGTGTTTAGAAGCCAAAAATGGCTTATGAAGATACCTTACAGAAAAGAAACCAATAGATCCAAACAGCAAGTAGCTCCTGTTAAGAGGATTTTAATACTGTGTAACATTTCAAACTAGCAGCTCTTTCCTTAGACTTCAACCTTAACCCTTTACACTAACCTAGAAATCCATGGGTACCAGGGCTTTCAGCTGCACTGTCCCCAGGCTCTGGAACTCCCTACCTCCACGCAGTCGACAGTGCGACAGCATAACATCCTTCAAGTCCCATCTCAAAACCCACCTGTTCAAACTGGCCTATGCAGTTTAACACTGACTGTACACCCACCCCCTCCATTTTAACAGTCTGACTGATTTTTGTTGTTTGTTCAATTCATTTATCTTGCTCTGTAATAGAGATGCACCGATCCAGCTTTTTCCGTTTCAATCCCGATGCTGTGGCTTGGAGTATCAGCCGATACCCGATACCGATCCGATACCATGGTTGACCTAAAAAGCTATATACCTTTACATGTAGAACAGACAAGACTAGAGCCATCAGGCGTTGATGAATACACAGTTCTGATAAAATGAAACAAGATGAAACAGATTAATGCAATGATGAACTATTTATTTTTAACAAAAATAAACAATTGTGCAACAGCAGTTGAAATAGTGTGAAATACCTCCACACAGCAGATTCTCTCCTTCGCTCCATGACGTACGACATAGCTCGCGTCGCAATAGATTTAAAGGGAAAGGATCGCCTCAGGTATAGGTTGCATTTTCTGATACCCGCTCTACAGGAGCTACCTATCAAATAACACTAGTCATACTTCAGAGAAAAACAGAGAAAAAAGATGAATAATTCATCAAAGCAGCAATGCAAAATTATGATAGAAATGTGCAAATTGCAAAAATGTTCATATTAAGAAGATGAGGTGCATTAGAGAAATCCACAATTGTTATTAATCTTTACAAATTAGAATCCTTTTCCGATGTTTTTTGAATAATGATAATGTTGATTGTAGTAAAGCATTGTTCCAAAGATAGTCCTCTGCATTTCAATGAATGTCAATTAAAGTGAAGCCTAAGCAATGAGTTTTTTTGAGGATACCTAGGAATGTTGTGTGAAGGTTTTTATAGCACTGCAAAGTTTTTTTTAAGCATATTTGTCTCAAAAAAAGCATGACATGTCAGATTTGTCCACAGGTATCCACATTTTCCCACTTGTATTAAGGACTATATCCTCTCAGATGGGGCTCTGCTCTTTAAGTTGCCTCAAAGAGAGATGTATTAATTCCACTCAAATGAATTCTGTAGGTGCCAACACACTTTTCCTTTTGGCAACTTCATTTTACTCCCCACAATGTGCTGGTGATTTGCCAACCAATTTTGGGAGCCACCTGTAATGTGCTCTATTGATTCTGTTCATTCAGCAAACAAACAATACAGACAGAAATATGTTTTTGTAGTGTTGACTAGAGAGCCAGACAGTCATCTTCATGTCACCTGTTTGTTTTGTCTCAGAACACCTAAGAAAATCAGGAACTCTGCAGTATTTTATTATCTCTTTGCCTCCATCCTGTAATTCTGTGCAAATCTGTTTTTCCACCGGCATTATTGTTGTTTTGGCGTTCTCCGTCATTATTGGTTTCTTTGCAGTGGGCGGTAGAAGTGTGTTGATATTACAGCATCGATGGTGAAAGGCCCAACCATCACTGTGTCAGACTGCGTGGGTGGACATCCTGTGGATGTGTGATGCCTCTATTACACATTGCAATGGCACACAATTAGCGCCACAAGGGAGCCAAACGCTTTATTGCCTTTTTCCTCCTCCTGTAATATCTCCTCCTCCTTATATTGTCCTCTCTCATCTTTCTCCAGCAATCTATAACTATGATGCCCGGGGAGAGGAGGAGCTGTCGCTGCAGATTGGAGACACAGTGCACATACTTGAGACACATGAAGGTGAGAACAGGCTTAGTGATGACATGCATGATCAGAGCTGACACGCCATTGTCGGGCATTATTTTCCTGTCATTACTAGTACCTCTTTTGTTTTGTCAAATGTTTCTACATGTGTTCAGTAAGGTAAAATATAAATATAGCAATATTGATAATGATGGTGTGTTCCTGTAAATGAACAGCATGTTGTATTCAGTGTTATTTTCTAACTTTAATGTCATTGTTTATTGTGAATTGATTAATAAAATAGTTTACCTTAGTAAGGAGTGACACTGCAGGTGAATGGGGTCAAACTTTTAGCTAATAGATATCACCATGAAACTTCCTCAGTTGATTAATTACATTAAGACAATTGGGCTGCGTTCACATTTCAAGCCAATTTTGCCAGAATCCGATTTTGTTTTTTAGCTTTGATGTGCCACAGATGTGATCCGATCTGATTTTGACTTTCATATACGGCCCTAAATCTGATACATATCCAATCAGTGGCCATGCAACCACTATAAGAACAGTCATATCGGAATTCATGTGTCTTTTTACCATACATTTGTGGTTTTTCCACATCATACTGCACTGTGCAGCCACAGATCACTCACCATACAGTGTCGGACCAGTTTGTTGAAACTACAGAAGGCTGTTGTAGTCGTACCACTTCAGACAGCCCCAGTCAACAGCCACTAGATTGTCAGACGTTTTTCGACGAGGACAGCTTGCCTGCATGCTGTGACAGTGTTGCTGTCAGGTGCCGACAGAGATACTGAAATGTAGTCCTGGAAATTCTTTTTTAAAATATTTTTTTGGCTTTATTAGACAGGACAGACCTAATTGTGAAATGGGGAGAGAAGGGGGATGCAGGCAGGAATCAAACCCACAGTCGGCCACTCTAACCACTGAGCTACTGGGTGGAAGCTGCTAATAGAGCTATAGCTGTGACTTTTGTGTTCCTAGCCACGTGTTTCTGTTTGTGAGAGTGCCTGGCCCGTAGGAACAGGGATCAGTCCCCTCCTCAGCATATTATGAATTGTCTTCCGACCTCTGAAGCAAATCATTCAGAAGATGAACTTTTGTACCATTGTGCCACTCATTTTTTCCCCAGATACCTGTTTCACATATGTGACGTGAGATGTCATTGGTTGCATGTGAGGCGTTTCAGGGCAGAGATCCATTTATGCTGATGTCAAATAGGGGTCACTTCAAACATGAATGTCAACAGTTTAGGCAGAAAGATCTGATCTTGGGGGGGAGTAGGAATTGAGCTTTAAGCCCTGTAATGTAAACATGAACTTACTTTTTGTAATTCAAGTTTCTCAACTTTTAAATATGTACTTTTTGTGTACATTTCCAGAGCAGATATTTGAGCTACAATGAGCACTCCATTGTGTTTTTGGGTGTTTTTTTCCCACTAATCTAAGCGAAGGCATGTTATAAAAGCATATAGCCCCAAATCTCAAAATTGACCACCTATGTTTTCACCTGAAGTGTCTCCCCGTAAAATATTTAAGTGCAAAGTTCTTATTCTTCTTGTGTACTGTGTTGGTGAAAAGCAGCTTACATGTAACATAATTCTGCTCTCCAACAGACTGGTACAGAGGGCATAGGCTGAGGAGAAAATCCAAGAAGGTGAGTGGCCAGTAAACAAAAATTTCACACACTCATATCTGTTACTGAAAGGTTTTTTTACAGCTTTGGTTTTGTGCAGCTGTTTTAACTTCTGTCCCAGTCTCATGATGATGTTTGCATTATGATCTCTTCCTCTTCTAGGGCATATTTCCTGCTTGCTATATACACCTGAAAGAGGCCACAGTCGAGGGCATTGGGTTAGTATCTCTCCACTTCCACTTTTGAATGACATGAATTTAGAATTCCTTTTTTACAAGCAAGAAGACTGCTTCTACTTTCACTGCTTTGTGTGTAACATTATTGAATTATTACTAGGACTAAGATGAATTATATTATTATAATGTAATCATGCACTGAACTGAAGACAGCAACGAAGATCAAATAGGAGGCAAATAGATGAAAAGTTTGTTCTCCCGTCTTATTTTCTGACCCACTGAGAAGCTTGTTGGCGAGATAAAATTCAACTTGTATGTAGACAGCCTCTGCAATAGTGTCAGCAAAGAGGTCTGCTCTTGATATGATGTGACATGTGGGTTTGTTGTTGCACAACTTGTGGCACTGTTTTGTTTTGATCTGTCTTCTTTGATTTCACTTGCACAACACGCTCAAAACAAAGATAAACCCCAAACTTCAAAGTCATGGAATTCAACTGAGAACCTTGAGGAACAGATATTTGGTTTTCCATTGAATTATAACTGAAGGATAAAAAAACCCCAGTATACTTAGATAACAGGCAACATGTTTAGTACTGACTGTGTCTCCATGTGGGGCGGAAAGGGCAGAGAGGACACTGAATCACTGTATGAAATTCGTTCACTGTCACTGCAGGCAAAAGGAGACAGTCATTCCCACTGAGCTGCCCCTGGTTCAGGAGGTTACCACCACGCTGCGGGAATGGGCTACAATATGGAGGGACTTGTATGTGGTAAGCAAGCCTGTCCAACCCCCAGTGGAAATGCACACATGCACATACATACACATTCATGTCAGATATGCTTTTGGGGGACATAATGAAATGTATGGAAGACAGAGGGCAAAGACAGGCTTATGAGATGATTGAGCTTATACAGCAGAGATACTCACCTTGCATTGCCTGGGGGCCACTTTTGCCAAATGACTGGAGGCGAGGGGCCAGTTAAAGCGTGGGCAGGCAGTTTAATTTTGGCGTCGTTGGACAAAAATCCCATAATAAACTTTGAGCATATTGTAATTCAAGTGGACTGTGTGTACACTAGACTTCTGCATCTCTGCTTGGCTCTGCTTTTAAGACTTTTAGCCCATGACGGGAGACTTTGGCCAATCACAGGGCATTTTCAGAGAGGGCAGCTGTCAATCATATCAATCACTGCTTGTTAACTGTGGTCAAACTGTCAAACTAGGCAGCACTGATCAAATAAAAAATAAATATTTCTCACCTCAAAGGTTTTCAGAAATATACTATAGTGGAGTGGTTGCCAGCTGGTGGGTCGTGGTTCAGAGATTGGTTGCAGGTCTATTCTGAATGGGCTGCAAGTGACTCACAATCATGTCAAGTTTGTAAAGAGCACTCCTTATTTTGAAGTACAGTGAATTACAGGCACAGAGCTTTCATTTTGAAGTGCTGTTTCCTGCTGTAAACGCAGTGATTAATGGACAGCTACTTGACAGCAAACAAGCTCAACATCATGGCCAAACACAACTGTGACACTGAATATATCAAATTGTGTGGACCTTAAACTGATGACTGAGGAGAAATCTGGACCTGAAATCTGGTGAATCAGTTTATCTCATTGTGAAATAGAAAATTGTCGGCATGTATCTGTGTATCACTTTTCTACAGTGTCTTAGCCCATTACAGATGTCAGTATTAGCTTACGTGTTGCCATACACTGAAAAAAATGTATGTTAATATCTTGTTGACCAAAATTTTATGTGTATTTGACCTTTGTTTTTCTTAATTTCAGTGAAATATATTTCATTGTATTTGTATTTTTATTGACCGTTTGCACTGAAAATGATAGAATTAATCATAAGGTTTTGTTATGTTTCATTTTTAAGTTTATAAAGTGTTCATTTATGCATATTTTGACAGATAAAAAACGCTAATACAACATATTTTATTTATAGTTTTTCCTAAAAAATTTAGTATTGGTCCGGGTCTTTGTGGGTGGGTTTTTCTTCTCACAAAATATGTTGTTGAATGTGACCTAATGTAATTCCACTCGCTCTCAATAATGAAAAGCTTTGTTTACCTACACTGTCGTGTACCTCCTGCTAATGAGATGTCTGACCTGCCAGTGTGAACAAGACCTCTTTTACCAGTCAACAGTTCAGACACAAGAGCACTTGGACACTCTAAATGTCCTTTTGTATCTAAGCTGTACACATGTTCACCCGTCTGTTTCTACTGCCAGGGGGACAAACGCGAGATGTTCAACTCTGTCCGTGATATGATCTACGACCTCATCGAATGGCGTTCCCAGATCCTGTCCGGCACCCTCCCACAGGACGAGCTCACCGAGCTCAAACAAAAAGTCACCTCCAAGATAGACTACGGCAACAAGTGAGGATCTAGTCTTTAGAGGCTTTCAGCCTTGTCCTCCCCTCCCCACAGCTCATATCCCTTTATCCTCATATCTATCCGGAAAAATGAGTCTTGTTGGAATAGGTCAGCAGTGTCAGTCAATAGAAAATGACAGGTCATCACTTAGCTTGAGGACAAACTGGGGGGATTTAGCTTCAGCAAACCGTACTGTATTCCATCATGAAATGACAGCTCCTGCTGTGTCTGCAGTGGACCTAGAAAATCGGTTGAAAATGAAAATTGTGAAGCTTCATTCTCCTCCTGTGATGAAACTTTAAACCTTTGGCCAGGTAGAGAAATGGCTTTTGCCTCTGCAGAAGCAGGGAGTGATGAGTTGATGAAATACATTGACTGCATGTTCGGCAGCATGCTGTTGTCTGCGCTGAATTCCTCCATAGAATTAAGAGTTGATAAAGAGGGGGAGCTTTGAAAGAAACAGTGAAGGGAATGTTATACAAGGTGAAAATGAGGCAAAGGGAATGGCAGCGTACACTTCATGTGTACTGTTTTCTCTTTCACAAATGTCACCACACATCTCTTACTGTATACTATTGTATGTTCATCTTGGCGGACTCTGGCACTCGTTAACTCTCTATTCTTATACAAGGTACTTGGATCTCGATCTGGTGGTCAGAGACAAAGATGGAAACATCCTGGATCCAGAGCTCACCAGCACCGTCAGCCTGTTCAGAGCACACGAGGCAGCGTCCAAACAAATAGAGGATCGGATTCAAGAGGAGAAGGTAAAGATAGAGGACCCAGTCCTGCCTCTTGGACGTCATTTTCCAGTTATAAAATCAACTATAAGTAAAAGCACATTAGTTACGGTGTGAATGAACATGGTGCACAGTTTGATCTGAATGTAGTTACACTTCAATCTCGTTTTCCCTGGCTCATTAAGTCTCAGTCAAGAGTCAAACAGGTGCAGTTACAGTGTCTGCATTAGGAAAACAAAACCAGGGCAGGGTAGAAGGGTTAAAACTGCTCTTCACACCAGATAATTGTTTGAGATGACCCCTCATTTGTCTTCATTTGAGACTGCCCTCTTCCACAGTAGTGTCTGCTCCATCCTTAGGCACAATAATAAAAAACTTTATAGCCATTGCTAGCAGTGGCTTGAGGGATAGTAATGTGGGTTGGTTGGTCAACACTGAAATATCTCAACTGTTTCACAATTTTTGTGAAATTTGGAGCAGATTTTATAAGTCCCAAAGACGATAAATTATATTTATTTTGGCAATCCCTTAACTTTTCGCGTGGAACCAGCAACAGGTCAAAATTTCAATTTGTCCAACCTGCAAAACCTACATATTTGCTGTGCTTTGTATTTTCATTTACGTGTAGTCTGACTCACAGGGTGTAGACTGTGGCTATTTAGGCTGGCATTCTCCCCACCCTCCTCTTTCTGCGTGTTATCAGATCCATTTTGCTACAGGAAACAACAACAACCCTTCAAGCTAACAACCCACACACTGAAAATGGCAAGTTAAGACAAAGAATAAAGCATGCCTACTTTGTTCTTCCGGTGAATGGTTGTAAAAATCGAATAATAACGAATAATAACGAATAAAGCGACACGCAAACACACTCCAGAAGAGCCTAGATTCCGTCTCACAGAACTCTCATGCCTGATGTCAATCCGTTTTTTGACACGGCCAGTCAGAATTAATTTGCCACATCTTTTTACCCCGGCAGTGGCATGTGCCAGTGAAAATTACTTCACAAATGTGCCAATCTGTTCCACTTACCCTGAGCCTGTATGATATCGCCTTCATAATGTTCTGCAACAGCCACATACAGCTAGCAAATGGTCTGTGCTGTAACACGTCTAAGTATAATCAGGGCTAAGGCACCAATTATCAAATTATGTTTGTCTTTTTTGTCAGTAAAAGTTGTATCACAAAGTCGACAAATGTTCAAATGTTCCACCAAAACAAGTTCCCTCCCCAGACACTATTTTGCAAGACCGCGATCACTGTATCCTGGTCTTAGTGCCACCCAAGACGACTGTGATTGGTTCAACGAAATAATAATAATAACCTAGAGCATTTTTCCCCTATAGCAGAATGATAATGTGTACCTCCAGACTTTTCTGCAGCACTGACACTGCACTGTGGAGATAGATCTGGACATGCAAAACTAGTTCATCCCACTGCCTCTAAAGCTGTGAATGAAGAGAGTTTGCTTTAGCCATTTATATTTATATGATACTGTAAACTATGGAGAGAGTGTTGTGCTATTTTGCTTTAGACAAATAACGTCTTGACTGACTCCTGTCAAGTAACAGCAGCACAGGCTGTTTCAGTTATCAAACAAATGGACAAAGTGCATTACAATCTAAGAAAATGCACATAAAACACAGAACCCCTGCAGTTCACCCTAAAATGGAGTTGTGGCATTTGCACAATTTCAGTACAGCAGTGTGGAAAATGGGGCCACTGCTGGTACACAAAGACGCTTGACTGCTTCCTCAGAAAGTCAGGAACGCAGCCAGATTCCCTGTCTATTTTACTTGGCGCGTCAGTGGCATCCCTCACCTGAATGTCAGCTGGCAGTATGTAGGAGTGTCAGACGCTAAGTGCCCTGCAGTTATGTGGTCTCATCTTACGTGACCTTCTCATCCAGAGGTCTTTATTGCATATGCATGGGCAATAAGAAAGTGTCCAGGTCAACGTGATAAATATTAATGATGTGGCCCCAGCATATTTTTGAAGGGCGTCCAAGGAATCATGCAATCCGTCCACCTTTTACTGCAGATGCAGTTCTGGAGATCAAGGGAATGTTAAGGCTTTTTATTCCAGTGGGGACAGAATATATTATGCTGAATTCTTATGGATTTATAGATGTTGTTAAATCTTGCTTCTTAATTTGTAAAATGTTCAGAAAGACCAAGGCAGTGGCTGACATTCAATAATCTGGTGTGCAGTTTTTAAGTACATCACAGTATCTCTTTCTTCACACTCTAGTGTTGTCCTAGAAATCCTTGGATCCCTTCCTGGGCTTATTGTTTAAACTTCACAGGCCTGAGGTCTACTTGCTTGTGACAGAAAAGTGTGGAAGAATGCCCAGTATTGAATGCAATATCTCTGTTTTCCTCCGACAGTCTCAGAAGCAGAATATTGATCTGACCAGGCAAGCAAAGTTTGCCTCCACACCAGCGTTTGCCCTCTTTGTGACTCTAAAAAATGTGGTGTGTAAGATCGGCGAGGACGCAGAGGTGCTCATGTCACTCTACGACCCAGTGGAGTCCAAGTTCATCAGGTAAACCCATGGGTGCATATTCACTTATCTCTCACTCTCTTTCTTTGCTTTACTCGCTCACTCACATTCTCAAACCTGGCTCTGATTAAGCACTGGGATTTTTTTTGGCTCCTTGCAGCATTTCAGTTTTACATTTTACCTCTATTGTTGCACTGGTAATTGAATTCCAAGTTTCTGTCTGTTGCTAGTGGGAAACTATAAAGATGATGTTCTCGTGTCTGGAGCCGCAGTCTGAACTGTACACCAGTGCTCTGTATTTGACTGTAGCTCAGACAGCGAAGATTCTTTTCATAGCAATCGTGACAACTCACGGTCAAATACGGTCGGTGTTTCTAAATCGAGTGGTGATGAGTTTAGATGTGCCCTTCATATGTACAGCGCTGAAACTAATGCCCTTTATGGACCAGATAATATGTCTAGATGGCTTTTGATGTTTGAGACTGAGGCGTATTTTCCAGAACGTCAAGTATCAGTGAGTACAAACACTGACAGACATTTGGAAGCACTCTCACACACTGACAACACACACACACACACACACACACACACACACACACACACACCATGCAGGAACATGACCAGAACAAGTGCAACCTGCTTCTCAGGGATTTGCTATTGTTTTAGGATTGTGACAGCAAATTATCACAAGTAGAGCAGCTCAACTGTGGAATGTTTTCTCTTGCATCCATTGCAGTCATGTATTTTGTTTCCCAAGCGGATCGGTGTCTGGATTAACATTCAGGCTTCCTCAGCTTTGAAGGAAATTCTAGTTAATGCAACCCAACTGATTGCCTTAATTCGCTGTGTCATAGATGTTTCTATGTAATTCTGAGAAAGTGCTGAGACGGGTGATAATGACTAGGGGTGTAAATCACTACTTTAATCACAATATGATATTGTATTGCTTCTTTGGACAATAACACAGTATTTGCCGATATCACAAAGACTGCCATGATAGGATTTCGATCCAGTTCAATTCAGGGGCCTATGATCAATATGAGATTTTGTCCTAGTCGCCATTATTAGCTTAAGCTATTTTACAATGCATATATTAGCCTAACCGGTAACAGACTTTTCCTCTACTCATAGCTTAACAAAGTTCATGTATTATTACTACTCATTGTCAGTTTAGGTCATCGCATCTCCTGACAAGAACAGCATGGTTAAATTTCAACCAGCATACATGTTTTTGTCAGTCAAGCAGCAACTAATGTTGCTGTAGTGAGAGCAACAAGTTAGCAGAGTGAGATGCCTGGCCAGGTTTGTTGTGTTTCCTCAGTGTTTTATCATGTGACATCACTATTTGCTCACAGCATGTGATGTGCTTTGTCTGTTGACCTGTATTTTCTGTGGAATCCAAAATATTTCCACACTGCCGATGTACTTCTGAGGAGTTAATATCCTCTTCACCTTTTTCTTTGCTACTTGCCACTATCTGCCGGGTGCTGTTTGACGGTGACTCAGACACACCATGGGAATTTCAAAATAAAGGTGTATCTTAAAGATGATGATATGGATCAACGTTTTCACTTTCATCGATGATACTGCATTGTTGATCGCTGAATCGAAAAATCCGATCCGTGGATTGTTACACTTCTAATGACGCTCATAACGTCATGCTTTTTTTTTCCTGTCTTCTCTCCCTCACAGTGAAAACTACCTGGTGAAATGGTCAAGTTCAGGTCTGGTGAAAGACATAGACCAGCTTCATAATCTGCGGGCCGTCTTCACAGTGAGTGTGTTTGCTTGTATGCGTGTCCCCGTGTTTGTGTGTGTGCGCACGCTCGCCCATGGTAGTCCACTGTTTATTCAGCCATGTTATGAGGCATGTGGGAGCCTGTTTGTAGAGCCTGTATTTGTTAAGCTCTCTCAGAAAGAGCTTGCCTCGCTGTATGTATTTACCAAGGCAGTCACCTCTATCTAATGGAAGCCCAAGGGCGGAGAGGTCAGTGTGCACCCACTGGGAGCACTTTGCTAGTTTTGGAAGGTTTTGCCCACCGGAAATGAATCTGTGGACACAATCACAGATGTAGCTGAGGCAATTTGTGGTGAAAAGTTTACCCTTAACACAAACTCATCTTCACCTAAGAGGGCGGAATTAATCTATCAGTCGTTGTTGTGCACCCTAGCATACTGTTGCCTGACAAAAGTGCTTTAAATCTAACTTAATTTTCCAGGGATAAATGTACAATCTGATTGTAATAGTTTTGGATTTGTCTACCTACAGTATAAGTCATTGTTATCGACTCTAAGGCAACAGCATCAGCAGTTTTTTCATAACTTTTCTTCCCTCCTCAGGACTTAGGCAGTGAAGATCTGAAGAGAGAGAAGATCAGCTTTGTGTGTCAGATTGTCAGAGTGGGGCGCATGGAGCTACGAGACAACAACACCAAGAAGCTGACGTCAGGACTGAGACGACCCTTTGGAGTGGCAGGTAAAGCAGACTACACAGAGACTCAGTGATAACCCTGTTGTTCTAAAATAAGCCGCGAGGCATGAGTGCTGTTACTGTAGTCGGAGGTCACCTTTTAAAAACACTGATTATCTCAGAGCGTTGTAGCCGAGGCTCTGCTCGAATATCCCCATGTGAGTGAGATCAGATCAGAGAGAACAGATCCCCTGTTTTGCCTTACACTTCAAAGTAAGTGTTGTGCCAAAGTCTTTGCCCGGATGAGTGAATGTATTTGGCGAAAATTCATAGATACCCAGCTAAAGTAGAGAGAAGAATTAAAGTTGGATTTATCTCCTGCTGGCAAGGTGCCAGGCATATCGTAAACTAGATGATTTTTTTTTTTTTTTTTTTGATGTAGATGTTTTGCCCACAGTTCTCCAACAGAGAAAATTATACCCCTCTTTCCGTGTCTTATTCCCACTGCTGCTTGAAGGGAAGGTAAATGACACCCTAATTTATGACAGCTTATCTTTAGATATCATCATCATTGCTCTGGTACACAGCGTGATGTTTGAGATTAGCTTCTTTTGAGACACAGATTTAACGGGCTTTATATGGTTGTCCTCTGGCCTGTAGGGTGATAGAGTAAGGGTGAAAATGTGCTCCTTCTCTCATTCACTTCAGTTTGAGATAGGTGTGAGAATGTGTTTCCTGTTTTGGTGTCCGGCTCTGATGGTCACAGTTCAACTGTGGTCAAATTTGACCAGCGAATGTGCACACTCTGCAAATAGCAGAAGTGTTAATGCTTTGTGTGTTTGGAAACACTGGGTTCATTATTCTAGCAGTGTTATGTCAGCCCATTTTGTTTGGTATTACACTATCAGACTGCTCTTATAGACCTCGAGGCCCAGTTCTGTACTCTGCTGTGACTGTTGCTAGAAAATGTAAAGCAATTTACAGAGTGAGGCTTTATTGCACTTGCAGAATCGCCAGCTTTGTGGATGCGTTCTAGGAAAGTCTACGAGTGCTGAGGTCTGTCCAACTCCACAAGTCCTCAAGGGGCCTCAAGCGAACTTTCTGCAGACTTCCACAGAGTCCACTTGGAGTGAAGACTTTCCCAGACTTTAAAGATTCATTACCCATAGTTATTTGTGATACAGATGTGACATTGTGTACACTTAATCTATTAAAGCACTAATTGAATGTTCAACCACATCATGATACAGAAATATTTACAACTGTAGGCTACATAGGTAATTGAAAGGCATTTTAATTATTGCAGCCTACCATATAAAAGCTGCACAGTGTGATATGTAGGTTAAGGAAAAAGGCTGACAAACAACAAAGGAACATCTTTCAAATTTAATAAGTAATACTGCATAATACATTTATGTTAATTGAATAAATAATGTAATCCGTGAGTGACAATTGTAGGGACAGATGAGCTGACAATATTCATTAACTTGTGTGAGGAATATGGCGACAGCAATCACCGTTTGCATTACTTCAGTTGTGCTTGAGGCCTGTCTATTAACAGCTTGCAGTCTTGCACCCTCACAGACTTTACGTGATGACAGTGAACACGTCACAGTACATAAAATAAAAGTCTGCGAGGGCTCACTTGGCAAACTGAAGGGTGGGCATTTGGGTTCAGCCTTATATGACACCAGACTGGAAAGAAGTGATTTGCTGCCCTCCCTGGTTCAAAGTTTCACGCCTGGCGGTTGGGTGTGTTCAAAGGTGTAACCACACCCAGTGATGACATGACAGGGTCCTGGAGTATATGTGTGCATCTCTGGAGCAAGCTGAGAAATTAAACCACCGGAAATTCTGGGTGTCTGTCAGATCAGAGATTTGTCTGATTGTGTGACCTCTATTCAGGTCACAGAAATCAGGATTGACTTGATTTCACCTAAGATAGGCACAAACCATGCTTACTCCATTGTAGCCATGCATCTGCCTTAGTTAATGCTCACCGACGAAGAGCTATCATTGGCTGCATTCACCCCGCACCCTGCACGGTTACCTGTAGCTCTTTCACAGCCGTGCTATGTTCTGCAGGCCTTGAGAATGTTTTAACCCTCTCTCCTTGTTTTTTCCACAGTAATGGATGTCACCGACATCATAACGGGCAAAATGGACGATGAGGACAAGCAGCACTTTATCCCATTTCAGCCGTAAGTGGATTGTTCAGCAGCACAAAATAAATCACATTCACACATGAGGGGGCATAGAGTTCCTTTAAACCTGGGATAATGTTGCATAAAATGGCAAAGCTGATATAGTTCTGCTCTTACACTTATTTCCATTATTTTGCGTATGTACAGTATGTCAGAACACAGCTTTTGTATTTAATTTCATTTTTTAAAAGTCTTGAATTCTTGACACCTGATTAGCAGGGGTTTTAAGACAGTAGCGCTCCTCTATTCCCTGCTGACTCAATTAAGGCAATCTCATTAACTGCTGCCATTCTTGTAGGTCTGCGTACAGAGCCGGAGTAACCTTTTCCTTAACGTGATTTCCTGCATAATTGGAAAGGCTTCAGATTCAGGCAGTTTAGCTGGCAGATCACCTCACTTAACGGTTTTATCTGTGAGCATAAATCATGGAAATTAGAGCCTTCCTGTGTGAAGAGAAGAACAGGTTCTACAAGGCGTTATTTATGTCCCAGTTGTGAATATTTGCCAGGGAAATTTTAACTGATGAAGTTTTGAGGTAGCTGCTCCACCACACATTACTGCGTGTGTTTTTAAGGCCAGCAGAGATAGGAAGTGAAGGAGCCATTTAGGGGTGGTTTGACGTGGTGATGTAATTGGGACAGAGTCCTGGCATCCAAACAGACGTGGAAATGGCTCTCAGAAACA
Source organism: Epinephelus fuscoguttatus (assembly GCF_011397635.1). Taxonomy (NCBI): domain Eukaryota; kingdom Metazoa; phylum Chordata; class Actinopteri; order Perciformes; family Serranidae; genus Epinephelus; species Epinephelus fuscoguttatus. Next base: position 26,207,772 of record NC_064771.1, read on the forward strand.
AACCAGATAGATTGAAATCTTGCTGAAATAGTTCTTGTTTGTCCCAGACACTCCCTCATTAAGTCTGAGACTGAGTTGAGCTCATCTCTGGCATGGTGTCAGGAATCAAACCAACCTGCATTTAGATAATGTATTTGTAGCAAAAGTTCATGTTGTGATCAATCAGTTGATTGACAAAAAAATTAATTGACGACAATTTACTAATCATTTAAGCCATTTAATGCCAAATATTCTTTAATTGCAGCTCCTTGCTGCTTATGTCTGTTTTACATCATTGCTGTTAGTTGGACAAAACCAGCATTGTGAAGACGCCACCTTCGACTCTGGTATTTTTAATTCTTTAATCTTAAAAGGACAGTACAGCCCCAAATCCAAAAAACATATTTTTCCTCTTACCTGTCGTGCTATTTATCAGTGTATATTATTTTGGTGTGAGTTGCTGGTGTTGGAGATATTGGCCGTCTTTCATGTATAATGGAACTAGATGGCACTCAGTTTGAGAGCAGCTGCTCAAAGTGTAAAAAAAACATTTGAAAAACTCAACAGCAATGTCTCTTTGCAGAAATCATGACCCTGTATTCAAGATAATCCACACCAAAACAATCTCTGATAAATGGCACAATGGGCAAGAGGAAAAAGGTGTAGTTTTTGATTTTGGGATGAAGTGTTCCTTCAAGTAAGAATAACCAAGACTGTTGATAAAGATCATAAAATCAGATTTCCACCATGTGCTGAATACTTTCTCAACATCCCACTGTGTCCAGCTCTATTGTAAAAATCTGATCCAAATACTTTTAAACATGTTATCATTGCAAGTTTGCGAGAGAACCTGCCATGTTGCTGTTGTCGTACAGTGTTACACTGTTGTCTTATTCTATCTTCTTGCTTGGATTGGTTTTGGATTCAAGGCCGGAGGCACTGAAGACAGCCTGAGTGACAGAGATCCTTTACCACTTCCTCCATGCTGACATCACCACTGTCTTCTTCTCCATGCTCTACTTCTTCTGCTTGTTTAGAGTCCTCTGTTACTGCAGATGGCATCCCCCACCCACTGCACACATTTCTCTCACAGCTGCCACACATGTGGTGCTTCCCAGATCACATCTGCTACTTTCTTATGCTCTGTACATCACTCGTCTCAATCAGTGTGGTACTGTCTACACCTGAAGCCCCACGGAGAGCAAAACATGATGTTATATTTTAGCTTGCTTCCTCACTGAAGCAGAGTGGGAATGTTCTTCTCAGATTGGGTACAGTCTCGAGCTCACACCCTTGAGTGTTCAGTTGCCCACTTTGAAAACATTTAAAGGTCGTGGGCAGGTCAAGCCTCCCACCACTCCAGAGGCGCTCTAAATGCTGACTGGGCATCATTTCCTAAACGATGATTTCTCTGTGTGTTTCTTTCATCACCCATCCTGCCTCACTGTTAACTGCTAACAAGCGGCTTTGTGTCTGTCACGGTACTCGCATCACTCTTCGGTGTGTCTCTGTCTGTCTCTCCCGTCTCTCTTTCATCCCACTCCCCTCCTCACAACCATCACTTTGTGGCCTCTCTGCCCCGCTCCTCCTCCTCTTTCTCTGCCTTCTCTTCTTCTCTGTGGTGTTTGCCTGTCGTGTGCATACTGCAGGCTAGCGTTGGATGACGCCATTCGCCACAAGCAGCTGAACATCTCCCGTTTTTCACCCAGGGTGGCAGGGGAGAACGACTTCCTCCAGACAGTCATCAACAAAGTTATCACCGCCAAAGAGGTCAATCACAAGGGCCAAGGTACAGTGCACGGTTCAGACACAAGAACCACGGTCAAGGAGAGAACTCAACACATTACTGTCAGCCTTTAATCAGTAAAATGTGTCTTGTTCGTGTTATTAAATGATCATACTAAGTCAGGCCGCCTGATGGAAATCCAACTTTGATCTGGAAATTTTCTTAAGCCACGTTTCCACCAAACACTTTCAGTACTTTTACAGTCATCACATAACCCATTCAGACATGTACCTAAACCCTACATCTCTTAAATGTAGGCGGGGTTGTTGTTATTCACTGCCTCATCCAGCTCTCACTGTATTTCCTCTTCACGGGCAAAGCAGAGAAACATCGTCACCTCACTGATTGTCTATGCACAGGGCTGCACCCTGACATTTTCTAAACAAAAAAGAAGAGGCTGGAGTGTTTACAGTCTCTGTCGCAATCAAAGGGATATTTAAAAATAAAGGGTTTGTGCATTGCGTCCTTGTAGATAAGAGTTCTGATTCTCTCCTGACCAATCAATGGACTGCAGTTTTTGAAGCTCCACCTTTTAGTATCTAATCAGTGTGCCACGCACCTCAATAGAGGGGTGTCAGATAAACAGCACAGGATGGAACTGTTCTGTTGGTACCATCCACAACTTTTGACAACCGGGCCGCTTGGTGGAAACGAGGTTTTAGTCAACCAGGTCACCAGATATTCAGTACTGCTTGATAGTTAAAGGCAACTTACTTGTAATTAAAGGGGAACACCACCTAAATTAGATTCCTATATGTTATTTCCATTGCCTAGAAAAGTTCTATCAGGATTTGTGAGCATGAGCTACTCTCTCTCTAAGCCAGAAACCAGAGTAGTAAGTCTCAAACTTATGATGTCATCAAGTATAAAGTCTGGAGCTGCTCCATAGACAATGAATTGGAGCCTGATTTTGTGAACCCACGTTTTTTTTTTTATCCCCAATGAGCTTTATTTTATTGTATTGTTGTCAGGTCTGAAACAGAAAATGTATCTGTATACTCGGAACACTCCCATTGGTGTTGTTCATCTTCACATCTTGCCCAGTTCATTGTTTATGGAGCAGTCCCAGACTTTATACTTGATGACATAGCAAATTTGTGTTTTAGCACTCTAGTGTTTGGATTTGGGAGACAGTTGATCTTGTTTTCTAATATTTTTGGACTGTCTTAGACTATAGGAATAACATGTATGAATTGTGAAAATTGGCATAGTTTCCCTTGGAGGTTAGAGGGTAATATCAAACATATTAAAAACATGCCAAGTTTAACCTTAACAGCATCTTGCTGTACCTTCTTCCATACTACATTTCTGATCTGTTCATACAAAGTACCATTACCCCCAATTCACTGGCAGGGAGTTGAAACTGTTCATCTTGCTAATAAGAACAGAATTCTTTGTCAAGTGCACGCACTATAAATCACAGCTCATACTAAAAATAGTTGCCCTCATCACCATGACTACAGGATGTAAGTAATCCAGCTGTTAATTAAGCTGGCGAGTCTTCTACAAAGACTGGATCTTATCAGTGATTTGACACGTCTGTGGTTAGAAGAATAACATTAGCAATCTAAGGGATTTGTGCTGGGAGGGTGGGGTACAATATGACAGCCTCCATGGTATTGTCATGCTCTATGAAGATGTACTTGGATAAATGTCAGGTCTGCTCCGGCCCACACTGGGAAGAACAGCGGAGCACTGAGAGCAGCTGTTTCGGTCACGCTCGCATATCAAAAGGCTACCAGCTTGGCTAGTGAGAGATGTGTCACTCATAACAATATGGGGCCTGTAACGTCAAAGTGAATAAAGCCTCAGGGTTCACAGCCACCACTCACTTTGGTGGCCTGTGAAGGGGCGCACTACAGGATGACTGCTTTAATTGGATCCCTCTTTTTGTCATTTTCAGTCTTCTTCAGAGGTATGTGTCGATGCTGCTTTGTTTTTCCTGAAAGAATATTAAAAGCGAGTGTGGTTACAGAGCCGAAGCTGGCACACTATGCAGTGTCTGCAGAAAAGAAGCAGCAGCTGGCTGCAGTGCAGCTACTGGTGTTAAATTGTTAGGAAATATGACCCATGAAAGTCCCCTTAAGGCCTTTTGTTTCAGAATTATTCAGCGTTTTCTCTCAAGCTTCACACTCTCAGGTCTTTCCAAGACCAATTATATAAGTCTGGGAATTACTGCACAATTTAAATATTCTACCATAAATGTCACTTATTCTCTTATTAAAATAAAAAGTGCCTAAAGAAGAAGTCTGGGGCGTTTGGGACATTATCATGAATTTTGCAGTGGAAAAGAAAATTATATTTTTTTTGTTTCAAATTTTCTCATGTAGGTTACAGTGTCTGTTTGTTATGGAGAAACATTTACCTTTTTTATTCTCTCACAGTATTGGTGCTGTTTTTCTTATATTACATTTAGAAAGATTAAGAAGACATCATTCCTCCACAAAGGGAATACAATGTGCTTATATACAGGTAGTATGGTAGGTAGATGTTAAACTGGCATCAACCATCTGGGCTCAGCACAATTGAATAATATCTTCTGTGATTTTTTTTTTGTTACAATACTAAAGGTAATCAGTGTCACCAGATATTTGTAGGTACACACACCCTGCACACTATACTGCACTTTTAAATGAGCACAGGGAAAACACACACTTGTTTCCTCTGTTATTATGCTTTCCTAATCATATCCCCGAGGGCAGCATCTATTTAGTGTCTTGCCCTCGAGCTGTTAGATGTCACTCTGACAACTGACAGCGGAAAGCACAAGAAGAAATCTCTTTTTAGTATTTTCCTGGGGCAGTTTGCTCTCACACTGTCTTCTCCTGACGTTATCTCGGTCCCTCCCCTCCTTGCCTTGAATTCATCACCAGGCCTGTGGGTGACTCTGAAGCTGCTTCCTGGAGACATCCATCAGATAAGGAAGGACTTCCCTCACCTGGTGGACCGATCAACAGCTGTGGCTCGCAAGATGGGCTTCCCTGAGATCATCATGCCAGGTTGAGTTTTTAAAAAAGCTTCACCTCAACTGCTTGTCCCTGCAAGTCTCCTTTTTAAATTTGATCGGCTGGACACATCATTCATTCAGAAAGTGATTTAGAATCAAGAGCTACTCTTTTACAAAGTGTGGGTGAAGGAGAAAAGAACATAGCATACTTCATTAAGGTTAGATGGAGACATTAGTTATTTAATGGACTGAATTCACCCATGAAGTATAGGGTGCAAAATATCCACTTAAGCTAGCTAAGATGTAATGAGATGTGCAGTAATATTCATATATATCGAACCTTGAACTCCACAAACACCATTGAAAGAATACGTCAGCCTCATAATGACCATTTGTATATCAGTTACTCACCCTGTGTTATGATGAATCCATCTAGCTTTGTTTTTCTCACATGCCTCCACAGCAGTGGTGTAGTGGGGGGTATACTCAGGTATACCCACAAGTTTTTCTGGCTGTTTGCAGCTAAAAAGCCATTGGAATATATAGGAGCGTATACCCACTTCCTCCTCAGTAACCTACCCATCTACCTAGTAGTACGCCCACCACATGGACTGCCACTGCAACACTGCTCAACAGTGAACAAAGAATCCAAAAAAGGGAAACATTCTTTATGAAATGATGTCACTTGGGGCCACGTTTAACTACTTATAGAGAAACACAATTCGTGCAGTATAATCCAAGTCTTATTTATTTAGCGTTTTCACTAAAAACGTTACAATATAAAACACGTGACTACTTTACACTACTTTGCAATGCTTGAGAGTGTCTTTACTGACATGTTTTCGACACAGGATTTCTGTGGTCATGGAATTCCTGGAAAAGTTGTGAAATTAGACCTGGAAATGGTTTGGAATCAACACAATGTTTTGGAAACGTTTTGAATTATTGTTTTGGCTTTTGTTTAAAATATGCCCATAAAAAAACATGCCTAGCATTGAGTTCCTAATTTACAATGCAGTGTTGCATTCCATGATAGCTGAAAACGTCACTAGGATCACATCACATCACAGGCGTCTGTAGCTAGTTGGCATCTGGAATGTCTAATGAGCAAGTAAAGTTGAAAAAAAAATGCCTCAGCAGTGCATGTTCAATAATGTATTGCTAAGTTAAATTACACAAACAAAGTCATGGAAATGTGGCAAAATGTGATGGAAAATTCATTGAAAGGTTTTAAAGTTCATTGATAAAATCTGTGGAAACCCTGTAAATAGTAAGTTTTTAGAGAAAATGCACTGTTTGGGAAGTACTGAGCATTAGACTGGATAAATGAGACTTGGTTTATGCGGCTCAAGAAGTGTGAGAGTTTGTAAATAGATGTTTTAGTATAGTTTTGCTTTCGTTAAGCACAAAGTTTTCTTTACGGATTCAAGGAAACCCAGTGAGTAATTGAAACACAGATGATCATTTTGCAGATGAAGTAGTCCTTTAAAAGTTAGGAATTCTCCCCATCTGACCCACTTGTTTCTGTTTCCCAAAGGTGATGTGCGAAATGACATCTATGTGACTTTGGTCCTGGGGGATTTTGACAAGGGGAGCAAGACCACTCCGAAAAACGTCGAAGTGACCATGTCTGTTTATGACGAGGACGGCAAGAAACTGGAGGTACGGCTGAGGAATGTTAACTTACTTATTTGGTATTTCTCCCAGGTCCTGCTCATTCTCAGCATTCAGGACACAAGTGCTATAGCCGATCGGTCTCCCAGACAGTCTGTGATTTACCGGGCTTTCTTTAATCTCACACAGCTCAGCACGCTGCTTAACTGACCAGGACTCCTATAAAGCAGTGTGATACACAGGCCAGACTGTGCGCCTTTGCCACCCGTCAAAAAATGACAGAATGCAATATCGGTGCTTTGTGGTTGATTGACTAGCCTAAAATTTGGCTCACCACTGTGGGAATCAACCTTTGTCATTGTCAAGAGTACAGACGTAAGTGTGTGGACAGGCAGTATGGGCAGCACAGTTTAAAACTTTAAAGTGATGAGAGATGTGAAAGCAGCATTTCCCTTCTGGTATAATTACTTTTGCTAATGAAGTTAGGAGGAGAATTTTCTTCCCTGTCTATTTGTTTATTAGTGAGCTGTCTCAAATTGTTGCATATTTATTTCGATGAAATTTGCAGCCCTCGACGCAGAGGTCGTTTAATTACATTTTGGTGGAGGTCAGCAATTAATTCTTTTAATTTCAGTTATACTATAGGCATTGATAGGAAAGTTTGACATCTAGGTTTATAGCCTAACACCATTAATTGCATTGACATTCTCTAGAAAACCAAAACAGGTAGACACCAACAACTGAGCATAAATCATTATGGTTGCTACCAGTTTGCAAGTTGGAGCATGTTTCATGGACTTGTGCTCCTGAGTGCTGTCTACTTTTTAATCATGTGCCAACCCATCAGCGTCTAAAGTCCGAATAAAGCTTTTTGACCCCTTTCTCTGATGTTTAACTATTGTCACCTCCTGCTTGACTCTACCTCTTGTTCTGCAGAGACCATCAGTCAATGGGGGATATGAGAGGTTTAGAGTAGTTGGCCATGAAGAGTATGTAGGAGGAAGTGGAGCAGGAGGTGCATGTCTGTGGGAGTGCATGCTCACGTGTCTGTATCTATCTGTCGTGCTTTATGGGGCCACAGATTGTAGTGATCATACATTAGTTTCATTGGCCTACAAGTTCAGGTATACCTGATAATTTCTTGCAAGGCTATTGATTAAATTCTATAGCATTGCACAGGTACTAATGCTATTAAGTCCACACTCTGTGCACTTGAAGTGAGAGTGGAAGTTACAAGGACTGATGATGGAGGAGTGATTTGAAATGACACATCCGTGGTCATGGGGAGACCTCCTGCAAACAGCCAATTAGAGGAAAGCGCTATTACCCTTAGCTGCCTCAATTATACACATTTGTCTTAGATGGAGAGGCTTCGTCAGTGATTTGGCCCAGCAGGCAGCTGAAGTGTAAGGATCAGTGGTGATTATACTGTAAAGGCAGTTCTGAAGTAGGAAGAAAGCAGTGATGGTCTTGGCTTCTGTCAGATGGTACAGTATCTGACAACATGGACAGTGCTCAGTTGTCTGATGCTGTCTTGTTTTTAAAGATGAGTTAAAAACAGTAGATAATGCTTCTCAATGTTTGTCATTTGTTTACTATTTATATACTGTCTTGTTTGCAAATGTATTTATATTGTAGACTCTGAATGAAACCACCATGTCTTATAGTCCATTTTAAGTGTCTACAAGCAGCTATCCTGTGTTTATTATAGTAGACAAGTTGTGTGTGAAGAGCTTGTTGCACCTCCTGTACAGCAAAAAGGTTTTATTTGCTTTCTCAGTGTGATGCCGGTGTGATACCTGAGCTTTGGCACTGAAAAAAAAAACCATATCCTGAAAGGAATAGGTAGGTAATAGGTAAGGTCGACAAATCCACTTCATTTTCTGTGGAGAGCAGGAGATCCAGCTGGAGTTGTTTGATGAATGTAGCATGGCAAGTTGACTGACCATTTGCTGTATCTGAATTTGCTTCAACGTTGCGTCAACTGTATGCAAACTCAGATTCAAATTGTCAAACAAGGCAGATGCTGTTACTGCATTGCCTATTTCTTGCCTCAGTTTTTTTAAGAAACACATTTTAGTGTAGCTACATTATATTAATATGGAGTTTTACATTTTAATGTAAAGAAACAATTTTGTGACCTGGCTGCCATGTTGGATACTGTCGAGCTAAAACCAAGCACCTCACCGGCTGGGGTGTGCTGGACTGTTTAGGGTTCTTGCATGCCTTCTTATTCTTTTTTGCCAGATTTTGTGTATCTCCACCATTACACAACAGCATTGGCGTCAAGTGTGGAATGTAACATGCGCGTTGGGCAGTGCCTCTAAACAATAACGGTGTTATAACATGGCAATAACCGTCATTTACCATCCCTGTCACATGGCGGTTGATCTTGTTCTGTGCTTGGAAGGGAAGGAGCTCCCAGGTGTCATTGTCTCTCCAGTTTGTGGACATTTTTGGTTGCTGTTCTTTTTCTCATAGTTAGCTGCTAACTGCTGTTTCAATTTCCCTTTGGTTGGCCGACACATAACACGCCCTCAAAACATCACACCCTTCCTGTCCTGCCGGCTCACAGTTTTTACCCAGACGTCGATTTAGCTCCCTTAATTCCTCTGCTGCCAACTTCAAGGCCAGATAACTCTGCCCTCCATTTTGTGTTCGTACCGTTCATGCAGACAAGTGAGGTGGAGGGACATTCCTGCTTTGTAAACGGGGCTAGTGTCAATGAAACATTTAACTTTTCCAAGGCTGTCAGAGCCTTTTGGCTGTAATGATTGGAGTCAGTGACAGCCGTTGACAGTGATCAAGTGATACTGACCACATCTATGGGTGTCATGGTCATGTTGTCCTCGAAGCGCAGGGGCTCCCTTCAACATCTTGTCTTGCAGCTTCTCACCGAGGTGCTCAGTCTCATCTGTTCAGTTCTCCAGGGATCAGTGCTAATTGGTTAAATTCCCCCTCTTCCTTCCTGGATTGTAATTGTCAGGAAGGAAATTCTGTCTCTGAGATGAGAGAAAGACGCTGTCACTTTAATGTCTAATGCTGTTTCAGTATGATCTTTGATAATAGAAATTTTCTCTCTAATTCACCCTAACCTTAGATGAGGTCACAAAAACTTCTATACTCAAAAGGGGAAAAAAAGTTTTATTTTTATCATCCATTTATGCAATAAAATAAAGAAGCCTCCATTCATGAGGCAGTCGAAAATAGCAAAATGGAGTTAAAAGTTTTATAATAGGTTTACTTTGCAAGTTTTAGTGTTTGTGGCTTTCTCTCTGGATGTTTCTGCCTCTGTCTCAGCCGTCTTATCTCCACCATTATTCTCTGTCCTTTCTCTTCCTGCCTCTCTGGTCTCCTCCTGCCTCTGGATTTTGTCATCCATCTCCTGTCTCAAGAAGGATTTGTGATGTTGTGTAGTAAGAGGCTGGACTGTGACTTCTTTTCACCTTGACATATTGGAACACTCCCTACAAAGCCCCCCTCACCTATGGCTAGACTTCAGCCATCCCCTCCCCCTCGTCCCTCCAAACATCTGAGGCTGTCATGAATCCTGGACTTTCAGTGAAAAGGGAAGAGTTGCTAGAGCTAGCACCTGCCCCCCAGATCTGCTCAGCGTGGCTGGGGGAGACGGGGCCTGTTATTCCTCATAATTGCTGGTTGTCAGAAGCCATTAGTGTCGGAGTATTTTAGCAGCACCAGGCCAGAGAGTCAGCTGGAGTAGTGGGAGGAAAGGGGAAGGCTGGCTGAGCCCAGATTGATAGAAAACAAGGCATGCGTGCCATCCACTGTCACTCCAGCCCTCGTGCCAAATCCCCTAGGGGGCACCTAGTATTTTACATACGCACCCTGACCTGTTGTTGAAACTCAGGGGACCCACCAAGAAGACCAATTTACATGGCTGGATCCATCAGCACCAGCTGGTCCTCTTCCCTGTGCCTGGCTTCCCTCCATTTCTCCCTGCATGGGAGCCACTGCCCCTCCTTCTTAAATAATTAATTTCTAATTTATTTCTTATTTCCACAATGCTGTCATGAGATTGGCAGCCAACAGGCAGGTGTGCATGCATAAAGTGCATCCAGACTTTTAAAGGCCATTCTGCTTTCTGCCCCAGGGACTACATTTTATGAAATAAGTGGTAGTCAATTTTCCACATGCCACGAGTGTGCTAATGTTTTGACAGAGCAATAATGGCTCAACCATTAGGATTTTGCCGTTTTGAATGAACTTACAGCTTCAGCCAGTTTAACTAGATAACCAGTCATATTGTTTGATCTGTGTGTTTTCTTTCCTTGTATCTAGAATGTGATCTTCCCTGGAGCTGGAGATGACGGGATCAATGAGTACAAGTCTGTCATCTACTACCAAGTGAAGCAGCCACGCTGGTTTGAAACAATAAAGGTGCAGCTCTCTCCTTATGTACTGTTTCTTCTTTGTTGCCCCGAATAATATTTTAGTCATTATTTTCCACCCTGACTGCAAACCACCCTTTGATATAATCCCCAAAATCATTATTCATCACAACACAGGTAGTCTGTAGCATGAAGACTGTGGTGTCTGGTGGATATTTGTCTTTGAAGCTTAGAAAGATGGTGGTGAATATTAAACCATGCGGTAGATTTAATGTGGTGGCAGCAGAAATGCCCTGTGACATGCTACCTGTTTAAATTAATTTCTATACAGTGTAACAAATCTAGCATTTGGGGCTTATTCTGCTCATGGCGTTTTCATAACTATCTGTTTTTTAGTATGTGTGCATTGGTACCATTTCTCACACGATCCCTTTCTGTCTCAGGTTGCCATCCCTATTGAAGACGTGAACCGGAGCCACTTGCGTTTCACCTTTCGCCACCGCTCATCGCAGGACTGTGAGTACAAATGTCAGCGTGTGAATAATCAGTTTTGCCGATGACCAGCTGCACAATTGGCCACTAATCTATCTGCAGCAAAATGTAATGGAAGATATCCAATCCAAGCAGATGTGTTGCACAGTGATAAATACTTTGAAGCCCACCCTTTGTCACATTAATCAGAGGTATTAGGCTGCCCCTGCACAAAGCAGCATCATGAAGTGTCAGACACTACAGCTGGGATGTGAAAAATGCCTGAGGGGACTCGTTTGTTCATTGGGACCAGCGTGTAGCTGAATGCAGCCAGTGTTGTATTTCCTTCTGTTTTTTAACATCCTTTCTAATTTTGGGGGTGTAGAGGGCAGGGAAGCCTGGTACTGGCAGCAGTGCCATCCCATCTGCCTGCCACATGGCGAAGCCATCCCTCCAGCAGCAGGAGTGGTGCTGGGAAAATGATTTTGGTGGGGTAATGGGAGCCATGACAGGTGTATATGTATTGAACGATCAATTCATATGGCACAGAAGACAAGAATTGGGAGGATATCAGCACGGGAAAGTATACCTTTTCCCTCGCAAAGCAATCTGCAGCTGCTGTCAGCCTCTAGTCCCTGAATCCTTCAGCTCTGTTTGCTTCTCACCTGCAGGCAGGTGGTTTGGAGGAAACGGCCAGGACTCAGAGCTCAGCGCTGGCTTATAATCCACTTGGAGAGCCTTCTTGTCATGCTTGGGACTGTGCTTCTGCGGGGACTAATGCTGTTACGAGGCATGCCTTTGAAACTCTGTGGCTTGCCGTTATCTTGCTGCAACGGTTGCTTTAGAAACTGGCTCACCTCAAGTGACTCTGGGACTGGAGGGGCATGCTGATGCTGCCAAACTTTAACTTGTCACTGACAATTGACAATAGGGAGATGTGTTGAAAAAGGGGTATTGGCTGGATTATATGGGTTTGTGTGTGGTGTATTTCCTTGCCAGTGAGTGTGTTTACACTTGCACCCCTTCAAAGAGACACCTGGTCATTCATATTCTTGTACACATGAATCTAACTGTATCCAAGTTTGTGATTGTCTTCATCTGTGCAGGCGTCAAGCCGTTTTCTGTCACTTCTGTTGTGACTGAGTTATCCTTTTGGATTTTTGTCTGCCTGCAAACGCCGTATAATCTGTTGCATTTGCCACTCCGCTGGATTTCGCTTTTGATCACAGGGACACTCCAAATCCTGACCATACCAAGGATACTAGTGTGCCTTTGAACACACTCATTACCTATTCTGTAATCAGTTACTTTGTGATATTAATCCTTGTAAGGCAGAATATCACAGCAATAATACATATAGGAATAAAAATCTTTATAGAGCACCTTTCATAAATGGTGTTACAGAGTGCTTTACAAGGCAGCAACATAAAATAGGCAGTGATAAAATCAACAGGTTTTAAAATAAAACAAATAAAAAACAATGTGGTGTATAAAATCTTGGGAAATAAAACACAGTTGAAAGGAAATTAAAGCTCAAATAAAATCAGGAAAAAGCTCTCAGATAAAAGTAATCACTGACTCAGCTGACCTGCTTACCTCTGGCAGATTGTTCTAGATCCTCGGGGCCCTGACTGCAAATGCTGTGTCACCGTTAGTTTTCAGCCCAGTCTCTGGCATGGACAAAAGCCCTTTACCCGAGGATCTCAAAGTACGTGTTGGTGCGTACAGTACTTAAAGTTCAGCGGTATAGCTGTGAGAGAGGTCATGAAGAGTGTTAAAAGTAATCAGAAAATCAAATGTGATCACGTCACTTACCGGTACCTTACAATAGCTTAAAGTTCCAGTGTGTAGGATTTACAAGGATATGTTGGCAAATATGGAATATAATAACTGATTATGTTTACTTTAGTGTGTAATTACCTAAAAGTAGGTATTGTTGTGTGCATAAGGAGCGGGTCCTTGTCCGTGGTGTCCGCCATGTTGCATCGCCATGTTTCGATAGCAGCTCAGAATGGAAGCCAAACACTGACTGTAGATACGGCAGTTTGTGTTTTTCTGTCGGCCACCATAGTTAGGAGCCCCTTCGCAATGAGAAAAACGTCCTGAACGTCTTGATCTTTAGTTATCAGAGCAAATAGATGAGCATACATAAGAAGGTGCTGGGCTAGTGGCCTGTCTCTACCGTGCTGAATAGCGTCAGAGAAACGCTAACATGGAATGTAAAGCTGCTTTATTTAGTGTTATTGCCAGTTTAAATCACTGTGTCTGTTTGCCTTGGAGAGGAGGAGACCTCTGCTGATAATCTGGCTCCTGGTAAAAACGTGAGCAATGAACACTGAAGGAATCTTAACCAGGAGAAGTGTCAGCTGGTTGCAATCTGCAATCCTCACTCCTACATGCCATGAAATTCCCCTAAATCTTACACACTGCCCCTTTAAAGTGTAATTCTATTGGCAAAGCCCGCTTCTTTGTAGTAAGGAAACATCATTCTCTCTACGTGTAGAGTTTTGGAAGAAAAGCAGAACAGAGATGGTCTGTCAGATGAAGTCCTTTCAGTTGTCCGCCTGTGCCATCATGTGCTCGTGTCCTTCCTGCTTCCTCCACTGCTCCTAGCTAGTACTGAACTTTTAGTGGAAACACAGAGTGACAGAGCTGCTCATCAAGGCCACTACTGGAGCTCATTTGCTCAGTATCTCAGCCCCCTGGTTCAGAATCAGGTCAGCTCTTAACACAGTGCATCAGACTAGCACTCTAACATTGTCAGGCCTCATCAGACTGATGGCTGCTATCACGGATGCCGCCACGGCTGTAAGAGATCCCCGCCATCTTTTCACTTCTGTTTCATCTGTCATTATGCCACTACCTGGTGAGTGGGGTGGAGGGTAGGCTTTAAAATGTGGCATAGTACACTCAACATAAATCTGAAGTGACAGCCCACCTTAGAGGTGGAAGTCTGCAGAACTTCCACACAACTTTGATTGGCTGAAAAAAAGTAACTGCGTCCTGAAAGTGACCTTTTTTCCCCAAATGCAGAGTTGCTGCTCTCCCGAGGAAGTCACTTAAACATTTTTTCTCAACTGGGTGGCATGCGTACAGTGTTTTCCCTCCACTGGTTCCTCTCAAGCCTGCCCAGCAATTATTCACCGGCGAGGCTGCAGGCAGCAAACCAATGAGGGGATTTATGCAGATAGAATGCACGAGATACTTCAATGAATCACGTCTCCCCTGCACGTAAATTTGAGCTTGTTGATCCACAATGATGATATATGTGGCCCTATCCAAACTGCTTGGTTACAGGACAAAGTCATAACTCTCCCGCTTGTTTATGCAGCGCTTCCCCTCAGCAACTCCAAACAGTCACACGTGTGTGTGTGTGTGTGTGTGTGTGTGTGTGTGTGTGTGTGTGTGCACATACACACAAGCAATGAGCATCTTTTCTCCAGCATAGCAGGAGTACACAAACTGTGCACAGCTGCAGCCCTGAGATCAAGTGCAAGTGTTTATTCGTATACTAACAGGAAGTGGGCACTCATGATAGCTTAATCCAAACATTCAGTAATAAAAGTGAGTAATAAAATGTTATTAACTATTTATTGGGAATCGTTGTGTGTTTGTTACCTTGGAATGGGCCATTTCTATCTATGCGAAGCGGGTCCACCATGTTGTTCTACAGTAGCCCAGAATGGACAAATCAAACACTGTCTCCAGATAAGGCCATCTGTGTTTCTGTATCGGCCACCATAGTTCTCCTTCACGCTTGATACACAGGAGAGGTTTCAGTTCTGCAACCTCACCACTAGATTTTTAAAAACACACACATTTAACAAATTAATATTCACATGGTGGATATATCAGCTTGTGATTAAATGTTTTTGTCATTGAACCTCCCACTTGCTGTTTGCCTTGCACAATTCATTAACAGTCATGCATAATTACTCTTAATAAAGTAGAAAATAAATAAACTGCTCATGCACAGATACAGTCACAGCATCAACACTGACATCAGAGGGGAGCAGTAAATTCTTGTGCCAACTCAGGAGATGACTCAGGGCCTGTAGTGCCGAGATTTACATTTGGGATTATCTGGTTTGCCTGTTAGTTTGTTAATGACTTGTTGTAAAGCCAGCCTTGTAGCCTGGTTTATTACAATGGAGCCAGCTCTGGTGTTGTCTTTGATTTCCTGAAGATGCACACATTACATTTAAACACGTACTGTGTATTATTTGTGTATTACTTTGCAAATATACACAACAAGCATGAGTAGGCTTTTGTATATCAATAGAAAAATAAAGTATGAACACGCATACGCATGTTTCTTTTTTCGTCCTCCTGCAGCCAAAGACAAGTCAGAGAAGATATTCGCCTTGTCTTTTGTGAAGTTGATGAGGTATGATGGGACGACCCTGAGGGACGGCGAGCATGATCTCATCGTGTACAAGGTAAATGTGAAATAGGCCATAACACAGTTAGAAGTCAGTGTGTGGTGTTCTGGAATGTTGGTTAGGAGCTGCCTACCTGCCAGGCCGCCCCACGTGACCACAGCTGGAATGAGTTCAAGGTGAAAAACTGGCTTATTAGTAGCTACTGTTATAATAGCTTCACTGCCTTGTATGGAGAATTGTATGGTAGCTAGGCATCAACCCACTCAGTGAAATGAAATTACTTTCCAATTAAAATCCCCTGTATAATGATACCCTTGCGTTACTCTGCCCATTTATGTTAATTAAAAAGTTAATGTGGGAACATTTGCCCGGTTTGGTTACTGTCAAATGTCTGTCAAAGAGTTACACATGCAGCAACTGGCAGGAAAACTTACCATTTCATTACAAAATGAACAGCACACATGGATTTCTGTTATTCTGCAAAATAAGCTGCGGGCACCACCTGGGAAACACCCAGAACCTGGGCAACCTGGGCAACTGTACCATCAGCAAGGACTCCTTCCAGATCTCCACCCTGGTCTGCTCCACCAAGCTCACACAGAACGGTAACAGCTACTGCACTTCAATTAGCGTTTCTATAGTTTCACAATCTGTTGTCTTTTGACTTTGTCTCTACTAAGAGCCTTTCTGAAGTAGGGCTGCATGATGATATATATATATATATATATATATATATATATATATATATAAAAATGATGGTGATGTGTTTTTTCCTGGGGTCTGCACCAAACAAGTATGCTTTCTTCCTTCTGGAATATCATTTGTAGGCCGGGGCATCTCTGTCGCACCATAACAATTCATTTATAATAACCCCCATCAGTACAAGTATAATACACACATGCACATTTCTGTTTTTGCAGTGACGATATTACATCATCGTATTACAAAATTAAACTGGATACTCCTAAGAAAGGAAACAAATATATAAAAATTCCAGATGTGTTTATTGGTGAAAAAAATGAGGTTTAGTTGATCAGAAACATCCAAAGTCATCACATCTGGAGATACAGGCTTCTCACTGCACAGGAAAGGAGGCGAAAAACCACAAGCTCAGAGTCTGAAGTTATCAGATAAATGTGGTGGAGTAGAAAGTACAAGATTTGACTCTGAGATGTAGTGGAGTACAAGTATTAAGTTGCATAATATGCAAACACCTTGAATCTGAAAAGCCACAGTACTTGAGTAAATGTACTGAGTTACTTTCCACTACATGGTGTGAGTAATTATGGTCATAGCAGCATGATAAAAATATTAATGCATAAGGCCTACATACCGTAAATGTATCTTATACTGTGGTAACAGTTCCCCATTCCCCCAAAAAGAAACAGAAAATGGGTCATTGCTGTCTCTCCGTCACCCCACGTAAAATGACTTTATATATAAATGTAGTAAATGTAGTGATCATTGCCCAGTAGGGGTGGGTGATATGGCCCTTAATTATTAAAAACATATTTAAGAAAATATGTTTAAGTATGTTTAAGTAATATGTTTAATTTAAGAAAACAGAATTGCAACAAAATATGGGGCGTCGGTGGCTTAGTGGTAGAGTAGGCGCCCCATGTACAAGGCTGTTGCCGCAGCGGCCTGGGTTCGACTCCAGCCTGTGGCCCTTTGCTGCATGTCACTCCTTCTTTCTCTCTCTCTCTCCCTCTTTCACACTTGTCTGTCCTATCAAATAACGGCTAAAAAGCCCCAAAAAAATCTGAAAAAAAAAGAAGAATTGCAACAAAATAAGTGATATAGTTTCACAGTTTGCCTTCAAATACTAAAATGATCTCTCATTTCTTTAGCTTGTGAACAACAGCAGTAACTCAGTGTGAGATTCAGATTCTGTGTTCAATATTAATACTTCAACAAAATAAAATCTACCACAAATTACACATTTAAACAGCTCCCAAATACAAAAAATGTCCCCTGGGATCTATATATATAAACCAACAGGTGATTTCCTTCTTTGAGGAAAATCCTAAATGATTGTTTTTTCCACCTGGATCTTTATGCTCTGCCATTTCTCCTCTAATCATCACCCTGTGACAGGCTGTTACGATACCACAACTATCACACATTCACATATATGGAGTTTTTGGTCGAGCCACGAGCGTCACGTAAGTTTACATTACCAAAGGTTTATGACAAAATCACTTGATGACACCGACTCCTGTGTGCGCACGGTGAGAGAGGAGAGGGAGAGACGCTGTGCTGCTGCCAGAGGAGCCGCTGAATGAGTTCCCTCTGAGCAGTAAGTCATTCAAAGAGTCTGAGAAGTCCGGGGCTGTTCATGAAACATTCAGGACGCCACAGTTTATTCCACACTACTGAAGCTGCTCCTCTTTTTGGAACCACTGCGGAGTCTGTAATAATTTCACTTAAAGCTATGCTTGTTGTTGACGTGTGTCACAATATGAACTTTTCATATCGTATTAACTATACTGTTAACTATAGAGAGCTACATGAACCATGCACTGCGTGGTGGCCAAGGATCAAGGAGTGTTGCAACTCTCTTTAAATGGTGCTGGACAGAATAACTGGTGTGTTTTAGGACACAGATGAGGGAGATCTACTTGCCGCATACCTGATGAACTACGTCGCACCCAATCGCGTGTATGTTGAGCCCCTTTCCCACTGGACAGTAAAACCATCAAGAGCCTGTAACGTCTGGCTTTTGTTTTTGATAGGAAATGTTACAATCAGCATTCACTCTGGGGAGAAGTCACTCTGCAATAGTCACAAGTATTTATCAGCTCCACCTCTGATCTGCTCCAGTCGCCAGTGATGTAAAACAACACTCGGATAAATACGGTAATTTTCAGCCCTTGATCCAAAAATGCACGACCACACAGTATTGTCTGCCCCAGTCCAAGCAGCACTCAAGCATTATTTAAAATTAGTCTGCAACGAGTTTGAAAGAGAGGCTGAACACGTAAGTAACTGGTAGAAAAAAAAGAAGTAACCACTCTATCAGGTTTACTGGCTTCTATGGTGCTTTCTGCTGTTTGCTTATTCTGTTGTCTGGCCTGTCAGTGACGTCAAACGTGACACACCAGCAAGAAAACAGAAAGGCACACTCATCTACTGCACAGCGATGCACTCAGCTCTAGTGCACTGGCAATGGAAAAGGAGTCTATGGCCTATTTTTAGCAGGTTTTTCAGTGTTTAAAAAGACAGCTTTTCACCGCAATTTTGGTGGAAAAGTGGATTTTTCACGGTTGATGGCTTTGCAAAATCCATGTCGTGGCAAAACGTGACACCTGTGATGATGATTAAACCGGTATAATGCCCATCCCTATCGTGAATGTGTTCTAACCACACCTGTGAACGTTTGCTCATGTGCAGCCCAGAGAAACATGACTTCAATAGTCATTGTCACATTTTCTTGTAAAAAGCGCTCTCACTGAAGAAAACTACTTTGCCAAGTAGACCCTGGATGTTGAAACCAGCTTTGGGCCACAGTCTCTGACTTTGAAAGACAGATTATTCATGCAGAGTAACCATATATCACTTAAGTAGGACTCTGGGACCTCTGCCGTCCTTCGCTCCCTCCACCTGCTCTCTACACGTGTCCACATGTTGGACGTTTGCCCTCGCTCAAGGGTTTTCCTCCATCCTTTCCTCCTTCTAACCTACTTTCTCTTTCTCAACTCTTCCTATCAGTCAGTGTCAGTCAGTAAATTTCAGTCCATCTCTGCCGAGCAGACGACAGCTCTGCTCTGTTTACTGCTGTCAGTCTGGCAGAGTATTTCCCATGGTGCTGAGAAGATCTACTCTTATTAAGCGAAGGAAATCCCCATCTCTGCCCTGCGGCGTGTGGATTAAGGATTTTGGCCTCTTGTGTTCCCGCAGCCTTCATACATGTTTAGAAATACCAACAATACTGTAAACCCTCTTGAACATGTGGGTATTTTCTGACCGTGTTCGCAACATCGTGGTTTTCTCAGAGTGGATTGTGTGAAAAGCTGCTCTGCTGTGTGTGTGAGCAGTCAGAAGCTCCCAGCTCAGATTTCACAGTTACTCTAAAAAGAGCCAAAAGAGCACAACGTATGCTTTACTTCTTTACTTTCCTCTGCGCTTGATGCATTGTGCTTCTCCTCTCTTTTTTTTTTTTTTTTGGTATTCAGGACTGAGTCACCATTTTAATTAGAGCCAAAATAAAAGCTTCCTCATTCCTCTCAGTGTTTTTTGGCCACGCCTGAAAGAGAGTGAGAATGAGGAAGGGACAGATTCACCTCAGGCTAACTTTGACTGGAATTGAAATTAATTGTTTTACATGCCCAAAGCAACACCCTGATTAAATAAGGAGTACATCATGCCCTTATGTTTTTTATTCATGGTAACGCAAAGATAATTTTAAATAGTCAAGCAAGGGCAGCGTGAAAGGAAATGCTCGGAGTGAACTGTTGAAACAAATTGATGTGTGTGGTTTTAGCACTTTGCAGTCTTTTCTTGGTATCAGAGCGCTCAGTGAGCGAGCCTTTTATATCCCTGTAAGATGTCGCACTGTAAACCTGTTTTTATCTTCTTCAGGTGCAGATGATGATATAATCCTTTTGAATATTTAGATCCTCCTTTCAGGAATACAAAGGTAAAATAAAGCCAGAGAAGATCAGCATCTGTGGTCTGTTAAATACACCAAAGTCTTCTCTTTAATATTTAAAGGAACTGCTCACCCTCAGAATGACCATTTGTTTACTAATTACTCACCCTGTGCTCTGTTGAAATTGCGAAGGAAACTTTGTTTTTCTTGCATTTTCTGGTGAACAAAGAAGCTAAACAATTGAGAAAATTGCTCATGAATTTAAGTAAAAGAGTCTGTGTTAAACAACAGCAAAACTATAACAAAACATCTGTTTACGGGCTCTCACACAGCTCGTGCACTATAATCCAAGTCTCATTTATCCAGTCGTATGCTCAGTGCTTCCCCAACAGAGTCCTTTTCAATGGGGAAATGAAATTAAAGTAAAGCTTGTCTATGTTCTCTTCTGCGCCAAACTCCATTTACAAAAACACTAATTTTATCTTGCAGAACACAGAAGCTGCTGGTCCACCGCTGCCTTGATCAGTTAGTTTGAATGTGTTCATGTCTGACTCCAGTGTTTTTAAGTTTTACTTCCGAGTCACACAATAACTTAAACAAACTAACTGATTGAGGCAGCGGAAGACCAGCAGGTCCTGTGTTCAGTGAGGTAAAATTACTGCTTTTGTCCATGGAATCTGAAGAGAGCATAGACACATTTCACTTTCAGTTCCTCGTCGGAAGGGACTGCCTGTTTGGGAAGTACTGAGCATACGACTGGATAAATGAGACTTAAATTATACTGCACGAATTGTCTTAGAGTTTATAATCAGATGTTTTGATATAGCTTTGCTTTTGTTAAACACACACCCATTTACTTTGCTTCATAAAGAATTTTCTCCATTCTTGGATTCTTTGTTCACTGGTGGATGAGAGAAAAACAGTTTTCTTTACAAATTGAACTTAATATGGGTTGAGTAATAAATAAACAAATTAGAGCTGCAATGATGAGCCGGTTAATTAATTAGTCAGTCGAAAGAATATTAATCACCAACTATTTTGATGATTGATTAATCATTCAGGCATTTTTCAAGCAAAATTCCCCAACGTTCACTGATTTCAGCCTCTTAAATGTCAGAATTTGCTGCTTTTCTTCGTCATTTATGATTGTTGATGTGAGTAATTGAAGAGTCTTTGGGTATTGGACTGTTTAGACAGTGAAGCTATCTGAAGACATCATTTCAGGTTCTGGGAAATCATGATGAGACATTTTATAGACTAAACAACTACTTGACCCTTTGCTAAGCCCTGCCCTTTTGTGATGGTCCAACAAGCTGTCGGAGTAAGCACGGAGCCCACACTGTAACTAACTGCACTCCCTGAAGAAATATTATCATATTTTTGGAGAAATGAAAGAGTGATTGCAGAGAGAAGCAGACAGAGGGGTCTACAGTCTGTGTTTGAAGGATATATCCAGGATGTCAAACTGACTCAGCAGCAACAACAGGTTAAAAAGACAAAGATAGTTAGAAGCTAAAGCCGAACTATAGGCTACAGATCACAGTGTAAAAGTGAACCACCACATCACTGCTGATCGCCACACAAGACAATGAATATAAAGGGAAACTTTGCTGATATTGAACCAGCTGTGTGGCATCACAGTGTGTGCAGATCACTGGTGTTTGGCTTCTCCCCTGTGCCGCTGCTAGAACCAGGGCCTCCACCGTGGGACAGGCAGGGATCTATATTGGGCATGGAAGATGACACTCAGAAAATCAGAGAGGTTGTCAACAGGCAAACAGTTCAGCCAGATTATCCAAATCATTTTATTTTGGAGGTAGAGCTGAAAGCAAGCTCATGATAATCCCTCACTACACACAGGAAAATTGTGCATGCACGACTACGGCAATTACAGTAGGTCAAAAATGAACCAGGAGTCTGTAAACTATGATGAACATTTACAGCAAGCTTCCAGATAAGTTTTGTCGACCTGGAGGTTTGATTAAAAGCTGTATGAGTGTTTGACAGTTTGTGTTTCACAGTCACCTCTTCACCTCACTTTGTTTTATCAATGTTGCTGCTTTCGTGTATCTCAGCATCAGTAAACAGAGGCGGCGCAGTGTTGGTTTGCTAATGTGAATATGATGGACACAGCATCTGAGGTTATAAACTCCAGGTAATGTGACTTCAGTGTATCTGCTCACATTGCAGGACTGTCAGAGTTGCAAAAGTTTTATGTCTCTTGCACTCACAGAACCACCTCAGCACCTTGTGTATGATTTAAAAAACCCCACATGGTTGTTGATCTTGATTCGCTGGCATCTTGGAAACACAGGATTTTCACTTGACAGTGGCTTTGAGGAAGAGGAGGAGCTGTCTGCATCAATCTTCAGTCGAAATCATCTCTCTACCAGCCACATACTAATGCGGAGGCCTCGTGTGACCTTGTGATAAATCTCTACTGTCTAACGGAGACCTGCATGGGAGAGGAAGTAGTTCTTTTTGTCGTTGCTGTCTTAGATGTGGCCCCAATAACATGCACAGTAAACGTTCATAAAGCCAAAGTAATGAGGTCACTGTGGACCCTAGAACAGGCCTTGGTTAGATTTCCTCTCGTCCTCTTGTCTGGGATGAGGGAAGAATTTTGTTGCAAAGTGCTGCTGCTTACATTGTGTGAAGAGGGGGGCGTTGTGTGTTGTTACAGTAATGTTCCCTTTGAGGGTTATTAAGTTTAGTCTGCGGTATAAGTTGTCATTTAAATACAGTCGTGTGTGCCCTCCTACTCTGCTCAGTGGGTGGTGATGTCAGCAGCCTCAGTTACAGAAGCAGAACCTGCCCACACTGATTACACTAGAACGGGAGGTAATGTTAGAAGCTCAAACCCTCGTCTAAACTGTAGATGTACAGTGTATAACGCACAAGGAGAAATCAATTGGCATCATGCTCTCTTCGGATTTGTCCATCTTGCTTTCCTTTTGACACTTTCCCCGTTTCCTTGTGTGAGAGAGACGAGCAGCAGTGTGTGTCCAGGTGAGAAGATTCAGTCTGGTGGAGCCGCTCTACTGCTGATATTTACCTGGCACTTGTGGTGGTGATTTGCAAGGCACCAATAGGTGCTTGGGGATCAGGCCGCCTCGTCACTGCACACTGAGTTTGATTAAACAGAGAGGTGTGTGTGTGTGTGTCTCCCACGGGATGTCATCCCACGCCAAAGCTCCAGGAAAAGGTTTGAGTTCTTTTAATAAAGCAATGCAGAGCCAATCTCTCCGACTGTGCCGGAGTCAGCCTGCTTTATTAAAACCTAGAGGCTCTTTAAAACTCTCACTAATACAGCTAGTTCATTCATAAGCGTCGTCGCTTAGTCAGTCCGTCATTGTTCTATATTTCTGTACAATTTCTTAATTTTTTCTCGATTTTCCTTCATTTTCAATTTCAGACACCTCTTCACCCTACAGCAGTGTTAGAGGCTGGCACATTGTTGAGAGCCAACAAAACAATACATCTGAGAATCATTCAAATATTCGACATTCTTGTCTTTGTTGTATTTTTCAAATGTGAAGACGTACCTCTTTTCTCTGTCGTATGTCATCGTAAATGATCCAGGTTTGTTTTGATGTGTTGATCGGACAATGGTAAATGGACTGAATTTTTATAGCACTTTTATCCAAAGTGCTTCATGACCATTGAGACCATGGCAATTCAGCGTCTTGCCCAAGGCACCCAGCTATTAGTTTGACAACCCGCTCTACCTCCTCAGCCACTGCTGCCCAAACCGAAAAAAGCGATCTGACGATGTCACCTTGGGCTCTGCGGAAATTCTGATCTTTGTAATTTCCACGACAAATAATGAATTCCTTAATTGCAAACAAATAACATATAATCAATAATGACAGTAATCTTCAGTTGCAGGTCTGAGCTCCTCCATCACCGCTCAGTTTAAATTCACCTCAGGCTTCATGGTT
Source organism: Epinephelus fuscoguttatus (assembly GCF_011397635.1). Lineage (NCBI taxonomy): Eukaryota > Metazoa > Chordata > Actinopteri > Perciformes > Serranidae > Epinephelus > Epinephelus fuscoguttatus. Next base: position 26,231,832 of record NC_064771.1, read on the forward strand.
GCTCACAAGACATTTCTCCTGAAGACTTACTCAGGCATAGGGAGGGGGGGGATTGCACTCGAATGCCCCTTGCAACAGACTGCTTGCTTTATACACATGACACCTCATCCCTGATCCCCACATCTGAGATGAAACACTCTTTTTAATTAAGCTAGATTTATGCATGCGGTCTCCCAGCGCTGGGAGCTCGTGTGAAGTGGCTGCTGGCTCTTCCCTGGGTATATGCAGTGTGCTTGACTTTACGGAGGCTGGAGGAGAAGCACAGATCTGATGACAGCAGAGCTGGGAGAGGACCTTGCTGGGTGAACAATTGTTTTAAAGGGGACCTATTATGCTCATTTTCGGGTTCATGCTTGTGTTGTTGGTTTCTGCTAGAACTTGTTTACATTCAAGTGTTCAAAAACACTTTATTTTCCTACATTAGACAGGAAGCAGGCCAGCTGGGGCCATCTTTGTGCCGTTAGCATGTTCTCCCTATGTCAGCGTGGGTTTTCTCTGGGTTCTCTAGCTTCCTGCCACAATCCAAGGACGTGCACGTTGGAGTAATTGGTGACTCTAAATTACCCATAGGTGTGAATGTAAGCATCAATGTTTGTCTGTGTCTGTGTGCCAGCCCTGAGACACTTTGGCGGCCTGTGCATGGTGCATCCCACCTCTCGCCCAATGTCAGCTGGGACAAGACATAGCTCCCCCCTGGTTGTTTAGCGGTTAAGTATAATGAATGAATGTCTCTGCTGGAACTCCGTCACGAATCTCTGCCTTTTCCCCATTGTCCAATCGGACAATCGAGAGGTAGGCCTTCTGTGGTGGTCATGACAACAAGTTTACAGCTGGCAAACAATGGAGGAGAAACTGGTGGTAGTGGTTGCTGGATACACAGAGCTATACAGCCTGATGTTAGACAGCATATGCCTGGAAATGGCCATCATCGAGGAGAAGCTCCTGGACCAACTGGTGGTACTCCCCGGAATCCACCCTCTTTTTTAGGGTCTCATGTACCCACACAGATCTCTGTTTCCCTGTGCCCAACAAACTATTTACTGACAGCCTCTCACCCTCAACCAGAGCTACAGCAAGTTCCCTCTGCCTCAACATTTTAGGGACTAGATATGATTACTGTCAAATAAATAAACAGTACATTCATTACACAGGAATGTTAGCGTCCTGTGTGACTGGGGCTTAAAGCTTCACTGTGTCCACTGAGAAAAATTACCAATAAAACCTACTAAACCAAAATCTTTATTACTAGACATGTTCCATGAGCAATATGATCCAAAGTTGGGGAGAAATTAGTCTGAGTGGGCGGAAGTTCGCTGCAGAGATCAGCCTCTCATTGGGCGGAACAAGCCACCCGCTTAAGTCCCGCCCTTCCACCTCTGGTTGTGTAGCAGTTTTCAACCGTTTTCAACATGTCCTTTACTAACTTTTGCGGTGTTTGATCTTGCGGGGATGTAGCAATTTTTCTGCCATGGTTCGCGTCCTGTAGGTGATATTTTTGTGGGCGTGTTACATCAAAACCTGTTTCCCCCCGGCAATATTTTTGCAAGCGCACCGTTGCTGTGGCACCGCCCAGAACGATTGTGATTGGTTGAAAGAAGTACAAGCAGCCAGGGCGTTTTTTTTCTCCAATCTCAAAGTGAGAGTCGGCCCAGCCAGACCTTTCTTTTCTTGAGAAAGGTCTGGTGAATGAGACTAGGGAGAAATTAACAACATCCACAACCAAGATTACATGTTTCCCTGACGTTAGCATGTAGCTACATGTAGCAGTGTAGTTGCAGCCGGGGAATTACTGTAACGGAAAATCGCTTCACTTTCTAGTGCGAAAAATGACCAATAAAAGCTAATTAACTAAAGTCTTAGTAACTTTACACTTTCCAGCAGGAATGTGATTTAAAATTGGTGAGAAATAAGCAACGTCTGCAACCAAAATTACATGTTTCCCTGATGTTAGCATGTAGCTACATGTAGCAGTAGGCTATGTAATGTAAACACTTGCAGTAACGTGTCTAAAGCAGGTGATCGAATCTTCTCAAAAGTAGAAAAAAAGGTTAGAAACAGTGTAGTGAGAACAGTCTCACATGGATTACTTCTACATACATGTACCTCATTATTTGAAGCTTTGGCCGTGTTCAGTATAACCATCTGACACTGTAACATTATATATTTGACAGAAAAATCATAATAGGTCTCCTTTAACATCCTGTTTCTGCCTCAGCTGGAAGCAGAAAAATATTGCCTTAAAATAAATGTTGAGAAGTAAGGTTGTACTGTACTAGCTGCTCTGACATCACTGTGTTTAAAAACCCTGCACTTTCCAACGTAACAATCAAAAACAAGGTTGTTACTGTTAAAGGAAAAAAGAACAAGCTATTAAGACTTCTACTTAGTGGCTGTGTTTGTGTGTAAAATGAACAGAAAATTGTCTTGTCAGGCAAGATGTACTGTAAACAAACATTCAAATGATAATGTGGGGTCTTTTGCATTTCAGTTCTACAGTGACAACGTAACCTATTCTCCCAGAATTAATTATGTCGGCACTCTCCATCTGTCAGCTTTTAAATTCAGCTGCCTACAAAGACGTCCATTCTCAAGCCGATATTATTTTGCTTCTTGTAACTCCCATGCAAACCAGAGCTCACACACGCTTTGCTGTCCCATGTGCTACAGACGGTGTGGCCTCTTAACAGCAGTTCCCTGATGGGACCGTGATGCCTGATGATTTATTTTCATTTCATTACGTTTGTCTCTCTGAGCCGCTAAACTGTCAGTTTTCAAATCTATATCTCCTTTGGGAAGGAGATCCTGGTAGCTTAGATGAGGTCTTCAGACTAAACCCCGGTAGGTTGTCAGCTTGCAGATGATAGGCGTATATCACTGTCTCGCCATGTCTGATTGGCTTTCCTGTAGCCAATCAGGCATGGTGAGCAAAGAGAGGGAGCAGCTAGAGGTGAGGGTCCCAGGAAGGCAAGTCAGGCAGGTCTGCAAACCAATGTTTCCTGCTTTTTCCAGGCAGGCTTGGCCTATGGTACATCATGAATATGCTGTAAGAAGCTTCTCTTTCTGCCTCACATCTGGATAGCTGCGACGATTAGTCAAGTCATCAATTATTGATCAAATGTCTTTTAATTTCAGAAAAGGTCTGACTGCTGTTCACGAGGCTGGCGTACACAATGACTTAACAAATTGACATGAGTGCATTTTTAAAGCTCCCAATTTGATAATCTGCCAAAGGTGGTCTGAGCAAGCGCTCCCCTGAGCGTGATTAATCACATCATGACTCATCCTCTTGTGCCTAAATTCATTTTCCATGATTAAAGTGAGAGATCTAATAGAATGACTAACACCGTGTTTAGGAAATTTACAAACTGACTTGTGTGTTTGGGGGGGGGGCATCTTAAACAAATGGCCCCACAACACTCATTAAATCCAAATGTTCAACCTTAATTGTTGTTTCTCGTTTCCTCTCCATCTCTCTTCATGCTGTATTACCATTGGCAGGATGAACTTCACGCTGTGCTTTGTGGCAATGACTTTGTGTTTGTTTGTTTGTTTTCAGTGGACTTGCTCGGCCTGCTGAAGTGGCGCACCAACACCAGCCTGCTGCAGCAGAACCTTCGTCAGCTGATGAAGGTGGAAGGCGGCGAGGTTGTCAAGGTCAGTGACAAAAGTCATTCTGAAATCTGCTGACCACACCTTGTCTGTGGTCTTTGTTTTAATGAGTTACAAAACTGGTGCATTCAAAGCTGGAGCAAAAACTGATGATCTGGAGATTGTTTGCATGATCCTGCTTAAATCAAACTGAAATCAAAATGTATTGATGTACATAACCATTTAGTGCAGGTTGTACAGATTTTAGGGAAGCATTTGATGAAGCATTTAAAGATACTCTGAGAAATAACATCACAAAAATGCCAATGTAGGCACTGGCGAACTATTTCTGTTGCAGAGCTCAAAGGTTGTATCCTTGAAAAAGCACCTCACGCTTTTGCCTGCATACAGATTAACAACTCAAAGCTTTAACAGTCTCAGCAGCCGGCGACATAAACAATGCACTCACAAACCTTAGTGTTCCTGAAAGTTACAGCTTCTCTGCAGCAGCTCCACAAATGATTTCACTGCCTGTTGGAGGAAACAGGTTGCTAATCTTTTTTGGGTTGTTTTATTTTTTGTAGTGAGGAGGGAGCACATAGGACCACACACAGTGTACTGAAGGGCAGGAGGTGACCTGCTGTCAGGAGTACATGCAGGCCCTTTAAGAGCTCAGCGTGGGGCAGATGAATAAATCACTCTCTAGACAAAGTTTAGCATGGGCTGGTTGGGGGCCCGGCGGATTGCAGCGTGTCTGACGAAGTCCTTCACCTAGACGGTTTTGATCAGACCAGATAGATGTGTCAACCACAGCTGGACCAGTTCATTAAACCACAGGGGTGTGATTATTATTATTACCACCACATTAGCACTCAATCTCCCCAAAGCGCTCGAGGCTGTTGGTGTGCAATTAGATAACACTTTCAGCTTGGCATTTAAAAGACAGTTTATCAATGGGGGTGTACAGTACATTGTTATGGGTGTGTGCTGTATATTAAATACTATGCATAAAGATTAGATCGTAGATAAATCCTGGGAGGTTTCAGAGTGCTGTGTTTTTATCATAATACCTCTTCTGCTTTAATCACCCTAATGTGATACTGTTTCTGCGTGAACAGGTCACTCTTTCCTCGCCTCTGTCATACAGTCTGATCCTACTGCGATCGAATCGTGCTTTAAACTCGACACAGTGCACACCGTGTTTGCTTCTCGTTGAGAGCGTGATGAATCTCATCCATCCTGAGATGACAGACCAAGCACAGTATAGAGTGATGGCTCTGTTTCCGACACGTTTACATCTGTTTTCACGTCGCCTCAGAATTGGCTGAGTAAATGGAGCATGTTTCCCCAGAGAAGCGGGGTGTATATAGTTAGTGTTTCTGGAGGTTCTGCTGACAGGGAAATTATTGCTGTCTTCGGAGAACCAAAGTGGCTCATGTTAACAGCTTTAAAGGGTGTGTAATGGGTAGCACATACAGTTGTGCTGTCAGGGCAGGAGTTCATTGAGTTACACGATACAGGTTATAAAGGCTCATAGTCAACATGTTGCAGTAATAATATTTGGATTAGGACTTCATAAGAATTCCATATAATTTTTAATCAACTTTAAGTGGATTCATTTCCTAATGGGCACCAAACATGTTGGAATACAATCAACGAAATTGCCCAAATCAATGATATCCACAACTACTGAATTAAAAATTGACTATGTTAGTTATTGAAGGCTCTGTATGCAACGTTCAGAACACAAATATAGCAGCAAACCCCTGTTTACTATGTTAAGATATAGTGGAGTAATGGTGTCCTAAACAGAGAATGAAGTCACGCTCCGTCCATGTGTGTTGTAATCTAAGCTTCTCTGTTCTTCGTTGTGGTAGACGGTCCCGCCACATTTGCGTGTTAGTGCATGTAAGGACCTGTGTGTGTGTATCCTACTGGCAAGTTCACGGTAGGCAATCTGCAGTTCTGGAGCCACATTCAGCTTTTCAGCTCCCCTCTGTGGCTTTGACAAAAAAAATAATGGCAATGAATCACAGATTTGTTTTTAATTTTCATTTATTTTACTAGATGGAATCTCTGAAGTCATGTTTTCTCTGATTTCAGAGAAGAAATGAATAAATTAGTGGGCAGTTTCTAGAGGCTCCTTTATGAGACCATAATCTGTTTTCAGTTATGATGTTAGTTTTGTGGATTTTTAACATGATCATGATAACATGATAACATGATTTAATTTGTTTCTGTAATTCATCATTGTTGTAAGCCTAAAGTGATTCTGTCATCCTCCAAATGTATAAATGTGTAGACTATACACCAATTAAAAACATGTCTTTTAACAAGTTTCCAACTAAAATGTGCGTCACACGTCTACGGCCAGTGCCTTTTTTTTTTTGCTAGATTTTGCCAAACCTCAGTAGCAATGGTTAGGCTGGAGTCTCCCTAGCTGGGCTCGCTGTGGATTCTGAAGATGAAAAGGTCTCGGAGGAACTAGAGAATATATTGTTGTGTGGACAAATTCATTGGCTTTCACCGCTAATTCTGCAAAATTTAAGTACTAAATAATCAAAAATACCCCACTGTGTTGTTGCCACTTGGTGGTAAAATATATTAATGGATGCTTATTTAGACCAGTTGGTTATGTTGATACCTTTATTATAACACTTAAATATGTTTTAAAGGTCCAGACAGGGTTTTTTTTAGGCAGGTTTTGGTAGAAATGGTTGCCGACCCCTGGGCTAGCTGATCTGTTCTCATATGGTGGTTACCAGCAGTTACGGTAACAGCGACAGCATTGTTGCAAAGTGTAATGGTCATCCCTTGTTCTCCCACAGCTTAACACTATCAGCTCTGTCAGCACTGTTTTCATTGTTAGCATTGTTCACACTGTTAGCACCATAAGCTGCCACCCACCACCTTAGCCACACCCATGTTGAGAACTGTATGCAGACAATCCTTCGTTGACTCTGACTCCTAGATGATCTCTGAAAGTTTGCATTGTTTTGCCTGCATAACATGTTTTTTGCATTGAACATCAACTGCATATTTTTGCCATGTCCTGATACGTACAGTACATTAATGTCACATTAGGATAACGATTTGAACTGCCCAGCTCCAACTGGGATGTATTTTGTTCTTCAAATAGTGTTCACGCCCAGGTCTCCCTGCTTCTGATTTTCTGCCCCCTCTCTCTCCGTCAAAGATCCTTGATTTGACTGATTTTATGTATTTCAGTGTCTCTTATTACATCTCACTCTGTTACCAGGATTTTTATGTCTTGTTCCTCTTGATATGACAGATAAATTCACTCAGCCTAAGGTCATTTATCACTTTAATGTCACCAGCTAGATGTGAAACGTCCTCCCTAAAAGAAGGAAATGACTATCAATTTGACTCGGTTTGATTTAAAGAGCAGTAAAAGCAGGTCTGCCATTTTGCAGTGAGGCTGAGACTTTCCATATCCACACTTTTTTTTTTTTGAGTGCTGTGTTTTATTGTGTGCCTGCCATAACATGCTGTGTATCTGTCATTCTAGTTTCTGCAAGACACTCTGGATGCTCTCTTCAACATCATGATGGAGAACTCTGACAGTGACACTTTTGATACTCTGGTGTTCGATGCCTTGGTAAGCAAAGAAGCAAACACTAACAGCAGAGGTTTCATGTCAGTGGGAATAAACACTTAGACGCATTCAAAGCTCAGATGCAAATATAAGATGTTGTCAAATCTTTCATATGCTAAACACGTCTTTTGACTGGCATCTTTACTCTGTGTGTTGGGCCTTTTGATTTCACCAGAATAACCTGTTTGTCTGCAACTACCTGTTTTCTGTTTAAGCTGTAGCTCTAAAACAAGACAGTAACAAATCCATTTTTTGTTTTGGGATAGAACTGTAAACCATCAAAGCATCACAAGAATAATTTCACAATCTTTTTTATGTTCTGTGTTTTGATTTGTTTGAGCCATAAAGAGTCATTGTGTACTACAGAAATTTCTAATGTTCAAGACAAGAAAGGCACTGTGGCACACAAGTTTTGTGACAGGTTGTGTTTAAAAGTATGCAGAGTACACACCTTAACTTCCCACAAGAATGTAGAATGTGTGCCAGAGATACGCCTCAGAGGAAAATGCCTCAACTGGGACACCTGCTTGCATCTCTGTTAACACAGCATTGCAGTGCAGTCCACAAGTATTTGTAGTTTCAGGTTTGACATGTACCTTTTAATAATATGATCTTATATACTGGTTGTGAAATAACTGTGATTTCTACAGTGTGGATTTGAATGAGGCTTGGGTAGTGTATTTTTCATACCCTTCTGACATATATATATATATATATGTATATATATATATGACGATTAAAACAAAAAAAAGAAGATGATAGAAATCATTATAGCATGTATGCCTACAGTGCTGTGTTTCTAATATGTAATTAGCCTACTTAGATCAGTCTTGCTTGAGTTAAATACACATGGCCCATAGAATAATCAGTGGATAGGAAATAAGTGCCTTTATTGCACATCACTGGGCTGAGTGGAGGTGATGAGTTCAGTAAAATCATATAGCTAATAAACTGCTTTTGTGGTTGGAAGAAGTCATCTGGAGATAAAGGCATACATAGCAATACTCCCAAACAGAGGCAGAGGCATTTTTCATTTTACTAGTCCTGTAAGGTTATCCCCACCACTCGCAGTTACCATCTCCTTTTACACTGCCAGATTTTCCGCGAATGTTGGGCCGTTTTGCCGGCAAGCTGCGAGTGTTTAGACACACAGAGCCGAATTGGTGAGTTGATCCGAGGGGCCCAATTTTCCGCCTCATAGGGTAGTCATATTGGCGGAGCCCTTTTAGTTTAAACAGATCGAGGCTGCTTTCCGCGGGAATGGGATGGGCGGTTGATGACTTGTGGGAGGAGCTGTTGATGACGCCGCACGTGCGACCCACTTGCGGTGGTTAAACAGGAAACAGCTGATAGCAGGAATGAGCAGGTAGTAACAAGAGAGAAATGCAAACCTGACAGACACTGTAAAGATGAGCAACTGGGGAGACAAGGAATTGCACGCCCTCCTTGCCCTCGCAAAGGAAGAGGCCATTAACCGGCAGATGACGGGGACGGTGAGGAACGGGCCGACTTACCAGAGAATCGCCAAAGGACTGACCAGCCGTGGCTTCCCTCCCACGTCACTGTTTACGTCACACACGCTGAGCTACATGTTTTGTTACTTGCTCACGCCCCCCATTGCCCCGAAAAAGGCACATTCTGTATAAACAAAAGTAGGTAGGCGGCATTTTGCTGCACTCCCCGATTTTGTTTTTATACTGCCAATGTTGAAATAAGACTGATTGGGCTTTCCTGCTAATTTGCGCAATTTCTATCTAAAAAGGGCTACCGTTTTTCTCAGCTCAGCTGCCAGTAGAGACTGACCTCTGGTGGCGTGTGCTGTGCACTATATCGTCTCAATACAGGATCTCCGCATCAGGTTTGAGAAGCTTACCGTCAGGATTTGTAAATACCCAGTTATACTGTAATACCGTGGTATCACCCAAGCCTTCTTTGAACTCTCTCCAACACTAAAGTCGGTCTTTAACCAAGCTCAAGTTCTTTATTCTTTTCAATTCTCAAGCATCAGGATGCTCACTGGATTGAGCGTGTATTATTAAAGCTGAGTCTTTACCGCAGCAGCTTGGATTCGAATGTGGCCAAGGGCCTTTCGCTGCACTTCATCCCTTCTCCCCTACCTACCCTGCATCTCTCTCATTATCAAAAATTAAAAAGGTCAACAATTACAGATGAGTAGTTGTTGGCAGTGAAAACCCTAGGCCTCAGACAGCCTCCAACAATTCTCATGAAGTATTTATTTTAAAAAAGTTCACTCAAGATAAAGCTAAATCTGAATCTAAGAAATAAAATAGGGCACGTTTAAATATAGGGCTAAAGCATAATATAGAAATACAACTTTTAGTAGAAGGTATTTCAAATGAATGAACTGAATGTCAGCAGGATGTAAAGGGGAATGTAGTAAATGTATGTACATTATGAGAATAATAAATATACACAGAGTTGTAATCAGTTGCCAAAAAAGTAAGTAAATATAGGTAAAATGACAGTATAATGGTAAAGTGCTCTAAAATTGCACTGTAAATTAAAAGTGGCTGACTTCCTGTTAGGTTTAGGGTATGTAAATTTGTGTTTTCCAGGATAGCAAAGGCATGAGCTGCCCTACTCTACCTTACTCTGCCTCTGATTGGCTTACCCTAACCAATCTCACTCCACTTGCCTAAACCTAACCAATCCAACCAACGAAGGTGACGAGCACTAGCCAGTCAGTAGGAGAGTAGGTCAAGTCATGCCTTCGCTATGAAATGCAAATTTGCTTAGGGTAGGATTAGAGGCTTTTTTTCTTGTTTGGAGATGTTGCATCTGCCAAGTTTCATACATCTGCTTGTAATTTAAAGGTGGGGGCTTTGTCTTTGCTGTTAGGGGATCTATCGAGCCATTTTGTCACACCTGAGCCCCTCGGTCATTGTCTCATTTACACCCCATGGGCTAGATTATAGAGTCAAAACAAATTGTGTGTATTGCAGCTCACAAATTGTTCCCTATTGTTTGTAAATAAGAGCTGGGCTCATAATTTAGAGAGGGAAGTGCAGACACACTGCATCTTAGGTGGTTTCATGGCTGCATTAATCTGCATGAATTTGTAGCACCAGGGTAAAATTTCATTCATGTTGTTTGTCGAACATTAAAGGTCTTATCTTCCTGCAAGACAGCACATAAAAGGCCAAAGGAATTCACCTCTGTCGTGTATTAAATCAAGTATTTGTAGCCAAAGTGTCGACAAAGGATCTGGCAGAATTTTATCTGCTCTGTCATCACATCATGGGGTACATCTCAAAAGAACAGTTTTCTCTCATAGAGAAAGGAGGTTGAAATTGTGTTGTCGGGGGTCTTAGATTATCTGCAGGCTAGCGAATTGAGAGAAAATGGTTTTCTGCTCAAATGCAATCTTGTTTAATTTCCCAATCTATTTCAGCATATTGAGTAAGACAGGAGGGTTTTGCTGCTCTCCATTATGAGCCGTGCAGTTTACATCTTAATGAATATGTCTTTGCTCTCTGACAGGTGTTCATAATTGGGCTCATAGCTGACAGAAAGTTCCAGCACTTCAACCCTGTTCTTGAGACCTACATTCGGAAGCATTTCAGTGCCACGCTGGCGTACACGTGAGTTTATCGCCCTCTGTACAAACAGACCATGGGCTTTTACAGCGATCAATTAGACCCCACATTGTGTTGAGTAGATTTAACAGACTCTGTGGGATTGTGTTTGCAGGAAGTTGACCAAAGTTCTGAAGAACTACGTGGACAACGCTGAGAAGCTGACGGAACAGCTGCTGAAGGCCATGAAGGCTCTGGAGTACATCTTCAAGTTCATCGTCCGCTCCAGAGTCCTCTTTAACCAGTACGTCCTCATGCACACTAGACATGTACATATTGTGATACTCTGACAAAGGCCAGTACATTGATGACACTGTGGATACATATCGATTTGTATATATAAATATTTCATATACCATACCAACGACGGTCTATAAAGATGAACAACATGTCTCCACCTCCTCCCACTGACCAAAAATGAAGCCAAAATATCCTGAATACATCCGCTGCCATCTTGTGCTGGGGATGTCATTTGGAGCCAAACTGCTTGTTAAATCCAAACTTATCAGAAAATGAAAACACACCAGCATCATAAGACCTACCTGAAAACTACCTTATCTTTTAGTTTGGTTCATGTTACGTTTGCTAGCATGGAGTTGGCGGGGTTTTAATGATCTATACTGCAGCCAGTCACTAGGGGGCGATCAAGATGGTTTGGCTTCACTTTTGGGGAGCTGTCATGCCGTTCATCTTTATTATTCATATTTTATTTTTATTTTTTTTTAATTTCCAGAAAGGTAAGTGTTGCTCTAACTTTTTAGAACAAAAAGGACGCAGGTCATATATCACTGAATAGAACGTGAGTTGCAGACTGTTTCAGGGGAAATATTACAGTAGGCTATGCAAACACTGGACCCTATGCAGGCGTGTGTGTATCCCATATATATGTATATCCAACAATGGACACATGAGCCTCCGCAGATGGATACAATCTAACTGGCACCCCCTGATTTAAAAATGAGGGTATGGAGGGAGGTTGAAGGGGAAAGGGACCTGGACAAGAGCCACACTGTGTATGCAAGTAAAACAATCTGTTTGTTTAATTATGGATCACCAAAAATACAGTCTGCTATATTCTTACAGAGAGAGAAAAGTTAATCATGTGTTGAAATCGATGATCATTTTATAATCGAATTGTTACCCTCCGAATCGTGAGGTGCCTGGAGATTCCCACCTGTAGTATTTTCGTATTTTCTTCTTATATTTCTGGGCCTGTCTTTATTCAGGTAAGGACAGGCTTTATAAAAAGTTAGGGGCCAGGTGCTAGACCATAAGCAGCAGGCATCCAGGAGGCACAGCACTGAAAAAATGCACATATAGTGAGGCAAACTGCCAAACAAGAGTGAATCTGGGGTTGGCAGGGCGTGTTGAAAAACAGAAACCGACAGCCCTGGCTCTTACAACTTCAAGCAAGTGTTTCATTGTCATTTCATAGTACAAAATCAACATTGTGTGCAGTGTTCTCGACTGCTGTGGAATGAAGTTGAAATGGGTAAAAGTGATTGGTCTTTACGGTGAGCTAATTTCTACGGATGTGTTTATAATTGGCTCTGGAGATGTTAGATGGATGATAATGTTGTAGAGCCGCAGAATGAAGCTGTTGGTGGCAGAGGGGCTGATGTATGATCCCGGTCTAATTGAGTGTGCAGAGTTTGATTGGTTTTTGCTGGATGTCTAGAGGACGCTTCGTCCTTTACCTCACGTATCAGACTACAGTGATGTCACTCTCTCATGTAGGGCTGTCCATGTTCACAGTGTGTTAAGTGGTTTCTGTCACAGGATAACTGGCAGCAGCCTCCAACTTTAATGTGGACCTCCTGTCTGTGTTTTGTCATTGCTGAAGCACTTGCTTTGGTTGGTTGCCAGTATCAGCGCTGTTGTTGCCGAGTTAGACTGAGAGTTAGGAATTCTTCAAAGCTGTAAAGCCGCGTTTGTTGAAGCCCTTCCTGCAGCTCTGACTAGAAGGTGCCAAGGCTACATCAGCACGTGTTCGGCTTTTCATTGCGGGCCAGTGGAACATTTCTATGAAATGGCAGAGGAGATGCTCTAATCACACGCTTTCCCCCTGTGACTTGAGACTGGTGTGGCTGTCAGGAGCTCACTCTGCTCCCTGGTGCTGCAGGTGAGAAGCAGCTTTAAGTAATTGTTGTTGTGGGAGCCCTGAGACGGATGTCTCTAATCCTATGATTTCTGTAAGCCCTCAACAGTGACTATCCTGGACCATGTAATACCCGCAGCCCCATGAGAGATTGTAGCACCACAAAACCCTCCTCTCTGGAAGAAAGCCAGTGAAATCTGATGCGGTGGAGCAATCTAAACACTTCACCCCTCTTTGACCTGCCTCCCTCTGCTTCAGTGTGTGTTTTCAAACATTTTCAATTTCTCTCACAAATCCTAATTTTTAATTCATTAAATCTGAGTGCTTGACACACTTAATTACCTTGCAGGGAGCACAACGTGGCTCAGTTAATACCCAGTTTGTGGAGATTTATGGGCTCTGCAAGTGGGATCAAAAGCATTTGCATTTTTGGGGGGATTATGGAGGAAGCCCTGCTTTGTGTTCCCCATGCACTTAGAAAATTGGGGGAAGTGTTTTCTACAATTGTTCTGTGATCACTGGCTTGTAGTAGCTGCAGTCGCTGGGCAGCATGTGCTCCACATAACCAAACTGGCAGAAGAGACATTAGTACTACTACGGCCTAGACATTATTAGAAATGATTAGAAAGTAACACCACTGAACCCTCACATGACATTTGCTTTCTGTTCCTCGTATAGTATTCGAGGAGCGCCATTAGCATAGATCATTAATATTTCTGAATTTTGTTTCCACATGACAGCAGGCAGGTGCTTCAGGGTCTTGTCATGTTGTTTTAAATGCTAATCTGGCTGGCAGCTAGAGTGATGTCTGTGGCTCTGATCCAATAATATTTGCATTGATAACACACATGGGCCATTCTGCTGGCTGCTTTTAATGATTTAACAGGGAAGCATCAAACTCTTGTTATTTCCACTGCGGGCGGGGCTGTTTACACAGGGATGAAACAAACAACAGCCTTGTGATCATCTGCCAATGTAATTCTCCACTTCATCTCCTCCCAGGCTCTATGAGAACAAAGGAGAGGCCGACTTCATGGAGTCCTTGAGGAACCTTTTCACATCCTTTAATGACATGATGAACAGTAATTCAGAGAACACTGGCATGGTGAAGGTAGGCCGACTATCACACAAGTCCAACTGCATGCTATCTCTCAAAGTCAGTGCCAAGAAAACGCTACTGCTGCTGCTGCTGCTGCATGAATAGTAAATAACTGCTGCTGTGTGAATAGTAAATAAATCTGCTGTGATTTGCTTTGGATGACATGCTCTGTAATTGGAGATGCATCTGTCTTGTTAGATGTAAACTAATACAGCAGCTTATTAGACATTAATGTTAGTGCTCTGTGTGTTGCTAATGTTAGGCTGCTGCACACTGATGGTCTTAATGTCTTGTATTATCTGTTTCTTTCACCTTAGTCACATCTCTTTGTGCAGATTTGCCTGTTCTTTACTCTCATTTGCTCTCCATGTGACCTTGGTAGGGCTGCACATAAAATAAAACAAGGTTTATTACAGAGCATCTCAAATAGGTACTTACACTTCCTCTCCTGGCATTGATTAAACTCCTAAAAACTTACCTCTGGTCATCAGAATTACACATTCAGGAGTTTATTCCATGAAAAAAATCTCTTTACGCCTTAAAATGGATTCGATGTAACTTTACACATTGGCCTCGTTTAGTATGCGCAGAGCTATGAACATGTAAATTCACAACACCCCTCTGCTGTTCTCCTGCAGCTGGAACTTACCTGCTTACATTCAGCTCTGCTCATCAAACACATAAAACTGTAGTTGTAAACAGTAATAGACAACATGAGCTTTGACTTCCATATCAAACAGCTAATAATGTGCTACCTAAGTTAGATAAACCTTGTTCCCAAACACCAGCTCCGACACGTCGAAGTGAAAGTGAAAGTAAGCTTGCAAAATACTGATACGTAGCCTGGCTTCTCCTCTTAGCCTGTTCTGTGGTGAAGTCCGGGTCCAGGTGAATAACTTGTTGTCATGACTGCCCAAAAGTACCTGTACAGCCGAGCCATGGTGGCACACAGTATGTGGCGTATCAGAGGAGAAACGAGCCGTTCACATTTCTCTCTTTTAGTCTTTCAGTGGCAGGTAACAGCCCGCAAACCTCACCGCACTTTAGGGACTGTTCTTTACTTGTCAGGGGAGGAGGGTGGCTGGTTGATTTTCATTTCATTTATTTATTTTGTTTTGATCCCCCCATATTAATCACTTATTGATGCTGTTTTTGATGTATGAATAATTCAGTAAGTATTTTATTCCATTGAAATATCATTGATGTATTATAGAAAAGTGATTTATCTTTTTATAAATGACAAAAGGCACATCTGCCTCATTTTTGCTGTGGTATCCTGATACTACTCAGAACCATGATACTTTCACTGGTATCGTACTGTGGGTCCCAATTTTGGTACCGTGACAACACTAATCTGGAGGGGGTTCATCTGCAAAACTAATGAAAAACTAAAAAACGGCATTCGGTATTCGGTACTCGGTATTCGGCCAAGCGTTGAATATTATTCGGCTTCAGCCACAAATGTTCATTTCGGTGCATCCCTAGTTTGTACAGTGTTGAAAAACCTGGAAAAGTCATATAATTTGAAAATTGCAATTTCCAGCCCTTGAAAAGTTAAAAAAACAAACAAAAACAACAACAAATTTTTTGAAAAGTCATGGAAACTTGCTTCATAAATACCTGTATAATAGAGTGCATATATACCGTAGATCAGTTGCATCACTCTGTATGGGTAACATCAGACTTGGGCCTAAGTTGCACCTTCCGCTTAGTCCAAATGTAAATTCACACAATGCCTGGAAAATACTATATATACTGATGTCTAGTTTCACTTGGACAAGTATAATGCATGGCATAAAAAAGACCAGGACTTGTGTGAAATGTAGACTGCGTAGTTGAACTTTTGACCTTTCAAAACATGAAAGAGGGATCACTAGCTCGCCATGCTAAACGAGCTAATGTTGAGCACCAGGCTATTGCTACTGCTGCTGCTGCTGCTGCTGCTGCTGCGCTTTCCTTTCATCCACCATCAGACAAAAGACCATTTCAAGTGCTGTGTCCAGAACTGAAACCCTAACTGCAGAGGTGCTATGGACACTAAAGGTGGCTAATTCTCATTAACGTTACTCCCACAAGTCATGTGAAAACATATGCCAGCTTTTCCCCAACAGCCAGATAGCTCCCAGATTTACTGTGGTGAACACAAGTGCTCATTTAGAGTATGTGTAGGAAATTTTAAATTTTGACGTGGATTTTTATTCATATTTTTCATGTAACGTTACACAGACGCTTCAGAGAAAGCATCGTGACAATCTGCTTCAAAGGCGTGGAAAAGTCATGGAAATGTATCAGTGAAAATGTGTATGAACCATGAAGGTTAAATACTTGCTCAGCCACTCTCTAATCCCATTCTTATGTCTGTAAAACAAAAATGAAGCTAGCACCCAGTCATCTTAGATTTGATTAGCCTAAAGACTGGAGACCGGCAGGAACAGCTTGCCAAACTCTGTCCAAAGGTAACAAAATCAGCCCAGCAGCCCCTCTGACGCTCATTAGTTTACACATTTTATCTTGGGCCAAGGTAGAACCAAGGTAGCTGTTTCTAGTTTTAATGCTAAGCTAAGCTAACTGTCTTCTGGGTGTTGATTTATACAGTATTTACTGCACAGATTTGAGAGTGCTATCGATCTCCTCATCCAGCCCTCACCAAGACAGTGAGTAAGTGTATCTCTCAAACTGTTGAAGATTATGGCTCAGCCTGGAACCTCAGTACTTTTTTGTTATTGAACGAAATGCATCTGCAGCAGCGAAAAAAATCAAGAACTGAATTATTCAAGGCTTTTCTGTGCAGCCCTAACCTTTCAGGTTTTTCTTGCATCCAAACACATGATGTATGTTTGAGCTGTGCTGTTTTCTTTTGTCTGTCTGTACTTGTATGTGTTTGTTTGTGTTTTTCCTCCCTCTCCGTTTCACTCTGACCTTGACTGTCCTGTGGTCTGGGGCTCCTCTGGCCTCTAGCTGCTCCTTAAGGTATTTATTTCTCTGCCTTTGCTCCTTGCGCCTTTAAGCTCCTTTCCATTGTGTTTGCATTTCATTGTCCTTGACCCCAAACTGAGTGACTCCAGATACGAAACAAATCCACCAGCGTATATATATATTTTTTTGCAGATGCACCCGAAACCACACGTGTGCACACACGCTGATGTGCACACACCTATGCTTCTAGAGATAACATAATCACAGTGTACATGCACCTTGGCACACCTACAGTAGATCCGTGTGCACGCTCAACCATAGGAGCAGCTCAGGAGTCAATTAGGAGTCAGTTGCTGTGTAATTGGGTGAGATATTAGCTTTACTGTCAGTAAATTAAAAACTGATCTTGAGGAACGGGCACGAAAGCGAGGAATGCTGGTTTCTTCCCAAGTCCGCCCTTGTGAAAGCACTGTGACAGGTGGAAGCTAATGAGCAGTCCCATCATACCTCAAGTCTGAATCCTGATGAACATCTGGACAGACCGACACACATACACACACACACGGTGGAAAACTTTGATAAACACACACACACACACACACACACACAAATAAATGCATACTTCTGGTGACTGTGAGGCACATGCAGGAGCAGGAGACACAACTCCTCTGAGACTTGTTTTGACACTTCACACATCACATCCCTGCACAACAGGTGGGAATTAAGTTGTTGCTGAGAACAAAGTAAAAAAAAGACGTTCTGTTAAAATTCCTTCTTCAAGGGGTAAACAGATGCAGTTGAGCAGAGCCAGGATTGCTAATTGAATCAAAGTCGAACACCAACTTTTGAAATCCAAGTTTCAGTCTCCCCACCTCTCCCTGTCTGCAGAGAGACATGAAGGTTATTTACAAGCACTAAAAATACTTATTTAGATGAGAGGATTTTATTTGGAGGTCACGACTAGATCCATGTGTGAAAAATCAAGCTAGAGACACTGCGCAGTGTTCAGACTCTGCCAGAGATGTTCAGAAATGTGTTCCTCAGAAAGGGTTTCCAACAGAATTTTTGTTCACATCATTACGTTTTCTGAAGTCGGTAACAAAGTATTTCCTCCTCCTTTGAACATGGCTAATTACCTTTCACGTATTTTCAGAAATAAATCATGCACAATAACAAACAGCGGATTGTTGCCGGTGATGTTCAGTGTGCTGTATGGCTAATCAACCTCTGCGAGACAGACTGGCACTGCTGCTAATTTGCACAGATGCTGTATAAACACCCCAGCCCACCTTGGCCAGTATTTAGCAGCAGGCAGTTAGAGAGGGAAGTTTCAGCTTGCTTAATCATTCCCATTATTAATGGAAGGCTCTGTAATCAGCCACTGGGTGCAACTGATGTCTGTATTATAGTATCGATGTGTAAGTGTAGATTGTATCTGGCTGTGTCTATCAAGGTATCATTACAGAGAGAGCTTCCGTTGGTCCCAGTTTATTTATTGCAAGCCCTAACAACACCCCTCTGGTCTCAGGTAGACTGAATGTAATAAATGAAGATACAGTGGGAAGGAGTTGATTAAAGCATAGCTGCTCACAGTATCAGACAAACACTTGGTAGAAACAGAGCAGCAAACACACATCACAACAGATTTATTCTTGGTCATCAACTGTTTAATTGTTTTGGTTCATGGCTCACAGTAGGCAAAATGTGTACTACTACGGCAAGTTATTCTACCGAGAGCCACACTGTTTTTATTAGTGAAACGAAAGAGGAGGACACAGAATCAGACACGTTTACAGTTAACTACACACAATGCAACGACACGCAATTCCCACCTTAATGTGTCTCAGGTTGGATGAAGGAGCTGAAATATCAATCAATGACTGAACTAATTAACATGGAGCTGAGGATGATGTTGTAATGGATTCTTTTTATTTTTCTCATGAAGGGTGCTGCACTGAAGTACATTCCTACCATCGTCAACGATGTCAAGCTGGTCTTTGATCCAAAGGAACTAAGGTAACTTTCTATGCTCTATTGTTGTTACAGTGACACCTACAACACAGAGTTAGAATATGTAGGGATACACTGATTTATTGGCCAAACATCCATATTGGCTGATATTCACCTTGTTGACTGTAGTTGACATTCACCGATGTCGGAAGCAGAAGTCTTTCAGTTGTGTCACATCAATTTTGTGCAGGTTAAAAAGCAGGAGTCAAGCCTAATGGCGCTCCGACGTCCCGGGGATAGTAGAAAACATGTTTGGGACAAACAGAGATCTTCCCCGGGACACCTTCAGGACGAAAAGACGCAGTAAAGACGCAGTAAAGTGGGCTATTGACGTGCTGGGTGAAGCATTTTCTTCCCTAATAATTAGGGCAAAGTATCTCCACTGATATCCTGAATTGATTCGATTTTGATTCACAAGGTTATGATTCAGACTGGTTTGCAATTCGATTCAGTATCGATTTGATTAGGGATATTTCAGTTACAATACCAATTTTGCTAGTTTGTGAAAGAGATTCTCAGAGAACTAATACTGTATATCTTACAAGGAGCTATTTAAAAAAGACTAAATTCAGAACAGAATAAAAATGTTTCTAGAGCAGCAACAGTAAAATTGAAACAGCAAACTCACAATATAAACTCAATATCACACACATCTAAAATGTTAAGAAAAGAAATCCTATTCCTTAAATCACAATACTGAGTGAAGTTTAGAAAGAATAAAGAACTCAGTCCTTCTGTCCTCTCTGCTCCACCCTCTGCTGCTGAGGAGAGTCACTGCCTGCAGGTCACAATACCGTTGTTAAGTTTTAAGTTTTGTGGCAAACTGAGATAAACTGTTAGACAAACAGTTGTTGTTTTGGCTTGTTAGTAACAATTTCCTATCAGCTGGAAAGCGCTCTGTGCTTCTTCAAAACATAATGTTAGTACCAGTGTATGAGAGACTGCGGACAAAGCAGAATGAAATATAATTTTCCAACCTGTTTTCATGTTGCTACACAGGTGTACTGACTTTTTCCTCAAGGAGGTTTCTTTTTGTGTGTTTATGTGTGTGCGTAAAAGTGGCGCAGCAGCCCCAAAACTGCTGCAGCACAATAATGAATTACACCAAAACGTAAAACAGTAAGCTAACAGTTACAGATAAAAGCACTGGTAAGGTCAGAGCTTCTCAAGACTGTGGTCGTTAATAATTTAGCGCCACGGCCGTTTACTACAGGAGACATTAACGGGGTAAAGTTTCACAGATCCATGCAAATCCAAAAAAGCGCGTATCGAAAGATTGATCTCGGATTTTATGAATCAAAATCGGGTCATTCAAATGAAGATCGTTAACTTCAGTAGGCAGCCAGTAGCCGGAACTAACAGCTAACGGAGGTTGCATTAAGTAACATTGTGAGCTGTACATGCTCAGTTCAGTAGAAATGAGTAATTTGAGAAGGTAAATTATGACGCACTCATGCTGTGTTTAAAAGCAGTCTTGCAAAATGTAGTTTTTGGCAAGAAACTAGAATATAAATACAGTTCTTTAAGGGAGAAATTTGATGATGTTTTCACAGCAGTATAAAGTAGATAGTAGATAGAGAGGCTGTAATGATGTGTAAAGTAAAAATGCTTTTGAAGCAATGACATAAAAAGATATTTTTCATGTCAAAGAACTTTATTTTTTTAAGGATTTTTATAAATATGTATAATTAAATTTGTGCTTATTGATGAATAGTGTAATAAAGGGCTGAATAACTTTATAACAGTTTATTTTTTTTAAATGAATGTGTGTGAATTTTGGTGCATCCCTAATAATGCGAGGGAAAAGTTTTCATTGGAAGAGTTGAACTGAGCTCTTTGTGAACAGTTAATGTACTTCTTTCTTCCTTTGTGTTTTTTTTTCTGGAGAGCACCAGGGCAGCACATCAAAGCAAATTTTTGGAAAATGCCCACATTGGACTTAAATGTCATTTTGCTGAAGAATGAAAGGCGAAATCTTAATTGCTATTGTTTTTCGAAGCATCCACTTAAATTAAAATTTCATGTTTAGATGACTCCCTAACAGCCTGATGGGACATTGTGCCTCTGCAAAGACTTGGAAACACCATTTATTTATTTATTTATTCATTGTGTCTGGCTCTCTACCTTAGGCTGTTTTTATTCAGCAACTTTACATTCAGTAGCTGGACTGTGATGGGCAGTGGTTAAACATGCTCAGGTTGCCTTGGAAACGCACCAACTGCTCCACTCAAGTGTCCATTTCAGTTAATGTTGTCTACCGTGAATGTCATCTGGCACAGCTTAATGCTTGTCTTAATAATAAATGACTTGTGAAGTGTCACATGCTGATGTAACTGCGGTACCAAATCATACATTGATAGTTATGTTGGACAAAATGGAAAAGAAAACTTGATCATCCATCTCAAGGGCTTTCTCTTACATTATAGAAATGAATTGACTTTAAATTTGAAGTGACCAAAACTTAATTTGTATTTTTAGGGCAGTGTTCCAAAACTGAGAGGACATTTCATTTGTGACAAATGCCTCATGGGCGTGCCCTTGATTTTCTGGCCCATTTGAATTTCTTTAATCTGTTATGCTATAAGGACACAGCACCAAAAAAAAAAAGTTGGCCTCGTTTATGGAGCGTTATATTTACAAATATATGAAGAAAGCTTCACTAATGTATTCAGTGAAATACTTCTAAGCTGCAAATGAGTCTTTGAAAACACATTTTCATTTAAACATTTTTATCATCTGTAAATATTTAGTTCAAACAAATACAGTCTAACATGAATCACACTGATTGTCTCATAATAAAATATGCATACCGCACACAGACGGTTGCATCAGTAGGAAGGACACACTGGGAAAATAAGCAAGTTGCTTCAGACCAGGCTCTTTCTAATGTTTGTCTGTTAAAACTAAGTTACTCTCTCCCTTAATCATTTAATATTCCTTCTGTTGAAAGTTAGTAAAAGGTTGAATTAAAATGTCTGTGGGAAGTGGCAGAGCCAAAACTGGCACACTTGCCGCTCTTTCTTTGGGCTATTTTAAGATAATTTCTGCATTAACGAAAAGCTTTACATGTTTGGTCAAAAAAGGTTTCTAGCTTTAAAACCTGAAGTACAGTTTCTCACAGCAAAGCCACATATTTGATGATTCAGGCGGTTGTTTATATCATCTAGTTGCTAAATTAATCAAAAAAGATGAGACAAGACGCTGACGGGATCTGTCCGCCTCTGCTTAGTCAGACTTATTAGGGGAAACTTGGTGTTGTTGCACATTATTTCAGCAAATACTTTACCATCTAAAAACACCCTAGACACTGGGACCTATTTTTATGGCGAATCAAACACTGGCACAAGTAGAGCTGCTACATGTAAGTATTTTCCCAGACCTTGAAATGTGCTTTGCCTGTTCATTTGCAAGCACACAGCAAGGAGCTCCTTCCATTTGCCCACGTCCAACACCTGGGCAGCAGCCATTCTCACAGCAGATTCTGGGCCACACAGGACTTCCAATCCCCACCTCTGGCCTCGGCTCCACTACACCACTATCCCAGCCGCAGTGAACGCGGGGGGGTGGGGGGGGTGTCTTTTGTCGAGGTGGAAGACAGTCTTTCAGCCCATCCATTCCATCTGCACTGTTTGTCTGTTCAGCTCTAGCCACTTCCTCGAATGATTTCTTTCCCACTGTCCCTTTGGATTTAATTCTTTGTCACTTGTCCTCAGTGTGGGACGCTGAATCGGTTTCAAATAAAGTGCTCACTTATGATAAGGCACAATAAAAATTTGAGATTTTAAAGATGATTCATTGATGGCTTTCCTTCACTCCCTCCCTGTACTGTGCAGCCAAAGCAACCATATGCTCTCCAGCTATATGGTTAAGTACAGTAAAACACAAAATTGGCACATTTGTGGAGACATTTTGGACTACTGTCAGGACATGTTGATTGAATTATTGGGTTGCGCCTGTCTGGTTGACAGTTCCAGTGTAGTTCGTAGTAAAAAGTATTGGTGTTTAAGTCGACAGCGTAATGTGAACTCTGCCATCTTTTCTGTAGTTTGAGAGGAAACCACATGAGGAAACTTGATCGCAGCTTTAATTCTGAAAGCGGCACTTCTTATGAACCATTCACTTACCTATAAATCACAGGCCTGGCTTTTTTCATGCCTGAGTAAAGGTGGCATCAGCTGTTCCCGTTGTTAGGGCAAACCTGGCTCAGCGTCTGAGCTGGAGGCGACTAAATTGAAGCCTTGGGGGCGGGGGGTGATTCATCCCCTGCCAGAACCTTTTCTCTCCTCCTTGAGCCTCAGCTTGCCAGCACAACAAGCATCTGGCCTCTTCATTGAGGAGAAAACTGTCAGCTTTATGTGTGTGCATGAATGCACATTTATCTTTCAGGCTCTAAATTGCCGCATGCTCATAGTTTGATCTTGAGCTACATGTTGGTTGTGTTAACAAAAAATCATAAAAATATTTAGTTGAATAGTATGTGCAGGCATAAAGGGATGTATAGGATGGGAAACTCTTCAGGACAACAGCTTTGTGAAGAGAGAAGCAACATTTAAAGTCTACCGCAGCCATTGAAGGTGAAGGCCACACACCCCCACACAGGTGTTTTCACTCATCTGGACTGATTAGACTCCTCTCAGGACTGTGTGGGTGTACAGACTGTGCTTGATCGACATTTCTCTGACTCCACTGGCAGTTTTTTGTTGATCCTGTTGGGAAATTTAGACTTTTATCATTTTAAATCTATGAAATTTAGAGACCTAAGCGAACGTCCTGCAGGAAAACGAAATGTTATGACTATAACTTCTGTTCCCTGAAGGAGAGGAACGAGGTACAACACGTATAGTATGGGATATCACGCCCCCGCGTGGCCTGACTGAAGAAACCTCTATTCACGCCTTTAAGGCAGATGATCTGTGGAGACGCATGTGAGGCCCCGCCCGCACATATATACCTGCGTCGCCACAGTCATTCTTCAGTTCGATAGCCGCTCTTCACCGAGCCCAGCTGCGCAGCGGGGCAACCTAGTGTTGTACCTCGTTCCTCTCCTTCAGGGAACAGAAGTTATAGTCATAACATTTCGTTCCCTTTCAGTCGATTCACTCGGTACAACACGTATAGTATGGGACATGTATACACGCCCCGCAGAGCAGCCACCGAACCGGAGTCCACTTCCAGCACTTCAGTGCATCGTGGACCCAGCAGAAAGGACAGAGTGAGCCACCGAAGGAGCTGTCACATCCAAAAGATAAAACCGATAAAACCACAAAAGTGTGCGGTGATGACCAACTGGCTGCAGCACAGATATCACTCACAGATACCCCCTTAAATAAAGCCCATGATGCTGCCATGCCCCTGGTCGAATGTGCCCTCACACCGAGAGGCAATGGAAGACCCCTGCTGTTGTATGCTAGGGAGATAGCCTCCACAATCCAGTGAGAAAGCCGCTGCTTAGACAGAGCTTTACCCTTAGCCGGATTAGCAAAACAGACAAACAATTGGTCACATAAACGCACACTCTGTGTGCGGTCTATGTAAGTACGTAGCGCACGCACGGGGCACAAAAAATGTAACCTCCTCTGCTCCTCAGAAGCAAACGGAGGGGAACAGAAGCTCAAAAGCTCAAATGACATAGAGCTATAGGCTGCAGGGATAATTTTAGGCAAATACGCTGCATTTGGGCAATGTAACCTTAGAGCCATCTGAAGTGAACTGAGTACACGAGGGATGTACAGATAACGCATGAAGGTCGCCCACCCGCTTTGCAGAAACCAAAGCGAGAAGTAGTGCTGTCTTATATGAAAGAAACTTCATATCTGCAGACTCAATAGGCTCAAATGGGGGTCCACAAAGCGCCTCAAGCACCAAAGCTAAATCCCATGAGGGAACGCTGGGTTTAATCACAGGCCTCAGCCTGCGGACTCCCTTTAGGAAACGCATGGCAAGAGGATGAGCGCCTGGTGTCACTCCATCAAAACCAACATGGCAAGCAGATATAGCGGCCAAATAAACCTTAATTGTGGAGAAAGAGAGACCCTTATCCAGCAGTTCCTGGAGGAATGTCAAAACATCCACAATAGAGCACTGAAATGGGAGTACATTTCGGTCTTGACACCACTGCTCGAACGCCCGCCATTTGTAAGCATACAAACCCCTAGTTGACGACGCCCTCGCACTCTGGATCGTTGCCACCACACTTGGGGGCAGACCCTTAGCTATTAGATTGGACCTTTCAGCAGGTAGGCATGCAACCGCCACAGCTCTGGGCGCGGGTGAACCACCTCCTCCCGCCTGGGAAAGGAGGTCCCTGCGGAGGGAAGCTGCCAGGGCCTCGCTGCCAGCAGACTTATTATCTCGGCATACCACGACTTTGCTGGCCAGTGAGGGGCCACCAGAATCAGAGAGAGACCCTGTCGGCGCACCCTCTCCAGAACTGACAAAATCATCTCCACTGGGGGAAACGCATACAGAAGCGTGTCGGGCCATGTGTGCGCTAACGCGTCCACCCCTAGGGGAGCGTTGTGGTCCGTCATGGAAAAGAACAGGGGGCAGTGGGTATTTGCTCTGGAGGCAAAAAGGTCCACTTCCGCCCTGCCAAACCGGTCCCATATTTGAGTCACCACCAATGGGTGCAACCTCCACTCCCTCACAAGAGGACCTCCCCTGGAGAGGAGGTCCGCCCCAGGTTCAGGTGGCCCGGGACATGGGTGGCTCTGAGAGACAGAAAATGAGCACTGCACCATAGCAACAGAGAGCGAGCCAGTTTCAACAGGGGAAGTGAGCGGGTCCCTCCCTGCCTGTTTATGTAGGAAACCACCGTTGTATTGTCTGTCCTGATCAGAATATGATGGCCTGTCAGAACCGGACGAAAATGCCTTAGAGCTAAGAAAGTTGCTAACAGCTCCAGGTGGTTGATGTGGAGCCTGCATTGTACCGACGGCGTCCACACCCTCTCACTGCTGCACCTTCGCACAGAGCCCCCACCCCTCAGGGAGGCATCTGTGGACACCACCTTGCGAAAAGACACCCTCCCTATAGGGGAGCCCTGTTGTAATAAACCGGGTTCCCTCCACGGGAGGAGCGCCGACATGCAAGAAGGAGATATCGTCAGCCTCCTCTGGAGGAGACGCGGCACGCACAGCCGATGAGATTGAGTCCAGCATTGCAACGCTCGCATCTTTAACAGCCCGAGAGGCACTACAGCGATCATAGATGCCATCATGCCTAACAGCTGTAAGACCGTCCGAAAACGTAGTTTGCGTCCCAACTGAAACTGAGCGAGGCAGCGGTGAAACGCAGCCACCCTGTGCTCTGACAGACGCGCTCGGTTTGAAACCGAACATATTTCCAGCCCGAGAAAAGAAAACTGCTGACTTGGGATCAGTGAACTTTTCCGTAAATTCACCGAGAAGCCCAGCGCCTGGACGTGCGACAGAGTCAGCGACAGGTGCGCCGCTGCCCTCTCTCTGGAGCTCGCGATCAAAGCCCAGTCGTCTAGATAGGCTAATATGCGAACGCCTTTCTCCCGGAGCGGAGCAAACGCCGCCTCGACACATTTTGTGAAGGTGTGGGGGGCGAGTGACAAGCCAAACGGCAGCACCAGGTATTCGTAGGCCGTGCCCTCGAATGCAAACCTTAGGAACTGCCTGTGGTCCGGGTGTATCGCTACGTGAAAGTAAGCGTCCGTAAGATCGATAGTTGTAAACCAATCTCCCGGTCCGATCGCGCTCAGTAGCTGTCTGAGTGTTAGCATTTTGAACCTGTAAGTTCGTAGATACTTGTTTAACACTCGCAGGTCTAAAATAGGACGAAGTCCCCCCCCTTTCTTCGGAACAACGAAATAGCGGCTGTACCAACCTTTGTTCGCCTCAAGCGGAACAACTCAGACGCTTCTCTTTGTTCAACAAGTTGTTTATTTCTTCCCTCAGTATTGCAGCTGCCTCGTCCCCTACAACTGTGTTTGTTACAGAGTGGAAACGGGGTGGCCGGGCCCTGAACTGTAACCGGTAACCCATGGCAACAGTCCTCTCTACCCACGGTGAGACTGCGCATGCGCGCCATTGAGGGAGATGGACAGCTAGCCGACTGACCTGCAGCACTGTAGGGAATGGGCTGTCGCCCCCTGGCGTGCCAGAGGGGAACGGCACCACCAGTTTGACCTGGTTTATTTGTTTGGTATTGTTTCGGGTACAAAACGGAACCTTTATTGAGTTCAATAAATGCACATTTACAACATTCACACAGTGAACAGAAGGCACCAACACTGGGGCACTTGTGTGTGTGGGGGGGTTGTGCTTGGGAGACTGTGTCAGGGGAGTGCAATGCTTCTCGCCCAGAACTAAACATGAACGCGGCCTCTTTGGCGGCAACAGATAAGGGGCAGCAGTGTCTCCCTGCTGGAGCCCTCTCGGCCCACTCCCGAGCTAGGATGAGTGCGGCTTCTTCCTCCTAGGCGCTGAACCCTTCTGGAGGCCTGGTGGCGGACCCTTGCTCCAAGCCGACTGGCGTGGGGTTTGGCCCGGCGCTTGCTGCTTCACCGGCTGGGAGCCCAAACTCGCAGGCGGCGCTGCCCTCTTGGGGGGAGGCGGCGGTGTCGGCTTGGCAAGCCGCTGCTGTTTCGCATCATGTCTGGGGATGATGCTGCGCAGGGCTTCTGTCTGCTTCTTTCTCAGCTCAAATTTTGTCTGAATAGCGTCGAACGACTGTCCAAACAGGCCTTCAGCAGACACTGGCTCGTCCAAATAAACAGCCCTGTCCCTCTCCGGAACGTCGGAAAGAGTCAGCCACAGGTGCCTCTGCGCAACCACTGTAGAAGCCATCCCTCTGCCCAGGGAGAGCGCTGCACAGCGGGACACGCGGAGGATGTAATCCGTAGCGACTCTAACCTCGTTGAGAAGAGGGGCCAGTGGACTGTCGGAAGGCATGAGTGACCCAAGCTCCGCCAGACATATGGCTTGATATGTCTGGAGCATAGTGACCGAGCTCAGCGCACGGGCCGTGCCTGCCTGTGCCCGGTAAATCTTCTCCAGCTGCGACGCGGAGAACCTGCAGTGCTTGGATGGGAGCGTAGTGGGGCCGCCGACACCGTGGTTTTGGGCCGGGGCCAGATAGGCAGCCAGGGACGGCTCCATAGGCGGAGGATTGACCAGACCCGCTTTTTCGGCTCCATCCAGGTCCAGATACTGTCCATAGCCGGGCACCGTGACGCGGGTAGACAGCGGCTTGTTCCACGTCGAGGTTAGCTCCGCGACAAAATCAGGGAACAAGGGCAGACTATTTTTAACAGTCGTCGGCTCGGGGGGAAGGAAAAATCCCGCAAACCGCGACGGTTTCTGAGCCGGTGGGGGAGAGGGCCACTCCACCTCCAGCTTCTCGGCTGCACGGCGGTACAGCGAGAGGAAGGATGTGTCGTCCTGGTCAACCGACGCAGCAGTGGCGGCGTACTGGCCCGACGATAAAGCCTCCTGTTCATCCTCCGACAAGCCGTGCACGTCCAACCCGATGTCCAGCACGTCATCGTCATCATGGAAAGCGGCTAGCTGAAGCGGCGGCTGGCTAGCGCCCTCGGAGGGATCCGTTTCACACTCGGCTAACCCGTCAACATACTCCATTTGGTCCGCCCAGTCACCAGCAGGGACTTCGGCCAAAAACTCCTCGCCGCCGGACTCAGACGGCTGGGTCCTCGACTCGGAGAGGAGGGGGTCCTGCCGTGAAACGGTTGTCTTCCCAGCACTTTCTCCACAAACGTGACCCGCCTCCAGGGTTGAGCTCCGAGCTGGCGACCAGACGCACAAGACCCGGGCTCAATCAACGCCCTCCTAGCATGGAGGACTCCCAGACAGACGGGACACGCTTCATGCTGGTCCTTGTCGTGCAAAGAGAAGCCGCACCCCTGAGGACAGGGGCGAACAGAAGACTTCTTCTTCGCCTGTTTAGGCTTGGTGCTCATACCGAGACACGAAACCCTTCGATGAATAGTACTCGAAAATACACACGAAATTAGCGCTCCGCGGGTAGCCGATGGCTAACACCAACAGGGGCTGTTAAGCTAATCTCGCGTCGGCAGTAGCCTATAGAACAGAGCTAACTAGCAGCAGCTAGCTAACCCACTCGGTAGAGGTGTTCTTAGAGAGGTGAAGAGCGTAAGAACTGAAGAATGACTGTGGCGACGCAGGTATATATGTGCGGGCGGGGCCTCACATGCGTCACCACAGATCATCTGCCTTAAAGGCGTGAATAGAGGTTTCTTCAGTCAGGCCACGCGGGGGCGTGATATCCCATACTATACGTGTTGTACCGAGTGAATCGACTGAAAGGGAACAGGTCTAATTATTTGGTACCAGGTGTGGACCATATGGATAGATTTTTTATTCAGTTGAGGACATCCCATTATACTTCATTCTACTTAACTTAGACCTGTTGCCCTTGTTCGTGGACACATTTTTGTGCTATCTTGTGGTAGTAATAGCACAATACACTAATCCATGTAAAAACAAGATGGTAGCTATCTCTGCCAAGTCAGTCTGCAGCTGACCCCGACAAAAAAGTGGACAAGGTCCAAAACCTGATCACATTTTATGGTTGAAACTATTTATGATTAATAATTTTTGTAGTTTGATATGATCACAAATTTGACCAATTTTAGCGACAGTAACAAGCTAAGACACTGTTAATTAGGAAGTACTAGTTTGAAGACATTGGGACTTTGTTGTCATCTCGTTTGAGGACATTGGGACTTTATAATCATTGAAAATGTTTAATTTTTTGTACTTATCAGGTCCTACTGATCCCAAATAGCTGGGAGAAATTAAAAATGCACAACAAACAAAGGTTAAGGTCTCAGGAGGATTTAGTTTACAAAAACCTTTTGGCCCAAGGTCTCATCACAGGATATTTTCTAGAGCTCTCAGCCAAATCTTGTGGCCTTCATCACCACATGGAATTCACTCAGTCGTTATCGTGTGATCATGTCGTTTGGGGTGGCTGTGTCTCAGGATGATTTGATCCCTGCAATGTTCATGTAGAAGTGTCCTTGGGAAAGATACTGAACCCCAAAGGAGGCGTTTTAATGAGTGATCTCCATGACAACCGAGTAAAATCCATTGCTGCGTCCCAAATTCCATACTAGCATGCTATTTAACACACTGATAGTATTTGAGATTTTTTTAGTTCATTTGCAGCCTTAGTATGAAAACCAATAGTACGTGGCTTGTATACAGTATGCAAACACTGGACACTAAACCAGCATAAATATCCAACAATGTACTGCAGTAGTGATGACAGTGTACATAACAGACAATGTCAGACAGCTCTTTAACATCAATTACGCTACATATTGAGTGTAACTAGAAGATTTCCTTTTGTTAGGCGTAATATATGGAAGAAAAAACAAAAAACCAAGACGTTCATCTTGCTTGCTGTCAGGTATGAAAAATGCTGGTAGAGCTGAAGTTGGCACGGCTTACTATGGCTATGTGTCTTTGCCCAGCAAGGTCCCAGAGGAAAATTTTGCTGCTCACAATAGTCTTTTCTTTGTCTCATCAGAAATAAATCTTCTTATTTGGAGATGACTAAATTCTGATCTGTATCTCCTAGCCCATGAGGAGCAAAAGAATAAATCAGTTCTTTTAGCAAAATTGCAGCGTAGCGTAATTAACGTTACAGAGTATTTTTGCTGTGCTCATAGGCTCCTCAGAGGTTGCTCAACTCTGAGAACCTAAAATACACAAAGTTGAGACTGGAATTTGATCACTGAGACAGATTTATGAAACTGTGCAGGCTCATTTACAAGCCAATCAGGTTTTCTTCTGGATCTTATTGTTATCTCAAGGGCTGATTATTTCAGACAAAGATTACTGCAGTGAGAGAGAAAAAAGAGTATTTTAAGATTTTAAGATTAGACAAGAGGAAGGCTATTTCTCAGGAGCTGAATTTAAGAAGTATGAGAAAATTGTCAAAATCACATTTTGTTATATTAAGCTCGCTTACGTCTAGGAGTAATAAGCTGGACAAAGACATCTTATTTTGAATTTTCCTTTCCTCTGGGGAGGCACTCAGGGAGTGACATAATAATTATGGATCAGTGTGTCCACAAAGATTCATATCTGTTTATTCACATAAAAGAATGTTGAATGATATTGTGCACATATTGGGTATGCAATTCATACTAGTATGGGATTTTGAACGCAGTGCATGTGCTGATGAAGGCCACAAGATGTAGCTAAAATAGAAAAAATGTCCATTAAGTGACCTTTGTGCTAAGATTTTTTTTTAGCTTTTGTTAAATTAGTATTTCCAAGGTCATTAATACCCTTTTACCACCAAAATTAATGCGTATGTGCAGGTTTTTTTGAATGATGGAAAACTCAATTAAAATAAGTGATAGACTGCTTTTACATTCCCATTAGGCCAGAGCTGTGTACAAGGCTCTGCAGCTGATGAGCATGCCTTTCTGATTTTTTTGTTTTGTTTTTGGGATGGGTCATGTTCAATCCCACATATGTGCTGAAAAACAATAGATATCAGCATGAAGGCCACTGGGAAAAAAGTCATGGTTATTCATTTTTGTTAATTGTCTTTTGCTTATTCAGTCTTTCTCAAATTTGGTTGTTGAAAGATGTGTAGGTGCTGCTTGGGTAAAGACTGTATTTTGTGGCATTTCATCACTGCATCACGTCTGTAAAGGGGCTAAAAATATCGCGGGCACTCGGGTGTCATATTTCCATCACTGCCGATTGAAGCCGATCAGAGCTAAGCCAGTAAGTAGCTGTGACTGCTACAGAGTCATTTGACCCCTTTTACACTGCCAGATTTTCCGTTGGGCCCCTTTGCCGGCCAGCTGCGAGCGTTTAGACACACAGAGCCGGATTGGAGAGTTGATCCAAAGTGCCCAATTTTCTGCCTCGTAGGGTAGTCATATTGGGGGAACCCTTTTAGTTTAAACAGAGCGAGGTGGCCTTCCACAACGGGAGGGGCTGCTGATGACTTGTGGGAGGAGCTGTTGATGACGCCGCACGTGCGACCCACTGGCGGTGGATAAACAGGAAACAGCTGATAGCAGGAATTAGCGAGCAGCTAGTAGCAAGAAGGAAACACAAACCTGACAGACACTGTAAAGATGAGCAACTGGGGAGACAAGGAATTGCGCACCCTCCTTGTCCTCCTTGTCCTCGCAAACGAAGAGGCCATTGACCGTCAGATGACGGGGACAGTGAAGAACGGGCCGACTTACCAGAGAATCGCCAAAGGACTGACCAGCAGCGGCTTCCCTCCCACGTCACTGTTTACATCACACGCTGAGCTACATGTTTTGTTACTTGCTCACGTCCCCCATTGCCCTGAAAAAGGCGCATTCTGTATGAACAAAAGTAGGTAGGCGGCCAATGCCAATGCTGAAAAAAGACTGATTGGGCTTTCCTGCAAATTTGCACAATTCCTATCCAAAAATGGCTTAAGTTTTCCTATGAAATACAAAAGCTAGATGTAAGTGGGTGTGTAAATGGGCTTTATAAACCTTTAAGATTAAGTAACATTGTAGTAGCAATATACATTGTAATGTGGCACATTCTCTGTGATTTAGTCAGGAGACCTTTCATAGAGGAGGGACTAAATACCTGAGAAATAAAGGTACTTCATCACATAAAACTTTTGTAAAACAATCACAATCCTTGTCATTGATTTGCAACACTGACTGATGTCCTCTAATGCAATCATAGCTATCACTGGTAGTGAGCTGTTCTCAGAGTTCACCCCAGATCGGTTCCTCTGGGTCAGTTGACAAATCTCTTTTGTCTCACATTGTCATTTCCTCCAACCCCATGCCAAAATATCTGTGAAGTACCTGTGTGGGTGTGCAGGGCCTTTAATTGCGTTTTGGATGGTTGCTCGTGATGGGAAGCAGTCAACCAGTCTAAGATGCCTGATCAGTCTGACCTTTCGTCTTTATTGTCCTCCTTCTGTCTCCGTAGCAAGCTGTTCACCGAGTTCATCTTGAAGGTTCCTCTGGGTCGCCTGGTGAAACAGAAGCTAGACTGTCTGATTGACATCGTCCACAGTGATCTCTTCGCTCATCACGGTGAGAGCACACACACACACACACACACACACACACACACACACACACACACACACACACAAACTGTACTCACATTTATTCAGTGCATGCACCTTCATTCATGGTGCAGTAATATAGGCAATCACACACACCACCTGCCTCCTCTTGCCAGCTCTGTATGAGCTCATAGTAAAGGTCATTGGTGAGGCGTAGTGGAAATCCCTCTTGTTGTTTAAGATAGTTAAGCAATCCCACTGCTAAAATCGCCAGAGCCTGTCTGTATTAGAATATCAGTATTCCCATCTGCTTGGTCTGCTTCAAGTCTTCGCCCATCATTTCCTCTGCGTTTTACTATTTAATCCCTTTTCTATAAAGTGTGTTTCGCAGGTGTCTTTTCCTTTTCCTTGTCTCACCCCAACAGCACTCCAATATCATGCACTTTCAAACAAACTCTTTCATAGTACACATGAGCAGCGTACTGTTGTATATTTTGGCCACGTTGCAGTAACGTTAAATATGAGCAGCAGGGTTGTTGATGAGAGTCCAGTCCAGCCTCTCTGCAACCAGGCTAGCCTGTGGCGTCCTGCAGTCGGGCCCTGCTGCAATGATGGTTGAGGGGCCAAACATTTTTGCTGGAGGCAGCAGTCCTCTGAGGCCATGTTAGGTTAGGTCCTGATTTAGAGAGAGATAGAGAGAGAGAGAGAGAGAGAGAGAGAGAGACACACACACAAACAGTACTGTCCTGTGGTGGTAAATTAAATGCAAAGTTCCTAACCCAATGAAATAGCAACAGTGATTTAATGCGGCTGGCAGGGACGGCACATGCCTCAAAGCAGTCGGCTAACGTAAAACAAGTGGACAACAATTATCCACTTGCCCGGCTGCTCTCCTCCTCCACTATCAGCAACATGTTCAGTTCAGCAAGAATGTACAAAAATGAAATCATGAAATGGAATTTGGACAAGGTATGATTGATTTGTCCTAATGAAGAAATTAGTCTGATATTAAACAGTGTAAATGTCTCTGCCTGTAACCTAAAGGTTCAGTGGTTAGAATTTAGGGGGATGTATCAGCAGAAATGGGATATAATATGATAAGTATGTTTTCTTTCGTGTAAAATCACCTGAAACTAAAAATTGTAGTGTTTTTTTTTTTTTTTTTTTTTTTAACCTTAGAATGAGCCGTTGATATCTACCGAGTTGCACAGCCATGTTTCTACAGTTGCCCAGAGTGGACAAACCCAACACTGGCTCTAAATAGGGCCATTAGCATTTTCAGGTTAGCCATCATAATTAGCAGCCCCTTCTCGACAAGCCAAACACTGTTGAGAAAACACAGATTTTTAACATTAAACTGCTTTTTTCGAATGTCTTACCTGCTTTAAGTCATCAGGTCTGTTTGCTTTGGAGGGGAAGAGACCCATGGCTATAATTTTTCTCCCAGTACAAACCTCCCGAATGTCTGGATCTTAACATTAAGTTATCAGAGACAAAGGTGAGCACACATTAGCAGGTGCTGGGCTACTGGCATCAGGGAAACACTGATTCTTAACATGAAACAGCTGTATTCAGTATTTTTTCTGGCTTTAATCACCTGCTCCGTTTGTTTTGAAGAGGAAGAGACCTCTGTGGATAATTTGGCTCCCTGTAAAAATCTCCTGTTCAATTAACACTGAGGGAATCCTAACCAGGAGTTCATGCTTAGCATGTGGGAGACGTTTCAGCTGGTTGCAACCTGCAGTCCTCATGGCTGTAATGATCCAGTCCTTTCATACTTTTGCAACATAAAATCTGATTGGTGGATTTGCAGAGTTTAGTGAGTTCCTATTGAAGTGCAGTGCCCAGTGTGTGGTGCTCTGGTCATTACTATTGATCTGTTGGTGTAATTGTAGACAGGCGAGCCTCCCTGATGCTTGTGAATGGCCCTGCTGATCAGCTGGAGGACTCGTTGCCGTGATGTAGATGTAGGCTACCTGCTGGTCTGTTCTCACAACAGTTCTGCGCGCTGGTGCTTCCAGTAGTCTATTAGGTGCATGAGGGTTTTTAAACTGTGCAAAACCAGTGATGGAGAAGGCTTAACTGCCAAGTGAAATTGTCCTTTTGACATCAGCATCAAGCTGAGCTCCACTTTGGAGATGTTTATTACAGATAATGAGCAAATGACTTAGCCAGGCAGTTTTTAAAGGTAGTCTAATCAGCTGTAGTAAGTGCACATGCTCTCGGGACTCATCGTTGGCCGCATCCTGGTCCCCAGGTGGTCCCTGAAAGGTTCCCCTGACAGCCGATCCCAGAGTGAAATGTACTGGAATGTGTGCAGCAAATGACTGCCCAGCGAGAGACATCTACCTAGGTGGTCACACCTTAGCAAGGAGTTTCTAAACACCACACGCTCATCAATATGCATTGAATGTGCTCTCTGTTGGATGTGTTTTCTTTCCTGTAGGCTGCACAGTGATTAACATATTAACTGTTTCTGTGTAAAAGCACGTCTTAAATGAGTATTTTTCGGTCCCCAATGGGCTTATTTCTGCTCAGAATGTCAACTTTAGACAATAAGACGACATCCCTCTCTCCAAGGGTTTCATCTATACGTTTGAAATTGAAATGCTGTGCTGAATGTGATTGGTATGCATACGCAATTCCCTGCTGCAGATGGAAACTTAATGAACTCAGAAAAGAGGGAAGTTTTTTGTGTCTTCTTCTTTTTTTATTTCAGAGGCACAACGTTGTGTCACCTTAACTGTTTATGATATAAAAGGAGAGAGCGGGGACGGGCGCATAAATCACTTGCAAATGGGCTCATTGGAAGAGAACAAATATGTCAGCTGCTCTCCTGGTCTGTGTTAAAGGGGAAAATCACTGTAGCGTCTAAAATCTGTTTGCGCTGGAAGTTTGAGGAGCGCGCACATGGCCTGGCTTGATAGTTCCACTCTGCTTGTCCCGCTCCCCACCCTGCTACCAGTGTCTGTGTGTGTGTAAGAGTGAGTGTGCATGTATATGTACGCTCACATGTCGATGGCCATTTATGCGTCGGTGTGTGTTCCCACCTGTGTGTATTTTGAGTTTGGAGGAGGCGCAAAGGGAAAGAGGGCCCTGTAAAAACAAGGTATTAAACACACCACACAATGTTAGGCGCCCTCAGATAGGAGATTTGCTTTTGTGTTCAAACCCTGGGGGATTATGAAACACACACATATACATAAAACCATACAGTTTGGCGGATAGCTTGATGATCTGTTCCACAGCACTAAAAATATTTCCACTGTAGACATGGTTGTCACTTTGTGTCAGGGCTGGACAACACGTGACAGGGCAAACTCTTAACACCCATTACATTCCTTTTCAGGTGTTTATCAGTGAAAGTTTCATGTGGATAATAGCTGTATTGTAGAGCACCCTGTCCACAACACTGCCATCAGACATCAGAGTCTGCTCACTAATGATTTGTGGAGCGTTTTCAGGTGTTTAGTCAGAGCATTTGTCAATGCTGTAAACTCTGTCGAAGCATGTTTGGGTAGAGCCACTGAGGAGGACTGGGGTTATTGTTAATGGGGCTCTAGGGGTGGCAGAGTCGACAGGCCCAATACTTCGGTGCAAAGTGAAATATCTTGACAACCATTTGATAGACTGAGAAAAATCCTTCTAACTTTGAAATTGTGAGCTTTAATCTAGCAACACCACCTAAATTTAAGGATATTACTAGAAATGATGGTTAAATTTCCATTTAATTTGTAAAAGAATATCTATTTTATATTGCTGTGAGAGCATCAACCAATTTCTCCATCAAACAACTGTATTTACTCAAGCCCAAAAGCTTTTACAAAATACATTTGAACCCATTGTGATACTAATTTTTACTGAATAGAGCTTAGATGAAACAGCGGGGGAAAAATATGATTTATAAGATTAGAAACCCCAAGACACAAAAAGTTTGCAGTGAATCAGAGGACATTCAACATGCTTTTGAACTATATTATAAAGAACTATATAACCAACCGACCATGGTAGATATTACAACAATAGAGACTTTTCTAAGTTCACTAGATTTACCATCTATAGGAGAACAACAAAATAAAGAAATTATGGCTGAGATAACGGCAGAAGAACTGAACAAAGCCATTTCAAGATTGAAAGCTAATAAGGCTCCAGGTTCGGATGGCTATCCGTCTGAGTGGTATAAAACATTTAAACAACAGATAACACCTGTTCTGCTTAACTGTTTCAACCATATACTGAGAACAGGAGAAGCCCCCCAATCATGGAAGGAAGCAGTTATCTCTATCATCCTGAAAGAAGGGAAAGATAAAAATGAATGCAGCTCATACAGACCAATATCAGTCTTAAATGTAGACTATAAATTATTTGCTTCAATCCTATCTAGGAGACTGGAGTCCATTGTCCCGGAGCTGGTAGATTTGGACCAAGCAGGTTTTGTATTAAACAGACAGACACAGGATAATATAAGGAGAACTCTACAGGTGGTGAGTCATATTACATCAGAAACATCAGTGCAATTTTAGTCAGCCTAGATGCTGAAAAGGCATTTGACTCGTGGGTTGGGAATATTTATACAGGGTACTCGCAAGATTCGGCTTCAAAGATGGTTTTATTAAATGTATTAGAGCATTATACTTTTCTCCAACAGCCAGGATCAGGGTTAATGGACACCTGTCGCAAACTATTCATTTGGAAAGAGGGACACGCCAAGGCTGTCCCCTGAGTCCGACCTTATTCGCATTATTTATTGAACCCCTTGCTCAAGCGATTAGAGAGGACTCTGGGATAAAGGGGACTATGATTAGAGGAGAAGAACATAAGATTTGTATGTTTGGGATGATGTTTTGCTTTTATTACAAGCCCAGACTCAAGCATCCCAAAATTGATGTCCCTGCTAAAAGAATATAATTTATACTCTGGATATAAGCTTAATATCCAAAAACCCAAACTCTCACATTTAACTATATTCCCACCCAGATATTAAAGGGAAATACAATTTTAAATGGGACTACTTAAATAAAATATTTAGGAATAAACCTTACTAAAGATATGTCAAAACGTTTTGAAAGTAACTACGGCTCCATTAATAAGGAGATCAAATCTGATATTTCTAGATGGACACTCCTCCCACTGGACATGAGTAATAGAATAGAAATCATTAAAATGAATGTGTTGCCACGGCTTCTTTTTCTTTTCCAGTCTCTGCCACTAGAGGTGCCCCAAAAACAATTTGATGAGTGGAATGCCTGGATCTCGAGGTTCATTTGGAGCAGTAGAAGACCTAGGGTCCAGTTCAAGACTCTGCAGCTAAAAAAAGAGAAGGGAGGGAGAGCTTTACCATGTTTACAGGATTATTATTATTATGCTGCACAGTTGAAACCCTTAGTATACTGGTGCTCTCCAAATTGTGAATCTAAATGGAAATGCTTGGAAACTACACAGTTAAAAATTCCAATTCAATCTATTATAGGAAATAAAAACCAAGCAGAAAAATATTATAACAGTTTGAATCAATGGACTGTATTCACTCTCAAACTATGGTTTAAGGTTTTGAGGAAGTTACAAATAGAGAAACAGGCAAGAGTCTTGAATTGGATAGCATGTGATCCAGAATTTGAACCTGCTAGATTGGACGGGGGCTTTAAACAGTGGGTTAGGAGAGGATCACATCCTTTGTTCCCTCATTTCAAACAGTAAATTTCAGAGTTATGAGTCTATTTCAGCCACATTTGGACTGGAGAAGCAGGACTTCCATAGATATCTGCAAGTCAGAGACTATTATATTAAAAAATTACAAATCAAGGAGGAGAAGGAATACAATTTAATCTCTATATTTCATGAGGCTTATGAAAAGAAAGATAATAAAAAGTTGGTCTCAAGAATATACGGAAGTATCCAAGCTTCTAAAAATCATTCTCGTTTTCCATTAAACAGAAGTGGGAGAAGGAGTCAGAAACACAAATATCAGAAGAGACCTGGATAGAAATATGTGAGACACAAGCAACCACTGCAAACTCGAGATCTCTACGAGAGTTCGGCTGGAAGAATGTAGTGAGATTTTTTATAACTCCTAAAATAACAGCACTACGAACAGGCACACAGAGCCGAGGCTTTTGTTGGAGACAATGTGGAACCCCTATGGCTAACCATGTTCATGTTTTTTGGTCCTGTCCGAAAATCCAGCCATTTTGGAGGGACATATTAACCGAGATAAATAAAATTATAGGAGTGGATTTAGAATTTTCTTTTGTTGTTTTATATCTCGGCAAAATTCCGAAAATAGTCTTGCATAAGGACAGATACTTGTTGAAGATTCTTCTGGCTAGCAGTAGGAAAGCCATAACTAGAAGGTGGATGCAAGTAGATCCTCCAACATTGATCCAGTGGCATGGGATCATTCATGAAATTTACTGTATGGAGAAACTTACTTTTATTTTAAGACTCCAATTGGAGAAGTGTATGGAACGCTGGGAAAAATGGATCGAATACGCGCCTTGAAAAGTGTGACATTTGGCTATGATGTATATGTATGTACAGTATGTATGTGTAATAGAAAGCTTTGATTTTAACTGTACCGCCCATGATGATCTCATGTTCTATTTACATGTTGATAAATAAAAAGTTAAAAAAAAAAGAATAGAGCTTAGATGCATCATAATGTAACTAAATGCAGCCTCCGTTGGCCACCGTCTGCTAACAGCCAACATTAACTAGCTCTCATCCTGCTGATTTCAACACAGATATGTTGTTGACAATTTTGCATTGTCAGGGACAAAATAGATTACATCCCGTGACGCCTTGATAGTGAATCTACTGTGTCCTTTTGTCCTGAAGGCGTCCAATAAATCGGTGCATCCTGAGAGGATAATCATGATAGTCTGATATTCGGATAAATGTTCTCAATTTTGATGACCTGCCCTGTAGCAACACACCCAGGCCAGACTGTAAATGTCTCGCATAAGACACCCCAAAATAAACAGGAGAGATTGCCATGACATTTGCTAAATACAATCATGCTTACCAAAGAGTGAGTCTTTTTTGATTGTAGTGTCAACTTAACCTTTCATTTCCATGTAATATGTCTCAAAATGTAATGGGAACGTTACTTAGAAAATTGAGAGAGCAGTTTAATGATCCTCAGAGTGTGAGCCTTGTGTATTTTGATCAGTGTTACCTTAACTTTTGCACCACCCTTGGGCCAAAAAAATGAGGAAAATTGACATGTACATGTTGTTACACTTTCATGCTCATCAGAGGATAAACAACTTTCCTCTGGCACCACCCTCAGGCCAAATTTTACATATCTATCGCACACATTTCAAAGTGTTCTTTCTATTTTTCATCCTTCCATTTGTTCTGGGACAGGCTAGCCATTACAAATTATGGACAGGTGGGAAATATTTC
This sequence comes from Epinephelus fuscoguttatus, assembly GCF_011397635.1. Taxonomy (NCBI): domain Eukaryota; kingdom Metazoa; phylum Chordata; class Actinopteri; order Perciformes; family Serranidae; genus Epinephelus; species Epinephelus fuscoguttatus. The sequence goes on from NC_064771.1 coordinate 26,272,205, forward strand.
CAAAGTGGGCCCCTCATCCACACCCACCCACCATCTCTTAGCTCTAACACCAACACAGGCATTTTAAAAATAAGCTCTTGGCCATTAGCCTTGAAGTGACAGAGATGCATGCTGTGTGTCAAATTGCGTACTTCCGTTAGTACACTTCCATGTAGTATACTATGTGCACTATGTACTTATTGGCGTAATGTGCGAATTTCGACAAGGTAGTGTTGTCTCAAACCAAACACGGCTGTTGTGCACTTACCGGAAATGACGACCGCAAATTAGCTAGTTAGCAAACTAGCATTAGCATTCGCAGAACCAAATCATTACAGACTGCTGAATTAACCCAATAAACATACTGCTGGCTTATACCCGACAACAGTATAGTGGTGCTTAGTGCAAAAAACACATGTATTTGTACAATGCAGCGACGTTCACGGTCGCAGTCCTCGGCCGCTATTTCCAGTTTGAAAAGTGGTCCCTCCCCTTCCACTACGTAGCCAAGATGGCGACCATTGATGGCGAGAAGTGTCCATAGTTCCACACTCAACTTCTTGACCATTTTGAGTGCACCATCCTGGTACTCAGAGTGCACTGCATTTTCCATACTTCTCAGTGTGAACGCACTTATGCACTCAAAATATTAAGTGTAAGTACAGAAGTATGTGATTTGAGACACAGCAGCAGTCTCTAACAACCATTTCCAAATCCAGTGTTAAGGACCCATCCAGGCTGTGCTCTGTTTTGCATACATATACTCAACGTGATTACAAAACACAAAAGGTCAAGTCAGTTATTCAAAACAGAGGGAAAAAATTCTCTGAAATAAGACTGTGACAGTTGTTGTCATCCTTTTACCGAGAAAACAATGCCCCCAGATGAATGATTAGAGAATCGTAAAATCAAACATTATGGAAATGACTGCAGGGCATTAAATCAAAAGCTCAAATCATGAGTAAACAAATAGGCCTAAATTACCCTTTATCCATCACCATTTCCAAATCCAGTGTTTATAATGTGTTGATTTGTGCAATTTAGATGCTGCATATCATAGTGCACTGAGATTTATAATTCCAGGGCTGGTTGGCCATCTTTGACCTTTCGTAGGTGACTGGTATTTGTTCATTTATAAAACCATACTGGGTAAACTCCTTTCATACATTTGCACTTTGATTGAACAGAGATCTGACTGTAACTATAGACTGAGATCTCAAGATTTAGTTTTGTTTTCTGTCCCTAGTGCTTGGACTGAGCTGAGAAAGAAGGCTTTCATGTGCTCTGCTCCTCTCACTTGGAATAACCTTCAAAAAGATTTGAAACTATGTGAACTGGTCTCTCTACCTGACTCTAAAGCTCTCATAAGTACAAGGATGAATGTGTCGGTTGGTTCTTGTCATTGTGCATAGGTGTTCTAATATTCGTACATGTTATTGTATTTCTTCTGTGTTCGGCTGTAGCTTTTTGTGTGTGCTGCTGTCTTGGCCAGGTCTCCCTTGTAAAAGAGACTGTTGATCTCAATGGGACTTACCTGGTTTAATATGGGGTAAATGAAAAAAAAAAATTCCAAGACTCTTTTGAGACCCCTGTATGCGGAAGGTTTCAAATACATTCAGAAAAATGGCCACGTTTACCCTCACTGAATGTAGCCTAGATTTGGAGCACTATGTGTCCCCCCATCCCCGATGACGATGCATTGAGCATTAAGCCATCACTGGACTGCTATCAAGAATTAGTTTTACATATTAATGTCTTACAAGCATACCCCGCTGCTTCTTGATGCCTTTTTTAATTGCAGTAATAATTTATGTTTTGGAACCCACATTTAGTTCATAAACTATATCCAAGTAGAAGCTTCCCTGTAATTATTTTTGAATTAGGGCTATTAAAAGCCATCCAAACAGAGTCCAGCAGCTGTGTAAGATTTCGTAGATCGCAAGAAGAGAGTCATCATGTAATTGATGCACTAATCAATGTCTTGAGTCATTAAAAATGAAATTTGAAATTCTCCAGGAGTCTGTATTTGTGAAATTGCTAATTACTACACAATACATTCATTACCCTTTTATTACAGAGCCTCATCATGATCTCTGTGTGGGTTTATGGTTTATGGTTAATTCTAGTGATAATGATAGTGAAATGGAAAACGCTTTTGAGTCAAAGATGCTGTTTTTTGTTGGTGCGTGTAATTTCTTTAGGAAGAGGTCAGAGAACATAAAATACTGATTAGATTCATGTCTGGATACTGTTTATGAAGAGGTCACCGTAGTTCATGCTGTTCATTATGCATTACATCCTGCTGTTCATCAATTGGCCTTGAGCAGTATTGACAATTGGCAAAGCTTGTGTGTGTGCGTCTGTGCGTGTGTGTGTGTGTGTGTGTGTTTGCGTGAGAGAGAGAGAGTGTGTATTTGTTTTCATGAGTAATGAAGTTTTATTTTGTCCCAGTTGATTGGCTTATTAAAGCTGTAACATTCTCTGTGAAGCAGAGAGATTGTATTGATTGTGAATTGAAATCCGTTGCTGGCCCTTTAGTGCGGCAGTTTCTCTCCACCCTGTCATTATAAAGATTGTTATTTGAAGAGTAGTTGTCCCTGCAGGCTGCCACTGTATCGGTGATGATTTCACTCACTGCTCTTTTGTTCTCCTTCTTTTCTTTTAATATGACTTTAATATCAATACTCTGCCGTTGGGTTTGTCAGAAAGACTGTGTCAGCTCACAGCATGGGGGCACTGAGAGGTGTTTTTATTTTTAACGTCTTTTCCCTTCTTACAGAGAGGTTATCAATTTATATTCTCTCCACAAATCCAAAAGATATTCACTTAACCCCCAAACCGATCCTCTTCCATCATTTTATTGAACCAACCTAACTCCAGTATTTGTCCCCAGGCTTTAAATGTGACACCCACTCGAATACACAAATGCCTCGAAGATTGGAATCAGAGGGTTTAATAAAAAATATGATAATTTTGTGGCCGACTGCCTTAGGTTTACCTTCCATGAGAATACTCTCTGGCTTATCTCTGCTGTCCTCCATGTCCAATTGCCAGCCGAGTTCTTTACCCTCTGCATATGGAAATTTGCTTTTTAATGTTGCCGTCCACATCAGACGAACACTTTTAGGTGAATTTGGTTGCGTTAGTTGTTACTTTGACATAGTTAGCAAGAAAGTTGTTGTTCTCTGCTGCCTTTAGGTGCTATATTAGGTGCTGTGGGGACATGAAGTATGAATTATTCTCTCATCTACATCAATTTGTGAAACATGTTAATACTTTATCTTTTCAACATTACAGTGTTTGTAATGTTGACGAGTTTGACATATACAAAAGCACAACTACTGCTGTTACCAACTGAGGCACTAGGAGGTTAGGTGCTTGGTTAAATGTACAATATGTCAGTTTTGCAAGGGGTCTCTCAATTATATATATAACAAAAAGGCAGAGCAATTGCAGTCAGTATCTCATGGTTAGAATTCCTTCAGTGGAAGTTTTACGTGGGAGCTGAATTACCCACAGACGTACAAGGTGATTAAAACAGGTAAATTAAGCAGTTTAATGTTAAAAATCAGTGTTTCTCCAAAGGTGTTTGGCTGGTCGTGGAGAAGCTGCTTGCCCATCTCCAGCTCATGTCTGCTCACCTTCTTTCCCTGACTACTTAAAATCCAGAAGTTCAGGAGGTTTTTACCATGAGCTGAATTATCCGCAGAAGTCTCTTTCTCTCAAAAACAAATGGACCTGGTGATTTAAATTGGTAAAAGCAAAGAATAAAGTAGTTTTCTGTTAAAAATCAGTGTTTCTCCAATGCCGTTCGACATAGCAGGGGCTAGAGCCGAGCTGCTGCGCTTGTTTCTCTGATAGCTTAAGATCCAGACGTCTGATAACTTGTCCTTCATTGGGTTAAAGCATTTAGTATGAATGACATCAATCTGAAAAGTGTGTCGTAAAATTGTTCTCAAGACTGGATAAAAAGTCAGTTTATGACAGCTTCTGAAACACAACTACAATGCACAAAGGAGATGTGATGCCACTGAGGTGACGGCAACCAAATGACATAGACTGTGTCCTCCATCAAAATTACAGATTTATCTTGGTTTACGCATTGTAGGAAACATTTGGGATAAGTGCACAACCAAAAAATATGTTTAACATCGGCTATTTAGTCATGGAAATTGTAATGTGGAAGAGCATATATTGAATCTTTAGGGTCAAATCATCATTGAAGAGGGATCAATGAGGCCAATTTGGCAGATTTTTCACGCTGATGTTAAGACATGATGATTTGAGGTGTCTGCTCACTACATTTTTTTTCTTACCTGATATCTCAGTAGAGGTTTTTGATTGGCTGTGTTCTGAAATTGCATACTGTATGGCTTTGTTTGGCTTTCGTTCTGACATTCATGCTGTTCCAAGAGATTTTGCCACATTTAATCTAATTAATAACTGCTATCTGTACGTTGCTTTAGTTTAATCCTCTGAGCTGTGAGGAAGCCATCAACATGCTGCGTGCGTCTTCATCGACAGCGTGTTGAGAGCATATGCCGCACTGCCTCACGCGATCCATCATCTGCTCCGTGTGTTTAGTGGCGTTTTGAATGTCTGTATTTGTCCATGTCCCTGCAGATTGCCGTGAGATCCTCCTGCCGCTGATGACGGACCAGCTGAAGTTCCACCTGGAGAAGCGTGAGGAGCTAAAGGCTTGCTGCCAGCTGCTCAGTGACATCCTGGAAGTGCTCTACAGGAAGGATGTGGTGAGAAACACGACTCTCCAGCTTTTTGAACTGTTATTTCCCTCTGGGATAAATAGCGGCATAACGAGGGAATCCAGGAGTCCCTTCATAAAGCAGAAGCACATTTCCACTGTGGTTATTTTACTGAATAGCTACTAATCAGTGTGCTGTTCTTAATTTATTTTATTGCGCTGCGTGCCCTGAAAGGAGCGTGTTTTACAGCACTGTTAATTTACTAACCTGTAGAGTTGGCTGTGCTCAGTAATTCATTGCTCAGTGTGGCTAGAGGCCATCTTCAACACAAATGAATGTGCTCCAAGAACATGGTGATGAGCTCCATGGTAAAGCGGAGCCAGAGTACTTATAGCGAAGCAGTCAACATGATGATTAATCACCATCAGAGTCAATAACAGAGCCAGTTATGTAGCTATTTAAAGGTAATGATTGTTTTCCTTCATTAGTCTATGCATTGTTTTTTCAGTTCATCATTTCCAACGTCTACAGGTCCTTAAAAAGTCTTGAAATTTCTTAAGTTTTTTTGCCTTAAATCATTAAACAGTCGTAAGTTTGAATTTGTGAGGTCTTAATTGCCACTAACTTTTCCTTTTAATTTATTTTCAGTCAGCATGAGTCAAGCTTTTTCTGTCTGAAAGTCACATTTCTGATGTTACAAATCTTTTAACCGACCACTTTTTACTTTAGACTTGCATTTACCTGTTGCCAAAAACACACATTAACCTAACTCACTCTCATAACCATAAACTTACCTCTGCACAGGAGCACATATTTACTACTTACCTTTATACTTACCTGCAATGTTTGAAAAAGAAAGACATGATTTGTCCAAAAATCAGTCTAAAATCTTGTTAAAAATGATCTTAAAGGTCCTTAAAAGCCTTAAATTTAAGTGCTTGATACCTGTAGACAGTGTTGGTGAATACTTAGCAAGGTGTAATTACATTACAAAATAAATGTAGTTGTTATAAGTTAAAGTTACTGAGAGAAAATATGTTATTAAATTACAACTTTATTAAATTAGACTGTTTCCAGTGATGCAGAGGTAGCTAATACTGAGGTGGGTGTGCTACTAAGCAGATGGTTAGGTTACCACAGAGCAGGTGGGTATTGGCTTTATGGCTGACACAGCTGGTGGGTGTACTGTAAACAGCCAGAAGAAGAAGTGGGAATACCCTGTGTACATTTGTGTACCGTCCACTTCACCGCTGCCTATTTCTGGACATTTTTTTAGCTAAATTGCCCATAAAATGTCTAACATTTTTAACAGGGTAACTAGTAATCTGTAGCCTATTACATTTTAAGATAACCTTCCCAACACTGCCTGCAGACACCCTGAATTAATTTATTAGTTTATAAAGTGGCAGAAAATAGTTAAATAATTCCAATTAGAAGTTCCAGCACCCAAGGTGACCTTTTCAGATTGCTTGTTTTGTCTGACCTACCTACACTTTCCAAAATATTCAGTTTACAATTACATAAAATAAAGAAAAGCATCTGACATTTTCCCGATTAATGACTTAAACAATGAATTTTTCACTGGAGTGTACATCCTGCCCACTCAGGCATCAGTGTCAGACCTCACATGCACACTTGATAACACACGTGCGCCAGAGCACTCAGCTGCTTCACGGCCGTGTTTCATCCTCGACCATGCCCAGACTCCTGATGTCCTCCCTCAGGCCCTCATAGACTCCCCTCACCATTGATCACCACGGCCCAGCCTCCCACACTCCACTCTGCGAGGGATTATCTCCCACTTGCTCTGCCTTCACACTTCTTCTGTCTCTATCTGTGCTGCGTCTCCCTGCCTTGCTCCGTCTTTCATACCTTCTCTGCTCTGCACTCTTCCATGCACACAAAGACAAGGAAACTTGAGTGTCTAAGTTATCAAACAGCTTATACCTTATTAGAAAGGATCTAATTTTATATTTCCTTCTTAAATAGCTGGATTCTGTAAGAATCAGGACGTCATGCGCTAGGTTTGTGTGGGAAGTTTAAAAAGGCTTGGATTTTTCTCACAAAAAAAAAACAACTCTGGGAATCATGTGGGTTTTCACCAAAGATGTGCATCACACTTGGTGCGTTGGAAGGCAATATCTGTAACTCCCTCCTCAGATAGTTTATTCTCCCCAGTGCTCCTCTGCGATTGTCTGAATGTTTGTGTGTGTGTACGTGCGTGCACACACCCACGTGCACGAGTTCTTCAACCGCAGAAAGAGCTGTGTAAATTATTAAAAGTTTAGGTTGACGCTGCAGAGCTCGGTCTGCTTAGAAGACTCCCCCCACAGACAGGTAGAGACAGTGAGAAACAGCCCTGTGCTCACTCAAACTCACTAATAAAGTCCGTGGAAAATCGTCCCACTTATGACAACGGCACAACTGCCCCATGGGTGTTTTCCTCCTCCAAAAGCTGGGATTCACGATGTATAAATCATCTTGGCTGCATCAGTCATATTTGTCAGGTCTCTTAGCGCCAAATTTCCTCAAAGTATTCTCAGAGTTTCAAGTTTCGAAGAGCGTGTATTATTATTTATTGTATCTATTGATAAAGACAGACAGATTATTTGTTTTGTAGTGTCACAAAAAGCAGTGAAGGAGTCAGATTTTCAGTTAGAAGGATGCTTTGACAAATGCAAATTCACAATAGCTGTAACTACGTACACACATGCATCCATGCATTAATGCATTCACACAACGTCACAAACACCTGTCACCAGTCAAGTGATGCCTCACTATGACAACTGTTTCATGAGTTATGAAAGGGGACATGTCAAAATGGGGTGTCTGTATGTGTATTTCTGTGTGGGTGTGAGTGTGTGTCTCCCTACAAAGTTCGGTCATGCTACAGGAAGCTGTTAAGAAGTTATGCGCCTTTTTGTTATAAGCCACTCCCACTGCCACACCCTCTTTTTTGCCAGTTTGCATGACCAGTTAATCAGCTGTCCTTCGGCTCATGACCAATGTTTCCACGAAATCTTATGCAAGTCTGTGAATCCATTCGGAAGAGTTGGTGTTCTGATCGGAAACCGATTGTTATCAGTCGATATTCGTTCGTACAGTTTGAGGGGAGTCAGATGACACAAAACACACGAGACAATACATTTATCTTTGTTTTGTCTTGTACTCTGCCTACACAATCAACATGGCATCTTCACGTATACCGGCTCTTTCTCATCTGCTTTTCTTGAGGATTTGAGTCGTTTTGTCTCTGACTGGAAATGCAGAGTTGATTAGGGGAGACCGGGGTCAATTGTTACAAATTTTGGTTTTGATGTCATCACTCAAAAACCTCTTGAACCAGTGGATTTTATGTAGGCAACTTGTATCTGTGTTCTACATGTTAACAGCTATCAGTCGTTTATACAAGCAATGTTAAAGTCGCAGTATTGATAAAAGCACTCAATGTCGAATTATTACATTTGCCTCCACCTGCAGGAGCGTTTGTAATAGCATATAGGAAGCATTTTATAAACCATGACTCAACATGACTCCATGACTCGACAGTGTACAGATGCGTGTCCAAAGCTCTTCTTGTGTCATCAGACATGCTACATATGTTAAGGCAGCACAAAATAAGGCTCATGTACGTCAGCACCACTGCTGAAAAAAAATCCTTGGGGAAACCATGGGATAGGCAGTCAGTGACTGTCTCAGACTTAGTTAGATAGCTAAGTGTCGTTAGCAGTCCCTGAGCAGGCACATCAACTAAAGAAAGGTGGTGTCAAATGTTATAATTCGGATAAAGGTCCAGACAATAAATACTGCATAAAACTAAAAGCACTTTCTGTTAAAAAACATCATACAAAAGGGTAACTGAATAATAATTATAACAATATAATAATACATTTGATTTATAGAGTGCTTTTCGTCGTACTCCGAGACACCTTACAAAAGTTTAGAATGATCATAAATAGAATACACAAAAATATATAACCCCCAACATTATTCACACATTAAAAGCAGTATTTAAAAGGTGATTTTTGATTAGAAATTTGAACTGGGAGAAGTTGGTGCAGTCCTGAATGCGTTTGGGAAGAGAATTTCCAAGGGAGGGAGAAGGCTCTGTCGCCCCAGGTCCGATGCTTGGTCCTGGGTGGTGGAGTCAGGAGGTTGGCATCAGAAGAGGGGAGGCTGCGGGAAGGAGAGTGGTGGTGGAGCAGGTCAGTGAGGTAGGAAGGGGCCTGGTTATGGAGGGCTTTATGAGTGAGGAGAATTGGATCTGTTGTGGGACAGGAAGCCAGTGGAGGTTCTGGAGGACGGGGGTGATGTGATCACGGACGCAGGAATGGATGAACAAGACGAGCAGCGGAGATCTGAATGTAATGGAGTTTATTCAGAACTTTGGATGACGTACCAGAGGATGCTGTTGCAGTAGTCAATCCTGGATGTGATGAAGGCGTGGATGAGGGTTTCGGCAGCAGAGAGAGATGGGCAGAGGCGAGCTGTGTTTTTAAGGTGGGAAAAGGCAGTTCTGGTAATTTGATTGACATGTTGTTGGAAGGATAGGTTGCTGTTGAAAATACCTCCGAGGTTGCGGATGTGTGGGGAGGAATGCAGAGTGGAGTTATGAATGGTGAAGCAGAGAGCAGTGGTTTTGGTGAGGGATCTTTAGGACTTTGTGGTTAGTGGTCACATGATGGGTTATGTTTCAGACCTGATTTCAGTTGTGGAAATTTGCTGTTAGCAGTTAATGGCAGTGCACCTTGATTAGTTATGGTCCATTGTCCTATGGCTGTGGCTCAGGAGGTGGAGCATGGTGTCCACTAATTGGAGGACTGGTGGTTTGATCCCCGGCTCCTCCTGTCTGTATGTCGAAGTATCCTTGGGCAGGACACTGAACCCCAAATTGCTCCTGATGGCTGTTCCATCGGTGTGTGTGTGAACGTCCAAACTGAGTAGCAGGTGGCACCTTGTATGGTAGTGGAGTGTGTGTGACTTGGTGAATGTGACTGTAATGTAAAAGGTTTGAGCGGTAGGAAGACTAGAACGGTGCTATGCAGTTTATCATTCCATTCACAATATGTGTCATTCAGAATCTATCCTAAAACACACAGAGACATCAGTTTTGAGATTAGAAGACATATTTAAAGTCACTGTGTGTTGTGTATTTTTGCAGGGTCCCACCCAGTGGCATGTGCAGATCGTCATGGAGAAGCTCCTGAGGACAGTTAACAGGACAGTCATCTCCATGGGCCGCGACTCCCCTCACATAGTAAGTGTGTCTGCTTCTCTGCAACTGTTAGCTGTACACCCACGGCAAGCCTTCTTTTTTTCCTTCTGTTTATCACACACATAGGTACTCGTACACTTGTGCGCACACACATTCGCACGCACACTCCAATTTCGAGGCCTCTGTACCACAACCAGCTTAACTCCCACAGGCCCACTGCAACTCCAATTCCATTCCAAAGCTATCATTAAAGGTAAAGTCTACCTTGGCAGAATGCTTTCACACAACCTCAATCTAAGAGTGCCTTTGATCTGCTCATATCTTTCTCCAGCCAGTTGTTTGTGTGCTGATCTGTATGTGTGTGTTTTGCTGTTTCACAAGTTTGTTTTTTTCCACGTGTCTTTGCCTGTTTGTTTGTCTGATCCCTCATTTATTAGAACATTGCTGATGCTCTGTGCTGTAATCTAATCACACAAACCCGCGTAGCCCCTCACTGCCGTTAGCATCCTTCCCCCAGTCGCTCTCTCAGCTAGAGCTCGGTAGCAATTAACGCACTTATCAGTCATAGTATAAATATTGTGCTGTCTGCTTTATTTCCGTGGCAAAGCCTTCATCCATTTTCATGAGTCCAAAGAGTCCAATGAATGTCAACTTCGGTATTTGTTGAGTCATGAATATTAACTTTGGTATTCGTTGAGTTGTTGCATCCTGTTGACGCTTGTGTTTGTTAGAGGTGCACGTAGCCTGTGATGTGACTTTGAAAGTGAGATTCGGGTAATAAACATATATAATTTTTATGCAAGGCTTTACGATGGAGGAGATTCCTCTGAGGGCACTTAAAGGTACTTTTATAGCTCACTTAAATACAGCAGAGTGATGAGAGAGACATTTTCTCCGGACTTCAACTATGTATAGGAAAATGGGGAGTCGTATGACACTGACTCATTATATTGATGCTGTTACAGGTTGGCGTAGCATCCTTTCTCCTCCTGTCTCGGGTTATTTATCGCATGTGTGTGCGCACAGCACCCTCTCCATCTGGGGAGCAGCAGGACCCGGCGTCACCTGTTTAAATGGAAGCTTATTTGCTTTTATTACCAGTCACTGAGCCACACCAGCAGAGAGAGATTTAAAAAAAAAACCAACAGCAGCCAGAGTTATCACTCACTAATCATCCAGCGTGTGTTTGTGAGCGTGTGTGTTATGTCACCGCGGTATATCCGCAGCACTCATCCTTTGTCCTCTGTGTCCTTTCTTACTCTTGTGTTCATTCTTCTCAACGCGGGGACTCTCTATCCATTCCTTTATTCCACCTCTTCCTCTGTTTAAAGGTATTTCAGCAATGCACCAAGCTAATTGTGTAAATGGGGAGCCCTCTGTTGTGTAACAGATCGCCAGCGTGCCTCGCATTGCATAATGTAAAGCTAATGAAGCTGTGAGCTGAGCCGAAGCCTCCCTGCTGCCCCCTCTCTCCCAGCCAGCTGCCTGGAGGGGGTCTAGGACTCCCACTAACTCTCCCTCTTTGGCTCTCCAGTCTATTCATTGTTATGCCAGGGCACTGACGCTCTGCACCGTCCCGCCTGGCTCACGGTCAGAGAGTTTGAAAAGTCGGATTTGGAATAGAGATTGTACGCTGGTAGATATTTTGTCAGAACTCGGACCAGCTGCCTTTGCCTTTTTTTTTTTCCGTCTGTTATTTTTCACTGCAGCGAGGGTCTTTTGATGATGAATTTCAGCTATGGAACTTACCCACCACTTTGTTTAAAAGGCTATCAACGCTCATGAAAGCAACACAAGTAGGCCCACCTCTCTGCTGTATTATACTAAGTGCATCCATTTCAGCGCGCCCCCTGTGGCGCAGGTGAAATGGCGTTCCCTGCTTCCAGCAGTGGCTGCTGAATGGTGCAAAAACAGACCAGCCTCCTCTCTGGTTAATGAAACTGCTCTACCACTGACCTCCTGTGGCCCTTATTGTAACTATCTACTTTGTATACATGTGCTGCAGCTGCCCTCCACCTTACTTCGCTCCCTCATATACAGCTTGCTTTTATTGTCTCTACTGACCCTTACCTTTTGTCAGCTGCTAGCTGGCCACTACACTTGACATTTCTAAGCACCTGCATAATATCAGTGAGCAGGGTGTCCTTCTACCCAGTGGGAGTTTGAGGTCACATCAAAGCCCCGTCTTTTTGAAAGCACCGTCTTTTTTTACACACACACACTATAGATGATGTAGTACTTGAGGACAGAAGCTGCATTTGAAGCAGCTCCCCAAATCACTACATAATGATCAATAAGGTTGGTGTGAATTTTTAACAGCTATGAGACCCAGTTAGTGCTGCTGGAAGCGTCGTAGCTTTCTAATCAGAGGACTGTTGTTGCCGCCGCTGGGCACTGCTGCCTACTCTGCAGGCAGATTGCGCGCCGCTGCTCACACAACACCGCAGCCAACCACCAACCTTGTTCTTCTGAGTGGCAGCCTCTTACATTTAGATTTATGCATTAACGTTCTACTCTGTCTCCCGCCTCTCTCCCCCTCTCTCTTCCCTTTCCTCTCTGCTCTCTCCTGGAGGTGTTGGACACAGAATGTTGATGAGAATGATCACAGTGACGGCTTGGGGGCGTCAGTTTTTGTTGTGTGTTGTCACCACAGTGCTACGCCTGTTAGCGTCGCCACACATTTGCATTGTCGGACATCCCAGCAGGCTGCATCTTTATATTCATGTCCACCCTCATGCAGGTTGAGATGAGTCCTTGTGAATACATTTACATTAGGGTTGTAGCAGAAACATTTTCGGCTGTCCCTGCTGAAATTACCAAGTTCTACCTGTATGCCCTTGAATTTCATTTTCATTTGGTTTTAAGCTTCTGGATGAGCCCTGCAGATACACATGGGGAGGAAGCTGCAGCAGGAAAAATCAATGTGTTACACGCTTGTCTTTTGCTTTTTTGAAATTGCAACCAAACCAATGAAACAAACGTTTTTTCTCAGTCTGTCATGTTAGCCACACTGACCTTTGTATATTAAATGTCAGAATGAATATTATAAAATAATAAATTCCTGCCAGACCTGAGGATATATTGGAAACACTGCTAGACAGATGGCTTTACCTTAATGTTGTCTGAATGACCTGTTAAACTTTTTGTAGCTGTAGTTTCGAGGACAAAGTGACAACAGGTTGTGGTGATGGTCGGCTGCAGTGCCTCATGGTTATCCTGCCGATTTTCCTGCAGTGTGCAGGAGGAATGGAGTGCAAAGCTGCAGGGGAAGGACTTGTGCTATTGATTGACAGTATGTAGCTGACTGGCTATAGGGGCTGGGGCTCTTTCTTTGCTGCATGCTCTCACTGACCGAATATGTTGCAACAAAGCCATCTGGATGACGTCTATTTAGATCAGAATCCTCCCCTGTCTCCTTGGCTCTTTGTATCACTCACTGTCTTCATCCCTGTCTTTTTATCTGTTTCTGTCTAAATATTTCTCTCTGCATCTCTCTCTGTCTTCTCTCCGTCTCTCTCTCCTGCCGGCCAGACTGCTGCAGAGCTCTTACAGAAAAGACGCATAGTGAGATATGGCACTGCATCATAATGCCTCAAACGTGCACTTATCACTCACTCGCTGCACCTCTTCCCTCCTCTCCTGCGCTGGAACTTTGACTGAACATCCTCTTGGGTTTATTGACCCTGCGACAACTCATGTCAGACGTGTGCTCACTGGCAACGCTGAGTGAAAACCACAGAGACTCAGGTGGTGATGCTCGTCACCTTCAAACCGCAGCCCTCTGCGGTTAAAGGGTGTAAGAATGCAAGATGTGAAGCTGAACTGGGTGTCTTGTTTGTGCCGCTGGTACTGTGCTGTAAACATCCACCTGAGGGAAGCCCTGTGGAGATGGCCCTGCCACGGGTGAGAGGACAGGGGGCAACGTTGCCCTCGAGCAACATTGGTTCCTGCAGTTTTATGCATTCATGTGAGGGTGACTCTGCGTCCATGGGGCATTTACTCAGAGTTTTGTCCTCAGTTTACCTCATGATTTCACCTCATTGCTGGTCTGCGCCAACATCAGACAGCTGGCGTTAAAGTAAGGTTGGTAAGGGCAAGAACTGTGCTGTGATTGTAAGCTTTAGATCAGAAGCAGGTTCTAAGGCAGGTTGACTGCGTGCACCAGAAGCCCTTTGCTGCTTATCCCTCTGTTGTATTCTGCTCTCGTTTTGTGCCACCCCACTACATCAAAGAGATGCAGGCCTGATTTAAGGTGGATTTTTAACCGTATCTCCTGGATTTCATCACATAAGATTGTAGAGTTGATTGTTTTGCATACAGAATTCTCAAACTAAGCCTAAGTGGAATCTTAAATTGCAGAGTTGTTTCACCCAAAAGTACAAAGTAATGCAGGTCCTCACTTCCTGACAGTTGTGTTCATCCAAGCATTGTGTTTGCCCAAGTTTTGAGATATTTGTTTCTGAGTTTTTTGCTCATTGAAATAGAGGTGAATGACATTTCACTTGTGGTACACACAGCATTGGAAAAAAAAACATTGATGGCTGACACAAAAAAGGCGAATGGCCCTTTCTGTGACCGGTGTTTGGTTTGTCCATTGTGGACAAGGACAAGCTCCCTATGTAGATATAAACGTCTCGTTCTTATTTTCGGGTGATTATACACTAAAGGAAACATACTTGTTATGTTATATTCCATACCATACGTACTGACCGGACCTTTAGCTGCTAGATCATCAGAGGCAAGTGATAATTTTTTAAATTTTTTTTTACTCTTGTGAACTGACCCTTTAACTGCCCTGATTGAATTAACAACCTACTATGCTACGCAAATGATACTCAGTCTTCTCCAGACTTTGAGAGCTCTGTAGATGTCTGTTTTTATTTTTCATATTTTGCATATTAAATATCTTTATTTTTTCTTTCTTTTTAAAAAAAACAGTATAAAATACACAGTATTGCACATATTAAATCAATTGCACTTCTTTAAGGTACAGATAAACATCTAGTTCTCTCTTGATGCTACAGCATAACTACTGAAAGAAACCTACTCGGCATGTACAAGAGTGGAGGTGTGAATCACATGTAGCCAACAGAAAGCAGCATGTTGGAGCTTGTGAGGGTAAAACCAGTGACCTCTTGCAGTTTGCAAGGTGTTGTTGTGACAGTAGATAAAGATTCTTCTTTGATGCCCTTGAAACCACTTTGGCGCATTTCCTGTCTTTTGGGGCAGTGTTTTTGGCTTTCAGAGTGACTTCGGTTTTATGCTCCTGCAGGCATATTGTTTTCTTTTAGTTACTGGCTGCTTTCCCACTAATTTAAATGGTATTAGCCCTATTTGATGCTATACAACATATTTATATATAGTAAATGCAAATATTATTTTGGCTGTACATAGTCTTTGAACCCTGTATGGAGTTACTACATGAGCTTTTACTTTACAGTCGACTAGATGGGAAGCAATGAGCAGGAGCTAGTAATAATTTAAAAAAAAAAAATTGGAGAAAAACTAAATGAAAAAAAAGCAATTTTCATCATTCTCTTTAAAAATTGTTTCTTTAAAAGCTAGAAAATATCCTGCAAAATCCGAGGGTTGTAAAAAGCATGCAAGGCTACACGCCTGCCACCCTGCACTGTAGAAGCCCTGGTTGTGATCAGAAGTGGCACATTCAGTCTCTCTGGCTTGGTTTCAGTAGCTAACGGAGTAGCTGATGCAGGATACTGCAGCAATACAATCACAGCTATCTTCTGTTACCCCTCACATGTGCTAAGAACCAACATTATTTAATATACTTGGTTTCATGACTGGGTAAAAAAAGGATCTTTAAAGGAATACTTCATTCCTCCAAATGGCCGTTTGTATATCAGCTCCTCATCCTGTGTTAAGTTGAATTCGTGAAGAAAATACTGTTTTTCTCATACGTCTCTGGTGAACGAAGAATCAGAAACACGAGAAAATTCTCGATGAACTGAAGTCAATGGGGTTCACGTTCAACAGCAGCAAAAGCATATGAAAACATCTGTTTTCAAACTCTCACATAACTCGTGCAGTACAATCCAAGTCTCATTTTTTCCAGTCGCATGCCAAGTACTTCCCAAACACAGGAATTTTCACTGAAGCTGTAGTATTTAAAACTGAGCTGAAAGTGAAAGTTATCTGTGCTCTCTTCAGAAACTGTGATTTTACCCCCCTGGTCTACAGCTGCCAGTCAGTTAGCTGTCAGTTAGTTTGTGTGAATTTGGTGTTTTAAAGGGTTAGTTCAGATTCACCAGTCACACAATAACACAAACAATCTTCTCTTCAAATTAATGTTTTCGCCAATAAAGTCTAGATTTGAAGGGAGCATCGAATAATTTCACTTTCAGTTCAGTTCCGCGTCAGAAAGGGCTGTCTGTTTGGGAAGCACTGAGCATATGACTGGATAAATGAGACTTGGATTATACTGCATGACTAATGTGACAGTTTGTAAATGGATGTTTTCATATAGTTTTGCTGTTGTTAAAAGTGACCCCCTGTTGTTTCTTTTCATCAAGAATTTTCTCTGGTTTTGGATTCTTCATTCATTGAGGAGGTATGCAAGAAAATTCAACATAACATGGGGTGAATAATTGATACACGAATGATCATTTCGGTGGTTAAGTATTCCTTTAAACTTAATTTTCTATGTGTTGATCCACAACTCTCTCTAGTTTACACTGATGAAGTTTTTAAGTATGGACTTATTTTGGGGTATTGGGTTTCGATCACCATTTTCACTGTGAGGTTAGTCAGAACTAAGTTTGATGTATGAAAAGGAATTAAGAATCATTGATTGCCCCTCCTTTGCAGTGTAGTTTTTGAAATGCACAGCCCCTCTTCACTGCAGCTCAAATAACTATATCCCACTAAACCTTAAAGTGAATGTATATAGATATATATATATATATATTTATATAGAAAAAAGTACATTGATGTCTAACTTTGCAAATGTTATTAAGAAAATAAGTGTTATTTATTCATTCTTTACTTCAAAGTCAGTTGATTCAAGGAGACATTTTAGAGATGGATAGAAAGTTGATCATATAACTCCATTAAACATCTCTGACTTCTTTGTCCTTTAGGTCTCTTCTTTAGATATTATGAAAGTCTTCAATCTGTCATGGTTAGTAGGTGATCTACATGTGAGAGTTAATACTCAAAATAGTTCTTTTTAATTACTCTGGAGAAAAATGTATCCTGAACAGTGTTAATTGTGCTTTGCAGTATGGTGATATGCTGTTGATGTAGACCTCAGCGCATCATGGTTGAGTTGCCAACCTCTCCTGGAGGCTGGGAAGAAAAGTCCCAACTGCTGAATAGAAATGCGACCGTCACTGAACCATTATCACAGAACAGGACCCCGTAGACGTCAGCTAGAAAAATATATGCAAATAGACAGAGGGAAATCAAATTTCGTCTTCTCACCTTGCTGATCTCCAAATATGTCGCCCTGGTGTAATTTCACACCCTGTTTGAAGAAATTAGTTCAAAATAACTCTGAATCCATTTTTGGTAAGCATGACATTACAGAATTTTCCGTGGAATCCACACTTGTGTCCCGTTACACATCCTGTCATCTTCTGAGAAAGGCTCAGTATCCAGTGGTGGAGCTCTCCGTCAATACTGGTCACCAGGTCTACAAAAAGCCAAGGGAGATGTGATAAAACTGAAGACGATGGATAACCCAAACAAATATGGACGACCAGACGGATGCATAAATCCTGTGCATCCGTAGTGCGGGTGAGGAGACAGTCTTGTGTGTTTCAGAGGAACCAAAGTTTCCAGCGAGCGTGCTTCTTGGAGTCAGCTTTGGACTTGCGTTTAGGGGTGGAGGTGAAGGCCTCCTGGGGGTAAGGCAGGGAGGGGAAGTGGCCTTCCTCCGTAGGGCAAAGCCTCTTCATCAGCGGCTGCAGCTTGTCCTCCTGCTGCTTGAAGTCCAGCTCCACACTGCGGCAAAGAAACAGAGACACACACAATCAGCTCAAACACTATCTGTGTGCAGGTATTAACACCAGGTACTATTACAGTGCGAGGTAGGCATAATCTATCATATATTTTATTGCATTTTTTCAGTAGAAAGCCTCCCTGTGTTCTCATTTTGTTTTTACTGCTTGCTTTATAAATTTGCTGCTGTTAACGCAGCCCAGTCTTCACATGAGCTAGGATAATCCCTGCCATTTCCAGGAAGACTCTTATTGTGAAACATTTGCAGCATTGATCAGAGTGAACCATTAGAGGGTAATAACTGCATTTCCCTTATTTTCACAGCAATGAAAATTTTATGTTGAACAGCCTTAATTTCTTTGAACAGGTTGCAAACCTGGCCGTTATTCACAAAGACTGGCTCTAATTCCAGAGATTTTACCCTGCGTATTCTTCCTTCAACGCCACTGAAACCACTCAGGTTTCTCTCCCCTTCACGCTTCTTTTAATCTTGACATGTTTTGACTGCCACACGCTCCCTCTAACCATATTAAGCGTCTACGTTTTGGCCTGTCCTCATTGACCCCTGCACAGGCATCTGTCACAGCATTGCTCAGCCTGGTACAGCGACCTACATTTCTTGCTCACTCAATCCTCATTTCCCAGTAAAACCTCCCAATTTAGATTGTCTTTGATTGCATCTGGTTGCCCACTTTGGCTGCAGCTGCTGCCGCTGTTGTAGTATTTGTTATTTGCATTCTTACCATGATTCATAAAGCCAGAGGGAAGCCCATTAGTATTTTTCCCACTGAGAAGTGCTGGGTCACTGGAGGGGGTGTTGAACCGAAGATCATTTGCTTTGCTAAAACTGAGATCAGAGCCTGGGTATTGATGCGAGCCTTTTAGGACTTTAGTTGATATCATGTTGCTTTGGTCCACTGCACAATATTACATCAGCAATAGGTAATTGAGATGCAGAACAAATTAATTTGTGAGATTTTTGTGCACAAACAGAGTCTTTTCCTTCTTAGTATACTCCACGTTTCCCCAGGGTGCTAGGGGATTTATCTGGACCAGCCATCATTGTAATCCCACGCCCGCGCACATCTGACTACTAGGTTCTGTTAAGTGAAACTCAGATTACAGCCTCAGCTGTGGTAAGTGTAGAGGGGCTTTAATCTGCTAAAGCCTCCTCCAGCCACCAGCCTGAGTCGGGCTGGTGGGGACTCTGACTTACATAATGGCAGCAGGATTCACTTCATGAATACTGCAGTTTGCCTGGCTAGAGGCTTCCGTTTACCATTGTGAGAGATTATGCAATGTCAAGGTGAGCTCGGTTGGCTGCCTGCTCTGATTGAAAAACAAGGCATCTGTAATAATTGCCTGTTGCTACATGAGACATCTTTTTTTTGAAAGACTTTAGAAGAGTGACTATTTTCAAAATCCACATTGAATAGAATCTCAACACAAAGTGCTTTGGTTTTTATGATATACGTTGATGTCTGGCATTGATTACAACAGATCAGATATAAATGTGGGTGTCTGACAGTGACTCAAGTGAATGTTGGGTGCTGAACCAGACACTCAGCACTTTGCATTTGTTCGACTCAGGCCTTTACATGGGGCCAAGAACACTGCAGCTATTAGCAATAAATCACAGGCTGTTAATTACACTGGTATAAACCCACTTCTCTTTGTGTGAAGTCTGTTAGAGTCTGTGTGTGCATGCGCAAACAGCTCCATGTGTGTACCATTAAGTTAGGCAGGGTTCACTTCCAACCTATTTTGTGCACTTTAAAGCGGCATTATTCAAGAAACGGTATTTTTGTGATCTGGCGTAAAAACAAATTGCGCCTGCAGGTTGCAAACTGTTCCTATGGTCCTGATCTAAGCTGTAGTGATGCGTCTCACAGCCAACCAAAAACAACAACAATCTGACTGTGTAAGTCCCTGCCAGTGTTATTTTTGAAAGATTGCGATGTAGGCTGAAACCTTGCTGGTGTCGTTTCGTGCATTTTTCGTCAAGGTGAAGGATTTAACACAACATCAAAAACCAAAGAACCCTTTCAACCGGTGAAGTAAATTTACAGGATTTTGCACAAACATGACTCTACGTTTTATTTAAGGTGACACTGGAGATGAAAAATGACATAACAAAAAGAACAACAAAAAAGATTGACAGAAAATTTTAGGTTTGCTGAAGTACTTCTCGTGTTTCCAGCCCATATACATGCTTTGCTAAGCGTTTTAATGTGACTTTCGGCGTCCCAGAAAACAACAAAACTCAGTGAGACAGGCATGACACCAATAAGGTTACAGCCTACATTGCAATCTTTCATAAACAACACTGACAGAGATGTACACTCGCGAATTGTTGTTATTATCCATTGGCTGTGACAGATCACTACAGCCCACATCAGGACGATATGAACAGTTTGCAACTCTGCATTAGTTTGTTAGTTTACTCTCGTCCGGCCTTTTGCTTACTCACACTCTCTTTTGCTCTTATTTGCTTCCTATGTCAACATCCTCTTTGATCTCACACATACAGATGAAGCATTTGACAAAATAAAACGAAAAGCAGTACCAAACAGCCAAGCTAGTTAGTGCCGTAAAGCACTTCTCCCGGGAGATCCTACCTGCTCACCAAAGTTACATCCTAAAGAATAGGTGTTTAGACGCAGTGGGAATGATGTGCCATTCTCCCTGTTACAAGTCAGTGTGTCAAATGATTTTGAAGCTGTTAATACTAGGTTACGCCTGGTACACCTCCTGTTAGAGGTGTTCAGGGCACGTCCTTCTGGTAGGAGGCCCTGGGGCAGACCCAGAACACACTGGAGTGATTACATATCTCATCTGGCCTGGGAACTGGAAAGCGTTGCTAGGAAGAGGGACGTTTGGGGTGCTTTGCTTGGCCTGCTGCCCCCATGAACTAGCCTTGGATAAGTGGATGAAAATGGATGGATGGATAGAAAACCAGGGTAAAAATTTCCTATTGTTGCATTAACAAGCTTAGTTTCCTTGTTTGGTTTGATTCAGGGTCCGATGAGAATGCTGTCATTGAAACAACCAAACAAACAACATCTTCTTCTCATCTCAACAATGAATAAGTTAGTTGACAATCCAGGTGACTCCATTAGTTTACAAATCTTGTTTCAGTTGTGAACCAAGATTTGTAAATATGTGTGAACCTGGAATGGACTTTAACCAAAATGCAACTGTGAATCCTTTGCAGTTCTGTTTGGTTTGCAGTTCTTGGACCGAATGTTTAGCCCTGTTCACGAAAAGTCTGTGTTTTGTTTGGCTGTGAATCACTTTTGACGCTTGGGAAAAGACATTTGTCTTGAGGTGTCTTGACCAATTCATGCCATGATAATGATTCACTACTGCAGCTCTCTTCACTCAAACTTTTCAAAATCTTTCTGGCATACAACTGGTTCAGAATTCAGCAGCCAGGCTCTTAGCAGGTGCCAGGGATAGAGACTGTATTACTCATACTTTGTTTTGTTTTGTTTTGTTTTAACCCTGCACTGGTCTCCAGCTCTGCCAATAAGCTTCTATCATTTCCGAAAACCTACCTTATTTTGCGGGGTGATTGAGCTGTAGCAGACAGAGTTGGCCTTGTAACAGTCTTCTGCCTTCTGCTGTAAGAATGCTTTTACTTTATCTTGTATAATTTTTCCTGATTGTTTTATTCAGTCCATTAGGATTTTATCTTTTCAGTGTCTTATGATTTCTTATATTGACGCTCTCTAACTGTTGATTTTATTTGTCTTACTATCTATAAAAACACTTTGATAACAGTTCTAGATTTTTTTTTCCTTTGGTCAGGCTCAAGGGAACCAAACTAACGCGTGAACGCAGCTCACTGCGTCACAATGTGTAATACTGTATGATCATGTCTTCTGAAGTCGAACTCAAGCTCAAATATGAAGCGTAAGTCATGGGCTATGAAATTAACAGGCTCTTGCAGCGCAAATAACTGTAGTAAAACAGCATCAAAGGATTCTGTGATCAATGACTGTGTGTTTGTCAGAGTCTAATGAGTGTGTGGTGGTGTCATAGTCTAGGTGAAGCAGTACGCTGAGTATTTCATTATTGCGCCTTTTTCTTCTCTTTTAAAACCTTCAATTAAGCGTGTGTAAAGGCACAGAGAGACGGAACTCTCTGCCTTTTCTTTTGGGTATCTTTGGGGAAGTGCAGTAGCTTAATGCTGCGTCAATCTTGTTGGATATGTTTCTCAAAAACCCATACACAAATAGACAGAGCCGCTCTAACACTGACAGGATTTTCCCTGCTCTTCGATGTAAGCCTCAAATATTGCTAAGGCTGTTGTTGCTGTGCATCCATGGCTGGAGGTTATTGCCCTGCATGGACACATAGCCATTTAAGCTGATTAAAAAAACAAGTATTGTTTTTATTGGTACAATCAGCAGATGTGCTTTCAGTTTATGCTCTGAGGGTATTCTGCGCATGATCAGTGCAGTTTGTGTGTGTGTGTGTGTGTGTGTGTGTGTGTGTGTGTGTGTGTGTGTGTGTGTGTGTACACCCAACAATATATGGTTATTTAAGATTATTGGATTTTTTGCCTTTCTTACTTAAAACTTACACATCTGCCGTGCAGTAGATATTATTATTCACCTGTTTCCCATTCAACCTTACTCTTTTTAATCTTAGCGATGCTTGAAAAACATCAAATATTATATATCAAGGTCGTCAAATAAAGAAAGAAAAAAAATTGAATGGAAGAATAACTCAAAAAAGGCTGTATACAGCTCTGTCTCGGTCTCATTTTTGTGAACACAATATGTTGGGGACACATCAAGAGAATGTATTAAAATTTGGCACAAACGTCCACTTGGACTCAAGAATGAACTAATTAAGTTTGGTGGTCGAAGTTCAAGGTCACTGTGACTTCACAAAACCAGTTTTGGACACAACTCAAGAATTCATACCCTAAGTATGACAAAATTTCACACAAATATGTAATTGGATAAAGTGATAAAATTTTATATTCAAAAGGTCAAAGGTCATTTTCACTGCGACATCACAGTCTTCTGCAAAACACTTTTATGGCCATTATTCAACGCAGTAACTCAGGAACAGAAGGGAAGATACTGAAATGGTGACACTAATCTTGGAACTGTGCTGCTCATATAAATCTTCTCTGCTTCTGGTTTGAAGATGTGTGAAGCATCCAGGCTTTAGAATTTGTAGCTTATTTGCAGCAGCATCCATATCTCAAGCGTTGTCTACTGTCATGGCTACATATAAGCCTGGACAGACATGGATGTATACTGTAACTTGAGTGGTTGGTGGAGGCATATGACAATGAGATAGTAATTCTTGTTTCACATATCAAATAGTTGTTTAGGCTTAAAGAAACATCACTGTTGCAGTGGACGTTTCGCTAAGCCCCACCCCTTTGTGATGGTCCAACAAGCTGTCACAGTATAGAGCCCACACTGTAAATAACTGCACTCCCTGAGGAAATATTATCATAATTTTGGAAAAATGAAAGAGTGATTCCAGAGAGAAGCAGACAGAGGGGTCTCCAGTCTGTGTTTGAAGGATATATCCAGAATGTCAAACTGACTCAGCAGCAACAACAGGTTAAAGAGACAAAGACAGTTAGAAGCCACACAATACAATGAATATAAAGGGAAACTTTGCTGATATTGAACCAGCTGTGTGACATCACAGAGATCACACAGATGAACGGTGTTTGGCTTCACCTCTGTACCACTGCCAGCACCCAGACCTCCACTGTGGGACAGGCAGGGATCTCTGGGGGAGTCAAACAACTTTCATGTAATGAGACACAGCTGGTTGAATATGAGCAAAGTTCTTGTACAGCAGGGTCGGTCTTTTTTTCACTGTTATAATTATTACAAAGCAAAAGCAGCATGTGTATACATTCAGTAGGCTATATCTTCAGTAGCTAGCTAGCTAACCCTACACTTTTCAGGGTTTGATTTTGGTTTTGGAACAGAGAAGAAACGTATATCTTTTTCCAACCTCTCCAGGTAACGAGTATCATTAATACACGACGTGCCCCAGGCACAACATTTAGCTCCAAATCCACAAAACCAGCCTGAAAATGAAGGAAATCTGAAACGAATGGAGCACAGCTGTGTTGTTGTGGGACCCTGGTCTGAGCCGGCCTGATGCTACGTTATGATTGGCCAGTCTGTGTCTGGGGGTGGGCCTAAGTGAAAGGTCAATATAGACCCAATCTCCGGTACGTCTGTAGCAGTGATGAATTTGAACCTCACCTGTAGAGCCAGATCTTGAGTAAATGGCAGTGACCAGGGATTAACCTGAGAGAGCAGTCTTGAATTGATGGTTCAAAAAACATTGTGAACATTGCAAATTTGAATATGTGCTCCTTTGACCTTTGATGCATGTCAGTCCCTCCGTCTCTGCCATGCTCCTTGTCAGATCCCATGCTACACTGGCCCAGTCAAACACAAATGTCATGACATGATTCTCAAAAGATAAAATCTGATCTGAGCTCATATGTAGAAACCCTGTTTGTGCTTCTCAGTTTCTAGTCTATATTTAACATGTTTACATGCCTCCTCTGACGCATGTTTAAGCATCTACACTGTTTATCCCACTTGATACCATGTATGTGCTGTCAGACTATGAATCATAATTCAGCTACAATCATTTAAGTGCCCTAGTTCACATGCTACCTGTATTAGTGCTTTATCACAGTATTTTTCAGGCTTATTAAAGCTCTATAGCTGGATTGTAGTCAGACTAAATCCTTAAACACCCGCTCTCAAGGATCCTCTGTGTACATATTTAAACAACCTGTAGATTTCTGATGCTCAGAGCACAACTGTGGTCCTGCTAGCTGTTTATTTAATCTTAGCTGGCATTATTTTTGTGCAGCACTTTAATTAAATTTGCTACTCTTATCAAAAGCACAGCTTTCAATCTGCCAGGACCTCATACAAAGATGAGGTAAAGTGGCCTGTGGCTTGGGAATAGCATGGCAAAAAAAAAAACAAACCAAAAAACTTAAATGTCATGGAAAAGGAAAAAAAAAAAAATCTGCATAACTTCATTTGGAAAAAAAAAAGGCAGAGTGAAAAGATAATCATCTCATCTTTGAAACATACTCCAAAGGCCTTTTAATGAAAAATGTATTAGTCTCTACCCGGCCCAGTTATCAGCATCTCCTTATGAAACTGTCACCGTCCCTGCTGCGTCGCTCCACATTCTGATTTTTTGCTGAAAGCGGATTTTGTTGGCATTTTCCTGTCCCCTAGCTGCTGCTCCCCTGAGTGGGTTGTTGGATCGGAACAAATTGAAGACGGCACTTTGGACCTTGTCAGTCTTTAACCTCTCTTCCCCACTTGTTCTGACTCCTGCTTTGTCTCTGTCTCACTCTTTTCCTGTCATGTCCCCGCTCTCCAATAAGAGTATATACAAGAAAAAAAAAAACTCACTCGTCGACGTAACACACCTCTCACCTGCCCTTTCCCCCACTTAAAACATCCGTGAGTCTTTATCTCACGTCGTCACCTTCATCCTCTCTCTGTCTCCCTGTTCCACATTCCCACCTTGCCTTCCTTTCTGTCGCCTTATCTTCCCCCGGGTGTGAATGTGCTCCCCCTGACTGTCCTCACTGTCCCTTCACACTGTCTGTCCTGCCGAGGATCACTTTTGTAGCTATGGTAACCAGCTTGCCACCATGTTGGAAAACATCATTATGTTTGCACATAAAGAGATATCTTCCCCCGGCAGAGTCGTGCGGCAGGACAGCCTCGCCGCTCAGTAATTTCCATATGTTATAATGTAATCAGCTCTTCAGCCTTTAGCAACGCTTAATTGATTTTCATAGCCTTGCACAATAGATTGGAGATTTTTTTTCCCCTCCTTTTAAATACCCATTCCTTTGTCGTCTTCTTTTCTATTCTATTATTTGCACTGCGCAGTGTTATTCAAAGAATGTTTTACCATCAGATAGTGAGTTTAATGATCAGCTGTTGCCGGATTAATCGCAGGACATGCAAGCTAATGACAAAATTGGACTGATGGGAAATAACTATAGTCCATTGTGAGCAATGATACCCAGTGGTGGGGACCTCCCTGATCGCCTTCCTTAATCACAACCACTTAAATCTATCTCCCTGTTTGATCAGCACATTAGCCCATATAAATGCAATGTGAGGAAAATGAGATTACAGGGTTTCTGCGTCAAGACACATCCTGACTTAATGCCTGTGGTTTTGAAATAAGTGGAATGCATTTCAAATCCCCGGCTTTTTCGCACCATCCTGTCTGTCTCATTTTCCTCCCATCCAGTCTCTCTGTGTTTGTCTCTCATGCTTACTCTCTGACTTTTCTTTCATTTTTTTCCCCCCATTCTTCTCCACCTTTCTCAGTAGCAGATATTACATCACCTGGCAAGATGGAATGAATTGCAATAATCTTTTCATCCCATTCTCTCCTATTCTGTTTCAATGTCATGAGCATTGTATTAAGAATCGGATCCCCGAGTTCATTTGAACACACACTGTTAGCCGTTTGGAAGAGATAACGTGTTCAGGAGAAACATTGAGACAGAGAGAAAGTTACTGAGGGAGGATAAAAGAAAGACAGATTGAGTTCAAGATGGTTCAGAATGAGCAAAGTGGGACGGGACAAGGACAAGAGACTACAGCGCTTTGTGTATTGTGTTTAAAGTCCGTTCCCATAGGCCACAGCACTGTATTGATTTGGTGCTGTTGTTATGCTAAAGACAGGCTCTGAGATGATGCCATACACTCTTGGGCAAATTGATTATACTGAAGAGTGCATGGCTGGCTCCTCAGTGGGCTGCGTTAAAATGATTTATGGACCCATATGTCCAGTCCGGTCTTGAGACCAGCTACATCATAAACATGAGCATTAGGGTTTTGACCATGGCACAAAGGCAAGAACATGCTACCAAAAAGAGCAAAAAATCCTAATAAATATCATAGACCGCTATTCTTCCCACATACAGTGTGCGTTCCTTCACAGCTCTGCTTCCTATCCTGTGTTCCTCCACCTCCAGAGAGGTTGTTTTCATGGAGATCTAAGTAATTAGATTGCCATTTAATCCTCCTGCCTGTGTGAATACAACTGCTATATTTGATTCTGTGTCCAATCAACACAATTTACCATGCCAAGCGAGTCTCTTAAAGGAGAACTTGGGTCAATTTAACAGATTTCAAACATCTCACTTCGAAATTTCTGCCCTTTATCAAGTTGAAACCTTGCCAGGCGCCGGCGAGCTTTGTCAAAAACGAGCCTTCTGTTTTGTATCGAGTTTCTGTTTTTCCGTACTTCCTGCACTGATGAAGCGTTTCAATTGATTGTGGCAGATCTGGGGAGCTGAATGTGGAGATTTGATGTTAATATAGCACCTGTGCAAAGACAGTTGTCATTTAGTGCATTTACATGGACATAATTAACCCGTTTATGAGGCTTATCCAGGGTGTGATCATATTTGGGATATGGTGTTTCCGTGGGTTATTCATATTCCCAGTATACATGAAAGATACCAGCAACCTGGTAACTGATCACTTCAATCTATTTGTGCAAGCACCTGTGATGTTTACATAAACAAACCAGCAGTAGGAGATTACTGAAAAATGACAATTTAACTCCTAATTTCTTCTCTGCTCCGATTGACAACAGCTGTCTGCCCAGGGCGCCGACCACCATTTCTCTCAACCGCACACACATGTTCAAACACATGAACAGGATACTCCAAAAACCTGATCATAAACCCATTACTCATGTCCATGTAAACACACTCATTGTAGAATCAAGTATGACCACGTCAAGATAAATCGGACCTGTCTTCGTGCATGACACCTTTATATAACACTCTTACAGTTTCTCTCCGGGGATTTTAAAGTGAAGGTAAGAGAAATCAAGATAAGACTTATAGTTGGACCTCTGACTGATACGTATGTATAATTGGCTCATATTCAAATGGGCACATTTTATCATAGCTTTTATCGCAGCACCCTGCATTTAGCATATTTTAAACCCTCAGTGGGAATTCAGGTCATGGTGATATATAAATGAAACACCTTCCCCAACACACCAGTGATGAGTATAGGTACACTCTGAGCTGCCAAGATATCTTGACAAAAAGAGCCGTAGAATGTAATTACTGATATTTTTTGATTTCAGACGCGTTATCACACTGCGGTCTGTGCTCACAGATTCAGAGGGATGGTTAGCGAGCGTCTCTAAAGTCTGCAGAGGCTGGCACAGCAGGGCAAGCACAGTTGGTCTTTACTCAGGCAGGCAGAGCGGAGATGGAGGATAGGTAGACCAGAGTGAGCGGGGCCTTCTTGTCCCCAGGGGCCAAATCACATTAAACATGGTGCAGACTAATTTATAATACCAGGCAAGCTCCCGTCTCAGCAGTCTGTCCTGTCATCCAATCCTTTAACCCTGCACACATACCCATGTTGTGCTCTTCCAGTGTCCTTCACATCATGTGCCATAACTCAGCTCACCTCACTTTATCTTGCTGTCATTGAATTGTTGTAAAAAGCAACCGTTCTTGTTGTCCCCCCCACGGCCATGCGGGGGTCCTGCCGCAATTTAAACACACTCGGCTTTAAGACACGATGCACCTTCCTCAGCTCAAACATCAGAGGGAACAGAGCTGCGCCCTGCTCCTTCATTTTCAGGAGCCGACTGAAGTTTGGCCAGAGGCTTATCAGTTATTGAGAGCAGTAGATAGAAAATGATTCAAATGGTTCTTCAGAGGCAAAATGCCGACTGAGTGGAACAGCAGTGTCCACTAAAAACAGTTTTATTGATCGCCTCTCACCCTCCTACTCTTTAAATCTCTTTTCTTTCTCATATTTTCCCGCCTCCTGTTGTTTTTTGACTGTTGGAATTACACTTTTTTCTAAGCACCAAACAGAAAAACAGCCGGACACTCATGCACATATGCACGTTAAGGTTGTGTCATGCAATTCTAACTGTGAGCAAAGGGCCCTCATGGGGCTGCAGGCTGTCAGTCTCGCTGTGTATCACAGAGGAAGGCTCACGCCTGACAGAGCTGTTAGGACCTGCGAGGCTATGTTGGGAGGTCAGGGCCACTGACTGTGAACTTGATCCCACACTCAGTTTCACAACAGGGCTGTAAGTGGTTGTTTTTGTTATATGATTATTCTATGGATTCCACACATGACTCCAGGGAAGTTCACCACTTCAGTCCAGACTGAAATATCTTAACAACTATTGGTTGGTTTGTCATGAAATTTTGTACAGGCATTCATTATGCCTAAAGGATGCATTCTTATAACTTTGGTGATCCCCTGATTTTTTTTGAACACGACTGTGAGGTTCACATTTAGAGTTATACTGATACAGATACCAGTATTGGAAATGCCTCCGATACTGCTTAAAATACGGTATCGGGTATCGGCGAGTACAGCCTATGACCAATCTGATACCACGTAATACCTCACGTCATTATGCATACACGTACTACAGGCAAACGAAACGGTAATGGAGCGGAGTTTAAAAAGCATTCTGCTGTAGCCTTTAAAATGTCTTTTTTTACCAAATTGTGTGGCTGCACTTTAACCTGTGTCTTGATCTGTGTCAACACTGGATAATAATAATTAAAAAAAGGTTTATGGCATTCATTCTACTATAGAGTTTTAGGAGTTGAGACATACAACAATTCATATCCCATCCATTTTTGTTTTACGCGCTGGTATCGGATCAGTACTCGGTATTGGCAAATACCTAAGGTTCAGGGATCAGAATCGGTATCGGGAAGGAAAAAGTGGTATCAGTACATCTCTGTTCACATTTCTACCACAGAATGAAAATTATTACCAGCTATTTGATAGTTTGCTGTGAAATTTGCTACAATATTCAAGGACCCACAGGCTCAATTCTAATGACTTTAGTCATCCCTTGACTTTTCATTTAGAAACATAATCAAGTCAAATTTTTATTTTTTTTAATACTTTGGTAATACCTGCTAAACTAATGACATTCCAGACAGTTAAACTTAAAGATGGTTATCAAGATGGAGATTATACCTGCTAAATATCAGCATGTTGGCATTGTCACTGTCATGTTATTATGCTGAAGTTAGCATTTGCTAAAAGCACTGCTATGCTTAGAGCTGTTGGAGTTGCTATAGATCCCCAATCTTGTTTATGATAAATTTGTGATTTGTTTTGTGTTTATACTGTCAAAATATAACAATGAATACTAGGGCTGGACATCAGTATTCAAGACTGTTAAGATATCAACCAAAATAACCTGTAAGGCCTACACTGTTTATACAGCTTGCCCACTGCCCTCACTGTCATTTTGCTTTTTATTTCCATCAATACATCGGACATTACTATTAACTAAAAGTGTCTGCAATAGCAGAGTTGCAACATAGAGTAGCAGGGATCACATTTATCACACAATGAGAGTAAGGGAAGTTGTCAGTTGCAAAAGCACCCATTTGGAAATATTTCAGATCTAAAGCCAATGCCAGTAGGGGACCAAATAAAGTTAATGATGGAATTGGATTTCATCAGAAGTTAATTAACTGGTGGGAAAATGTCCTCACCATAGCATCCCTAGTGCCAAGTCTTTTTGTACTGAAATCTAGAAAAGAAAGACGATTTTTATAATTTCTGTCTCAGCCAATCACCGCAAGCTTAGTGTGATTGGCACACTACTGCAGCAGCTACAACCCATACAGTTTGTGACATGATGAAGTTGAGTCTAGTGCATTTGGTGGAGTTGGCCATTCAGCGTGCCGAGATGCCATCAAAACACTCGAAAGTATGGCTATACCATACGTCTGTGGTGTCTGGTGGCATTTTACCCAACTGACTGCTTCCATTCACGCAATGGGTATGGAATGAAGCTGAAAAAAGGTATCAAAAGAGGTACTCTATTGGTATCAGTGTCACTATAAAGCCTAGTTCAGACCCAAGATTCTTAGTGAGACGAGATGAAACATTTAAGTTGTAATGTGCCCGTTTGCAGTGTTATGAAAGCCTGCCACTAGACAAGACTCTCTGTACTTGAATTCTGATTTTCAGCTTTTCAGCCCTTTTTTGCAGCAGAATACAATATGTAGCGTTTTGAAATATGGATGAAGATAGTGATGGTGAGATAGATGCTACATTCGCATTTATAGTAGTGATGAAACAGTGAAAACATGAAACAACCTGAGCTTCAGATGGACTGGATTTCTAGTAAATACATCACAATAATTCTAACAACCAGCACAGATTAATCAGTCAGTGAGTAAGCTGTGTGTGTGTGTGACACACGCATGTACAGCAAGCAGCAGTAGCAACCCACAGTCCAACACGACACACCGTGAGGACAGAGACCAACATAGGTGTCAACAGCTGCAGGGACGTAAATGAGATGCGTTTGGTAGGGACAGGAGGCTGTTGTCAGAGAAAGCCACATCAAGCAAACAGACTGTCTGCAGACAGTTCACTGACTTGGCTAGCTGACTTTGTTGAAGGCTGGTTGTTGAAGGTGACGTGCCTTATCTTCTGAAAGAAAGAACTGCTGGCAACTTAACAGGCTGAGTCACAGGTGACTCCATCAGCACTCTTGAGTTGAGCTCAGATGAGCCAGCATCGCATATGCTTACACATACATACCTTCATAAAGAAAACTATGTACCGTGGCAGACTAATGACTTTGGCCTCACGTCTTTACTGGTTGTCAAATCAATATAACTGAATTTGAAAGTATGCAGAGGCTGAGTTGGCTTGGCAACAGCACACAGAGATGATATTTCATGATGCTTGACTGGTAATTAATTTCACCTTTCGCAGCCCTGTGCTCACTCTTTCTATCATATGCATCCTCTCTGCTTTTCAACCTTTTGTCTCTAAATCCAGCCAACCATACACCTGCTACAACCCCTTCCATGAATGAAAGGGTGTGAACGGACAATGGAAGAATCAGACAAAGATGTATAGATTGAGAGAGAATGAGAGCGGTGTGCAAATGTCACACGTCCCCATGTGCTCATTAACAGCATCCACATTAGTCTTGCGTCCCCTTCCTCTACCACCATCCCTTTTCCACCTGTTCACTTTACCTCAAGGAGAAAGGACAGGGCACATTTGGATCGTGGTGTCTTTGAAGAGGAATGGCCACTAACCTGTAAATAATGCATGCGCTGTTCCGGCATGTGTCGCAGTTGGCCGTGTCCTGTCCGGTTCGATAGGAGAGTCTGCGGGGAAGATAAGAGCCGTGAATGAGTAATTACAGGACTTGTTAAGCTGCTCCCTCCCACCTTCCTTTCTCATCTTGTTTGTCATCCCTCGTTAGCGGGGCCCAAGTAAATGAGGGTGATGAGGAGTCACACTGCCCTCCTGAGTGGCCTGTGTCCGGCTGCCAGGGCAGAAAGAGCACAGTGTCAGCCATTAGCAGTGGTTGACTGATCTGAGGTCAGATAAGGCAAAGTAGCACACAGGATGAGCTTCTGGGCTGCAGTGGAAGGTAGTTTTAATCAAGGAATGGTTTTATTAGTTTACAGTAACGTTATAAATGTCTTTGTGGAATAATACTAACAAGCTGGTCTGCAACTAATGATTATTTTCATTATCGATTTATCATTTGATGATTTTATGGATATAGAATGTGAGAAAAATACCGAACCCATTTTCCCAGAGCCCACTATGACATCTCTATCTGCGTTTCTTCATATCAAGGCTTTTTACTCCCACTAGAGAAATTCCACCATTGATTAATCCATTCTGTACTGGGTGGTGTTGTAAAACACACAGTTAGAGTTGTCTTCAGTATGAACATTTTTTATAACCAGTTATCATCTGAAAAATACAGGAATGGAAATGAGATGGGATCCCTAAGCAGATAAAATTTGACAGTTTTGCTTAGGACAGCAGCCATTTGGCTGTATACAGTCAGCCCGTCTTAATCTCATTGTGATATTGATTCAAGGAATTCGCATTCAAACTCATCAATATTCTATTATATTATATCCTGTGTGTCCTTATATATCGTTCTATTATCAGTTGAGATAAAATATTGCCATTGAACCCAGTTCCCATCATAGATTCCTATTCCCCATGGGGCAGCTAAAGACCAGGTTATGGCCCTGAATGGAACTACTTGGTTACATGCTTCATAGGCTCAATGGCTTTCTTATTGGGTTAGCATGTGGGAATGTGCATATTGATTGACAGTAATAGCTTCCCCTTATAATTAATGACATTGCAGTGGAAGCACTGTGGGCTGAGTTCACCAAATACATGGACAAGAAGGAGAACCTCTGCTGATGTTTTTAGTTGCACTGCTGCATCAACACAAGCAAGTTTTCTAAGTACAACTGGCCTTTTTGAAGCTGTTGAATTTCTCAATTGTGGGATCAATAAAGGTGTATCTTATCTTATCTTATTTGCCCAGATATCGTCTACCAAAGCAGGTTTTTTTTAGCAGTCACATTGGTAGACAGGTATGAAATCTAAGCAACTGACTTCATCACAGCGAAAAGCACATACTGTGTGAAAAGGTCAATTGGTTTTGGTTTTATTTGCCCATGTCCTGAAATATCTATTATAGAGATTTATGCCTTCGCTCCATTATAATGGGTGTCAAAGGAATTTCATTTGAGGTGCTCACAGCAATGAAAAACTACAGCAACGTATCTCTCCAGCCATGATGTCCTTGTTACTCTGGATCTCAGCGCGGCAATGGAAAAACTGTTCACTATGAGGTCGATGGATTGTGGATGATAATGGGGACACTGTTTCTGAGGGGAGATATTGGTGTTGAATTTAGGTTTTCAATGCTTGTATCACCACAAACGAAATTCTGTTTACCTCTGTTGTGTTGAGATAGAGGCAGATCATAGTAGCTAGAAACAATGAGAGGTAAGTGAGAAAATGTTTTGTGTTATTTTTTTGTAATTTGGTCAACCAACCCTGTAACACACAATGGTCCTCATGCAGGAAGTGATTGATTGATTTCTGTGATTTACCAATGTTTTCTTGCTCTTCCTCTTTTCTAAGAAAAGAAAAAATTTTACGAGTGGTGCAGAGCACACATACAAAGATGGGAGTAAAACATCTTATCGTCACAGTCCACAAATTGTTGTCCAACATGAGGAGACACAAGTTTTAAATTTGACGAATATAAAAAAAAAGAAGATGAATATCAAATTCAATTGTATGTTTAAAATACTACTATATTTGGTCCATTGATGCCAAATATTGTAATTTCAGTTACTGTGCATGCTGACACGGCATTTACAGCATCACAAACGTTTGCCATTGCTTGGTGTTTGATTTTCCCATAACGCAGTACTGATGCTCTGGAAAATCAGGTTTACTTTAAGTTTATTGAACAGTGTGCTGATTTCACTGCTGCAAGATTTTTTTTTCTTCTTTTTTTGGTGGCATCTCTCCAACACTTGGGCAGGTGGCAGAGTATTTTTACACGGCACAACTTGTGCCTTGTATCGTGTTTAAGGGGTATTAACGATGCTAATAGGTAACTTATAATTAAGTGGGACTCATCTTTCAGCACACCTGGGTAAGAGTAGATTTGGATGGTTAAGAACGTTTGGTGCACTGAAATTAAAGAGAAAATATAAGAGAAATTGAGAAAAGTGAGCATGGCTGTAAAAGCCACTGGATTCTTCTCCTCATTGACGTTAACGTGCTAACTTTCACATTTAGTTCTTGTCTCTAATCTTTGAACTAGGGGAGACATTTTTCAGTTCTCTTTCAGGGACTCTTGTCACGCTGCCCGTAAGGTGAGACACCAATAAAAATTAAGCAGCTACCATAAATTTCTTCTCCTTATCCACTCCTGTCTGTGCTACACTCTCCGGCAGGTATATGAGTGGTGTTGATATCAATATTGTTTTTTAAGGATGAGGTAATGGGGAGAGTATGAAGAGAGGATGAGTGCAGTGATATGGGGAAATTTGCAGCTTGGATTAATTGTCATTAAAAGGCTGGCCACTGGAGAGGGGCTCACAGTGCAGTGCAGTGCAGTGCAGTGGGGATGTTGGAGGCCGTCCACCCAGGTGAGCCGATCAATAAGGAGCTGATGGGGTACACGGGCAACTGGGTCGCGTCCTTTAAACAACTCACCTTTACTCTCTATCTCCTGCGCTCATGCTGTCTAGATCTCTTTCTCCCTCCATCTCTCCTTCCTCCCCGCCCCCTCTCTCACGCTGAGTTGATAAGAGAAAATAAGAGAGCAGAGCTCATTTCGGCAGGCCTCCCTGGGGAGAGTGGAGCCAAAAGTGCCATTAACAGTATATTTATCCACCCTACCCCCCTTGTGCTACTAGGTGAGCTCTCCCAAAGGTCACTGAGTGGGTGGGAGTCCAAAGGCATAAAAACATGCACACATACACAGTGTTAATAGACAGGCTCGCAACAAGTCCCCATGAGAGTGATTAATTGGGTCTGGCCTGCCAACACTGGCTGATGATGCAGCAAATTTATTCCCGAGCTTTGTGCTGTTGGATGCAGCCAATGATAAACTCTAGAACTGCATCCCAACCTTCACACTGTGTTGTATGCCCTGGGCAGGGCTGTATCAGAGGGATGTGTGTGTGTGTGTGTGTGTGTGTGTGTGTGTGTGTGTGTGTGTGTGCTTGCATGCATGGGGTGTGGGGACATAAGGTGAGTCAGTATGCTCCACGTCTTTGCTTTTTTCCCAGCAAGTTGGTAAAAGAGTTATAGCCCTTTGTTGTTCCTCTCACATGTTTTTACCTGTTTTCCTCTTTAACTGTTTGTATTTTTCTGAGTAGCAAAGTTGAAGAAGTTGTTTTGGGTGTTAGGGTGCCCGTTCATTTTCTGCATTGATGACAATAGGTGACTTGAATATCCAACTCTTGTATTAACATAAAACTATCCCAGCTAAATGGCCTTGTACAAAATAACAATGTAAGGCAGGGCTATTCAATTACAATTTCGATTGGGCTGGGTATTAATTCCAGGAAATGTAGATGTGCCAGACATTTTCAGAAGCCTAGTCAAGCCTATTTTTTTTAGCTTTTGATAATACCAAATGTCAAACAAAAGCAAATGGCTGTAATAAAAAAAATGGCAATGTGTATCATTTCAGTTTTGAAATAAGTAACTGATAGTCACGTATCTGACCCAAGCCCAACACAAAGTGCAGGAACGGAATAAAAAAGTGTTACCAATGCACAGAAGTATAACTAGTGAATAGCCATGATGGACTAGGAAAGTATCTGCATTAGAAAATATGTAGACCATTTAACAAAAGTAAAAAGTACAAGCCTTTGTGCATTAAACCTACTCCCCCATTATTATTAGTGGGCCCTTAGTGGAGTGGATAGACAGCTTCAAGTACCTTAGTGCCCACATCACTGAGGGCCTGACCTGGGAGCTGCATACCGACTCAGTGGTGAGAAAAACAAGACAGAGACTGTTTCACCTCAGACACTTTAGGACTTTCCTTCAAATACTGTTGAATTTCTACTCCTGCACTATCAACAGTGCTCTGACAGGGAACATCACCGCATGGTATAAAAACAGCACGTTTGTTCAGCTGAACTTACTATAGATGCTGCTCTACCCTGCCTGAAAGATGTTTATACCGATGTTGATGAGGAGGAGGATGTCATAGACGATGAAGACTGCACACAGAGAGAGAGAGAGAGAGAGAGAGGCAGCGACAGTGAGAGGGTGGACAGTCCCTTCAGGTAGCCATGGTGCCAAATGTCAGACACAGGCAGAGAGTGGTGACAGACGAGGAGGAAACTCCAGTGGAGATCAGCAGGGGAGGAAATGTGTTCTTGCATTTTGTCTGGTATTGCAGATTTTCACAACAAATGGAACAGTAAAACGCATCAAACTCAGTGTGCAAGGTGTCTGTTTCTATTGGATGATGAATTTAAAGAAAGGCATAGAGAAAATACTGACTTTGTATCCAAAGACCTAAAAACTCTGTTTCCACTGAGCAGTACGGTACACTTCAGTTCGCTACGCTTTTTTTCCGTTCTTCTGTGAAAAGTTGTAGATGGTACCAATGGATCCGTCCACCTACCTTTAGGGGGGGTAGCCCTGCGGTGGAAACGCTCAGGTCTAGGTACCATGTCTGAAGGGTTACTTTTGGTTCCAAAGGTACCACACTGAAAGTGTTTGATGGAAATGGGTCTTAAGGCTAGGAGAATCATTAAGGATCCCAAATACCCGGATAACTTATGGCCTGACGTCAGGAAGAATGTAACAGATACAGCAGGCCACTAAGCTAGCATTGTTCCTTATATGATTACAGCACATATGAAAAATAAAATTGATTGACAGAGTCAAGCCTAAAATTCTTATTCAGCAGTTTAAATACAGTAAGTTAATTTTAGAATTCTGGCTTACTTTTAAATTAATTTATCAACTGTGGTATTGTTTCCATCTGACTTTGCTACAGCTTTGATTTGCACTTCTTACTGACCTTACTTCTTTAACCTAAAAACCTTCGACTGAAGTTTTTCCATCCCACATCCTTGTTGTCTTCCTCCTGAGGTCACACAGGTCAGGGGAACAGTGGAGAAATAAAAGGGAAAATTTAAGGATCATTATTATCGCCAGTCTTTAGTTTAAATGTAGAGTGGATATTAATGGAAGGTTCCACCCCTTTTTATCAAGACTACCAAAGACCTTTTCCATTTCTTTTTTCTTTTCTGTGTGTGTGTGTTTTGTGTAGGGGAGAACAGTGTTTTTTATTAGTCTCAGCACATTAGCTATTGAATTTCAATTTGTGTCTGAGCGGCGTGTCATGAACACATACGTCGTGATAAATGCCCATGCCACTGTGTTTCCTTCCTTGAAAAATGAATGTCATATAACATAAGCAGTTATATATCACACATAATTGCGCTCACAGTTCACCTATAGCCGGTGGGCACTCCTATTTGTTGTGTCAGTGACATTTATGTAAGGGGAGCATGAAGCTAATGTAGTGTGACTAAAGCAGCATTAGAAATTTTTGCTTGGCTCGCTTAAAAAAGAATGGAAATATGTACAGACGGAAGACGACTGTGCTCGTATAGAAAAGTAAAGGTTCAGCTGAGCTCAGATGGATTACAAGAGGCTTATACTGTTCACTGACTTTAACTGTAGGCTTTGTAATTAAGGTATGGGAAGACTTTGATTGTTTCTTTATGTAAGTGACCAGATGGCACAATTTAACAGTAGTCACTAATTTTTATTTACAAATGAAGTCTCTCCTCTCCTCTTCTCTCCCACCTGCCACTTTAGACACATCTGATAAGCCAGATGTGCTTGGCAACACAGAGAAGATGGCTCCCCATGCTGCACCACATGTCCGCTCACTTTTTCACTCACACAGCACACTTTTATGAGTGTGCTGATAAGGAGATTAAGGCTGCCTTGTGCGAGATTGAAAGGGGATAATTGCTTTTTTAGATGGTGTAAACTCACACTGTTGTAAGATCTGCCTCTTGCTCCAGCCCTGTTGAACAGTTTTACACTCAAGGTGATACTGAGAGTTGCTTTCATACACTTTGAGGCATTTGTGCTTGTGTGGCTAGAAGCCTGGCAGGTGTGTCTGTGTGGTTAATTCCCAAAGGTTCTGGACTCCACGTTGGTATGATGTTGATTATATGGATTTTTCTCAGTCCGTACCTCTCCACAGCGCCGGTCAAAACAGATAGGGATCTGAGTGCCGAGCCCCAGCAATTCACTTCAGCAAATTGGCCATTTTGTTTGCCTCATCCCTTTAGATAGACAATCCTCTATTTCAGCAGGCTAGATGCTATCTGCAGCCCTTTTGTATATACTCAGTGTCCATTGGACAGTAAATGGCTTTTTCACAGGCCATGGCTTTTTCAAAGGTCTTGGACTTACTAGATAAACATGGTGTGCAGCTGGATGAGGCCAATTGTTAAATTTCTAGCTTTTGCTTAAGCAAGTGTCACTCTATGATTTGATCAGATCAGATTTATTCAGCATCATAACGATTAAATTCCCATATTTTAACATATTTGGAATTTGACCTATTAAATCTTAAATTCAAAACTACATATTTTCCCTCTTACCTTTAGCAGTATTTATGAGTGCAGATTGTTTTGGTGTGAGATGCGGAGCGGTGGAGATATCAGCTGTAGAGATGTCTGCCTTCTCTCAAATGTAATGAAACAAGATGGCACTCGGGTTGTGATGCTCAAAGCACCAAAAATATACATTTGAAAAACTCAATAGCCATGTCTCTTTCCAGAAATCATGACCTGGTTACTCAAGATAATCCACAGACCTTGTTGTGAGCAGTTTCATGTAGGAACTATTTCCTCTCTACTGAACTACACCTACCAACTGTATTACTGCGTAAAAGGAAGCACACCAAAACAACCTAGATTGACAAATAGCACTACAGGCAAGAGGACAAAAATATTTTTGATGGTAAGGTGAACTGTCTCTTTAGTGGCTGAACCATGTCCAGTAAAAATAGTGAAAATGTGTCTGCAATTTCCTGGCCTTGGGTTAAATGTAGTTTAAAGGCCACATTCATAGTGTCAGTGCTTCTATACGGCAGGTCACCAAACTACTTGGGCCATATTGTGTGAGATAATTCGTCTGTAAATGAGTTCTGCAGCAGCTTCATCATATCTGGAGGGAAATCATCGAAAACAGACACTGCTGTAAAAGCAATGCAGGGCACATCTAGGTAAAAGCCACATTATCCCAGCTACATGCAGCTGTGATCTCTTCTTCAACACTGTGTTTTTTCAGTCAAGGCTCTGCTGAACAGCTGTCACACATACAAGCTTGTCCCCAAGATCTAGAAATAATGTGACACAGCAAGAGGCTACTTTTCCCGCTGATGCTGAATCATGAATGTGCTCTGTGTCCCCGGTGTTTCCTTGGCCCTATGAACATTCGTCCCTTTTCTCAATTGTGGTTTATAGATATATGGCATTTCTTTTTTGCTAATGAGTACTTGACACCAGTGTAAAGTAGGAAAGCACCAATCCAATTCATCAAATCAGTCTCGGCCCCGACACTGACCTTATGAAGGAGATCGGCCATTAAGTGACCAATCCACAATTTCTTTGTCAGTGTTGTTAGAAAAATTTGTGTTGCCGCTATGAGTATAGTCATGGTTGTCCGCCAGCTCAGTTTTAAGTGCTTCAGCAACCTTGGCCTCATGTTCTTTTACACAAAAATGATTCAAATGAGTCTGATGCAGTGAGCTGTGCAGATTTTAAATTGGGGAAAAAGGGAGTGCTGGTATCAGAATGGTACTCAGTTTTGGCAGGTACCCTGAGGTGAAGTATTGGACTTGGTGTCAGGAGAGAAAAAAGTCAAAGTGGCACATATCTGGTGTAAAGCACGGACTATCAGTGACATGTCTTACCCTTCTCTGTGGGCCTCCCCCTTCTCCAGTTCCTGGATGACCCCCAGCAGCACCTTGATGGTCTCTTGGCTGGAGCTGATGAGATTTTCCATGGCCTGGAGCTGTGCTTTAACATCCCCGTCCTGATTCATAGGCACTATTTGCTTGCAGGCCTCCTGTGTTTGGTCGGGCGGTGCCCCACCAGCCTCGCCACCTCTGCAGGGTGTCAGAGGCTCCTCCATGCCCCGTAGAGGCCGGGCAGACAACTGTCCCGTGTGGCACTGTGCCTGTGTTGTACAGCCTCCGCTGGAACGTGGTAGCGTCTCACTCTGCAGCCCGTTGAGCTGCAGGGCTTTCTTCCGCTTGCTCCGCACAGACGGACTGTCCAGGCACTCCACCTGTGTAAGGGAGTTCCAGGCGATGGGGCCCGTAACCTTGGAGGCCCTGTCCGGCAGGGTTCGGGACGAGCCCTCCTCCAGATTGAGCAGCTGCCTCTTGGCCGAGTGGTCTGTATCGGCCTCCCTGTGTTGTAATCCTGTCCTGGGTTTGGATGGGACACTGCAGAGCTGGTACTCTGCCTGTGCTCCGGCTCCGCTTCCTCTCTGTGTGTCTGCAAGGCAGTCTGTGTCTGCAGAGCAACTGAGCAGCAGAGCGTCAGAGCACAGGCCATCAGGTGCAGTGTGCTGCTCCACTGTGGCAATGCACTCATTAGTATGGAGCAGAGCCCTGGTCCTCCGGACTCCACTCCCCCCGCAGGCTCCCTCCTCCTCCTCCTCATCTAAACCCTGCTCAGCAGCCTTGGACTGCTTCACCTCCATGACAAAACCGTTATTCTGACCTTTATAAGTTTCCACGGCCGCCACGTGTTTAAAGGTGTGACCTTTCTTGCGCTCAAAGGGAAAGGTCTGATAGCGTTTCTTCAGGTCAGGGGACGTCTGCACGCCTGTGCTCCTTGTGACGTTTGGGATGGATCTGCGGGCAGGGACAGTCATGTACTTGCGGTACGCCACTTTGTATGAATTCGGCTTGCCGCCTTTCCCCGCTGCCTGCAGCTCCGCCTCCCTCTGCTCGTTCTGTGCCTCGCAGATATCCTTGAAACGCACTTGCAGGGCCTTGTTTCTCTTCCTCACCTGTCGACTGGCTTCCAGGGAATACTTCACCTCCAGCGCCAGCGAGGTGGAGGGCAAGGGCGCTGCCTCCGAGTCAGACTCTGAGTTGGTGAGCATGCATTTGCCACCCTCCTTGCTCACCATGTTTCCTGAGGGGCAGGGAGAAAGACGCTATGTTAATCATTAGTAATGAACGTCTTAGACAAAGACCCTTGTCTGACTATTACATCCCACTCAACAGAACACACCCGCTGTCTCAGCTTAGGGAGAAGGGAGGAACCTGTGCAGTTATTTAATGAATATTATTAAAATGTGCTTTTATCAGACACTTGTCATTATGCATGCCAAAAAGCATAGCAAATATGAATTTTAAAGGGGCAGACGTTTCATATATTTGAAGTAACTTCCATTTATAATTGAGTATAACAGGAATAATTTGAGTTTGACATTGAGTATGGTTTCTGCATTTGACACTGAGGGCGTGGTGGTGTCACGTCTAATGTTTCCATATGCATAAACAGTATATTTACCCTAGAAAGAAAGCCCTTTTCCTTCTTTTTTATTGCCAGTTGGCGAGGATTTTTTGTGCTTGCCAATCCTTCTGTGTTTATTTACTGAAAAACTGCAAGCGTTATGGTTTAAGCATGCCCTAAAAATAATCTTAGCAGATTTCCGCGGTGCATTTAATCTTCTTCTCTGTGAAAACCAATAACTCCAATTTCAGCATCATTTTCATTCGTTTATCGTTGCCAGTTAAGGCTGCTTTGACTACCAGTTCCTCCTCCTCCTCTCCCACTTTCTAACTTGATGAGTGTCTCTGTTTGTATGGGAGCTATCAGACACCACACTTAAAGTCATACACACACTCCAACACACTTAGTTAACAGCGGCAATATACTGTTGACTCTTCTGAATAGTGTGCCTGAGGTCTGCAGTTTATTTCAATGGTTCATTAGGTTCAGCAGGATTCTTCACTGTCTGACCTTTCTCTCTCCCAGTTAATAATGAAGTAAAAATAGGACTTTGGGCCCTATTTGCAGGCACATTTTTACTCCTCCAGCATATGTGAGCATGCCATCTGCTCATTTCAGCAATCTAAACGAACAGAGACAGGAGAATATGCCGAAAAAATGAAGACGATACCCGCAAACAGGCAAACTTTTTGACAGTGAACTGTACAACAACCCCCTAAGGAGAACTATCCCAAGCGGAGATATGAACATGAGATATGAATTATCTCTTCCCACTACCACAGGTACGGTAGAGGCACCGCAACTCTGCAGTTTGCCTCTGATGCTCTGACAGGAATATAATTCTTCCTCTGTGTGCTGGTTTACAATAAGCAAACACTCCACACGCTCATACAGATGCTGAATCAGATAGGACAATTATCCGTCTCGGCCTATCTGCCATGACTGCTCTCTGTCAACAGGGAACGACTTCCTATTTCAAACCTGTCTGTTTACTTACCTTGGAGCTATAGAATGGACATTTTGTTTCACTGTCTTCTCCATCACATTATCGCCCTGGCTCTGTATTATTAAATTATAGTCTCCAGTTCTGCTCGGAGAGAGGCAGCCACCTATCTTTGAATATCTCATCTGAGATCTAACGTAACAGTCTCCTCTACAGACATTGATAGCCCCTCGCAGACGTGCAGTATCATTTGTAAATACAGTTATTTTACATGTTGGCTTAATCTTTGAATAATGTTTAAAGATAGAGTAACATTTTCTCATCATGCGTACATGAAATGAAGCTGTCATATTGCCAGCACAGGCTTATGATGTTCTTGCACACAGCGTTCTTAAAACCCTATGAGATCCACCATAGACCCTTTTTTAAAGCATGGACAGGGGATATTTGGGGGGCGATAGCATGTCAACAGTATAGGCCACACAGAAGTGGTATACATCATCTAAAAGCTGGAAACCTGAAGATTTATTTGAGATGCAAATCAATACTATGAGTAAACTTTATCTAGTCAAAAATCTGAAATCAACATTGT
Organism: Epinephelus fuscoguttatus; assembly: GCF_011397635.1. Classification (NCBI taxonomy): domain Eukaryota; kingdom Metazoa; phylum Chordata; class Actinopteri; order Perciformes; family Serranidae; genus Epinephelus; species Epinephelus fuscoguttatus. The sequence continues at coordinate 26,315,516 of NC_064771.1, forward strand.
GTTTTGGTTAGGCACCCATTCAGACTTTAAAAGTTCAGTGTATAGAGGCGCAGAGCATTATGATGGATGTATATGATGGACATTCTCATGCCCATAAGTTGTTGCAGCAATCTGATGCATTTTGTTGCACAAATTTTGGCGATAATAGCCCATCAAGACACCAAGAACTTTAGAAACACCTCATTTGGTATCAAAAACTTTACTGAAGAACTGGAGAGCGCTTCTGTTCTGGAAACTACTGATAAAACACCCTTATTGTCAATATACCTGTGACAGCCATACATCCTCTGAATGCTCAGAGTCTCTGGTTTGTGGTTGCAAAGTTTCACGAGGCTGTGATAATTCTAGAGATCTTAATAGGTCATTTTATACAGTGATGTCCAATTCAAAAAATGGTCTCACTACAATGGCCTGCTATGAGGACTAACATCATACTGTATGTGAATAAAATTGTGCTCAGTGAATCCACAAGAGTCTCAGCTTTGCAGTCACAGCCAGTTTACACAATGTCAAGACTTTTTAGTGACCCCAGAATGCAGAAATATGTAAATACCATATGTGAAAATAACTCATCTGTACTGCATGCAAAAAAACTGCATGGTTATTGCCCCAAACTGCAGTGACTTAAATAAAATGGGCATGTCTGCAAAAGGGAGACTCATGGGTGTCCACAGAACCCATTTTCATTCAGATATATTGAGGTGAGAGTTCCTTCCTTCCTTACTTTGTGTTATTTAGCTCTTTTCCCAAAAGGCTAGCATGACGTGGTTGTTTCAGATGGATTCCTTAGGTCGTCCAGTGTCACATGATACCAGTATCTTCAGCTTCAAAAGTCAGCCGCCCTGTTTTGCTGTGAATAATATCTTTGCTTGATACATCATACCTAACTGCCTCATGTGCCAGGTGCCAAATATCTCATGGGCACGGGGACTCTTATTTGTAAATGTCTTGTCAAAAGAAACCCATGTTTGAATTTTAAAAATCCAATTCACCCCCCCCCCGTAACTGTCCAAACATTGCTCAGTAATGTCACTGGAAACACTTTTCTGAGAGCAGCACAGCATGCCCATATAGACAGGTTAGAGATGGCAGCTTTCTGCTGTGCAGACAGATGTTTGTTTGATTCTCAACAGACAGGTAATTACCAATGTGTCCAAATGACCGGGGAGTACAGTGCAATGTTTGTGGAAACTGACTACACGCCCAACGCAGAAGACATTAGGAAAGATAGTCTGCCAACAGTAACAAGGCTATGAGAGGCACTTCTGCAATACATTACAGGAATTATACACTTTTTACCTGTCCCAAACCTATGGGACACACTGTGATAACATATTCTCAGGTTCCCATGAAAGCATCAGTTACAGGCAGAGAGATGCTAGGGAAATTTCTAAGAAGCACACAGTAAGTGGAAACAGTGTTACCATACACTTCTCCACCTTGTATTGTATGCATATAATCACTCAGTGACTCCTGACCTCCCTTGCCATGAGGTTGATTGAGCTGTGAAAGGAGAGGGAAGTACAACGGTGTAAAGGGGAGGAATCAAAGCTGCATATAGCACAATCCAATACATACATTTTCCAATTATTCCCCCGGCTGTGCAGCATTTAAATCATTTCACTCACATTTTTTTTTCCCTTTGTCTGACTGTTTGACTGTGTGGCGTTTATTCCCAGACTATTATCTATTCACCGGCATGGCTGTGCTTTCCTGGTCCATCACTGTCAGTGTCCCCTCCATGTTTGTTCAATGGATGACATTTTGAATAAGAGATTAAACTGTAACCCTGCATGCCCTCTTCAAATGAGGTCAGCGAATACTTCTATGATATAAGCCAGACCCAAGTTAAACATTATATTCAGTATGTGCAAAATTACATATGATTACAATTCAAGATGTCACCCTGCTCTGAACCATCAGATATTGAGACATGGATGTAGTTTGTCAGTGAAAACAACAAGTGTTTTCTTTCCTTCCCTACACTCAGCCTCCACAATGTATACAGTTTCACGGTATTGTATCATATCCTCGTTTAAATTTGATCCTTTTTGACATGTCAGCACTGCAGGCTGAATGATGTGTCCCTGGCTCCACATATCTGATTTGTTACCCATTGGGTTCAGGCCCGGGCGACTGTAGCAGCACTCGTATCTCACCTCCGGCTGGAACACCACCCCCTGGCTTCTTGCATAAACAGCATGACTCATCACGCAAGGCTGTGACAACTGCCCCTGTTTAGGGTGGCCCTGATCCTTTTTTTTTTTTTTTTCTTCTCAATTCAGGGGCAAGTAAGTGAAGTGAACTGACCCACTATTTTCTACCCAGTAGGACAGACCTCACAGGGTCACGTGCGCATGGCAAAACACATCAGACATGTTCACATCTGACCTTGTTTTAACAGCACAGCTCACATGGCTGTCACACTGGCACTAAGGGTCATTATTTGGGTTATTTCTAGGCTCACAAGTGCATTTTATCCATGATGAGAGCTGGTTGGTTCTTGGGAAAATTTTCTCTTCTAATTTAGCCATTGTTCAAACCTTTGCAGTGCTGCAAGGACAATCCAGATTACTGCGGTAATGCAATTCATTATTCTTTAATGGAAATGGTCTTTATGCTCAGAGCACATGCTCATTTAATGCAACACACCTTGCATTTTAAAAATGGCTCCCTATTACTTGCATTAAACTGCATATGAGTCGGCAGTTTCGTGAATGGCAGTTGCCTAATTGAACTTTTGGTCGCCCAGGGTAAAATCTTAAAAGGTGGATATTTCGTTGTCCCGATTCAACCTGGGGATTGGATGTTTACCGTTTACTTTGAGCCTGACTAATTTTGTTTTATCGCTTCTGCTCCAACGAAGGGAAAATTCATTAATATAGCATGCACCACAAAACCGGCGAATTGATTAAACACTGGAAATATGGCTATACATGTCAATTAGTGACAGCAGTCTGAACAGCCTTTCTCGTTAAAGTGTTTAACTGGGTGTTTCACTGAGCTCTTCCGTTATCTCATTATTTCTTTTATATCAGTCAAATCTTTTTCCAATTTATGCAGAGTTTATCCTTTAGCTTTTTGATTGGCAGCTTAGAACAAATAGCATAGCAGTAAGATATTTAGTCATACATTACATGGCCACATACTTTAGTGGACTTTTGGTCTTGGGCTGCCATGCTTTATGGTTACAGTTTCAGGAGGGCCCTCTCCTATTTTAATGTAACAGTGTCCCATGCCCAAAGCAAAGTTTTTTGTTGTTTTTTTTTTTTGGCATTTTTAAGCCTTTAATCGATAGGACAGATGAGCGTGAAGGGGGAGAGAGAGGGGGAGTGACATGCAGCAAAGGGCCACAGGCTGGAGTCAAACCCGGGCCCCTGCGGCAACAGCCTTGTACATGGGGTGCCTGCTCTACCACTAAGCCACTGATGCCCCAAAGCAAAGTTTTTCTATTCTTAGTGTGACCTTGCCTGCACAGAGCCCTGACATTAACCCCATCCAATGTCTCTGGGATACTTTGGAATGCCAAATGTTAACCAGGCCGTAACACCCAGCATCAGTGGTCAACCTGACTAATATGCATGTCACTGAGTGACAGCAAATCTTTTCGTACCAGAAGAAAGTGATATTAATATATAAAGGTCCATATTTTGAAATGAGATGTTGAAAATGTCCATACTGTATGGATGCAGTGTTTGGCAATACTTTGAACAGAGAATATACTCCCTAATATTTAAAGTCCTTGCCTTCTCAAACTTCCCAGTGATCGGTCAGCTGTGTTTTTATGCCTTCTTGCTGGCGAAAGCTGTGGTTTGAGGCATTATGTTTTCAGATGTTCCCTCCGTCTGTCCCATTCTCTTGGATGTGAAGCCTCTTGAACGCCTTGAGGGATTTTCCTTAAATTTGGCACAAACATCCACTTGACTTGACTCAAGGATTAACTGATCAGATTTTGGTGGTCAGAGGTCACTGTGACCTCTTGTCTGTCCTGTTCTTGTGAGCATGATATCTTAGGAACACCTACAGGGTGTTTCTTTAAAATTTGGCACAAACGTCCACTTGGACTTAACGATGAACTGATTAGATTTTGGTGGTTGAAGGCCACTGTGACCTCACAAAACATGTTTTTGGCCATAACTCAAGAATTCATTCACTAATTACGACAAACCTTCACCTAAATGTCTGATTAGAAAAAAGAAATGAAGTGAGTCATCCATTTATATTCTGTAACAGCTTATCCTGCTTGGGGTCGCGGGGGTGCTGGAGCCTATCCCAGCTGACATTGGACGAGAGGCAGGGTACACCCTGGACAGGTCACCAGACTATCACAGGGCTGCCACATGGAGACAGACAACCATTCACACTCACATTCACACCTACGGACAATTTCACCAATTAACCTGCATGTCTTTGGACTGTGGGAGGAAGCCGGAGTACCCGGGGAAAACCCACACTGACATGGGGAGAACATGCAAACTGCACAGAGGAACCAGGAACCCTCTTGCTATAACACCACAATGACAATCACTGCACCACTGTGCCACAATGAAGTAATAACATTTTATATTCAAAAAGTCAAAGGTTAACTTCACTGTGATGTCACAATGTTCTGCAAAAAAACCTTTTCTGGCCCTTTTTCAAAGCCATAACTCAGGAACAGAAGTGGAGACATTTGGTCAGATACTGAATTGCTGACACTGCCCATTGTGAAACTGTGCTGATTGTATAGATCCTCTGTGCAGCCAGGTCAAAGGTATGTGTGAAGCACAATTTGTAGCTTCTTTGCTGCAGTGTCTACTGTCATGGCTACATATGAGTCTGTAACTGAAACTTGACTGCTTAGTGGAGGCATACAACCTGGCAATAATTCTCGTTTACCGAGTAAAACTCAGAGGGAAATACACACAGCCATTATTGCGTTTTTTGAATTACAGACACAGTGAGCTTGAAGTCTGCCCTTGTGCTACATGATCAACAAAAAAAAAATCCTGCTCTTCTACCGCTGCGGTTTTACATTATTCCAGCTCAGTGTGGCCTCATATGCTGCTTGAACAAATGAGTGTAGCAGTATCATCACAGTCATGGAAGTTCCAAACTCTACTGTAATCCAGCTTTATCTACTCGTGTTTTGTTTTCCTCTTTTCTCTCTTCTGTCAGCTTCCGCTCATAATTACACGGGGCTTAGTAGTGTTTTGAAAAGTCTTTGATCTGTCTCTTAAGAGCACACTGATTATGCAGTAAAAAAAGATATGCAGGCTCGTCGTTTACTTTAGTTTGCGTTAGTAAGGTCATTTGACAGTATGGGTTTATTGTGGGGTTTTTATTTTCTGTCTGTCTCTTGCGCTGCAGCATGTGAGCAAGCTTGGGTGCACCCATGCTCTCAGGGTGTGATGTGAGGGTATATATAGCCGAGTGATTGACTGTACAGGTCAGTGTTGAGGGATAACTGCAGTACAGTGCATTAGGCCGACACCAAACGCAGCAAATCCTTTGTCAGTTAATGGTAGCTTAATGCCGTAAGATGGAACGGCACTGGAAATCACAGGATTTTAAGGGATTGTCTCTCTAGTAATTGTTGCTCAGTCATCATGGACCACTGCGCTGTTGCCTAGCACCATTTTAAAGATTTTGCTCAGAATCATCATGTAGTGTTGTAGTAATGACTAAATAACACCAGGAACATGTTTTTTGTTGAGAGTGCAGTGTGAAATTTCCTAATTATAAACAGAAGAAAACACGCTTTACGCCATCAAACATCACATTTAGATCCAGGGGAGCTGACATTTAACACCCTTGTGATTTTACAGCAGTCTCTTGAAAGATTAGAAATCTGTACACTCTGAGTATAGTTCTGTATATTAGGGTAAGATAGATGTGGCAGTAGCAACATGGCTTGGATTGAAATCAGATGTTCCTAAACTGGTTGACAAACATCTTGGATGGGGCCAATTTATTTGGACTACAGAAGTAATACGCAATAGCTGGTAAGGGTTACTGTTCCTTGTCTGTTAAGGGTTAAAGGGTAACTTTGGTATTTTCCAACCTGGACACTATTTTCCCATTTTGTGTCTGAAGTGACAGCAGTTTTTGAAATTGGCCTAGTATTGATTAGAGCGCTGCAGCAGGTAGCTGCGAAATAGGCTGCAATGTAACCCCTTGGGGCCGCATGTACCGTCAATTTATGTCCACTAAAAGTGTTTGTTTTTGCCACTGACAGGCTCAGATTGTTAATCAAAGTGTCTGACACCATTGCGGAAAGGATCCCTACAGAGACAGCCCTTTTTGTAAAGAGTAAGATGTTTTTTGTTTAATCAGAAACAGCTCTGATATTGCTGTCGCCAAAAGCACCAGACTCTATTTAAAAAAAAACAGCAGTTTTATCCTGGGAAAATACACTTCATTTAAAGTCAACAGAAATAAAACAAAACTCCCAAGAATCATCTTGGTTAGTCTTTCCACTGTTCCAACAATCACTAAGTCTGGTTTGGCTGAAATAAATTCTTAATTCACCCAGTAAGATGTGAAAATATGCAGGCTTTATGCACACTAGAATTACTGTTTATTTAAATGGAATCTGGTGGGTTTGACGAGAGCGATTTTAGGGCTGTTTCTGGTTAAACAAAAAGGATCTTGCTCTTTAACAAGAAGGTCTATCTCTGTAGGGATCCTTTCCATAATGTTGTCAGATACTTATAATAATAATCTGAGCCTGTCAGTGGCAACAAAAAATAACATTTTCAGTGGACTTAAATGGACGATGCATAATTTCCTCAAGTGTTTACATTGCAGCCCTCTCGATCAGTGCTGGAAGAACCTCAAAAATTGTCATTTAAATACGAAAACATGGGATAAACAGGGTTAAGATTAAAAAAAATGTCAGTGTAACCATTAATATGGTGTCATAGTAGTTATGAATTTCTATATAAAGTGTTCATTTTAATGTCAGAAGTCTGATACTATGAAAAGATGAATCCAGATTTGCTGTTAATCCACAGCACTCAGGATATCCTTTCTGTATATGTTATGTCTCTACCATATGCACAGCATTTATCGAAAAGCCATGTGTGCATTAGATATATTGTCACATTTTACATTCATATTACATTTATAATATTTTGCTTCCAGATGTGCACTTGAAGCTCACACAAAATAAAATGTGTGTGAGAGAGAGATGCTGCAGTTACAGTACAAGACTTAATACAGGCTAACGGCCTCTCATTGAGCCCCCAAAGCCTCAGAGTGTGTGCTGCACACGTCATTAGTATCCATCCCTACTGTGCGTGATGCTAGAAATTACCACCATGAAAGAACTCAGTATACTGTATGTCAGACTGCTGCTGTTATCATGGAGGACTTCTTATCCTTGGACTGTAGCCTGCGGACATTGTAGCCTTATTATTTTTTACTCACTATGTCCCCAGTGAATTGTACTTTTCTTTGTTATTTCCTTACATGCTGTAGTTAGTTGGCTTTGTGTGCTATGCCTGCACCCAGGTGGGTTCTTGGAAGCTTGATGAATTCACAGGAAGCCTGTAATCCATACGTCAGTGAACATGCAGGCTAGATGGAGATCAGATCCTCAAGAAAGGATGTACTGCTGCAGAGGCTGCCTGCTCTAATCAGAATGCATCAGATCACTCTCTCCTTTCCTCTCTCTTTCTCCAGAATGTTGTATCTCTCCTCTTTCTTTTACTCATTTTCTTGTCCTCCTCCTCTCATTCTCTCCTTCTTTGTTGCCTTCCCTCTCTGCTTCTTTCTGTCTCTCCCTCTGTCTTTGCCTTCTAGACAAGCTGAGGTTTCAAAGCTGATGGGTAACTTGAGAACTCCCTGCTGCTCTCAGATTCCTCCTAGTCATCCCTAGCAAAGAAAAAAAAAAAAGACGCACACACACTACCACACACACGGATGGGAAAGAGGAGAAAAAGACTAGAATAAACAGGTGCATGGATGTAGACGTAGAGTTTTTGCTCTGCTTGACTCGAGCAGAATTGAATGTGAGAAAAATAGACGGAGATAATGACGAGATGAGGCAAGATGAAGCCATGGAGAAGGATCCATGAACAAGAATAGGGACCCTGAGAACGAGGGGGAGAGAGTCGGCAAAAGCCATCCTGTCTTGTCGATAAGATATATCATTTTGTCAGCTCAACTGAATCTCATGAAAGCTGTATAGAGGAGGGAGAGGCTGCATGAAGCCACTTTACAATCAACAAAAGGCTGTAATTTTAAGATTTTCTATTTTCAGCTGTTTTGTAAAGACCGTCTTCTGTAGTCAAGGTCCAATTAGTACTCAAAAGTACGTCAGGTTTTTAGATAAGAGGAATTTGATGTGAGTGACAGTTTAAGTGACTGTTCACAGGACACATATGATTACTTTTAAGTTGTTCTCACTTCAATTAAACAAAGATCCCGCCAGCATTACATCTCACATCTGCGTTCATGCTAATTTTTTTAACACAACAGAGAGTTAAAGTTTGGCTGCAGAGTATTAGACCTCTAGTGGTGCCGCAGTGCTGTTTGATATGATTGGGCCCCTGAGGATGCACAAGCACTGGTGTCACTTGTCAACAGGTGGCCGAGGGAACTTCAAAATATTTTCAATCTGCCAGCAAAATCAGAGAAGAAGATTGCAAGCTAGTACACATTGATATTAATAATGTTAAATTTAAAATACTTAAAAAAAAAAAAAAAGGGTTTGGAAATTTTTTATGCGGAAGGACATGCACTCAACATGTTTGTTAAACCTCAAGGATAGACCGAATGTGCTTTAGGAAGAAACACTGAGTGCAGGGTTCCCATGGAAAAGTTCTCAGAGGCATTGAATTTATTAATCTAACAAACAGCCTTATTTGGTATTAAAATTTCCTAAATTAATCTTTCAAACTTTCTTTCAATCTTTAAAATGCTAAGGCATGAGATGTGGGACATTATGAATCATTTTTACTGATTTTTCTTTGTAAAATTGGAAAAAAAAAAGAAAAAAAAAGGCAATATTACATAAAAACATGCCATTAAATGTCTTAAAACTAACCTGTCTTAAGCTGTCGGAACACTGTAATGTTAACAGCTTTTGTTAGTTAAGGAAACTGTAGGGCACCTTAAATGGTTCAAATGCACATGAAGCCTACCAGCATGTATGACAGCTAACCCTGACCTCCACCTGTTGAGGTCAGTAATTAGTGCTGAAATGATTAGTCGATCCACAGAAACTTGTTTGATATTTATCAAGTAAAAATGGAAAACATATCCTTTTTTAAGCCTCTCAAAAATAAGACTTTGCTGCTTCTTTCTTTTTTGTGTAATTGGAAATTGAATATCTTGAGGATTTAGACCGAAAAAAAACCCAGGCAGTTTTGAGATGTTGCCCTGGGCCTTTTTCACTATGTTATAGACAAAACTGTTAATTGAATAAACAGCTAATTTTTTAAATCAAAAGAACTGTTAGTTTCAGGCGGTGCTAGAAGTAATGAAAGAACAGATATATATATATATAGGTACCCAGACTCTATTTTTTCCTTTTACCACTGAAAACTCCCATCTCCTGTTTTCCTCTGCCTCTGGGCCTGTCGGAGCCCCAGCTGACTGGGCCCCTACGGCAAATCAGTGGGGAACACATGCTTTACACACACATACACCGGCACGCTCTGACAACTACAACCAGGTGGGATTGTGTGCAAAGAGTCCCCCTTCTGTATGCAACAGAAGTACGGAGTGACTCAAACACACGCACCTTCCCCACTTCAACAGCAGACGCACGCGATTCACCTCAACTGCTTGGCGTTGTTGTGGCACTCCCAGGGAAAAAATCAGACTCTTAATGAATAATCCTATTAGCACATGAAAGGTAACATCTGGCTTGTTCCAAAAGCAGTCATTCTTTTATAGGAGAGCAATTTGTTTTCTGGATGAATGAATACCCCTCCCAGCGAGCAGGGCCACGGGAGGCGAATGCCCACTTCACCACTCGTTTGGAAACCCTGCACTCCTCCTCACTCCTTCTCCCCCAGTTCCCACCCTCACACTCTATGCCATATTTGCTTGGTTTAGGGAGGCAAATGTCGTGCAAGTTCCCGTAAATGCTGTTCGTGCAGGCCAGCTCTGTCAGTTCTCTGCTGAAGCACGACCTCTCCGTGTGTAGAAGCTTTGTCATAGCTTTGTTCTACCTTTTTTAATCTTCGTGTAGCTCTGAATTTGGATTGTGTACAGGGGTGGCATGCACACGCTCCTTTTTTGTGCGTGCATACGTGACAGAACAGTCAGTCTTCTCTCCAGAGCATTACCGGGTGAGGTGCAGACTGATGTGACTGATTCCTAAAAATAAAGATTGGCTTTGAAGCGGTGGGCCCTCACGCCCATCACTCCTGGACGGCCGTGCCCAGCTCTCACAGAGGCGGCACGAAGGTTATAGGAAGACAGGCAGTGACGGATGAAGGGGAACATGTCATTTCTTTTTTTTTCATTTCTGGAGCGACATCCTACTTTCATCCCTATCGTGTCATTTTGTATAGTTGTATTTGCGTTACATAAATGAGGCTGTGACAGCAGGTATGTACTTTTCACGTCAATCTAGAGTGTCAGCACATAATGCCCTACAATTGTATTAAAAAAAGAGAGAAAATTCAATATCCTCTCCTGCCACTCTATTATTTCTCACAGACATTGTCTTCTCCCCTTGCTCTATATCTCTTTCTCTCTCTTTATCTGTCTTCATCTGCTTCCCTCAGTCCTCTTCTCAGTGTCTGCGCAAAGTGAAATAGAGCAGAGGGGAGATTGTATCAGAGCGTTGATGTGAGATAGGGTTGAAGGGGAGACAGAGAGCGATGGCAGGAGGTTTGTGGAGATGAGTGGGAGTGACATGCGTTTTGTGTGGCAACTGAAGGACAGTGGAGATGTGAGGGTTCTTGGCAACCCATGTTCTCTCTCCCTCTCCCCTCATCACACACACATATACATACACACACACACACACACACACACACACACACACACACACAGACACACACACACCCATGCTCCAATAATCTGTAAGGAGATGGTGACTTCACCCAGTCCATTAATCTAGATTAGTCTTTAGTTAAGGACCTTCATCAGATGCAGCCAACTGTCTGATGCTCAGCCCTCATTACCTATTCCTCTGTGCTGCTGCCTCCGTACGTGGGACAGCAGCCTCATGCAACAATTCTGCAATTTTTTTCCTTTTGGTTTGGATACCAGTGTGTTTTATGTAACGCTCAGTCAGCTGCAAAACTGAGGAAATGCAGCATCATGCGAGCCCCTGTACGCACGAAGTGTTTTAGCTATGTATGCGGAGCCAGTCAGGTTAAATCTGGATCACAGTCCTCTCAGAAACAAAAAACCTGACCCGCCACATTTGATAAATGTCAGGTAGCAGTGGCAGTGAGCACACTCCCCCCTCCTCATATTCACCTGAGATAAACATTTGTCACGTTTAAAGTTTTCTAAACTGACTGAATCATGTCTTAAACTCAGCACCAGCACATTCCACAGCTGCTGCATGAAATCTCCCTTCACCACAGCAGACGCAACTCAGCTGAACTAAAATCAATCTGAGATTTACCTCCTTTCATCTGCCACACGTATTTGATATTTGATCAGCCGACTAAAAGGGAAAATCTCCAGTGGAAACATTCCCTGTGGATTATCCCGGGCTCAGTCTCACAGAGCGAGCAGAGCCCTCGGATTCCCCACCTCCAGAGGTTATTTGAACAGACTTTCCCTTGCAGTTGTAGACTGAGAGGTGAAATAGAGGAGAGGACAAGAGCAGAGAGGAGCAGACTCACCTCAGACTGTGAATTACTGACGTAAAGGATGCGTTAGCCTAGATCCCTGGTTGTGCCCGTGCATGCCCGTTTCCTTAGTGGATTAGAGGCGAGCTGGAAGAGGTGGCTATGCCATGGCAGAAGTTGAGAGGACAGGCAGGCAGCGGCACGCAGGCAGAGCAGCAGCGGCAGTAGTTGGAGTAGTTGTTGCACATCGGCGTCCTCTGATCCAGTGGCGTGAGGTTCCTCTAAGCCCCAGTGAGAGTCAACACTCCCCCTCTCTTTTTCCTCCTCTCCACCAGCTCTCCTCTGTTCCCCTTCTCCTTTCTCCGCACGGCGTCGGCAGGGGCTCACACTCACTCACACACGCATACACACACACTCACACAGCCACACACACACACACACGCACACACAGTGGCTGAACTCCGGACGCCTCAGCGACAGAGCCCACGCAGGCAGAATATCCCCATCGTGCCGCCGCAGTTCTCCTCTCTGGCTTTCTCCTCTTTTCTGCGTGTGTGCATCTGAGTGTGTGTGTGTATAGAGAGAGAGAGAGAGAGAGAGAGGGAGACAGGCAGAGGGAGAGAGGTAGAGAGATTAAGCAAGAGGGGGAGGGAGCATGGGAGAGAGAGAGAGAGAGAGAGAGAGAGAGAGCAGAGGGAGGAGGGAAGGTTGCAGTGGAGAAAGTGCAGCTCCAGTTTTGGCTACATCTGGCAGGTTCATGCATCATCCCTTTATCTCATCATCAGTTAAAGCAGTTTTGGCAGTGACCTCACTTCCGTAGAGACCATATGCTCATCAAAACTTGCTTTGCTGTCTTTGTCAGGAGCAGAAGATTTAAATTCCAACTTTGAATGGATCTGTTCAGTGTGCACTTTTCCTCACAGCTCTGCAGATTGTCCTGCAAGCGTTTGTCTCAAGAAAGACACGGACAGATGTGTTGACTAGGACTCCCAAGAACTGCACGCCTCCCTGTGTGTGTAACTCTTTTGTGTGCTGCCTGGTGTTTCCATAGAGTGATGCTCATCATGTGTCGTCAAACTTCAGAGTTTTCATCTCAAGTCCATTCACCCTCTGTTGTCTCAGTTTCCTCACAGCTCTTTACTTTGTGTGGGAAGAATATTCCATCTGCTTGTCCCATCTCTCAAGAGTTTGTTTTCCTGATCTCGACTCGGCTTTTTATCCATCTGTCATGAGCTAGTTAGTCGTTAACACCGTTTGTGCAGAAGACCTGTTTTCCATCTGGGAATGTGCGTTTTCCTCTTAGACTTAATTGGATTCGTGGTGCACCATTGTAGCATTCAATGAACAAAATAAAGAGGGAGGGGAATAACACTCTTGGTGAGACCTTGATCATGTTAAAGTGGAGCTGTATTATATGCCTGGTTGGATGTTTTTGGAGCCACAGCTCGCCCTCACTCTCTCACAGGGAAACCCCTCGTTCTGCTTTAAGCCTCAGGTACCATGGTAATGAGCTGCAGCTCTCCAGACTGCAGCTGCTCCTACTGTGTGTGTTTTTGCATTTATTTTGAGTTAGTGTACATGGATTTTTTCTTTTACCTTTTATTTACCAGTGAGCAAACCTATATATGACGCACTGCCTGTAATGCATGCACTAAAGATTGGCAACAACATTCACCATTTAGAACTCGGAGTCAATATATTTAGCTTTTAATTGGGGATTCATGTATTTAGTGACTAGGGTTGGGTATCTTTAAGGGTACTGACCAGTTCATGTCTGTACTACCAAGCACTGATTCACGGTAAATCCATGGGTGCCAAATTTGGGTATCTGACGGCACATCAGGCCAAAGCACCCCGAAGCGCTCTGAAGCCTAGAAGCCAGCCAAAGAGCTCTGTGGCCGGCAACGGGGCTCCGCAAAGTCGCCGGATTAAACTTTAGACAGGAGGCGGAGCCAAGAGCGTGGCCATGGAGCAGACAGAGACAGAAGATTAACCCCACGTGTGATTCGAAAAAGAAGAGAAGCAGAATTGCATTTTACTCTACAACATCCCTCTGGTTGATGTTTAAAAATTAAACTTTTTTTTTTATTGGAAAAGAAGTACAACACAGAAAATAGGTACCAAATTCTGACACTGGAACCAGTATCTTCAGTTCAAATGTGAATGGTACCCAACCGTATCAGCAACTAGGACCTAGGCCTGTCAAGATACTTATGTTATTGACTAATCGAGGTCAGCAGAAATGACTGGTCATGTCCATATATATCGTTTGATAAAGCCCTCATGTTTATATGAATATTTTCTTACATAAAAATGTCACTTGCATTTTAGCCAGCATGATGACAGAATAAACAGCAGGGTTTTCTCGACCACTGTAGGTCTTGAGCGGCGCCTCAGCCAAATGAACAGAAAAAAAACTATGCTGAGACACATTTTACTGTCATTTCTAATCATGTTGCTTTTGTCCTCTTGTCTGCTCTCTGTGTTGGAGTTTCACCGTTGGCAGGGCTCAGCTCATCCACACACACACACACACACACACACACACACACACACACACATGCACACAAACTTTTTTTTTTCACATTCCACTTCCAATGTCTGAACATTCTTAAGAATAAAAACTTCATTGCTCTTTGACAGGGTGCACTTGCATTATGATGCTATTATATTATAACAATATCAGTGGCATAAAATGATGGTAAAATTACATTAATGTCATTTAACAGAATCATTTCTAGGACAATTTATCCTCCACCAAAAGTAGCTATTGTGACGGGCATTTTGGGTGAAAATTAAATACATTCGTCCAATTTAAAGTGGAATCAGACAGCCTTTTAAGTTGTAACCCCTGATCATTTCCAAACTGTATTATTGTTGGCGTTACTGTCACAAAGAAAACCAGATCACTTTCCATTTCCTCAGAGCCTAGCAAAAACCAGCAACACAGGACACACTGCATTTTGTTTCTCACAGTTACTTCATTTGTTTAACCAACTACCTTTTCGGCTATTGTCCTCTTTCTGTTTTGCACAATAGTTGGCGCTCTTTGTTTGTGCTGTAAATTCGAGCCTTTATTTTTCTGGGAGATTGTATCTGGTGGCAGTTGGAATTACATAGAAAAAGGGAGGCTTACAGGGAAGTGCAGTTGGTGTCATTATACGATAGACATTATATTGTGAAGTTAACATTTATTTCATGATTATGAATAAAATCTTGTGTATATCTACTTTACAGTAAGTTCCTGTAAAGAATTTAGTTATGTCAGGGGAAAAAATCATTTAAAATCCATACAATATGTCATGGAAATCCAGTTGAGGCCATCTTGTTTCAGATAATAACTCAGATTAAACCACAGTGCGTTCATCTTGAAGCCACTTCTCATTATTGCATCTTGTTTGTGCCACTTTTTTTTATTATTATGTCGTTTCTTATTAGTTGTATTCCCACATCAGTTCTAAATACTTACCAAGTTTTTTTTTCTTGATATTGGACCATTTTTTTTCCATTGAATCTTTTTCTCATCATTCTCAAATCTTGTTTGCTGTTGTAAAGTAATTTCTCGTTATTACAGTTATTTTGTAATTTAGCAATTTTCAACTGGTATTAAACAAATTTATAACACGGGAAATCTTGTCATATTGGTGAGCTAAAATGATATAACCTTTCTTAATACTTTATGGGCAAAATTAGACAAGAGTGCCATAGTTAGATAATTGGGTAGTTTGCTAAATGATAGAATGTAACCCCTCTTCAAAAGAGAGAAACACTGTTTAAACCCACAGTCAGTGCTTATAAGACAACTAGTCCATACCCATTGAGTGCACAGTTGCCCACGTAGTTTCACATGGTGTGTGTGTGTGTGCGAGTTTTTGAAAACCGTGGGACAGACAGAATGACTGACTGACAGAATGACACACTGACAGTTTCCGTGATTATGTACAGCATACCATACCATGACTTAGTCATCCCAAAAATAAGATAAGATTTCCACAAACACCAAATACATCATGCTCAGTGACATGTAGATGTGCAAAAAAAAAAAATTGGCATCTGTAATTTTACAACTGATATAATGGGTCATATGTAAAAAAAAAAAAAAAAAAAAAAGTGTATCGAGATAAGACAAGACCAAGGGCTCTAGTTTCCCGGCGCAGGGTGGCGAACCCCGCGCAGAGCTAGTTTCAAGCAGCGCAACCTGAGGTGCACTCAGTTTGGTAGTTTGGTAGACTGAGGTGTGCTGAGATGGGTGTGGCGGCGCAGCAGGGGGAGGTGTCGACAGATCCAGCTTGGCGCAGTGACAGTTTTGTGCCAAAGGCTTTCGAAGGCAGAGCGCAGCCGGTGTAAGCCGAAGTTTGGCTGACCGGCGGACAGTGTGCACACGTCACCAAAACCTCACAGGCAGGTTTCCAGAATATCAGGCACATTAACGATGCAATAAATACCCAAAATACCACTATTCAATGCAACTATCTGCAATCAGCACATAAATGTATCTCTATATCGACTGTCCCGTCACATCTGATGTCAGATCAACGGGGATTGGCACCGTTTGGCACGCGTAATGGGAACCCAACCTGATTTGATTAACACAGCTGGAAACTTCACATCCCTCTCAGCCAACCACAAACAGCCACAGCATCAGATAGGGAGTATATATTCAGCATCTGTCATCTTAGAAAAGTGAAAAGAAAAGAAACAGAGTGAGACTGCGAGAGAGAAAGAGAGAGCGCGCGCGCACGAGAGAAACGCAACATTGATTTACAGTTGTGGTGACCTCCTCCCAGGCTGCCTTTGCATCATCAGCCCGTGGAGGTCTGCTCGCAGTTTCGTATATTCGGACACTGTGAGCTTGGACCTCCCGGACCAAAACATCAGGTTCCTCCTGGGAGAAGTTTGGCCGTCTGACGCTGCTGCTCTCTTCTGCCATGGCAAATTGAGTAAACTCTCATTACGCGAGGAGAGGGGCTCATCTGATTGGTGTGATGTGTGTAAAACCCACTCCACGCCTTCTCTCCTCCCTCCTTCCGAGTTGCGCAGGTAGGAGGGACGGAGGAGGGAAAGAGGAGTAGCTGCGCCAGGCGCATGGTGTGCCACACTTGCAAAATCCGCCTGGCCACACCTAGTTGGCAAAGCACAGGTGCACTGCGCCTCCGCCTCGCCCGGTCTGCAAAACTAGAGCCCCAAGACTTTAAAGGGTTGAAGCCCCTTTAGTCAAGACCAAAGCATGGGCGAGACAGAGTCAAGACCAGACCAATGCCAGCTTCACACTGTATGACACACTTAGGATAAAATATGAAACATGCACTCCTGGAATTAATCTGAAACATTCATATTCCCATAAAAACACCCACAGAAAAAAAAAATCCTGCTTATTCACCTCTTTTGTTGCCATATATACAGTATATATGTGTACACGCTGGAGCTACCTGCACACCAATAGAACTAGGCTTTACAACCTTTACAAAGGTTCACAGGCTGAGATCAATGCACTGATGATAGTCAAGGACTGAAACGTTTGCTGCTGTTTTTTTTTCACTTTGAGCACCCTTCTTTTTGTGCACAGATGTTCTAAATGAATTGCAATTTTTTCGCATTGATCTCAGCCCGTGAACCTTTTTTGTGTTTGCTCCAGCTCAGTTCTATTGGTGTGCGGGTGTCTCTGTCATCCTTTCTTAGTTGTCCATTGTACCAGTGCACCCAACATAAACTTTTTTGTTGCACTAAGTAGGCGCAGTTTCACAGCAGCCCTTAGACTACATGATGGAGCTGAAATTTACCTAACCATCTTTAATTAAAACTCTTTTTTGCACAGGCAGCACAGTGATATCCAGACAGGTACGGGACCAAGACCCATTTTCAGTTCTCAAGGTCCACCTTTATGTATTTATGTTTTTCATAAAAGGGTGGAAGAAAAGAAGCAGAGGAAAAACTGAAAAGCAAAATAATAACGTTGGATTGTTTCTCCTAAATATCTAAATACTATAAGTGTCAGCGCCCTCAATCTAATGCCGAAAAACAAAACAACGATATGATTGGCAGCCCTGTCAGCTAAGTACACAAATTCAGTTGCAGTCAGCAGGACGGCTGATCCAGCTGTGGGAGAAAGTGCTAAAAACATCTTAGAGAATAAAAGGGGAGATGTGACTGAACTGCAGCTGAGTCTCAGGTTCACTTCACACATAAATCCATTAGACCCCCTCCTCTTGTTTATCACCCTCTCACTGCGTCACAGCTCTCTCAGACAGGCCCTTTATGACATGTGAATAACCGAAAGTTTTGTTATTCTTTGCCCCCGCCTCATCTTGCCTCTGTACAACGCGACATAAGATACCCCTGCTTCCTCTCTGACTGACTGCGAGTAGTATATAGGGACCAGCTTTGCGCGTGCATGTGAAATGCGCGTGCACGTGAGACGTGCGTGCGTGCGTGCACGTGAAGCCCCCCCCCTTCCGGCCCCTCCCCCACTACGCCCCTCCCCCACTCCGCCCCTCCCCACACTCCGCCCCTTCCGGTTACCCCCCGCCCGCCCCTTCCGGCCCTCCCACTACGCCCCTCCCCACACTCCGCCTTCCGGTCACACACACACACACACACGTCATATGAAATCCGCTCTCATTGGTTAAACATAGCGCCTCCTATTGGCTAATCAAAGCCCCTGCGCGGACGGATGTGTGTGGTGTATATATACAAGGGATTTTCTTAACAGGACATCCTCATACGGCGTGGACGAGCTCTGATTTTTTTCTTCAACGATCGCCTGTATTCTGCAAGACGCTTTCTGCAACCATGTCTTCCTGCACCAGCAACAGCGGCATCGGGTCAAGCGAGCGCCCAGGTATGTCTGATGACCCGGCGACAGTTGTGGATGCTCGGGCCTTACAAGAAAAGAGAGACGTGTAGGAAGTGGGCTCGTTACGCCGGAGAATCGTGAATTTGAGCTAGAGCTGGAGGTGTTAATGGGTATGTTTACAATGTTAAATATCAGGACTCTGTTGTCACACTCAGTGCGGCCACCGGTCGCAGTGTGGTTCCAGGCGTTGAAACATGGTCGGTCAGTTTGATGCATAGCGATTGGAAATTGTTTTGGTCTGAGGTCTGCCCTGACCTAGACCAACCTGGTTTCCCAGAGAGTATTTATGTCTCGCAGTGGGTCAGCAAAACGGGCCCCGAGATGTACCGCATTGAGACGGATCGTTTTAACAAACGCGCGGAGGACTTTATTTTTCTCAGTGTGTGCAAAGATCGAGAATCTGTGATCGCGAGCAGAGGCCGCGACGCGTGGGGACAACAACCCTACCCTCTTACGCTTCAAGAGCGTGACGAGTGGTTTAAAACTGTTTTCTTTATTCAGTGGTGTGACTGGAGATCTCTGCAGAAATTGTTTGACGAAGCTGACAAGGGCATCAGAAGAGACAGGATCCTCTCTTCTTACCAGAGTGTTAGAAAACGTCTTCTTTTCGATGATGCGCAGACTAATGCGCGGGGTAGTCACCTTCCTTCCCTGTGCCGCCCGAAAATCATCAGACACATCGACTACTGATAAAGCCTAGGTTAGCATAACTTTTGTATTTTTGTCTTTTTTAAATTATGATAAACGCTGTATATGATTTTAATGTTGTTTTTCTGTTGTTTTTTACAGGCAGTGTCTTGATCAGCACCCATGACACGATGATACTAGAGGGTGTTGGGAAAACGATTGCGTGGTGTGGAACCCTGACACCTCATATGAAGCCGCTTGAGGCGCTGCATGTGAAGAAGAAGAAGAAGGAGGAGGAGGAGAAGGGACATGTCTCGACGGTCCCTGACAAAAGACGACGTGGACACGATCAAAGACTTTCTATCACGCTGCCAGTATCACGCAGGGCTGGAAAAACAAGAGCTCTCTGCAACGGGTGTAAAATCAACCACCCGAGTCAGCGCCGACACTCTTGCTTGTATGATTTTGATCAGATCAGATGTATGTATTTTGACCAGATCCTGGACTCTGTATTCAACCCGTCTCTAGGAAAAGCTCTGCATTACCTGTTTGCAGATATCACCGGGGGCTTTCTCACAAGACAGGCTTTTAGGAGCGGCCGAGACTCTGAGACACTATCTCAGACCCGGATGTGACGGACCATCTGCCAAAGAGGAAATGGAGACGGAGGAGGACCACAAGCACGAGACCGCTTTACGCAACGCCTTCACCGTGTGGACCAAGTGCTGCTGCTGCTGCATGTCGTCGACAGATTTGTAATATTTACCGCAGAAAAATGATGTTGTTCTTTGGGATCACATTAGCCACATATCTTTCACGTGGAAAAGACGCCATGCCATGAACAGACTGACATCACTTCTGCACGGGTAATTACCGTGACGGTGTCCTCGCGAATGTGTTACATTCAACAACCATTTAAACGTTATAAGGACAAGTGTTAAAAATTGAATGATACAGTGTGTGCGCAGCACACAGTTCATCAGCGTTAAAGATGTGGTAACGGCATATTTCACAAACTGTAATGAGTCTGAGGCGCTTGCAACACGCCATGTTATTTGTCTTTGTGCATTTCTTTGTGATGCGTGTGTTTTGATGATTAAAAATGGTGTACCATTAGATGTTTGTGATGCAGTTCAGCACCTAGTGCGACACATGATAGACAGAGATGTGATGGTGTGTGTAAAATACCTAAACATGTTGAAAAACCATAAATAAATAAAAGACGGTGTGTCGACCTCATCTTGGCCACTTGTGTTGTTGACTGAATATGGAGCGCACGCTAGACAAGATTTACCACGACCCGCACACCCAGGGGTCTTGGAGGTGTACAAAACTTTGCGATGCTGTTAGAAAATGCACTGGGAGGCTCGGGATGCCTGAAGTAAAGCGTTACTTACAGGGGCAAGATGTGTATACCCTCCACGCTAAAGCAGCTGTACACTTCCTATAAATAGGGTGTTGGTTAGCGGTATTGACAAACAGTTCCAGGCCGATCTGGTGGACATGAGTGAATATTCAGCAGAAAATGACAGTGTGTGCTACCTGCTGACATGTATCGATGTATTTTCTAAATATGCATGGGTTAGGTGTCTTAAAAACAAGACCGGTGCATCTGTTGCAAAGGCGTTTGAAGACATTTTGAACGAAGGACGAATACCTGTAAAACTCCAAACCGATCAGGGGACAGAGTTTTATAACAAACAGTTTCAACATCTAATGGAGGTGTATAAAATTAAACATTTCTCTACCTCAAACGAGACTAAGGCTAGCACGGTTGAACGTTTCAACAGAACATTTAAGACCCGCATGTGAGATATCTAACGCCTGTTAATTCGCAGAGATATGTTGATGTCGTCCAGGACCTCGTCAACGCTTACAACAAGTCTCACCACAGATCGATAAAGATGGCCCCATCCGATGTAAACAAAGACAACGAGAAGCTCGTCTTTAACACGCTGTACAAGGAGAAGAAGAAGAAGAAACCGCAGAGGATCGATTGCTCAAATATAATGTAGGGGACACTGTGAGAATATCAAAACTCCGCGGTGTGTTTAGAAAAGGTTATGAACAAACATATACAGACGAGTTTTTTACAATAACTAGGCGCATAGCCCGCGACCAGCCTGTGTATAGAATATCAGATTGCTCGGGTGAAGAGGTAAAAGGCACATTTTACGAGCCTGAGCTACAGCCGGTAATCATTGACAAAAACAAGGTGTTTAAAATAGAGAAAGTAATATCCAGAAAACTATAGGCCGGAAAAGATGGCGCTTGTGAAATGGTTGGGGTGGCCTGAGAAATTTAACTCGTGGGTCTCTGAAAAGGACATCGTTGACGTGTGATATATGTATATATATATATCACGGACGTTACCTGTTTACACAGCCACTTTGGAATTGTCGACGCCCCAACAACATCAAGAAGATGGAGAACAAGAACGGATTTTATGTCACGTTACCGAGTAATGCATCGCTACACGTGTATCCTAATAACAAGATATGGCGCTACCAACAAAATTAGCAAACCGATCGTTCTGAGCGAACCGTGCGAGGTGGGGGTTATTGAACTTCAGTACCCTAGGTGTGGTCAACGCGTTCTGCTTCTGACGCGTGTTAATATACGATAGTAAAACCAACCAGACAGCCACTATAACACTGTTTGCCGGGTTTTACGACTCCATTCCCAGAATACTAAAAGAATTTAATGCTAAATGCATCGGTAACCCGATAACATCGCGCTTAGGTCTTCAATATAACAACATTACAAATCACGTTCATTTTTCGGGAGGAGAAGGATATAAGGTGACATTCCGCGGGAAACTGGCCGAAATATTGGGTTTTAAGCCCGGTGAGCCGTTTGAGATACCGGCGACCCCTATTTTTAAGAAAATCTACGCCTCTCTCACCCGCAGATATTTTTGGGGAGTTTATAATATATACGTTTACAGCGATATTGTTGATTATCAGCTAGTGGAGACAGCCACGCGTCGCTCCTCCGATGTATAAATATAACGCCGGAGGTAGGTCGTATGCCCACTCTGACATATGACAAGCCACACTATACATCGCTCTCCAAATCTGTCATTGACGATATCGAGATATCGTTAAAAAACGATCAAAACCAGTATATACCATTCACGTACGGAAAAGTGATTGTTAAACTACACTTTAGACCTGTGAAGCAGTATTTCTAGACCTGAGAAAATGGCCTACACACCATATGTGCGTGGCGATGCCCGATATATGACATATTACATGAACCAAGCGGTGGCGAATTACCTGGATTTATAGGTTCAAGTACACACACGGTAACGCAGTTTAGGCGGCATATTTCGAGGCTTGCTTAGAATGGCTGTACCGTTATTTAAAAAGGATTCAGCATCGCCAAGCCACATTTAAAAACGCAGCTGTAAACATTGTAGGGGATATGGCGCCCAACATTGCCAGAAGCGCTGTATCGAGACAGGAAGGAAACGGGTTGATGGTGATCAGAAAAAGACCGTCCAAAAGACCCCCCTCATCGAGGGGTCGCAGCTCCGGCAGGTCCAAAAAGCGTAAAACGACCGTCAAAGTGACACGACGCATCAGAAAGAAGTCGGCCACCAAGAGAAGCACAACTTCCAAAAGACGCGCAGTGATTCTGCGTAAAGACATATTCTAGTCTGAGAAGAGAAAACAACATCAACAGCCATGGCACTCATACACAACCAGTCGGAAGAATGTGTGAAGACGGAGCTGGATCTGTTCACAGTGCCGTACACACAGACATCCATTGAAAAATCTACAGTTGTCGAAATACCCCCGGTTTCGCATTACGGGATGCCGGGCCTCTGGAATTTTTATATCAGCCTGCGCGAGGATTACATTGATCTAAACGATACCTACCTGTACATGCGCGCGAGAATCACGAACCCGATGGTACCGATTTGGCCCAAGCCGCAGATGTGGGTTTTGTAAATTACCCGGGTGTACGTTATTCTCGCAAGTGGATATCATGTTAGGAGACAGGCTTATAACCCAATCTTCCAACACATACCCGTACCGAGGGATAATCGAGTGTTTAATCAACTACGGAAAGGACACCTTGGATACGCAGTTTAGCAGCGGCCTGTTTTGTAAAGACACAGCAGACCACATGAATGCTGCCTCCATAACCGGAGATAACGAAGGCCTAGCCGAAAGAGGGCGATACACCGTCAACAGTCGCACTGTGGAATTAATAGCACCAATACACTCCGATTTGTTTTTTCAGGAAAAGTTATTGCTAAACGGTATAGACATTTCCCTAAAATTTATTCGATCAAAGGACGAGTTTGCCTTAATGACTGCGCAAAATAATCAATACGCCGTGAAGATCGTATCGGCTAGCTTATTTGTGAAAAAGGTGGCCGTGGCACCTGCCGTTAGATTGGCGCATAGCAGGGCACTGCAGCACACTAACGCTAAATACGCTATTGACAGAGTGGCTCTGAAAACATTTTCCATACCTGCAGGAACAAGAGTGTGCAACCAGGAAAATCTTTACATGGGACAAATCCCCAAATTCGTCATCATAGGCTTTGTTGACCATGAGGCATATTCGGGGAGCTATAACCGGAACCCCTTCTGTTTTCATCATTACTATTATTAAATTCTTGACCTATTGAATGTATTTTTGTTTATAACTCTTGATCAATTGAATGTATTTTTTATTTTTCATTATTACTATTATTAAATTCTTGACCAAATGAATGTATTCTACAAATGTGTTAAATAAATGGAATGTCTGAACTGCGGATCATGCTTTCTCTCTCTCTTTATTTATTAGAATTATTCACAGTCACACAGCATGTTGCTGCACTGTACACATGTGAAATTATATCCACGACATACAGAGGGCTGTATTTTGTTTACAAACTTGCACACCATAGCATCATTGCGTGCCAGATTAGCACTATACATGTTTAACATTCTTGTAAAAGGAATTCCTCTTTGTATATGACACAGAAAAAAGACACAATGCTGTCCACAGGCTGTAGAGTAGTTGTTCTGAACCTGCCTCTGGGAATAATACACGTCTGCACAGTTTTCAACGAGGTATCTGTATATCACCGATGTAAATTTGTCGCTGTCGGGAGGGTTTCCAAAGCTATCAAAAAAATATCCATGCTTCTGTTTCGTAATATAAATAGCGAGCCAGTGTTCACCGGGCATGTTTGAGGGGTGTGTATTCACAACCAGCATGGC
The DNA here is from genome assembly GCF_011397635.1 of Epinephelus fuscoguttatus. Taxonomy (NCBI): domain Eukaryota; kingdom Metazoa; phylum Chordata; class Actinopteri; order Perciformes; family Serranidae; genus Epinephelus; species Epinephelus fuscoguttatus. The sequence goes on from NC_064771.1 coordinate 26,339,968, forward strand.
GGGAACGCTGTGCCTTTATGGTTTGACAGTTGGTCGCATGCCAGGACTCCTAAAAATTTGTCCCGTTAATGATTCTTTTATTGAGGATGCCGGTCAGCTCTATAGTGTTCATGGCTGATACCGCTTCTTCTTTTTAGTAATAATCCAAAAGTACTTGTCTCTTGTTTGATATTTCGATAACAGAATCGTAAACAGCATAACACACGAGGTTAACGGTGCGCTGTAGAGGTACTCTGAAACGGACTTCCAACCTCACATTACCACTTTTAATCAGTGATACATTCCCTGCACGACCGTCGTCAGGTTCCAGATTGAAGCAAAATAACGTGTAACCATTCCCAAATCATTACGTGATATGGCCAGCGACCTGTCTTTTAAATGACGGCCTGTAGTTTGTACCAGCTGGAAATACTCTCTCACATACTGACCTCTCTGAAATAGTGGCTGAAAGGGCTTTGCAGGGTGAGACTGCCCGTCTGCGTACAAGCTAATAAACTCTGTATCGTAATGCTGAAAACAGAAGGGGTTCCGGTTATAGCTCCCCGAATATGCCTCATGGTCAACAAAGCCTATGATGACGAATTTGGGGATTTGTCCCATGTAAAGATTTTCCTGGTTGCACACTCTTGTTCCTGCAGGTATGGAAAATGTTTTCAGAGCCACTCTGTCAATAGCGTATTTAGCGTTAGTGTGCTGCAGTGCCCTGCTATGCGCCAATCTAACGGCCACCTTTTTCACAAATAAGCTAGCCGATACGATCTTCACGGCGTATTGATTATTTTGCGCAGTCATTAAGGCAAACTCGTCCTTTGATCGAATAAATTTTAGGGAAATGTCTATACCGTTTAGCAATAAATTTTCCTGAAAAAACAAATCGGAGTGTATCGGTGATATTAATTCCACAGTGCGACTGTTGACGGTGTATCGCCTCTTCGGCTAGGCCTTCGTTATCTCCGGTTATGGAGGCAGCATTCATGTGGTCTGCTGTGTCTTTACAAAACAGGCCGCTGCTAAACTGCGTATCCAAGGTGTCCTTTCCGTAGTTGATTAAACACTCGATTATCCTCGCACGGGTATGTGTTGGAAGATTGGGTTATAAGCCTGTCTCCTAACATGATATCCACTGTAGAATAACGCATACCCGGGTAATTTACAAAACCCACATCTGCGGCTTGGGCCAAATCGGTACCATCGGGTTCGTGATTCTCGCCGCATGTACAGGTAGGTATCGCTTTAGATCAATGTAATCGCCGCAGGCTGATATACAAAACTTCCAGAGGCCCGGCATCCCGTAATGCCGAAACCGGGGGTATTTCGACAAATGTAGATTTTTCAATGGATGTCTGTGTGTACGGCACTGTGAACAGATCCAGCTCCGTCTTCACACATTCTTCCGACTGGTTGTGTATGAGTGCCATGGCTGTTGATGTTGTTTTCTCTTCTCAGACTAGAATATGTCTTTACGCAGAATCACCGCGCGTCTTTTGGAAGTTGTGCTTCTCTTGGTCGACTTCTTCTGATGCGTCGTGTCACTTTGACGGTCGCTTTACGCTTTTTGACCTGCCGAGCTGCGACCTCGATGAGGGTCTTTGGACGGTCTTTTCTGATCACCATCAACCCGCTTCCTTCCTGTCGCCTCGATACAGCGCTTCTGGCAATGTTGGACGCCATATCCCCTACAATGTTTACAGCCGCTTTTTAAATGTGGCTTGGCGATGCTGAATCCTTTTTAAATAACGGTACAGCCATTCTAAGCAAGCCTCAACTATGCCGCCTAAACCGTTACCGTATTGTGTACTTGAACCTATAAATCCAGGTAATTCGCCACCCGCTTGGTTCATGTAATATGTCATATATCGGGCATCGTCACGCACATATGGTGTGTAGGCCATTTTCTCAGGTCTAGAAATACTGCTTCACAGGTCTAAAGTGTAGTTTAACAATCACTTTTCCGACGCGTGAATGGTATATACTGGTTTTGATCGCTTTTTAACGATATCTCGATATCGCCAATGACAGATTTGGAGAGCGATGTATAGTGTGGCTTGTCATATGTCAGAGTGGGCATACGACCTACCTCCGGCGTTATATTTATACATCGGAGGAGCGGCACGTGGCTGTCTCCCACTAGCTGATAATCAACAATATCGCTGTAAACGATATATTATAAACTCCCCAAAAATATCTGCGGGTGAGGAGAGGCGAGATTTTCTTAAAAATAGGGTCGCCGTATCTCAAACGGCTCACCGGGCTTAAAACCCAATATTTCGCCAGTTTCCGGAATGTCACCTTATATCCTTCTCCTAAAAATGAACGTGATTTGTAATGTTGTTATATTGAAGACCTAAGCGCGATGTTATCGGGTTACCGGCATTTAGCATTAAATTCTTTTAGTATTCTGGGAATGGAGTCGAAACCCGCAAACAGTGTTATAGTGGCTGTCTGGTTGGTTTTACTATCGTATATTAACACGCCCGCGTCAGAAGCAGGTAAAGTTGACCACACCCTAGGGTACTGAAGTTCAATAACCCCCACCTCGTAAGGTTCGATCAGAACGATCGGTTTTGCTAATTTTGTACGGTAGCGCAATATATTGTTATTAGGATACACGTGTAGCGATGCATTACTCGGTAACGTGACATAAAATCCGTTCTTGTTCTCCATCTTCTAGAAGTTGTTGGGACGTGCGACAATTCCAAACTGACTGTGTAAACAGGTAACGCCCGTGATATATATATACATATATCACACGCCAACGATGTCCTTTTCAGAGACCCACGAGTTAAATTTCTCAGGCCACCCCAACCATTTCACAAGCGCCATCTTTTCCGCCTATAGTTTTTCTGGATATTACTTTCTCTATTTTAAACACCTTGTTTTTGTCAATGATTACCGGCTGTAGCTCAGGCTCGTAAATGTGCCTTTTACCTCTTCACCCGAGCAATCTGATATTCTATACACAGGCTGGTCGCGGGCTATGCGCCTAGTTATTGTAAAAACTCGCCTGTATATGTGTGTTCATAACCTTTTCTAAACACACCGCGGAGTTTTGATATTCTCACAGTGTCCCCTACATTATATTTGAACGATACGATCCTCTGCGGTTTCTTCTTCTTCTTCTCCTTGTACAGCGTGTTAAAGACGAGCTTCTCGTTGTCTTTGTTTACATCGGATGGGGCCATCTTTATCGATCTGTGGTGAGACTTGTTGTAAGCGTTGACGAGGTCCTGGACGACATCAACATATCTACGAATTAACAGACGTTAGATATCTCCACATGCGGGTCTTAAATGTTCTGTTGAAACGCTCAACCGCATAGCCTTAGTCTCGCTTGAGGTAGAGAAATGTTTAATTTTATACACCTCCATTAGATGTTGAAACTGTTTGTTATAAAACTCTGTCCCCTGATCGGTTTGGAGTTTTACAGGTATGCGGCCTTCGCTCAAAATGTCTTCAAACGCTTTGCAACAGATGCACCGGTCTTGTTTTTAAGACACCTAACCCATGCATATTTAGAAAATACATCGATACATGTCAGCAGGTAGCACACACTGTCATTTTCTGCTGAATATTCACTCATGTCCACCAGATCGGCCTGGAACTGTTTGTCAATACCGCTAACCAACACCCTATTTCTAGGGAAGTGTACAGCTGCTTTAGCGTGGAGGGTATACACATCTTGCCCCTGTAAGTAACGCTTACTTCAGGCATCCCCGAGCCTCCCAGTGCATTTTCTAACAGCATCGCAAAGTTTTGTACACCTCCAAGACCCCTGGGTGTGCGGGTCGTGGTAAATCTTGTCTAGCGTGCGCTCCATATTCAGTCAACAACACAAGTGGCCAAGATGAGGTCGACACACCGTCTTTTATTTATTTATGGTTTTTCAACATGTTTAGGTATTTTACACACACCATCACATCTCTGTCTATCATGTGTCGCACTAGGTGCTGAACTGCATCACAAACATCTAATGGTACACCATTTTTAATCATCAAAACACACGCATCACAAAGAAATGCACAAAGACAAATAACATGGCGTGTTGCAAACGCCTCAGACTCATTACAGTTTGTGAAATATGCCGTTACCACATCTTTAACCGCTGATGAACTGTGCCGCACACACTGTATCATTCCAATTTTTAACACTTGTCCTTATAACGCTTTAAATGGTTGTTGAATGTAACACATTCGCGAGGGACACCGTCACCGTAATTACCCGCAGAAGTGATGTCAGTCTGTTCATGGCATGGCGTCTTTCCACGTGAAAAGATATGTGGCTAATGTGATCCCAAACAACAACATCATTTATTCTGCGGTAAATATTACAAATCTGTCGACATGCAGCAGCAGCAGCACTTGGTCCACACGGTGAAGGCGTTGCGTAAAGCGGTCTCGTGCTTGTGGTCCTCCTCCGTCTCCATTTCCTCTTTGGCAGATGGTCCGTCACATCCGGGTCTGAGATAGTGTCTCAGAGTCTCGGCCGCTCCTAAAAGCCTGTCTTGTGAGAAAGCCCCCGGTGATATCTGCGCAAACAGGTAATGCAGAGCTTTTCCTAGAGACGGGTTGAATACAGAGTCCAGGATCTGGTCAAAATACATACATCTGATCTGATCAAAATCATACAAGCAAGAGTGTCGACGCTGACTCGGTGGTTGATTTTACACCCGTTGCAGAGAGCTCTTGTTTTTTCCAGCCCTGCGTGATACTGGCAGCGTGATAGAAAGTCTTTGATCGTGTCCACGTCGTCTTTTGTCAGGGACCGTGTCGAGACATGTCCCTTCTCCTCCTCCTCCTTCTTCTTCTTCTTCACATGCAGCGCCTCAAGCGGCTTCATATGAGGTGTCCAGGGTTCCACACCACCGCAATCGTTTTCCCAACACCCTCTAGTATCATCGTCGTCATGGGTGCTGATCAAGACACTGCCTGTAAAAACAACAGAAAAAACAACATTAAAATCATATACAGCGTTTATCATAATTTAAAAAAGACAAAAATACAAAAGTTATGCTAACCTAGGCTTTATCAGTAGTCGATGTGTCTGATGATTTTCGGGCGGCACAGGGAAGGAAGGTGACTACCCCGCGCATTAGTCTGCGCATCATCGAAAAGAAGACGCTTTTCTAACACTCTGGTAAGAAGAGGATCCTGTCTCTTCTGATGCCCTTGTCAGCTTCACAAACAATTTCTGCAGAGATCTCCAGTCACACCACTGAATAAAGAAAACAGTTTTAAACCACTGCCACGCTCTTGAAGCGTAAGAGGGTAGGGTTGTTGTCCCCACGCTGCGCGGCCTCTGCTCGCGATCACAGATTCTCGATCTTTGCACACACTGAGAAAAATAAAGTCCTCCCGCCGCTTGTTAAAACGATCCGTCTCAATGCGGTACATCTCGGGCCCGTTTTGCTGACCCACTGCAGACATAAATACTCTCTGGGAAACCAGGTTGGTCTAGGTCAGGCAGACCTCAGACCAAAACAATTTCCAATCGCTATGCATCAAACTGACCGACCATGTTTCAACGCTTGAACCACACTGCGACCGTGGCCGCACTGAGTGTGACAACAGAGTCCTGATATTTAACATTGTAAACATACCCATTAACACCCTCCAGCTCTAGCTCAAATTCACGATTCTCCGACGTAACGAGCCCACTTCCTACACGCCTCCTTTTCTTGTAAGGCCCGAGCATCCACAACTGTCGCCGGGTCATCAGACATACCTGGGCGCCGCTTGACCCGATGCCGCTGTTGCTGGTGCAGGAAGACATGGTTGCAGAAACGCCTTGCAGAATACAGGCGATCGTTGAAGAAAAAATCAGAGCTCGCCCGCCAGAAGCTTCGCCGTCCGAGAAGTTGAGGATGTCCTGTTAAGAAAATCCCTTGTATATATACACCACACACATCCGTCCGCAAGGAGGGGCTTTTGATTAGCCAATAGGAGGCGCTATGTTTAACCAATGAGAGACGGATTTCATATGACGGTGTGTGTGTGTGTGTGACCCGGAAGGGGCGGAGTGTGGGGAGGGGCGTAGTGGGGGAGGGGCCGGAAGGGGCGGAGGGGGTAACCGGAAGGGGCGGAGTGTGGAGGGGCGGAGTGGGGGAGGGGCGTAGTGGGGGAGGGGCCGGAAGGGGGGGGGCTTCACGTGCACGCACGCACGCACGTCTCACGTGCACGCGCATTTCACATGCACGCGCAAAGCTGGTCCCTATATACTACTACTGCGCCTTCAAGGTGCTGAACACTGCACTCACACTCACAACACAGCTTTATGAGACTGGCTTCTTGTTTTGGAGTGACAGTAACACATCTGCTTTCACAGCCTTGTTATTGCTTTGCCAGGCAACGGCGGGCTGCAGGTTTGACACGGGAGAAAGCTGAATAATGTCTGTAAAGATTTGACCTTGGAACATCTCGCTGCTTGGCAAGTGTGTAGATTTGAACCCGAGGTTAATGGCATTTGTTTAATGGATAGAACTCCTCTGGGAGGCGATGTCTACTGTATGTGGGGTTGAAATGGGCTTTGTTGTTTTCTTTTATTGGAATCTGCTCGGCGATGTGCTTGTGTAAGCACACTGCTTTTCAGATGGATAAACCGGTGGCAGTGGACAAGTCACTGGAGTGCCTCTCATCTATTGATTTCATTACCTCAAAGCCAAGCCCTCAGGGGACTCCTATTTGATGTCCTTGTCCCCCCGCATGTATGCTAAACTCACTGCTGTAGTTAAAGGACGATGCAGACCCAGTCCTTCATTTCTGCTGCTGCTCAATTCAACAGAAGTATCTCTACTGTCAAATACAAGCAAAATAGCAAAGAAATCTTACGAAGATATTACCATACTGACCTGAATATCTGACGACCCTGATTATAAGACCATAAAAACACATTGAATAAACAAGGTAGGCTGTTTTCAATACTCTGCAGATGAAGTCGTCACATTTAAATCAATAATTTAGGAACAACGTTATAATTAATACAATCTTTTGCCCTCAGCTGAGGTGGAACAGAGCAGAGAAGACACGGAACCTATGAAACATGTGCATCTTCTATTGTAGACAAAGCATTTATATCATTCTACCAATCACTGGTATATGCCTCCCTCCACCAGAAAGCCCAAAAAATAAATAGTGGAAGGGGTGTAACAGCAGTGTCCCAGTTCAAGTCCACTTGGGGCCCTTGTCTTGAGTTACCCCCCCTTGCTGTCACCAGGTGGTACATGTGGATCAGAAGTATAGGCTGTATTAAAGAAGTACATGTCGTCAGCATGGTGTCACCTGCTGGTTTGTGGACTACCATTCTGAGACCTTGAGTTGTGGCATATTGGCCATCGCATTATTGATTTTTTTGGAGCTAGAGGTGACCGTATTTGGATGAGAGGCTGGAGCTGTGAAGGAGCGAGGCGTGGATCTGGCTAAGAACTCAAGGACACTGCTGTGGTAGCAGCTTGTCAATCACAAGGCCACCACACCCTAAAGCATACCCTGCTTTATCGTCTATTTAACTCTCGGTGGGACCATTAATTACAAAATGAATGTCACGCTGTGTTGAAGAAGACTTGAAACTAGCGATTGAGATTGATGTCTACTAAGGTAATAAATCAAGTGAGTGTACAATCAACCTTTTTTTTTTTTCTTTTTGCAACCAGTGGAGTCACCCCCTGCTGGCCATTAGAGAGAACGCAGGCACTTTTTATTGGCATCTCATTTCAGACCCAGAGATAACCCCTTGTTCAGAAGAGACACATTAATTCATTAGAAAACACAAGTGTCATCTTACATGGGAAGCAGTAATGAAATGCAATTATGTATCGCATCATTATTGCATCACTGGTGCTTAATTGATTACATAATTTTGTCACATCTTCTTGAATAACAGTTCGATGGACACCTACCTTCTGCGATTTGAGTACTGCGTTGTTACTGACTCCAAGGGAGCAGTGTTCTTCTCTTTGTCATCCCTCATGCTGCTTTTTCTCAGCTGTGTTGTCATACTCATGTCATCCTGCTAATTGGTATCGCATATTTTGTGGAAAGGATAGTTACATTAACACAATTAATCATCCAATGTACCTAAACATCTTAACCGCTGAATCCCAGATTACATATGTATGCACCTTTCATTTTAGTAGCCTCTCTGACGCCACTGCAATCTGTGCCCTGAGCTTCTGAGTGCATTCATCCACACGGAGTACATTAGAGTGTTGAGTGTCATAGCTGTATGGAGCCGAATTACTAGATGTTGAAGAGAGCTGTCAGTTTATTGTAGCTTAGATCTCTCAGCAATCATGAAAGAGAAAGGGAAAATGTTGAGTGTGTGTGTGGATTTCAGCTGACAGGCTGATATGATGTGTCTGCTGCACTGCCCCAGCAAGTCTCCGAGTGAGAAGCAAAGCTGAAAATGTGCCTTACAGACACGTCGGCGAGAGTCTGTCCCCATCTGCTGCAGTCTTTTGGTCTTTTCATCAAACGTATATACAAAGAGGGCTCCAAGTCAGTCCAAAAAAAGCATCTACAGTATAAAGGGGGTTAAAACAAAGTAAAGTTCAGCACAAGTATGCTTGTCATGCCAGCAATGCAAAATTTGATAGAGAGGGTTAAACATGGTAGAAATATCACCTTCCAAGGTACCTGCAGTTTGTTTTGAGTAGATTTGATATCATCAAATCTGTCGTCGTTAAAGGGATACTCTGCAAATTGTCAACCAGCACTATGGGTAAATGAAGTGTGATGAACTGCCCTTCATCGACCACTGCCTAGATCTTCCAGCGAGCCTCTGCCGGACGATGCAGATGAAGCAAAACTCATCATCCAGCAGAATTATGCTGGTTCTCTCAGGCTGTTCTTGAAATATAGGCTGTACTTCCGCATTTTCATATTGCCCGCCACCCATGCCGCCACTATGGACATGAGAGTATACATGCAGATCAAGAGACAGACCTGCCCCTCTCTCTCAAACCCGGACTGAAATCCAATCAAATGGTAAAATTAGGCGGTGATGATCGAATTTAAATCAAGACTATGTCATTGCTCTGCCTATTTTTTGCATTTAATGTTTTCAGAAACATGTTTTAGCTGACTGTTTAATTACGTCACCTACCAGTGGAAGCGTTTATTAGTCAAGTGTGGTGCAGTCCATTCTGGTAGTTGAAGGTTTTCTACCTCTTGAGCAAAAGCAACTGCCACAGCCTCTTTTCTCTGTTTTCTTTGGTCATACAGCACCAGTTTCAAAAGTATTTGCCTTTTACCACTACATAGACACCCTAATTTTCTGAAAAGACCATCTTTCTAGCAGTGAAATACTTCCTCAAAGCTGGTTCTGACTGTAGACTGTAAAGTGAAGCAGTAACATCTTGATTGCCCCTGGTGGCATAAACTCTGCTGTGTAGGCATTAAACTAAAATATCAAAATGCTGGTGAAATAAATTTTTCCCAAAGATGGTTTCTGTCATAAACTGATGTTACAATGAAGTTCAATAACCTAAAATACTGTTATAATAAAGTTTAATATGGTACTGCTGTAATAAAGAACAATAAAATATTGTTGTAATAAAGTTAAATAAATACTCTTGAAACAAGTTTAAAGTACTTTTATAATAAAGTAAAATAAAGCACTGTTACAATCAAGTTAAATAACATACTGTGATCATAAAATAAATCAATATGGAACCACTGGTGCTTTTATTCTGAAACACTTGGCTCGTCTGGGGCCCGAAGTATTGACGTGTAAGCTGTGAACTGGAATCTTCGGGTCAACAGTTAGATGTTAGCAGTTAACAGATAATGAAACCATTACCACGGGGCCGTTATAGGAGAGGAATTATTCACTGTGGGCAAAAAACAAACTAACAGCTCTCCAGTTCATATATAATAATATCAAAGCTGCACCAGTGCTCCATGGTCGCAAAATGGAACTAAGTATTCATGGTCTGAAGCCCTGCAGAGACAAAACACACGCCTCGCCTGCTCAGAGTTAATCGCCTACGAGAGGGTAAAGCATTGGACTCATGAGACACAGTGGTGAAGGACAGTATGGCCCTCTTGTCCTTGATGACTTTGCTTCTTATTGCTTCTCTTGTGAGGCAAAGCGCAGTGTGAGCACCCTATCGATCCGGCCCTTCATGATTGCAAGAACAGTGAACGTGAACTTAAAGATGGAGAAATCTGCCACATCCAATGTGAAAAGCTGTGATTCATTGAGTACAATCCATATATCGCCCACCCTTGATCTGATGCTTTAAAAAGGCAGTGTGATGTCATGTTTTCCAGCTGTGATTGACTCATAGTTGAATTGGGTGGGTGTATTGGCGGGACCTCAATAGACACAGACTCTGGTTTCAGATGATGGCAGCACCGGTATCCAGTGTATTTTGGCTTCATTTTTGTACCGTGGGAGGACTTGGAGAAGTGTTGTCTATCACAGTCTATGGCTTTGACCTCTATTAGCTGTCTGGACACTGTGTTATAGCTTCAAGACTTGACAATGCATTATTGACTTACACAGTCTCCCTCATGCTCCAGTCCATCCCTACAATCTGCCACACCAACTGGGCAATGGTCAGTAACATCTATTTCCTGTCCAGCAACTGATGTATGCTTGGCATTGGACACGCAGGGCTTTCTTTTGAGAGAAAGTGGCCTTGGCTCAATAGAGTTTCCTGTGTAAATGAAGGTGTCTGTTCAAGGAAGTATAATGCTTTGATGTATTAGAGTGTGAAAGTGCTTCCTCGAGCTTGTCTAAGTTAGATGCTGTCTGAATGAATGGCAGAACGGGTCACTTTCATGGCTGGCTGCCCAGGTTTTTCCGTGGTTATTATTTATCCCTATGTATTCTGAAGTGTTTATCTGGACGTCACAATGCATTATGCCAAATTCTGCTGAAGAAGAAAATGAAGTGTGAACGGTTTCAGCTGGCCTCGAACAGGTCCGCCACTCGTTCCCATTGGCTGACCCGCTTGCCTGACACCTTGTTGGCCTGATGTTGGAGCCAAGTGGGCTCACTGTTGAATCCTGCAGCAGTGGCCAAGTACCTCACATGTGTCAGCTCTGCCTCCCTTTGACAGGCCCGTGTGAAAAGTGCTCAAGTGCTGCTGCCTGTCCAGCCTCTCTGTTCTTTGCCCGCACTGCTTGTGTGTGTGTGATCGTTGTGTGTAGAGAAAGAAAGAGGTGGACTTATGGATTTACCCCCCAGGCACAGGTGCAATAAGACACACTCCACTTTTTAATGATTTTAGAGCAACTGCATCACATCTTTATTGCTCCTGTAAAACAACAACAGCATGCACTTGCCTTGCGATCAATAAATAATAGTTATATTATAAGTATATTCATGTATCGAATTTTAGTGGAACCCTAGCATGACAATCTGATTAATTGCATTTTTTTTCTGCGCTGTCTCATTTGCATGGTGGGTCCAGTGGGTCATGATATAGTATATTTAAGGTTCTGTTTTAATGTGTAAAGATTTTTGTTTCATTTAACTCATCCCATACTCATCTTTGAGTATCAATGTTATTACATTTAAATGCATATGGAATTTTGCAGATAGCAACACTTTACGCGGATAGTCTGCCTACAGAAAGTTTATCGAGTATTTGTCACATTTTAACAGCGTATTTTTTGAGATTTCGAAATTAAATTGTTTTGATTTATTTTGTAGATGTTAGTAGGGATGGGTCACGATTTTCGAATAGTCGTTTTAATTTGGAAAAATCGATTTTTTTTTAATGCGACCATTACTATTCGCCATCTTATTTCCCCCCTTTATTTGACATGCAATTCAGCTCCTAACCGCACGAGGGCAGTATAGGATTGCTACAGCGGTGTGAGATGGGCTACCAGCTAGTTTGATGCTCTTCTACAAACAGGAGAAACATACAGAGACTACTGCAGTCATCAAAAAGTTCCGTGTGGAACAACTTCGACAAAATAAACGAAAATGAGGTGCAGTGCAAACTCTGTGAGGCAAAGCTTGCGTATCACAAGTCTACAACAAGTATCCACAGTCATTTGAGAGTGAGGCATGCAGGAGGTGGCGAGGGACCGTACGGCTGGGCTCAGCGGCGTGACACGTCTGCAGCGCGAGTCCCGTAGCAGCTCGCTCCCCTGTTAATCAATTACAGTGGCTCCACTGGCAACGGCAGCGGTGCGACAACCCCCGTCTGTCGCGCGACAACTCTCTATTTTACGCGGCTCTTCTATTTTTGTCACGCTACACTCCCCTGCGCGACCCTCCAGCAGATAAAAACTACATGAAATAGTGTGCTAAATGAGCACAATGTGTTTTTAAATGAATAAACCATTATCAGAGGTGATATGTGATGATTTTTGAACAGTTGAATTGTTGAATCTCAACTAATAAGCTGTTGAAATGTTACAAATACTTGATAACCTATCTGTAAGTGCACTATCTAATTAAAGTGTTACCTTGCATACATTTGCCCTGTTATTATATATAATAATTAAGTGAAAATTAAGTTGTTTTATGGGTGAGTTCAGGTTAGAAAAGTAATATATAAATTGACAGTTTATGTTTGTGCATTTTAAAAGGTGATTGATCCACAGATAGTTGATGTATTTTTATATAATTTTTGTTGCATTCTTTTTTATTTCTCTCCCAGAGACTATTGATGTTGTTTCACATTTTCATTTGAGTTCTCCGCAGAAAATTACCTTTGTGGAAATTTTTGAGTCACAGCTCCAATAATGTTTTCACTGAGACAAATTGAAGAGAATAAAAATTAAGATCATATTGAGATCAGATTGTGCGCTGTCGGTACCCTCTGCCAGCAAAGGCCGTCATCCTGTACTCAAACAACTCAAAGCCTCCATGACATAGCAGTGTGGATCACTTGTTTTTGCACAGGAGGAGTGTTTCACCCTTCCTGGATTAAATGGCATAGTGACCACGTGACGCTTTCTTTGTGCTTGTGTAATATCCATTGTAATGAGACAGCAAATTCATATTTCATCAGGCCTGGAGCTAATAGAGAGAAAGAGGGAGTCATTTTTGTCCCTTTTGGTCATTCCCCCTCCTCCTCCTCATCTTTCTCTATCCGCCTGTGTCAGTTTTCTCTCCTCCAGAGACGGGCGGAGGCTTTCAGTCGACATCTCTCCAGAGACCGACGTGCCATTTCCCCACTGGCTTAATTAGAGGCTTAAAACAATGCTCTGTTTATGGGGCAACCCTTCACTACTAGAGCAAACATCAATTTTTGCTTCTCTGCTGTCAGACGCTAAAGTGAGATGAATTATCAGAGAGATGCGAGCTACAGAGCGGCGTATGATGGATCTGGCCCTGCCCTCTAATAACCGCTTTTTCATTTCCGCTAAGATTCTGCCTCATTTGCCCTCGAGCTTAAGATGGATATGGAGGCAGGGTTTCGGAAATCTGCAGCTTCTGGACACAGTGATAGATATCAATAGTAAAGTTTCTGTTTATTGTTGTTTAGCTTGAGAAACTGTTTGCGTAGATAAATGCTTGAGATTGATGACAGCTCAAGTGGTGGGCCATTAAATGATTGACTTCCACAAACATCTCGAGCATCTTTCAGATGCTTCATCATTTCCAGTGGAAGCTCAATAGTCGATCTATAAAATTGTGGGTTCATGGTTTGCTTGTGTCATTTGCATTTGAGGTCATGACCTTTGCCTCAAATTGCCCCCATTGATCCCTCCAAGACAAACACTCAACATGGCACCCTGTTTTAGAAATTCAATTTATATGTCTGTGTCTGTCTCTCTCTCTCAGGCACGAAGGGATGCTCGATTATGAGACTTTTAGCAAAGGGTAGTGTACATTATAATGTTATAATTAACAGTTTAATTGTTAACTGACAATAAGAATTTTGACCGATTAATACTACCAGTTAAACAGTTAAAAATATATATTAAATATAACAAACTGGCACTACTATTCAGTGCTTCACACGAACTCTAGGCACAGACGGAGCACCAGAATACCAGGCGCTTAAGCATTCATTGCGCTGGGTCTGAAAGTTTGCTTTCACTCGCCTCTGCAGCAGCTCGGTCGGATCGACTAATAAGTTATCAACCCTGTGACTCAAACTCTGCGAACGGCTGCTAAGAAAAAACAGGACTCATTAAGGGTTCTGCCTGTGCTGCTTTTACCAACCCACAAAAACGTTTGAATTTAAAGAGAGGACACAGGCGAACAAACACACACTTAGATCGACTCTGCTGTGAAACCTATCAGGAAACGATAGCCGTGGGATGCTAACAGTTAGCCCTGTCACTGTGTATGTGGGGCAGATGAACTCTCAATGTCCCCTGGCGTGGAGCTGACATGCCCTCAGCAGTTCATCAGAGCCTTATAGAGAAGTTAGCATGGTTCCAGATATTTAGTCTTGTTGATTGTTTGATTGGTATCAAGAGTCAAATCTTCTGTCTACTGGCAGAATTTGCATCATAGATGAGGTTGTGTCACTCTTGTTGTGTGATTTCATTCAAATAAATTCAGCCTTCGCATTAGTATACAAACAATTCCTGACAAGCAGGAGGCATCACACAGTCAAACTTTAAGTAACCTTGTGTATTCAAAGCTATAAAAGGAGTTGTGTCACGATTTCTTAACCTCCTCCTTTCTGTTTTTGTTTCCTGTGTCTTTGTTTGTTTTGGTTTTCAGTTGTTGTTGTCAGGCAGGCAGCTGAAGGGTATTTTCTGGTTCTCTCTCTCTGTACTACCACCCCTCTCTGCAGCTCCTCAGTGTGTCACATACCTCCGTCGCCCACACCAAAATCAGAATTGATAGGCCTGCTTGTGACTAGTGAGAGAGAGAGACTTCTTATTTTTTTTCTCCACTGAACCCTTCTTTTCTTTGCCTGCTTTATTTGATTTCCTACCATCCTTTCTTACTGCTTGGGAAAAAAATAAAATAAACTCGTCGTCATGGTGACACCACCGGGGTTTATCCCAGCGATAAAAGTGGAGAGATGAGCCATGAGAGGACAGGCTGGCCTTTGAGTTCTCCAGGCTCACACCAGACGCCGCTGGTCACTCTGATGGACCTGTGGAGTCAGCTGTATGACAGCGAAGGCTATCACACCGCGCTGCTTTGCACTTATCAAGTTAGAGCTGCAGACCTCAGAGCAGCGCACCTGAACCTTTCCATTTGCCGTCATGCCCCTACATCTCTATTTCTCACATTAGCCCTTAACAGCTGGTGTGGCATGTGTTCCTGTTCTGCATCTAGAGCTTAATCGCTGCACAGTAAAATGTCTGAATCCCTTTGCTGGGAGAGATTCTCTGTATCTTTTACTTTGAGACCACGTCAAGCAGGGAATATGGCAGCTAGATCCCTAACCTGTATTTTATAGCCATCATGATTTACCAGCTGACCCTACTGCCTGTAGCAGCAATTACATTTGTTTGGAGGCTTAAGATTCATTCATGAGCATTCATCACAGCAAAAAATCAATAGTAACATTGGCATATGTATGCCTGTGTTGTTGGCAGTCTTGATTGAACGTTGGGAATAAGCTGAAGGGGCTTATGCTACTGTAAGCAGTGCTGGAGCCTTATGGCGAGTCCCACACTTGAGGCTTACAGCATGTAGAGTTTGCTCTGAAGGCTCCTTCTCTTGGGGATTCATTCACGGCTGAGGAGAGAGAAAGAGTGAGCGAGCGTGGGATACCCTCCAGCTGATCAAGTCTGTGTGGGGAGGGGAGATGCTGCAGCAGATGCCAATGACTTCTAAAGACTGCTGCCTGCTTTGAAGCCCTTGCTCCTTTTATTAATAAAGTGACTGCCCAATGTGAGGGGAATTGCAGCAGCCAGCACCCGTCCCCTCCCGCCAGTTAGACGCGTGGATCTGGGAAATTAGAGTTTGAATGAAGAAAGATGGTTTGGACATCCTCAAACGGATTCTTGAATAATGGTGCTCTTGGCAGGGAACTATACATCAAATCTCCCCCCAGCAAGACCAGTGCCACTTTATCAGTTTTCCATACGCATGCGATCAAGTAACGCTGTCTTTTGTTCTGCGGATAAGAGAATAAGATGTTAGAGAAGTGTGACAGAACCCGCCTCTTTACACACTCAATACACACTTGTCTCTTTGGTACTTTCTAATCAGGCTCTGTCTAAATTTGTTCTCCGTCTTTTAATGCTGAAGAACTGAGGCTTACATGCCCTCACAGATGAAAGCGTCTTGCCCTCTGTGCTTTAGAAAAACATTTCCATATTAATATAACATGAGTCACACTGAAGCATTACTGAGAGGGAAGTGAAGCAGTCATCAGCTCCACGTAGCATAACAAAGAAAAAGTGAAGGCAAGATGAATAATAGATGGTTGACATTAGTGATTGTTTTGGTGTCTTTTACATAATTATGGGCAATATTTTAGCAATACTGTGAGATACTGATATCTTTTAAAGGCTGTGTTACAGTAAAATTATGTAATTTTCTGAACTTAATTGTGGTCAGAATACAATATTGTTGCAATAACCATATCAAGGTATTTGGTCAAAAATATTATAATGTGATCTTCTCCAGTGTCCAGCCCTAATATATATATTTAAACATTTCTTTCTTTCTTTAAATGTACACATGTAATGTATATAAAAAAAAAAGATATATATTTACAAAAAATAACAACAATGAGCTTGGTGAATAGTAAGAAAATAGTGCAGTGGTGCAGAGTGCAAAGGGTGCTGGAATAAATTTGAAATAAAATGATGAATGTAACATTATTGTTAGAGCTGATGTGGTAATTGCCATACATATTAACAATAATAATTAACCTTTGTCTAAAGATAATACCATCTGCTGTACTGAAAACTAAGCAAACAATTACCACAAGGACACCAGGGAAAAAAAGAATATATAACAGATTTGGAGAGAGGGGTCAGGTGAGGGAAAAGTGTGTAAGTAAGTGTGTGTGTGTGTGTGTGTGTGTGTGTGTGTGTTCAGCATCGTTTCTGCTCTGCTGTGTTTTGGCGGGTCAGGCCTAATTACAGCTCAAGGAGAGATTCTCCAGCGAAACAGAATGCCTTGTGAGGATTAACTACCATGAAGCAGCTGAGTTATATCTGTCGCATGAGGGCTACATTAACAGAGTCCTCACTGCACGGAGGTAGTCCCTGTCCAGATTAAAGTTCCAACCTGGGGTTTGTTCAGGTGATTAGTTATGGAGTAATACTTGCTTGTGGAAGAGAGGTTGGCATTCAGTAATAAAATCTCACTTCTGCTTAAAATACACGTCTGCTTTCTTTAATTCCTTAAATTTTATTTTACAGATGACATGAATAAAGATAAACTTTTCACTTTGTAAAAGCTCAGTACCAGAGCTGACCCGTTACCCGTCATTACGCCAAAGTCAAAACCGCACCCGTTAATAAAAGTCCCTCGACCTCACCTGCACCCGTGACTAACACACACAGTCTACACTCAGTCACATTAAGCTGGGTTCTCCATTCTTGAATAACAAATCCAGCGGAGGACAAGTCTCTTTCTCTGGCTGCACTCAAAGGCAGGCTGGCAAACACATCCAGTCACTGCCAGGTTAGGAAACATTTTAACATGCTCCTTGCGCCACCATGAAATTTCAAAAGGATCCTCCTTGGTTTTCTTGAACTCAAAGTAGACTGCCACCTCATCCACAGGCTGCAAAGTTTCACCCTTCAGTCCTCCACATAGGTGACAAATGTGACGATTGGGTCAAAGGTGCAACTTGTGTCACTGACTTTTAAAGATAAAAGGAATTGCGGCTGGACAGTAGTGATTTAGATGTCAAAATATTACTCATTTTCCTGTGTATCTGTCATTGGGTAAAGGCAGTCAGAGATTGAAATAAATCAGTTAAGAAATATGTCTTTGGAGAGATATCAAATTGGCAAACTTTCCTTTTGGACTTTTTCTTTACTTTGATATATCAGTTTCTCAAAGGTATTTGTTTTTGTTAGCTGCATCTTAATGCTTTTCAGACCATAGACTTATTCATCTGCATGTGCTCTCATGCATCCTGTAACAAAGCAGGTTTAATTACTTTCTCTTATCTTTGGTGCATTTCTTTGATCAGCTAGTTAAGGTAAAGCTGTCGGGGAGTATTCCAATAACAATACTGTATGTTCTTCTTCTTCAAAAGTATTTATGCAAATTCTGTAATGTGTTGTTTAGATTTTTAATTAGCAGTACATCTTTGTTCGTCCAGTGAATACACTTTCAGCGGTATCTCCATCTGTGTCTTTCTACTTTTCTTTTGTTCTAGTATGAGTCTCTTGGTAGCTGATTCTCATGATTCTCTGTATGAATCCCGTACTTGAGTCATCCATTCCTGTGAATTTCTCATACAACCTAACTGCCAGCCTTAATGGGTCTCTTCACACCAAAAAACAAAAATACATATTTTTCCTCTTACCTGTAGTGTTTTTGATCAATCTAGCTGTTTTGATGTGAGTTGCTGAGTGTTGGAGATATCGGTCAGAGAGATGTCTGCCTTCTCTTCACAATAATGGAAGTAGATGGCACTCAGGTTGTGGTACTTAAAAAAGAACTCAACAGCAGTATCTCTTTCCGGAAATCATGACCTGGTTACTCAAAATAATCCACAGACCTCACTAGGCTTGTCACGATACTGGAATTTCAGTAGTCGATACCAATACCAGTGAATTTCCACGATTCTCGATACTCATTCGATACCACGATAAAAATCAAAAAACAGAACTCATGTATTTCTAAATTCACTACTTTATTAAAACTGTTTCAAACTTTGAAGTATTTAAGCCCACTAGCAAGTACTAGTAGCCGCCCCTATAAATGTAGTAAGCTGGCTCTCAAACTCAAATAATGTAACGTATATTTTGGGATAAGTATAACATAACACAAATGAAGGTAAATCGAAACTCACTCACCTTGAATTATTTAAACAAGTCAGGGTGTCTGTCTTTTAAGTGTTTAGCCAGGTTTGAAGTGTTTTCTCCTTAGGAGTCTGGAAACTTCGGAGGCACCATTTGCACACTGGTTTTTGTAAGTTTATAATTACTCCACTTTCATATGCCTCAAACAAGACAAGCCGAGGTGGTGTGGCTCCAGTAGCACTTGTAGAAGCCATTGTTTCTAGCAAAAACGATGGAGAGCAGGCGTTCATCTTCGGCACTCATCCTCGGCACAGACTGACACGCATATACTGCCCCTGTCAGTTCCAACAGGAGTCGGCACGGCCCACTGAGGGCAAAGTTGTATCCGGTACTTACGGTACCAAAAAAACCAAAGAGGCACAGACGTATTTTTTGCGTGTTGGCATAAACTTGGAACCGAAGTATTGGTTCTCATGGCAATCCTAGAACTCACGTAGCACTTCTTAGCTAGCTAACGTTACAGTCAGCCGAAACGGACACATTAATGTTTACATCTTCCACTGTTAAGACCACGAGCCCCTTGTTCATGAGGAGATGATGCAAACTTCCTTCTGCACGGTGACATGGTTGAAAGAAAATAGCTCCTACATGAAACTGCTCGCATCAAGGTCTGTGGATTATCTTGAGTAATGAGATCATGATTTCTAGAAAGAGACATTGCTGTTGAGTTTTTCAAATGGTTCTGTGAGCACCACAAGCTGAGTGCCATCTAGTTCCATTATTTTTCAGAGAAGACATCTTTACGGCTGATATCTTCAACACTTGGCAACTCAAACCAAACAGTTTGATTAATGGATAGCACTACAGGTAAGAGAAGAATATGTATTTTAGATTTTTGAGTCAACTGTCCCTTTAAACAGTACAAACTCAATCCATTCTAGTCAGGCAATAGTCAGACAGGGCTCCTCCAAAATATGTCAATACATTCCCATTTCTTTTCTCCAGTATGTCTCGGCCTTTGTCCAGACACATCACTGGCAGCAACATCTTCTCTCCACCCAGCCTACCACACATTTGCCTTCCCTTATCTGCTCTCCGCAGCACATGTACACAGAGCCAGGATAGCGCACTGTAAAGTAGAGACAGCACTTTAGGGACCTCACAGGCATTATAATCAGTGGAGACAAAGAGCTGGGGAGTGGAGGCCAGCAGGTTAATGAGATCAGCCACTGAGCGAGGGCACCTACCTTTTCAAACCTGGGAGGCCAGGCCATCTTCAGTATTCAGATCCAATCAACTCAGCGAGTCGGTATCCATCAAAATCACAGGCACGGAGTCATTCTATCCTCAGCTTTCAATTTGAACTTGATTGTGAATTGAACGCACTTCTTTCTCTTCTCCAGGGGAGCTTCGTGGCCAGCATGACTGCCACACTGAGGCAGATGGACGACTATCATTATGCTCATCTGATCAACACCTTTGGCAAGATAAGGAGTGATGTGGTGGTGAGTACACCCTACCAGTGTGTCCTTGTCTATTAGATGAGACACTTCAGGCTACATGGCCATGTAATAACTTAAATTGCAGGCTGTTTGTTCGGTATCATTTTGCTCTGTCTTTCCTAGAAATCAAAAGTTAGATCAGAGCTGTTACGAAAATGTTTTTCCTCCACAATAATGTATGAAATTGAATTTCTGTTAGTGCTCGCTCTCAGGCTGCTTCATGCGCAGCATGCTCTTGATGATAGTAACTCCTAAGGGAAGCAGATCACTCATTGCAGCCAACAAGTTGTGGAGGAGGGATAAATCTCATTGATGTTATGGATTTCAGCTCTGAATAATTCCTCCCTCAAAGCGGTATTTCTGGAGTATCTGCTGCCAGATTAGCATTATGTTACTGTACTCTGACAAGTGGGGGAATCCCACTGTTTGCTTTTATCCCAACAAACAACTTTCTGAGCCCCATAGCAAGGACAAGGATCTGATTTATATTACAGGTAAAGCTTCATAATCCAAGTAGACAGATTCTGGCATCACTCACTTCACATACTGCTTTTTTTGGGGGGGTATTAGTGCTGGGGTAGGCAGTTTTATTGTGGGCAAAAATCCCATAATAAACTTTAAGCATATTGTTATCCTACTGGACTGAGTGTCCACTAGACTTCTGCACCTCCTCTTGGCTCCGTTTTCAGGATTCATATAATCTAAACCATGGCAGGAGGCTTTGGCCAATCACAGGTCATTTTAGAGAGACGGCATTCTAATTGGCTGTTCTACAAATGCAGATGTGCATGCACGTCCCTTCGCGTAATGAAAACCAGATTCAAGTGGGGACAAACATGCAGAGAACGGCCTCGATCACACAGAAACCATTTTGCAACCTGCAAAACGTGAGGCGCGCCACACTGCCTTTTTTTTTTTTTTTTTTTTTTTAATTGAATGCCACTAGTTAAAAAAAAAGCTTGCTGCGCCTTTTTATTGTTGCCAGGCAACCACAGACTCACCAGCTTATTCTAACCTTCCTGTGTATTATTTTAGTTATTTGACAGTAATTAGTATGTAGTCTCTAAAATGTTGAGGCAGAGGGTACTTGCTGTAGCTCTGGTTGAGGGTCAGAGGCTGTCAGTAAATAGTTAGTTGGGCACAGGGAAACAGAGATCTGTGTGGGTACATGAGACCCTAAAAAAGAGGGTGGATCATGGGGAGTACCACCAGTTGGTCCAGGAGCTTCTCCTCCATGATGGCTGTTTCCAGGCATATTTTAGGATGACTCAGGGGCAGTTTGACAACCTGCTGTCTATCACTGGGCCGTATAGCTCTGGGTATCCAGCAACTGCTACCACCAGTTTCTCCTCCATTGTTTACCAACTGTAAACTTGTTGTCGTGACCACCACAGAAGACCCGCCTCTCAAATCATCAGATTGGACAATGGGGAAAAAGATGATGAAAAAAGAGATGACGTGAGGCATTTTTCCGCTTTTAGTTAAAGTTTTTTCAACTCGAGGAGTTCAGAGTGCTACGGCCAAAATGCCAGGCGCTCAGAGAGTAGAAACGTGAGGCGTGTCGCAATACAAAAACCGTGAGCAAAAGCTTCATTCTCATTAAAATCAATTACAAAAGCCGCCCCCAGCTGGCAAAACACTCTCTGTGTGATCGGGCCAAAGTTGCTATTCCAGCATTAGCAACAACTGCCTACACTGCAGAGCAATTCAAAAAAGGAAGACTTATTTAAAAAAGAGAGTCTGACAATAAACAACGTGAAATATGTGTCAGTATCACGAAAGCGTTTCAGAGATGGACAGAAATGTTGCTCCTAGTCTAGCTTTCCGCTAACCACAGCCAAAAGCTCACGGCTGTGGCTTCATGTTCACGTTTATGTAGCTAACGTTGGCTAGAGCCTCCAATCACAGTGTGTCCTCTGCCTCAGTCCCTGCTGCTACAGACCACTTGGCCAGGTAGCTGTTGAGACTGACCCCAGTCAGCAGCTGCATTAACCCGAATCCAGCCAGCTCAAACACCAGCTCTCAGGGACAAGACAGCCCTGACTTCCTGCCAGATCAGCAAAGTTTCTCTAAAAAAAACAAAAACAAAACAACAATAAATGGGAAACACCATGTTACTGTGTGAAATGTGCATGAGCCTGTGGTCGTCTGGTGGGAGGGGCTTAGGACAGTGAGGGTAGAGCT
Organism: Epinephelus fuscoguttatus; assembly: GCF_011397635.1. NCBI lineage: Eukaryota > Metazoa > Chordata > Actinopteri > Perciformes > Serranidae > Epinephelus > Epinephelus fuscoguttatus. The sequence goes on from NC_064771.1 coordinate 26,362,466, forward strand.
GCAGGATGAGGGTGTATTTTTAAATTCTGCTTTGTTTTCTGCCCACACCTGCTTTAAATGAATGATTGTCCCAGTGAGGATTTTCAGAATTGATGAGATAATCACTTATTTGAACTTATGGATGTTTGATTGAGCTTGTGTATGCGGACGTCCTCCTCAGTCCAAAAATCAGCACTTATTTATCTACATGTTTTTATCGAAGCATTAGTAATATTCTTTGAGGTGACTGTAATATGAAATCAACATGAACGGAACTCTCTGACCTTCATGATTGTTACGCAGAGCCTGTTTGAGGCTGCCTGTCTAGTTCCCACAGCAGGATAAACAATCACTGTGATGAAGCTGGATCTTCCCACAGATTTATTGTTCCTGAAGCTGGCGTGGGCCATATCCACATTTCAGAGCTGGCTGCTGCCCAAAGGACTTTGTTGTTTTGCAGTTGTTCTCTAAACACGCCACCACAAAGCACAGGGATTCATCCAGGAGTGAAACATCTACAGCCAGAAATAGACTTACATGCATATTTATGTTTTTGGTATTTAGCTGAAATTCACATTAAGAGAAAGCTATTGTAGGTGTGACAATAAAATAACAAGAAGAAAGTTGATGACTTTAAGGAGGGAGACTTTCAAGCCCTGTTGCCATAGAGAAGGTAGAGCTGAGCATCTATTAGTAGTATAACTGAACCTAGTTATCAAGTTGTCATGTTATGCTTTAATAGCTGATAATTATGCATTCGGTTTGTTAACTAAATATCACAAGAATAGTTTTCCTGTGAGAAGTAAGCCAGCTGTATTCTCATCGTACTACAACATGTGAGCACATGCTGGATGATTGGTCTCAAGAACCACCTGCAAAAGGAAAATATATGTGTCACCTTGACCTTAAAAACTAATCTAAAAGCTGTTTCCGCCTGAAAGCCACAAACTCTAAACAGTTCATTTCAGATTGCTCTTATCTTGGAGGTGGGAAGAATAACAGTTTTCATTTTGAAAACTTTCTCTCTCTTGCAGGATTTCCTAATGGAAACATTTATCATGTTTAAAGATCTCATTGGGAAAAACGTCTACCCCTCAGACTGGGTCATAATGAACATGATGCAAAATAAGTAAGTACGACACCGCTGGACACACACACACATGCACGCTCCCAAAACACACACATAAAGCATGCTGCTTTAAACTCCCTACACTGTTGTTGCTAAGGAACAGCAGTCAGAAGTGGGTAAGGATATTTTCTAATGTGTTTCTCTCCATGCAAATATCGGCACAAGGCCTCAGCAGTGTAGCAATCAGATGAGCAGTCAGCGCAGCCGCAAACAATCACATGAATTATAGATGCTCGGGTATATGCTGCCTGCTAATCTCCAAACTTAGTCTCAGCATCTCTTTACTTTGTTGCTTGTTGTGCTGCCATGGCCTTCTGTTTTATTAATGTGAACCTTGCCTGATTCCATTTTTGTTGAAAATATAAAAAGAGTTGAAATGTGCTTTGCAGTTTAGGAGTTTAGTCAAGAGCTGTGCTTTTATGCACTTGTCAGATGAAGTTACAGCCATGAAAGTATTTAAAGGCGCTTTTGTGTTTGTTTTTTTTCTACTTCCATTTGTATCTTTTCAGAAGAGACATGGACCAGAATGAGTTGTAGTGCTCTATTATGCAATGGCACAGCAACAGCTTTCAGATATAACCTTAAGTCAGTCAGTCAATGAAGGAAGACGGTTTTGCATTCCCCAACACCATCCGTGCATTATTGAAACTGCTGGGTGTGTTTTGAACAGTGGTCAAAGGTACATGGCCACCGTGAAATTTAAATGTCTGTTTAAGTAACAGACCGATTTAGCATTGCACTCCTGTAACACTGTCACACTAATGATGGACTGTTAGAAAAGGGTCAACACCAGTGACGCAAAGCTAGACACTGTCTATTGTCATTCTTTTTCCTTGTTTAAATCTGGTGCCCATAGTACCCACAGTGCAACTCAACCATTGCAGGGTTGTGCCGACAGATGATGACTTTAGGGATCAGCGGTGGTTACAGCAGTCAGCAGTAGCCGATACCTTTGCCAATGTCAAGATGATGTTTGGCTCATGTATTATATTATCATTATTAGTGTAATCATTATAAGCAGTAGTATTAAATTAATATAAAATACAATTTGCCCCTTTATACTTTCACATCGGCATCCCCTGCATATAAGCGACACTTGCGTCACTAACATGCGCATGCACACACACACACACTCCGGCCAACCGAGAACATGGTGCTGTCCCTGGTAGTGAATCGAATGGAGAAGAGATTTGCCGCTTTTATATTGCTTTTTCAAGGCATGAATGTCACGGCATTATTCTGGCTTGCTGTTCTGTATTAAAAAGGGACAATCGCAAAATGGGGGGACAAAGTTGTCTCGTTTTTAAGCCAGCAACAGAGGTAGTAACAGCGCCGAATTGACATCTGTGTAAAAGGGACAACCGGTAGGAGGGGATGAGTGTGACGTTTTGAAGATGTGTTACAGTATGTGTGTGACCCACTACTGGGAGATTTATAGCGCAGCTGCAGCAGTTAGCAGGCAACTCAAAAAAGAAGAACAGCGCCCGAATTGTCCGCAAGTTTGAACGACAGTGAGCTTTAGGAGCTCTTTACCCTCCGAGCAAAGGATGAGACCAGCTGTCATATAACAGGGATGGTAAATGATTGTATTGCCATGTTGTTCCATTGTTATTCATTAGACAGCGCTGCCTGACGCAAATTATATATATATATCATACTAGAGGCTGATGCTGTCGTGTTACATGTCACGCCCATCGTGCTTCTTTTGCCTCAGGAACGCCAGCATGCTTTCTAAAGTCACACACTGGGATGGCTTCGTGCCTGCATTGTTTGATTCTGTGTAGAAAAGCTGGTGTAATAAAGGGACTTTGACGTAGCCTTATCATGGGTTAAAAAGGGCTATAGACAGAATATGGCGCTTTGGTTCAGAGAGAGATGGAAAAGACGGAGAAAGACGGATAAATGATCTGATCTTTTCTTTTTTTTTATGATTGACCTGATGCTGTCAGCTATTAAGTGTTGTTGTTGTTGTTGTTGTTGTTGTTGTTGTCAGTGGTTAAAATTGTTCATAAATTCTAGTATTTTGTGTTGTGTGATAATAGTAATTCCATCATGTGTTTGTTATCGTCCTGCCCGGCCATCGGATTGGGCACTGACAAACACACAGGGTGAGGACAAGCCGATCTGACTATTTAGTAGTTCGCCTAGCACAAGTGTGTTGTGCAGCAGTAGCTAATGTAGCCTTGAACCTTAAGCAGTTATGGAGGTCTGGTAACGTCACTTCTTTCTAACTTGACACCCCCAGATTTTTTCATTTTCAAACTTAAGCCCCAACAGACACTGACTTAAGTCGCATCACTTGAGGCAACATCAGATTTCACACACCTCCCTCTGGAACCAGAAAAGCTTTGTACAGCTTTTTTTAAATACACAGTCCCCAACACCAAACAGACTCTGATGTGAAAAATCAGTTGAGTTCCCCTTGAGTTGAACATGCCTCAGACAGAACAGAATGAGGAATAGCGAATTTTATATAACAAGGCTTTTACATCACAGTACCTGGACTTGTATCTGTTGGAGCGCGGCTTCAAAGTGGCCATTTGCGGCAGGTGCAGGGCTTACAGAGGGTGCCGCGAGTCGACTGTGAGCTATTTGACTCTCTGCCCACTCCTTCCAAAACCATTCTAACATCATCACCAGCTAGGATATTTGAATCGAGATTTCATTGCTACTCAATTTCTGTTCTATTGCTTTCATCAGTCCATTTGATTGCTACAAGCCAGATTCCTTTTGGATTTCACACCGCCACCCCTAAAAACATCATCAGCCACCTGGGTCACAATGCAAAGACACTGGTGATGATGCTCCCCTGTGCCCTGCAGGTGTGCAAATCACATCTGTTCTGCTATAGACAGAGCTGCGGAGTTGGAGTAAAAACATGCTGTTCTGACCCTCCCTAGTACACACACACACACACATACACACACACACTCACACACTCCCAACAGTTCCTTCTCAGATCCTGCTTGTAGTGTATGAAATGTATTATTTTTGACTCACAGACTAGAGGCCAATGTGTCATTTCTCATACCCCAGAAGAATCCTGCTCAGTCAAACCTCTTGTCTACTTGCACTTGTTTGTGACAGTCAGTAGATTAATTCTGCATTCTAGTCAGTGCATTCAGCCACTTGCTGAAGTTAAAGCATTGTTGAACTCAATGAAAAATAAGCCTGTCAAAGTCTGACTCATCTCACAGTCTTTATACTTCAGCCTGTTTGAATGCTGCAGGTGTCGGCTTTGCGACCAATTAGCAAAACTCTTCTGCTTTTTGTCATCTGTCAGAGTGTGTTTGATCGGTAGTTTCCCGCACCTCACAGGAAGAACCCAAGGTGACATGTTCATTCATCCCATGAGATAGCCATAAATGTTGTGCATAAACTATCTAAGGGCAGAGAAGCTGCGGCTGTATGTCACGCTCTTTGATTGCCAGAGCACAGGAGACTGATTTAACTTAAAAGCTTCACGTCTCAGAGGCTGTAGCATTAAACCAAGACCACCCCTTCAAACCTTAAGCTCATATATTTTTAAAGCTGTGTTAATTTCCATTTTTGGCCATTATTGCCTTATAAAACTGGTTTTGCTTATATAGCTATTATTGGATGTGGCCTATGTATACTTCCAGTCGACATGGAGCAGCATTAGAATTCAATAGAAGTCAAATATTTGTCATTTTAGCCTTGTTCTGAGAAAAATATTCAGGGCTTGCTGCACAAACACGGCTTAAGCCTCTTCTTCACCTGAGTCAGTGGTAACCTGGCATTCTAAATCCACCCTAATAGTTGCTCTGGTTGCACCATCTAGGCTTCGGTCTTCTTTTTTCACTAAGACTGGCTGTTAATCTTGCCTAATCAGGAGCAGGCGTTAAGTCGGAATCTTTGCTGTTTCTATATAGCCTGATAAGCCCCGTTTCCACCGAGCAGTACGTTACAGTTCAGTTCAGTATGCTTTTGAAAAGTTGTGGATGGTACCAGTGGAATCACCCATCACTTTAGTTTTTATATGACATACACTTTTAGTAATGAGTGGATCTTCAAGTGCTCATATTTATTATTTTTGACCGGATTATATGAACTGCATATATTCTAATCCTCACTTGGAGACCAAAAAAAAGCATCGTGGAGTGTCTCTCCTGTGGGCACTCAGCAACACCCTGAGCTTACCTGAGAAGGACTAAGTGCACAAACCCACTATTTATCCCATGGAGAGAGACTCTCACTGCAGCCTGTTTTACTTTGTTCTGAAAATGTCGGCGTGCAGCCTCGTTCTGTCGACGATAAACCAAGTGCAGACTTTATCTGTGTCACCGGTAATGAGGAAATACAGTGAGTGCTGGACAGAGCAGTGAGTGACAACAACCCCACCCACATTTAAGAGTACTGTTTGCAGTGGAAACACTAGGGTCTAGGTACCATGTCTGAAGGGTTACTGTTGGTTCCAAAGGTACCATACCGAAAATGTGTGGTGGAAACGGCTTTGATACACAAGACAAGTGGCACTAGTCTGGCACCAGACAATCAGAGATCTCTGGCTTCTGATAGTCTGGGGACACTCCTTTCTAAAGTGTGTTTAACACACCGGCGAAAACGGCCGGCAACAAAGCAACGCCTCTTGCATTTTTGAAAAGGACACACCCTCCTGGAAATGTGCGCTCCCCCTTTTCTCGTCCACAAGGACACAAACACAGAGAGCTTGAAAATGGATGCTGAGAGATTTAACTCTGTTTTATCAAACGTGTGCTCAGTCCACAAGATTGTGGAAATGAAGGACTTACAGTGACGTGAGCCATTTTGTACCACTACACGTGTTTCTAGTCGGACTATGTTTACGAGCACAAGAGTTCAGCGAGCCACCAAAGGACCACCCTGCAGATTTACTATTGGTTCTTCAACGTAGGGAGTTTTTTTAAACTCTGAAATTGTATCCGCCCATCTAAACACAAAATCAGGGAGAAAGGCATCAGTCTTTAGTTAAGCAAAGCGTCTAAAGACTGACTTGTGAGTCTAGAGTGGCACAAACAGCAACATTAGCTTTCCCACCAAAGTCTCTTTTTCATCTAGCTAACTTACGAACGTCTTGGCCCTCACCTTGTTGACAAACCGACCAAACAAACTCTCACTGGTGAAAAGTGCACTGCTAATGCCAGTTATCAAGCAAGCTAGCTAGCTGCTTAGCCACAGCACACGAAGCAGCAGCATATAAACTTACCTGCAAATGTCACTTTAGTCCATTCACATGCTTGTGTGGTACTTACTCTTTAACACTGCTGCTGACAACACACTGTCTGTCCATGAGTTGTAAGTTACGTCCAGGTTTGTACACTTTTTCTTGCCTTTTACATTACCTGTGGAGCTCCACCTGTCAGCTGCTGACAGTCAAACACAGATACGCCTCATATCTCGTATCTCAGCGTCTGTGAAATTTCTTTCTTTTCTATAATGCTTCGCAGTTGAGGCAATTTAAGACAGCAGGAGACTGTTAATAATGTGTCCTAGCAATGCATGCGTGGCTGAGTAATAGCCATAGTCGTGTGGGCATTCAAATGAATCTGCATCGCTAAGACTTGATGTAGTTAAGACTAGACTTACGTTTGGTTAGTGCAACCGACATTAAGTCTGTTTTAAAGGCTGGTATTTACAAAAGTCAACTTACAAGTTAGGACTTGGCTTATTAAGTTGTGCGACCCACTCCTGGCTCTTTAGATTTAGATGTTCAACTGTAATCAACAGCTACCTGTTAACTCTGTCTGTCCCATTAGTGCTGTGCAGGTAGTGTGGAGTGGGTTTATCAGAGCTTGTTGGCTGAAAACAGCTGCCTCCTGCTGCTGCTGGAAAAAGGATTAATCAGAGCAGAGAGACTGAACCATGCAGTGGCTGTGCCGTAAATCCAGGACAATTAGCTAAAAGATGTTAAAACCTCCACAGCTAAGGATAATTAAAGAGATGATTTTCTCTGTAGGTTCACCACTATAAGAGATGTAGTCATTTGATCCATTGTGAATATAAACATCTCGGTTAGTAGACCTTTATTATAACTGCTTGTTGCTGTTTTTGTCAAGTGCTTTAAAACATACATTTCTTACAGCATCAAGCACAGTTGTCACTTTTAAGAACTTTTTTAAATGTATTTGAAAGCCTCGTGAAGCATATTTGAATATCCCTCGGTCCTTCCTCAGAGTGTCCTGTTTCTGGGCAAACCACAAATGCCACATTCAGCACACAGATAGCCACCCGCAGCACCAGCAGACGGTTCTTTCATGTCCACACATTATGATAGCACCACTAATGAGATGGGCATCAGCAGTAGCAGAAGTCGTTTCCTCCCACTCCTTCTTCTCCACCCATCGCCTCTTACTTCCTCCAGGTTGTAAACTGATTTATGGGCTCTAATTGCCCCGGGGACAGCAGCATCAGGCTGGTTAGCCATTGACTTCCATTTCCGCCTGTGCCAACTGGCCACGGCTTAATAGTGACAGCTAACCGGCTGGAGAGATAGACTCACACTCGTTCTCCAAAGTGACAGGGAACAAGTTATGTCACCAAGGTCAAAGCACACAAAATTGCACAGTATTTTCTTTCTACAGACGTGTGAAGCTGATGCGTGTCAGGCTTTGAGGATCCTGACCTTGAGGTCCCACTTGTTGTTTTTGGCTTGTCTGGTGTTACGCAAGAGACCTAGATTTTGTTCACATTTGAAAGCATTTTAGCCATCTTTGTTGAAAATTCACAGAAAAATACCATACGAGGATTTCACTTGAAATGTCCCTTGTAAAAATTAAGTACTTAATGTAAGTATCAAACAATTAAAGCTCCTCCTTTAATGTGACAATATCGCAGAAGCTACAGGAAAGCAGATATGACATTCAGTGTGAATTTATTCTTGCCTTTTTAGAGGTACGAGTGCCCCGTAGGTAAACCTTGATTTTTGTTAAAGAGCGCTTACTGAATTAGCACAAGCTGGCATTTACTTAAGCACTACAGTTACTGTCGGTTTTCTCCCAGGGATGAAAAACCTCGCATCACATTTTTTACCAGACAACAGCTGCTGGCTGCTTTGTACAGTCAGCTTAATGTGCTCCCTTACAGATTTGCCTAGTAAACTTTTCAAGAGCTCCACACTCTTCAACCTCACACCCCGAGATATGCTGAATCACTGCATACTAAGTGCTCTCATCATCATCAATCTGAACAATGTTCATTGGCAATGTTCTCTTTTTTCCTTCCAGTCATAAGGCGAAGCATTTGAACAGCTGTTGATGTCGCAGGCACCAAAAGACTTAATTAACTGACTGAGTAAAAATGATGTTGATGATCAGCTGTAATTAGTTATTTAACAAATTGATGAAGTGTTGAGTCTTTAATTCCCCCGGTATAAAAGCTCAACACTTTAACCGCTTGTATTACTCTAACAAAAGGACACTTAACACATCAAGTAAATTTTGTTTGATAATCATGGTTGAATAGACATTTTAAAGCTTAAGAATCAAGTTTTAAAAGTTAGAATTCACTGTGTTATCCAGACAAAATACAGAGATAAACCCAGCAGCTGTTTTTATTATTTTCATCTTTGATCAACATGCAAAAGAATACATAACACGTCTTTTTCATGCCTTACAGGCTTATTAGGACACGTAATCAAACTCTTAATATTAGATTTGAGTTAACATCAGATGACCTTCTTGAAATCAGTTCATTTCCCCAAATGACACCAAAAGTTTCTTGCGGAGCTGTTAATTATGTGTAAGAATGGTAGATTGGGAGATGAATGGGGAGTTCTCAGAGAGCCCAGCGTGGCAGATGAAAAGATGAAAGCCCAGACGAGCTGAAGAAGCAGCTCTTTAACTCGATAACCCATGCCATCAGTCCCTCACAGACTCATTAGGAGAGGGTTTCTGAAGCTGGATGGCTGCCGTTTGGAGTTCTCTTCATGACTAATCCAGGACCTGGAGGGCAGCTCTGGAAGGCAGGAAGGAAGGAGGACTCACAGAGAGTGAAAAGACTGCCAATGATGTTGTGATCCTGCTTGCCCCTGTACAACCCACCACCCACCAAGATAAAAAAAAACAGTGCCTGTGGGCTTGTGGGTATCTGACTTGACATACTCTCCTTTTAAAGTGGAAACAGACAACTTTTACCCCCATAGCATTTCCAAGTGATATTATTGTTGGCACCGCTGTTGCAAAGACGACCACATTGCTTTACGTTTTCCTCACTGAGCAACTACCACAACACAGGACACACTGCATTTTGTTCTCCACAGTTGCTGCAGTTGTTCCATCATCTTTCATTTCCACTACTGGGCATAGTAACTGCAAGAACTTAGACTGATACTCCTTGGTACCTGGGGATAGCTACCAATAGCGACCAGATAAAACAAAGTGCTAGCCTCTTCCTGATATGGTTGCGCAATGGTTGATGCACTTCCTTTGTGCCTTAAATTGGGCACTTAACCTGATTTAAAATGTAATAAAACCCAAATTGTAATAACTTGACCCCTTACTGGCACTATGATAACACTTATCACTTAACAAGTATATATTTTGGGCGGGGCAACACAATGGTTTGAGTTGAAGGTGTGAGAAAGAATAGTGTCAGTAACATTGTTAACACTGTGCTACATTACAGAGAAATGCAAAACCGTACTAATGAACTTTCATTAATATAGGCCTATATTTTATCTACAAGTGCACGTCACACACTGAGCGAGCCGCCTGTTAATGACGCTGTGGGCTAATGGGCATGTAGCTACTTCCATGTTTCAGATGATACGTCATGTTTGTAGTCGACCAATGAAGATGAGTTTACATATCACCTTGGGTTCGTCCTTCACCTTCTCAAAATAATCCCACACTTTGGATTTCCTGCCCGACATGTTATTAACTAGCCTGTGGAATAACCACAGGTACCAGCCCTGGAAATTAGGGGCCGTACACAAGCTGCGTCTGAAAAGCCAGGCACTGGGCGTTACTCTTGTGCCTTTTTTATGCCATCTTTCAAGAGCACAGCGCCAGGTTGCATCTGAGGTTCCTAAGCAACCTTAACAAGCATCGTACAGCCTATGTACCTGAAATCCTGAGCTGATCTTCTTCCAGGTGTTGTTTATAAGTGTGTAAGCCTATTGTCTGTGGGACAGATGTAAATCTCTGGGTAGCCCTGCACTAACATGACCAACTTTTCCATATTTATCAGACTGAATATTTACAGAAGAAGGGAAAGATATCTGTCAGCTGTGATTGGTTTGTAACGTGACTCCTGTCTGACTGCTGAGCATGGCCTCTTCCTGTGTCTGTCCTTTCAAATTAAATTCCCACATGGTCCAGTCATATAGGTTTTGATTTATTTTGACAAGGCGCAGCTCCTAATAGAGTTTCACTTTTTTTTTTTTTGTCTTGTTTTGTTTTGTTTTTTCTGCGACTAAGAGACTAATGAAATCTTGCCAACTGATAACCTTTCTGGTCGACTAACATTTGTTGGACGATTAAGGGGGCAGCCCTAAATGTAAGGGTACAATTATACCAAGTATATATTAGTGTTAGTGTCATGTTAGCCACCTGAAAACACTAGCATTTTAAACTTATTACATGTAGGATTTACAGGACTGGTGTATTAGACTGCAGTTCAGCTTGGTATAAACATAAACTGATAGCTTAGTGTACATTTATGAAGTTTAATTATGAATTTCCAGTAAAAATGATTAAATGTAGCTACATAGATAATTGATGATAAGCCTTTTCAACAATCTACGCGTACTCATTTTAGTGCAAAATGCCAGTGCTTCTCAAGCCTCAGCTTTTTGGCATTGTGAGCTGCAAAGAACAGCTTGACCTTTACATGGCTTTCCTACTATGTTGCTTTGTTAATGTGATGACAGTTGTCCACTCGCTCTCTCTCTCTTGTGTGTGATTTGAGTGGTAATTCTGCAACAATGAGATTAACACACAGCTTTACTGAGGGACTGTGGGAGAGTCATGAAACATGCTTTGTGACTTATATCGCTGCATACTGCACTGCATCACCAGCTGCTGCTGTATGTCTGGGTATTTGTTTGCCAACATGCCAGTGTAGGTTAGACGTCTTACGTTAATCTTCCATCCCCATACATGCTCAACAAGCATTGATGTGAATGCCAAACACACCCCCTTTGCAGACTACTTGGAGCACACTACTTGGAATCTGTGTTCGTGTCTGTCACTCTGTGTGTATCTGCTTGAGGAGAAGCTCTTGTCCAGGCAAGTAATATTGTTTTGCCCATGGAATACAGTGCTCTTGAGTGGCTGTGATGGTATCGTGTCAGCTGGCCTTTAAATAGTGCCCCCCGAGGTGAGATAACATCTGATGTGATTTTTCTCAACATGGTTTTATCAAAGTCATTATCAAGAAGCAGCAGGGTGGCTTACTGTGTCGGAAAACTATCTGTCAACTGGACTGACCACACTGGAGCCCTGAGTGGAAGTATTCAGGTCATTGACTGCCACTCTACTTACTTACTTACTTACATACAAGTGTTAGAGGAAAATTGTACCAAGATCAAAGAACTGATTTTACAGAATTAGACTTCTTAAGTCCAGTCTTTTTCACTCTGCCCCCCAAGCTTTGTACCTGGCAGAACCTCTGTCAGCTTTCCCCTTTCCTGTTGTACTTAGGTATGCTATGTGCAAGGCTCATCTATGTTGACAAGAGAACAAAATGTTAAAGATGGTTGAGAGACGTGACATGTCACAGGGAATGTCACAATGTCCACAGTCACATTACACTCTTTACTGTCACATCTTTAGTTGACTAAGGTTAGCAAAATGCTAGCTAACTAGCTACATCAAGAGGAGTTAAAGTCCCCATGAAATGAAAAATACTTTTCCCCCATTTTAATCCTGTGTCCCTGTGTTAATCGATCATTTGTCTGTTTTTATATGCCAAATTTATGTCAAAAAATCTCTATTAGTGTAAAGGTAAGAGTATTTTTAACTCAAAATCCCTCTTCGTTTCCTGTTTGATGACTCATCCTGCACTGGGGGGCATTTACAAAAGAAACATCCAATCAAATAAGCCTTGGGGCAGCTAGTTAGCCACACCGGTCATATAAAACTGCACTTCACGGTTTGTGGGTATTAGTAGCTAACAGGCCCAACATGGAGAGAGATAGGAAGGGATTTGTGTTTGGATATCAGGGGGCAAAACCTTTGTTTCCATTTCCAAAATAATGTGGTGAAAGTCTTATTCATTCATCTCTTTATCGTCCTCCTCCTGATCTAACAGGTAGGGAGATCTGTGTCCAAACAGTTCTAAACTCTAAGCTTGCCCACGTTTTAGCTGTCCAATCTAGCCAGATCAAGACTAATGTTCTTTGTTTTATGGCATCTCTGTAAGGCTGCGTTTCACCTCGAAGTATCTCCATACAGTAAAGAGAGACAAACCTTGGGACAGCAACATGGTTTGTGGTCAGTAATACATTTATACAGTACATTTCTGATCCTCAGAAGGAAGATACATACCTGATAGTTCTGTTACCCTCTGTCTCCTACACAAAGAGTATGGCTTCCCCTTTTTTTTCATGAGACAGGAATGACGTAGCCTAAATTCACAGTTCTGCCTTAATGTTGTGAATATATCCTTCCATCGCATACTGTAGTCTTTGCTGTCAACTTCTTAAAGCAGCACCCAGTTAAACAGAACCAGTGTTGTCATGTTTCTTTTTGTCAAGCTTACTTGACCTACCAACTAAGGGGGACAGGATCGGTTAATTTCCCCTTTTAGATTTGATTCAGAACAATGCATCATGATTAATAAGATGATTATTTGTTGTGTGTGTGTGTGCAGTGAATTCTTAATCTGCAAAGTAGCTAGGAACTATTGATGACAAGTGACTGTTTCCCTGTTAAATATAGAGTAGTAGAAGTATAAAGGAGTGTGAAATGAAAATTAAGTACCTTGAATTTGCACCGTACTTGACTTTTTCACCCCTGTTTTTAGATGACTGACTTTATTTTCTTTTTTTGCTGGCATACAAGCAAAATACTTTTTTGTCTGCTGGGTTTTAAATAAGGATCACTTACTACACTGAGGCAGATGCTTCATTTGAGACCCAGTGAATATGCTGTAGCTATTTTTTGTCTTTCCTCTCTAAACAGAACTGACATGTTTGCTGAAACACTGGCTGAATGCTCCTTTCACTTTGATAACCCAATTACTTCTGTCTTTAGGTCAACAGTGTATCGGACCAAACGGCCCCATTTTATGAATGCATATCTAATGTTTATTTAATTTGGCATTCAAATCAGCATTGATACACAACATAAAATGGGCACCCAAGGTATGAATGTTAGTCCGCTAATATACTAAGACTAAATATATAATAACCTGTAATATGCTGGTTGTGAATGCTGTCGAGGGTATGAAACCAGGTAAACAGTTTCAAAGGATGAAACAAGGCTATATTTGTATCAAAAGATTGTCAGTGTGAACATTTTCCTCTAAATGTGTAAAAAAAACTAGAACTGCTTTTATTTTTCACTCTCTAGTTTTCTGCAGACACGTCATTTGTATTCAAAAGAAATTGTGAAAAAAGACAAACTGTTAAAGGTTTAGACCGTTAGAATCGGTTTTAATTGCTTCGTGATTCATCTGATAACTTTGAAAATGCTTCATTATCTCATCCGTTGCTCAACAGGAACTTCCAACACTCTGACTCCAGTGCAGAAAGTGGGAGTTTTCCTGCTCACTAGTATTTGGAGTTGTGTCTGAATCAGCCTGTGTTGCCTCATTAGTAATCCGTTCACCTCTTCACAAACTTTTGGCCTGGATGAAAAGCAGCCTTTTGCTGTCATTGTTACATCTCTCATCTCTGTATTTATAGGCTGGCGGAAGCTAGCACTCTTCAGCTCTGACGCTGGCATCGCACTGCCTGGTGCTGCCAAGTCAAAGGGATTGCGGCTTTTTTTTCACAGCATTCGCATGACAGATGGGGCCCTCACTGGCGTGTGGGGTCAGTCAGAATTCATCTCTTTTCCACTGTCATTTTATACAGCCCCACATATACACTGTGTGTGTCCCACAAACACACATATCTGACGTTATCTTTTACATGGCCTTGCTCATCAGTTCAGTTTTCTACAGACAAATGCAGCAAAAGTCATCTGAGTGTATTCTGGTCATCTCAGTGACTTCCAAGAGAAATTAAGTTGATATTCATTCACTGACTGTATGAACCTAATATATAAATATTATTCTTTTAAGATATATTTAGGGGCCTTTCGGCTTTATTTAATAGGACAGATATAGCATGAAAGGGGCAGGGAGAGGGAGGGATGACATGCAGCAAGAGGCCGGGGGTTGGAATTGAGCCCACAGCTGCTGCAGCAAGGACACAGCCTTTGTACATGGGGCGTCTTCTCTACCAGGTGAGGTAATCGGCGCCCAATATTTGTATATAATCTTGCTTAAAATAGTGCTATACATACTGTATACTACTTATGATAAGAATAGTATCGCATTAAAATAACCCCAAATTTGTCACCAGTAGTAGTATTAGTAGTATTCACGTACACATCGTCAATTTACATCCACTAAAAGTGCTTGTTTTTGCTACTGACAGGTTCAGATTGTTATAAGTTTCAAAAACTGTATGGAAAGGATCCCTTCAGAGAAAAACCTTTTTGTTAAAGGGTAAGTTTGTTTTTGTTTAGCCAGAAACAGCCCTGAAATCACTATAACCAAAGCCACAGACTCATGTAAATAAACAGTAATGTCATCGTCATAAAAACACATTTCATTCAAAGTGGACGGAGACAAAATAAAAGTTAGGTGTTTAGGTACTTCTTTCTGATGTTCCAAAATAAACCCTTGTTCACCTAGTAAGATGTGAAAATACGCTGGCGTTAGGGGCTGTACACATGCCACGTCTTAAACCGCCTGGAAAACGCAAGGACGGGTGCTGGGCACTTCTGTGCCTCTTTTGAGCCAGCTTTCAGGAGTAAAGTGGCAGGTTGACCAAGCAATCTTAACAAGCATTGCATAGCCTATTTACCTGAAATCCTGAATGCAGATCTGATCTTATCTAGGCACTGTCTGTGTTTAGGCCTGTTATGGGCACATCGTCCGTGGAACAGATGTAAAGCTCTGCCAGCCCTGCACCAAAATGACCAACTTTTCCATGTTTATCACAGACAGATATTTCCGGAGGAAGGGAATGATATTTGTCAGCTGTGATCGGTTGGTGGTCGTCACATGAAATGCGGTGCATGCCGCTGCTCTCCGTTTATCTCGGGGTGCAGCCGTCGCTCCCTGAAAAATAGGGGTTTGGCATGGCTGCCATGCATCTACATTGAAAACAATTAATTTGAGAGCGCAAAAAACACAACATATGTACGACCCCTTACACACACTAAAATCAATGTTTATTTAAATGGAGTCTGGTGGGTTTGGTTATAGCAATTTCAGGGCTTTTTCTGGTTTAAAGAATATTACTCTTTAACAAAAAGATCTGTCTCTGTAGGGATCCTTTCCATAATATTGTCAGACACTTAAAATAACAATCTGAGCTTGTCAGTGGCAAAAACAAACACTGTAAGTGTATGTAAATTTTAAGGCTAAGCACGTGCCCTGAGTGGTTCCATCCAAGCCATGTTTCACCACTGCTGGCTGCAGCACTCTCACTCAATACTCGACAGGTTTTAAAAATTTCACTGAGTCCCTTAGACACAAAAACATGGGGAAATAGGTTGAAAAATATCCTAGTGAGTATTTAAAGGATTTCAGCAGTAAGACATTTGACCAATTCTGTATCTGGTGCAAGGCTTGTATTTTGGCAGCACCATCTCAGTTAGATTTAAGAGCTCTTTATTGGTGAAAGTGATTTAAATGTTAAAGTGAAGTGAGGAATAGAAAGGTCTAAGAGATGAGAGCAGTGCTGCCTCACCCCAGTGATATTTTTGTGTCATTAGAGCTTCCCTTGGGTATGCTGCTCAGTATAAATTCTCACAGCCTAGTTTATCTGAAAAGCCATGATAAACTTTATCAAGAGTCTGATAGAATTGGGTTGAAAATATGTTGATGGATAAATTGATCTAATATTAGATCAGGGGTCTGAAATAAAGGTAATCTAATTTAATAAATGGGTCTGATAATAAAGGTTTTTGACCTTGCCTTATCTTTGAGCACAGGCAGATACGCCAGCTATTACAGCAACAGTATGCAAATAGATTGTGATCATTATCAGGGATGCTCTCTGAACTCAATTAGCAAGTATGATCTGCTGATAACTTCCATTAGCATATATGCTAGGTGTCTGCGGTGTGCATCATCTGTCAGAGCTCAAGTCTGTGCGCCAAGGCTGCAGGAAGTTAGCTGATTTTAAAGAAAATTAACAAGCAACCAGAGTATGAAAAGTAAATCCTCTGTTGTCTGTGCTGAAATGTAAATGTACAGCACAGCCATCAATCAGCAGTAATGGGGCGATTTTTCTGACACTGACAGTTTGATAGAGCATATTTATCATAATGATGCCATATGTATACAGTATCAGAATGACTCTAATATGTAGGAGGCTCTACGCTGCTTTTGCGCTGCCTAATTAAAAAGTTAAAGGATCTCCGAGCTGCATTTTTGTCTCCTTAAGCAGAAAATAGGGAAGCCTGTGATTTTTGGAGATGATTAGAGCTACCTTGATTTCCCTGCTGAACTTTAGATGAAGAAAAAAAAAACAGAAAGCAGTAAGAGGGCAGGCTGTTTTTAGGAATCACACATTCCTAGGGTGTCCACAGAAATGCTTAATGTCTTAGCTGAAGGCGTAAAGCAAACACTAAATCCGCTGGATAAGTCTTTGATTACATTTACAGTAGCAGCTTAAATTTCCCAGTCATTAGCATTTTGCTTGTAGTTGTAATGGAGTAATAAGGAACTGGTTTGTCTTTGTCTCTCCCTCTGCATCTGCATCTTATTCTCCCTCTGCAGCATAATGGCCGGCCGTCACAGATGTTGCAAGGCAGCCAAGCATCTTCCCTCTGGCATTTGGCTTTGTTAATAATGCAAGCTCTAAAGAGCAGTGGTACCACAGACTGTTATGCAGTTATGCAGACAGTCCTGATTCACACTCATATCGCTGTGTCTGTGCAAAGAAGATTCCCTGAAATCAATATGGCAATTAATTACAGACTCCACGGTAATTACATCTTTTTTATGAATAATTCCTCTTGGACTAACTCAAATACAGACAGAGTGGAGCTTTTGTTAGTATATCACATTTATTTAAGGACCACAGTTTTAAAATTTCATACTTTTTTAGCCTCACATTAACAAGATATATTCCAAAGTTCAAGAAATTATCTCTGAATGCCTTTAATCTTGTTTGAAATGGCCTTTTTAGAGTGTCTTAGTCAGAGCCCACTGTGAGGGAGAGTATATTCTATTTTCATCCGCCTCATTAAGTTTTTCACTTTAATTAATGGCAGGATGTGCTCACAGAGGAACTGTCCTGTCTGTTCGTTAAAGCCCATTATATGTCTGAGCTCGTGCAGACTGCTGGCTTCAAATAGGCTTTTAGGTAATAGAGTTTACATTGTCATGTGAACTGCAACACGAGAGAGAGGAAGTCATAAAACATGTTCATGGGAAAGTATTTCAGGTTACCACAGATCAGTCATGTTGAGAGAACAGGAGATCCGCCAGCATCGTCAACCAATTGTAGTGGAACCGTGAAGGAGTGCTGCTACTGGAAAGAGAGATCAAGCAGAAATGGTTGATTACAGCTGCATTTTGCCTGTTGAGTCATATTTAGCCAGAAGCTGTGAAGAGTATTGATCTTGCTCTTTTCCTCACTGTGTGACCCAGCAGTGGGAAATGTGTGCTACCTTGATAATGTCTGTAGACTTGTAGAGCTATCGGTGATTATAAATGAGTTCAGTTGGGCCTGTCTCATCCGTCAGCTGTGAACTAGCGTTGGTTAATGTCAACAATATAAAGGGATACTTTGCAGATTTTCAGCCTGCTTTGTATCATAACAATGTGTGTCGTATGTGTGAATGAACTGAGGTAAACTTCCCTCCATCTTGCCAGCGCCCAAATCTCCCTTCGCATCTCCCAGCTGAAAGCATCCAGGAGACATGTTTTGTGCTGTGCTGCTGTTTTGTGCTACAGATTGTACTTAGACATTTTCGTAATCCCGTCACCATGGTCACAAAGAGTATAAAAGCGCATCGAGAGAGGGATCCGCCTTGCCCTCAAACTGTAAAACTAGGCATCACTGATCAAATACAATCAAGATTCTGCTATTGTATTGTTTATCTCTTGACTAAAATGTCTTCAGAAACATAATTTAGTGCACTGTTTGGCTGTAATATGAGAATTTGAGAAGAGGAAGTTAAAACTGTAACATTAGGCAGTGCTTATCAAATATGAACAAAGGTTCTGTTACTACATTGCCTATTTCTTGCCTAAAATGTTTTCAGAAACATATTTTAACTCACCGTTTAACTGTAATACCAGACTGTTTGTAACCAGCTGGCTGCCATGTTGTTTCTTGTGTCAAAACAGACAAGTTCACATTAGCTGTGCATACTGTATAGTACGCAAAAGAAGATTTAGTATGTCAGAATACATAGTATGTCAAATGCAGTACGCCAAAAATACCAGGATGCTCTCTGGTATCCGAACTCCGTAAGTGGTGTTCGTTTTATCTCCAGAGTAACAGATACAAAAGCATAAGGTCAAAGTTGAGGGCGTAGCGTCATGAGGAGGTACCATGTCCTGATTGTATGCATACTGCGTGCAACAGTACGGACTTTTTGAGGGCAGCTGCGGTACCTACTAAAAGTAAAAAGAAAAAGTATGCGATTCGGAATGCACCCGTCGTCACCCACCAGCGGGAGCATTTATTGCTTCCAGTCTGGTGCAGTGCATTTTGGTAGTTGTAGGATTTCTACCAAGTAAGCAAATGCCACAGCCCTTTACTCAGTTTTCTGTTGTCATGTAGCACCATTTAAAAAGTATTTGTCTCTCTCTACTGCATAGGGAGCCCCAGTTTCATGGGAAGACCATCGTTCCAGCAGTGAAATGGTTCTTTAAGTTGAGTTAAAACCACAGCCCTCGCCTTTGATTACTGATGATTCATTTCCATGTCTGAGCATTATACTACTGATTAGAGATGGTACAATGCAGATTTAGGTTTTGTAGGTCAGTAGTTGAGCCTGTGGTCATGAAGATAAGGCCCATCCTTTTTATTTTTCATTGATTTTTTTTTCCATTGGAAAATACCTGCATATTTATTTATGTATTTTTTCAAAGGACATTGGTTCACTCCTCTGTCCTGATGCACTGTAAAGCTGTGTTTCCCGCTGCTGGCAGACTTCCAGACTTATTTTCACATGGATTCTTTGTTTGTTGATTGCTGAAAGTAAATGTATTGTATTTCTTTATTTCATTTTATTGTTTATCTCATAGAGCCAATGCACAGTACTTTTTTTTCACCAGATATTCAGTGGCTTAAAGCAATTTTTATCTGACTGTGGTCCCATAACAGTGTGTGATGCTACAAAAACAGTTGCTGTTAAATGAAAATAGTGCACTTCAAACAAAACACATCGTTAATACCAGTTACTGATACTAAAATGCCAATTAATACCAAAATTAAAAAGGAATTGTAGTGCCTAACTAGCCCTCATAACATCTGCAGGCGAAAGCATAATTAAAGCACAAAATAAAAGCAAAATTAAATAATTTATAAAAGAGAATTTCCCCTTAGTATCAATGCAGTCTTTAAGATTGTCCAGTGTAACTGTTCTGAGTATCCCCAAGGCATTTCTTCAGTAGTCACCTGTTTTAATATTCAAAACAAGCCCCCTTTTTTATTTATTTATTTTTATTTTTTGAAAATTAAAAATGATATGACATATTGAGCAGTAATATTTCTTAACCAACAGGTGCAAAAACAAAAATGGAAACACATTTCAGCATTAGTCTAGTGTTAAGCGTATCAACTATATTGACGTGTTCACAGCTGCAGAAAATTGAGTGAGGTGTGTAGAGGGGGGGAGCCTGTGCTCGTGCAGACAGGATGGTGGTAATAGGCTGTCTGAGTGCTTACGGGATGGGAGGGGGGGGGGTCTCCCACTCTGAGGCCAGAGAGCCAGAGAAATGCACTTCTAATGGCTTATTCAAAGGCGTTCAATGACAGTTAACCTTTCCAGCTAATGATTAAGGTGACTCTTAATATGTATCACACATCGGCCCCAGATAGCATTTAGTCAGCAGTGGAGATAAATGTGGGACATGAATATTGTATAGCTTTAAAATGCCCTAGATCCCACAGCATTGCCGTCTCAACAGTGATGGCTATTCCTGTTCAAGGTCAGTGAGACGGGGAGGCGAGGGAAACCCCAGCCCAGTCTCTACGCCAGTGAAATTGGAACCTTCCAGTGGGCTCAGGTGACTTACTGCCACACAGCTGAAACATAAAGTAAGAGATTCAGAGATGATGTGTGAGGAATTCCCACAGCGAGGCCCAGTTTGAGTAAATTTGCCTTCGGTCATGACAAACTGGGGAAGGATCTCTTGGAGCTGGCTGTGCAGCAGATGTCTGCTCACCTGCCAGTGTCAGTTACACGAGCGTTACATCTTCATGCCGCTTTATTGCCCGCTCATGAAACCTCTGGTGCAATCTACTTAAGTGGCTTTACAATTGTCCTTGTTTCACCTTAGTATATCTTTATATGCTGCCTAAGGCAATCATTTGTTGTAGTTTGTTTATTGATTTGTGTGGAAAATACTCACACCAACTAAAGTAGTAACTAAAATTGAGAAACCATAAGAACCTGGAGTGTTCTTTAGGTAAAGTAAGCCAGGTTATTGAATATGCTGTGTTGACGTTCTTTCTCCTATACTCGTGATAAGGCGTTTTTTTTTCTCAGTGGGTAATTCTTCGAGATTAGTACACACATTGTTGTATGGCTGGTTCCGCCAGGGAATGAAGTTAAATAGCGGATGGGCCTCTGACTCTGTAAGTAGCAATCATAATTCCCCTCTAAAAGCTTCATGCCACTTAAGTTATTAACATTTAATTCTGCAACATCAGAGTGGATTAACCCATCAGACAGTGTTCTCATTAAGATCTACTCATTGCATCTTTTTTCGGGAGTGCCTCAAGCCCTTTCTGTACCTCAGTCTGCCAAAGAGAAAGATTGAACCTGTGTTTCACCTCTGTTCTCTGAGTGCATATTTTTCACAAGGGCAAACACTCTCTTCTTGTCTGGCTTCAGCTTTAAAACTACTGTTCAGTCTACCAATTAATGAGTTCATATTGGGCAATTCTGAAGTGTATGATGTAAATCTTATGCCAACATCCAGGTCCAGTGCAGTAAGTAGTGCCATTTATTTAGTGTGGTAGATGGGTGTGCAATGTGCTCAACTTTTGGCAAATACAAGGGTTCTCATCAAAAGTCAATCGTTTTTCCCCAGCTTTAACCAAGGAGTTTTGCGGCCTACCTCTAGCCAGGCCTAAGAAAAACATTGCTTTTAATTTGTTTTTTTGTTTAAAGGAGAGTGTCACACAGATTTAAACTGAAAATAGACAAGTTTTTTGCTTTAATTTATAATTAAGAAGTAAATGTTGGTTGCTCAATGTAATGGCTATATAATAATGACATGTCTGCATTTAGATTAGGGCTGCATCTGACAATAATATTCATTGTCGATAAATCTGTCAATTATTTTCTTGATTAATCAGTGATTTGTTTGGTTTAGAAAATGTCAGAAAATGGTGAAGAATGTCGATCAAGTTTTCCCAAAGCCCAAGATGTCTTGTTTTGTCCACAACTGAGAAGATCTTTAATCTACTGTCACAGAGGAGTAAAATAACTAGAAAATATTCACATTAAAGATGCATCCCCCCCAGCAACTGGGACCATGAAATGAAACGAGAAACCCTCAAAAACAAAAACTCCATAAAAGACCGTGTGTATGAACATGATAATAAAAATTACATTTAATTCTTTCACAGGAGTTTAACTGAACGTTGCATTTTTTAAATGTCATTATTTTCGGTAAAGTGAACTTAAAATTTATCATCAGCTTTATCACTTGTGTTACTATAATAAACACATTGTGTACATTTGAGCATGTAATCGCAACAAGAATATAGAGGTCATTGCATTAAGGTGGTCAGAAGAATCAATTCCATGTTTTTAAACTATACAATCTCCATTAACTATACAGTTTTAACCAACCAAACAATGTCTTAACAACCAAAGGCCTTTGGTTGTTAAGACATTCTTTACAGCAGTGAACACATCATGTGACAGGAGGAGTGAGCTCAGCAATTTTTTCTGTAGCAAACTGTGCGCAGGTTGTTAATATTTTAAAAAAAATTGCATTGGGTATTGATGGTTCTCAAATGGTGTGCTGTTTATGTGATAACCACACATTGTTATTGTAATAGTCAGCTGGGCCTGTACAAGTTATAAAAAATGGAATGTAATTTAATTTAAAAAACCTTCACGGGGAACCTATCGGTTGCTGTTCATGCATGGGAATTATAAATGTGTGACACATCAAAAGCCCTGATTGGCAGCCAGTGTGAGGGCTAATGTCATTTAAAAGGAGAAAGCTGGGTAACACTTTACTTGAAGGTATCTACATAAGGGTGACATGACACTGTCATAACTATGACATGACACTGTCATGAACTTGTCATAAACATTATGTACATGTCAAACGTTTAGGACTGCTGTCATTAAGTGTCATTCAGTTTTTGTAATGACAAGTTGACATTGTTTTGGTTGTCTTGATTATGACAACTTGACATTAATCAAAGTGACATTACCAGAAGATGTCTTTATAATGACAACTTGACATTAATTAAAGTGACATTACCAGAAGATGTCTTTGTCATGACAAGTTGACATTAAATTTGTTTGGGATGTCCTTATAATGACAACTTGACATTAATTAAAGTGACATTACCAGAAGTTGTCTTTGTCATGACAAGTTGACATTAAATTTGTTTGGGATGTCCTTATAATGACAACTTGACATTAATTAAAGTGACATTACCAGAAGATGTCTTTGTCATGACAAGTTGACATTAAATTTGTTTGGGATGTCCTTATAATGACAACTTGACATTAATCAAAGTGACATTACCAGAAGATGTCTTTGTCATGACAAGTTGACATTAAATTTGTTTGGGATGTCCTTATAATGACAACTTGACATTAATTAAAGTGACATTACCAGAAGATGTCTTTGTCATGACAAGTTGACATTAAATTTGTTTGGGATGTCCTTATTATGACAACTTGACATTAATCAAAGTGACATTACCAGAAGATGTCTTTGTCATGACAAGTTGACATTAAATTTGTTTGGGATGTCCTTATAATGACAACTTGACATTAATCAAAGTGACATTACCAGAAGTTGTCTTTGTCATGACAAGTTGACATTAAATTTGTTTGGGATGTCCTTATAATGACAACTTGACATTAATCAAAGTGACATTACCAGAAGTTGTCTTTGTCATGACAAGTTGACATTACATTTGTTTGGGATGTCTTTATAATGACAACTTGACATTAACCAGGATGACATTACCAGAAGATGTTTTTGTCATAACAACTTGACATTAACAAGAAATGCACCTCTTTTTGTGTTTGTGACGAGTTGACATAATGATTGATACAAAGACATCTTCTGGTAATGTCAGTTTGGTGAATCAAGACAACCCAAACAATGTCAACTTGTCAATACAAAAACCATGTACATAATGTTTATGACAAAAAGCCTGCTTTGTTCAAACATGATACATTTCCTCTACAGGTTGTTACATGACTTTTGTTGTGAGTTCAAGTGTCGCACACCCTGGTGAAGGTGTGAACATGGATATTTGTGGGCTTAATAGATCAACAAGCAAAATAGTTTGAGTAGGGAATGCACAGAGTCGTCTGAAAGTGACCTTTAAGCCAGTGGGTGTCTTTCTATAGACTGTAAATGCCTTTATTTTAAGGTAGAAAAAAACCTTATCACATCAGTAAGAAGACTAGATCCAAACACTTTCCTCTTATCTTTCCAGAGTGTTCCTGCGGGCCATTAGTCAGTATGCAGCAGTGTTGAACAAGAAATTTCTGGATCAAACCAACTTTGAGCTGCAGGTAAGTACTGAACCATTGAAGCCTTTTTTTTTTTTTTTTTTTTTCTTTTTCCAACAGCCTTGATAGCAGCGCCCCCACCCTCCCAAAGAGGCATGTTCTTTTAGTCATTTTAAGTCCTATTAACAGCAGCTTTGGATCATCACTTCACTGCAGTTTCGCACTGAGGCAGTTTTTAATGTTCCGGATGCAGCATTGTTGGACCCTCTGAATAGAGAAAGAGAAAGAAAAAGATCACTGAAGGCAGTAGACATAAAAATTGTAGAGTGGGAACATCAATTACTCCGTAATGGCCGGCAATTTGATGTGCATTTCAGAATATTTTAACCTGCTCCTCCAAAATAGAGCAACTTTTTTTCTTCTGCTTGCTTTTTAAATGTCTGACATATGGGAGAAAGTTAATGTTGTCACCAGCTAAGCTGCTGAGCTTTTAAAGCCTTTATGGATTGATTATTTTAACTGTGTTTCAGTGTGACTTACAGCACTTGGAGACTTCTTTATGGCGAATGAATAAAGCGTTGAATTTTCTTTACTTTAAACTACAGCCTGATGGTGTAAAGATAATTTATCTGGATAGAATTACACAGACATTTTTACTGCTGTAGCTTAAACAGTCATGTATTTTTTGCTTATGGGTATTGTCGTACAAAGTGTCTACTCTATATCCTCATGAAGACTCCTGTTTTGTGTACATGAATGGTAGGGATGGGAATCTAGGGACCCTACTGATTTGAGTCTGATTTAGAGGGCTACAGTGTGATTATAAAAATTGTGATCTGCTTCATCTTTACAGCAATGAGCAAACTGTACCCTTCCTTAAGACAGCTGGCATTTACATGTAAAAGGGCGCGTATTGTAGGGAGACACCACTGCAGTAATGGCTACTTGTTTACTTGCGGTACTTCCCAGTAGCCTAAATCACCGCCCTCTCCAACCACTGGGACAGCTTCCCAACACATGAGCACACCCATCACATCTAAACCTTTTGACTAAATGAAACTATAAGGCCCTCCAGCCAACACTGAATGATATTGTTGTGAAACTGCTTTTCACCTGTGAGTTAAATGCTGTTTCATTCTTTCAACACCTCACATTTTGTCTGTCTCTGTGTCAGCTGTGGAACAACTACTTCCACCTGGCTGTAGCCTTCCTCACCCAGGAGTCTTTGCAGTTGGAGAACTTCTCAAGCGACAAAAGAGCCAAGATCTTCCACAAGTGAGTGCAAGTGCTCTCTTTCAATCCACAGGGCGTACTCATTGCACACCGACACAGCTCAAGCTCCCTCCGCAGCATGAGAAGGGTTTATATAATTCATCACACGGAGGCTCGCAGGGATACCCAACACACCGTGGCTCCAGTGGAGGCTGCTGTAGTTGTTCGCCCTTCTGAACAAAGCAGAGCGGCCTAATGGTAACTCCAAGGGTTATGGAGAGCACATGAAAGCCCAGGTATCAGACAAGGCTGGGAATCCCCTCTTGAGATGTAGCTTATGGTTCGTCCTCCCTCAGCAGATGAAGGGGACAAATGTTGATGTCACATCGCACAGAGTTTTTAAGCCACAAAGATTTGATATTTATTGCTTATGAAAATCTACTCTAAGACCTATCCCTCCTCTCAGTTATGAGTTCAGAGGTGGTTTTGTTTCCCGTTCATCCACTGCCTGTGTCTACAAAAACCATTCATCTACATTAGTATTTCTCATAGAGTCTGGTAATGCAGCCAAACGTGTAAATGCTTTCTGGGCAGACTTGGAGCATATTGGCTCTCATCTTCATTTGGAGGAGCTTTTGTCACTAAAGCATTCATCATGCCGGCCCGTGCCTGACAGCGAGACTCCTCGTTGGTCAGTGCTTTATTATCGGACCTGATAAGCTCCCACACAAACAGCCAAACACAGCAAACAAGACGTTCCCAGCCACCCCCACCCTGCCTTTTCTCCACTTGTCAGCCTTGCCCCGAAAAACAGATTCACATACACAAGAACTGCCATTCCTGGCTCAGAAGAGGACTGATCTCTGCCATGCTATTTCCAGACTGTTTATTTGACATTCCCAAATATGTCATTCAAACACCACCAGGTAGCTTCCAGAGCAATGGAAGAGGATATTATACAGGGTTTGCCAATTTCTCTTTCACCCACTTTTTCTGCCTCTAACCGCCCACTCTTTCTCTCTGTCTCTGTGTCTGTCTCCCTCCACCTACAACTCACCTTCTCTCTTTTACCGCGCCGTCTCTGCATCCCGTTTCCCTGTGTGCTGGCGCATGAACTGTCAGTCCTGCCTGCAATACCAATTATTGTGCTTCGCCTGGGAGCAAAGAACAGAGGGGTGAAATCAGAGTTGTGTCGAGCGTGGCTCTTTAGCATCGGCTTTTCTCCCTGCGTCACACACGTCTCCCAGTGCTGTTTGCGAGGATCTGGACCATTAGTGGGGTCTGTGTGATCCTCATTTCCTTCTCACATTTACATCAGGACACTGGCAACAGGCTAACATGTCGTTACAGCCTGAATAGGAGGATAAATGCATCTGTGTGCAGCTATGCCGTGTCTCTAGACTGCAGCAACAATGTAGATGGATACAGTGTTTTCTGCCAAAAATAATACAAAATTAAGACCAAAGTTTTAAAGGTCCAGCGTGTGGGATTTATGGGTCTTGTGTCTTAAAAATAAGAGACGGCATGTTTTTGTTACCCTAAAATGAGACGTTTATATCTACATAGTGAGCAGGTATTTTGTATTTTTGCGTCAGTCACCATAGTTAGCAGCCACTTCAGGATGATTTTTTTTAATGTGAAACTGCTTTACTCAGTGTTTTTAGTGGTTTAAATCACCTGTTTCGTTTGTCTTAGGGGGGAATAGACATTTGTGGATAGTTCAGCTCCCAGTAAAAAACCTCCTGAACATTGAACACTGAAGGAATCCTAATGCTTGCCGCATGAGAGAAGTCTCAGCAGGTTGCAGTCTGCGATCCTCATTCCTATGTGCCACTAAGTTCCACACACTGCTCCTTTAAAAAACATAATTTGTTTTTATTTATTCATGTAGAAAGTTCTGTCCAGAGATGAGGAAATGCAGTTGCACATACACATACACACACTGTAGCTTGGTAAATGAGCATGCAGCAATGTCATTGTCATGATATGCACAAATGAGTGATGAGAAGAGGGAGTGTCATATTGTCAGGTTTTGTGAGTATCTCACACTTGCTTTGCTTCAAGCTTTGATCACATCTCATCTGCTCTTACAGGCCGCAGCTTGTCAATCACTTGTGTGTTTTGTTCTCTCTCGCTCTATCTGCCACCCTGTCCGCATTGCTTTTCCTCCATCTCCTCTGTCTCCATCATCTTGTGCTTCTACATCCATTTCCTCCTCTCTCCTCCCAGTCTTGCTCTTTGCCCTCTTCTGACCCAGTGGCATTACACAGCACAAGCTGCCAAGAGCCCCAGATCCACTCGCCGCTCACCGCTGTCCCTCTATATTCTCCCTCTGTTATTCTTAGTCAACCTCTCCGAGAGCTTTCCGCCCCGCAGCTGACAGGTATGTGTTGTAGGTCCTGACAGCCGACAGTCATAGCTGCCTGTCTTGCTGCCTACAGGAGTGTGACAGAACAGTACCTTGCATCTGCCTCAGCTCAGATGAGGACATGCTGCCTCCTCAGCAGTCATCTGCATGCCCATATGTAGAGACAAACCTGCATGCTTCCACTGGCACACATGCATGCTCTGAGAACAATCGTATAGAAACAGATGCACGCAGGAATAAATTATAAGACACACTCGAGATGCAAAGTGTGGATGAGGGGCAAAAACACTCAAAGATGTAATACATAATGCATGCAGCTTTACAGTAATTTATAGAGGCAGGCATCTTTTTATACTTTATCATCTTGCCAATACTCTGCTTAAAGCTCAATCCCTGGGCAATACTTCCTCCCTTTGACAGCTAAATGTGGTAAATTGTTTTGACCTGGCCAGACTACAAAGAGGTGACGCAGCTCCTTCGCTAAAGATTCTTTCAATGCTCTTCTCCTTTCTGTCAAAATACGTTAGTGTGTCTTTGTAAAATATTGGCAAAACAATCATTTGGGTTTCAGGATTCCGTCAGGGCTCCAGGGTGCTCTGAAATGTCACAGTGTGTGAAGGGGCCACTGAATGTATATTAATTAGAGGTCAGGAGCGGTGTCAGGCTTAGACTTCAACTTCTCATCTTTTTCCTTCTCTGCAATGTCATACCAAGGTGTCATGCCATCATTGTGCTCGGGAGAGGAGACTGTGCCTCCGTGCCTCCATCAGTCACTCAGTGTGATAGTCTGATGTCAGACAGGCCTGGTTCTTGGCACGGGCAAACAATGCAGTCGCCTGCAGCGCCACCAGCTGGAGAGGACATGAGACTTGGGGGAGGAAAAAAGTTATCACCACATCTAACCTTAAATGCCCCTCAAAGTGGTGTCAGATATTTGATTTATGGGGTTTTAGATGCATTGCTATTAGAGTTAAGCATGCCTTCGATTTACCATACTGTGGTACTGATGTACACCTTAATGAACTGGATGTTGTTAGAGTGAGTGAAATCAGAAAGGCTGTGATTAATGTCTCTCTTTTTTTTTTTTTTTTACATTCGAAACTTCTATTGTGGTTTTCTAATGAATCTTTGAATGTCGGTGGCCATATTTTATTGTATTTTAAAGGTCCAGTGTGTTGGATTAAGAGGGATTTAGTGGAATTTAACAGTGTGGATTGGAGATTACAACTAGCTGAAACTTCTCCTGGTTAGAATTACTTCAGTGTTCATTCAGGAGCTGAATTATCAACAGAGGTCGCTTCCTTTCCAAAACAAATGAACCCAGTGGTTTACACTTGTAAAACATTCTGCTACACATCATAATAAAGCATGTGACAAAGCATGATAACATATTTATGCTATGGCAATATGACTCAGTTCATATTCGGGTCTGATAAGTCAGTGTTTGAATGCTGATGTAGAATTTGAATTTCAGTGTGATGAATGAAGCTTCAAAGCTGTGGACTATTCGGTACAACCTTAAAGATCAGCAGTATATTCATACAGTCACACACACACAAACACAGTCAATGTTCAAAATACAACATAAACTAAAATCGCATAAAGAGAGGCCACTTAAGGCCAGAAAGCGCTTTGCAGGTTGCAGAATGCGGGGCGCACCGCACTGTCTTTTTTTTTTTTTAAATTGAATTCCACTAGTGAAAAAGAAAACAACAACAAAAAATGCTGCGCTTTTTTATTGTTGCCAGGCAACGACGCCAACACATCCTTACACTAACCTTCCCATTGTAATCAATCTACAGTTTTTTTTTCCCGCAATAATAAGTAACTCGTTCCTAAAATGTTGAGGCAGAGGGTACTTGCTGTAGCTCTGGTTGAGGGTGAGAGGCTGTCAGTAAATAGTTTGCTGGGCACAGGGAAACAGAGATCTGTGTGGGTACATGAGACCCTAAAAAAGAGGATGGATCATGGGGAGTACCACCAGTGTTTCCAGGCATATTTTAGGATGACTCAGGGGCAGTTTGACAACCTGCTGTCTATCGTTGAGCCGTATAGCTCTGGGTATCCAGCAACCGCTACCAAGAGTTTCTTCTCTATTGGTCACTGACTGTAAACTTGGGGCCTTTTTCTGCTCTGAGTTGAAGTTTTTTAACTCGAGTAGTTCAGAGCGCTCTGGCAAAAACGCCAGGCAAATAGATCGCAGAAACTCAAGGCACCTCCCAACACAAGAGCCCCATCAAAAAGCTTCATTCTCATTAAAGTCAATTACAAACAGCTGCCTCCAGCTGCTAAAATGCTTTCTGTGTGATCTGGGCCTTAATCTGATCTGAAACCAGTTAGCTACCTTTTGTACAAGATTTGAGGGAATTTCAACCAAATAAAACAACAATTACTCTACATTACCCTGCATATTAAAGTGATGTGTCATTTTATACACACATTTCAAGCCAAATGAGTGATTAAACATATTAGAGAACTGCATGTTTTAATACATTTCTCCATAGACTCTGCACATAACTTCAGTTTTAGTTGTCCGTTCAGCGATGCAGCCACATGGCTTGGTTGAGAGCAAGGACTCTGGGGGTTTGGCACTGCTTCCAAACAGAACCACAATATTGCGGCTCAGTGCAGTAATTCCCCACGGTGAGCCAGCAGTGAAAATACATCTGATTACATCTCAGCATGCTATGGCAGGCCAGTGGAAGTATGGTAAAAACAGTCAGAAATGGCTCTCTCAGGACTGTTATCTCCATTGTGTTTTCTATATTCTTGATCTTAAAACAATTTCAGGCTTGAGCTTCTCTTCTTACTTACCCATTGTCCAATGATTTTTCAAATAACTAAATCCATTACTTTGGTTTCATGTGATCGTTTTCACAGAACCGGTCACACTTTCTGCCCCTCTGCCCACTGTTTCCACTCCTGTTAGTCTCTCCATCATTCACTGTCTGTCTTTCCCTCTCTGTCCTTTTACGCTTCACTATTTGTCCTCCCTGTGACCTGGGCCTGTGTAGCAGGCAGGAAGACGGGGCTCCAAGCTGCCGTGGAGATTGGTTCACGACCTCGACATGGCAGAGCTGATCAGCTTACAAGCCCTCATTCTGAAAAGGGAGACAAAAAGTCAGAACGGGAGTGATCCTTCCAGCTTCTTTTGCAAATCTTTGTTTTATATAAGGGCTCTTGACACCCCAAGTCAGCCTCAGCGAACTAGTACCAACGGAGACTGTCTGATCCAACTCTCTGGCTTGCGTCATCTGTCCTCTGTCAATTACATATACACATAGCAGAAGTCAGACCACAGCTGACAGCCTCCTAACTGCCGGCATATAGATATGTTACAAGCTTGCATGACTGGAATAAATTCATTAGTGTGCATTTGTGTTGCGAAGAGCATCACGGAAAGACAAAAAAGTCACTCACCAGAGTCTCATTCGATTCTTGTGCAACGGCCATCACTCAGGGATAGATGAGGAGGGACTAAAGAAACTGCTATCTGTCCTTTATTAAGCTTTCTGCAGGAGGACACATAGAGAGCCATGTCTTATACTTGGCTCAAAGGGGCACAAAGCACAACACAGCTGTCTTTGCTTGTGTCAGACCAACGCAGATTTCATTTTCATGGCCAGTGCCCACACTTTGTAAGCAGCAAATGTATTTGCCAGCAGCTGTGCGCCCTACACATGAGTGAGTGTAGTCAGGTGCACTGTTTGCATATTGCTGTTTTGAGGCAGCAGAAACAGTTGCATGATTGACAAACAAAAACCTGGTCTAAAGTCAAGGGTGCAGAATTTGACTGCTCTTTAAAGGGGGCATTATTCAAATAGTAAGATGCCTCTACAAAGGCAGGTTCACAATAGGCACATTGCTTCTAACATACAGGAATGCACAGGTGGGAAAAACAATAATCCATCTTTAATGAGGTAAATAAAATGTGAACGTAGCAGAGAGCAGAGCAGAGTTGCGGAGCTGCTGTCCAACCCTCACTAATCAATCAATCAATCAATCAATTTTATTTATAAAGCCCAATATCACAAATCACAATTTGCCTCACAGGGCTTTACAGCATACGACATCCCTCTGTCCTTAAGACCCTCACAGCGGATAAGGAAAAACTCCCCAAAAAAACCCCTTTAACGGGGGAAAAAAAAAACGGTAGAAACCTCAGGAAGAGCAACTGAGGAGGGATCCCTCTTCCAGGACGGACAGACGTGCAATAGATGTCGTACAGAACAGATCAACATGATAAATTAACAGTAATCCATATGACACAGGGAGAGAGAGAGAGAGAGAGAGAGAGAGAGCGAGAGAGAGCGAGAGAGAGATATGCAGGTAATGACAGTATCTTACAACAACATTAATGGAAGTAATAATATTATAGTTATAGTTCTGGTTACTGCGGTACAATATGTTGAAAGTATGTATTAATACCTGGCAGTATACATGTGGCATATACAAGAGGCACACTGTGCGCATTAACACACGAGGAGCAGCGTGACTTCATTGATCATTTCAGAAGCCAAAAGTTTAGTTTGATTTCCCCTGTCAAGTTTAAAACTGCAGTTTTAGTTTTGCTGCTTAAATGTCCCACGATATTTGCTGCGTGACATCACTGCTCTAACTTCATTACTCTGAAAGAAAACCTCTTGCTTCTCCAGTTTGCTGAATCCACCATGTAAATAGCAAGTGTACCTGGCTTTAAAAAGGAATGGGAGATGACACTGTAACACCCAAAACACACCTAAGATTAATTAAGGGACTAAATACAACCCCTTTGCACCCAAATTTTGCCTCCTTTAACTAACAAAATTGGAGTTGGACCCTCAGTGCACTTGCTCCATGCATTTTAAACAATTCGCTATAAACCGTTAAAGAATAGGGCCCATCGTCTTTAGCTTGGTCTCTGCACATATGGACCTCCATCAGAGCACAGCAGCACTCAGAGGGGCTGTGGAATGAGCCGAGAACAGAAGAAGACACGTCTGATTTAGTAAAACAAATTGATAGCAACTGTCACCCAGTTATTGTTTGAGTTGCATCTCACTGCATTCACTGTGTTACAGATGTCCACTGGAAGAGGTTAAAGAAGCAGCCTGCTTTTCAGCACCCATATATGTGTTGTGTTTAGATCACTTTTTTTGGATTCTCTTTTTTTCTGTCACCTTAGCTGAAATCTTATATTAAAAAGAAAAACACTGACTTTGATTGTAGACACTGTAGCACAGCTGGAACATGACAAAGCCATTCATACATACAGAATATATTACATTTCTTTACGCACCTAAAGTTGTTAGCAAGTCCTTTTTGTCCTTTATAATGCATAACATTTCATCCTGTTTGTGTTTCAGGTACCAGGACATGAGAAGACAAATTGGCTTTGAAATCAGGGACATGTGGTACAATCTAGGTAATTTAACCGACATCTTGTGTTATTATTTTTCATTTTCTCTTCTTGCCAAAGAAAATTATGATTTTCTTTAATAATAAATGAATGCATTGATAAAAGATCAGTCAAACAAACTTCGCAGTACAAGCCAGCAATTGACACATGTTGATTCTTGTTTATGGTCGTCTGCAAACTACTCTCGTTAGCAGTCATTACAAATCAGCTCAGCAAAGAACAGCAGCTAAATATAGACAACCATGTGTTAATTAGCTTTATGTTGTGCAATGAGAGAGTCAATTCTCAACAGAATGAGACTGTGGTACAGGGATTGTGGTGTTAGATTTGGGCACCTGTGCCTCCCTCAAAGTCTTCTCATTGTAACCCACACCATCTGATCCCCTAATTAGAGCTTTCCACCAGATTAGATTGACTCATTCACTGTTTTTTAATGAGCTCTGTGCTATTTTTTACCTGAGGTGTTTAGTTTGAAGTCATTAACCGCATGAATGTCATGGAAAATTCTTGATGAGAGACTTGACAAACACAGGGAGGCAGATTTTTTATTTCTTTGGAACAGCTAATTTTAAATCTGCAGCACATTAAGGATTATTCATGCCCTGTTAGGATCAACATGTTGTGCTCAAAACAGATTTTAGTCTACAAATGAGTTGTGTGTACTCTGCATTTATATATAAATGTCCTTTTTCCCTCTCTAAGGGCCCCACAAGATCAAATTCATCCCAGAGATGGTGGGTCCTATCCTAGAGATGACGCTAGTCCCCGAGATTGAGTTGCGAAAGGCCACCATCGCCATCTTCTTTGACATGATGCAGTGCGAGTTCCACTTCACATGCAGCTTCCAGCGGGTGCGTGCTCTGAAATATGACAAAGCATGAGGACTGTAAGAAAATGACTTCATGAGAAGTCGTATGTGTTGGTGTGGGAAACGGTAAAACAGAAAAAAAAAAAAAGTTTTCATAGCCACAAGCTTATTTGTAATTCTGCAAATCTCATTTTGTTGTGCTCCGATTATCAACAGTCACGGTAAGTGGAACTTAATGTAATGCCCCGTTACAGTGCAAAATGAAGCCTTTCTGCATGAGGAAATCCGTTTGGCTACAGCTGTTCAGCCATGAGATGTCTCAGGCAGTTTTCAGCTTTGTGATGTTTATGTGGGCGCGCAAAGTATGTGATGCTTATTGTGCTTGGATCAAATTGTGAAGCAGCACAATGGCTACATGTCTCTGCTGGCCCTTGTAGTCGTGTGAAGCATGTCATAGTTTAACCAATATCGTTTCCCTAAGTGAAGGGAGCGCTGCTAATTAAGTCAGTGTGTCACTCAGGATCTGGCTCATTGGAGGTGAATGCCACAGTTTTTCCCTTTTAGGGAGACACCCCAGGTGAACAGGATAAAAAAGATATCACAGGGAAACCTCCCCAGTTGATGACTTACATTAAAGGTCCAGTGTGTAGGATTTAAGGGGATATATTGGCAGAAATGGAATATGAAATATGTATGTTGTCTTTAGCATATAATCACCTGAGAATAAGAATTTTGTGTTTTCATTACCGTAGAATGAGCTGTTTATATCTACATAGGGAGTGGGTCCTCATCCACTGAGTCCACTATGTTGCACCACCATGTTTCTACAGCAGCCCAGAATGGACAAACCAAACACTGGCTGTAGATGGGGCCATTTGTGTTGTCATGTCACTGTAGTTAGCAGCCCCTCCATGATGGGCAACATTGGAAAAATACAGATTTTTTTAAGGTGAACTTTATTCAGTGTTTTTACCGGCTTAAATCACTGGGTCAGTTTGTTATGAAGAGGAAGACACCTCTGCAATAATTCAGCTCCCGGTAAAAACCTCCTGAACATCTGGATCTAGAACAAATGTAAGCACACATTTGCAGGCACTAGGCTAGCGGCCCATCTCTGACCAGCTAAACAACATTGGAAAAACACTGATTTGTAGTGTGCAACTGCTTTATTCAGTTACCACCGCACATGGTCCTTTAATTTTGAAGAGGAGGAGACCTCTGAAGGTAATTCAGCTCCCGCTAAAAACCTCCTGAACAATGAACACTGAAGGAATTCTAACCGGGAGATGTTTCAGCTAGTTGCAATGTACAATCCTCACCACTAGATGCCACTAAATCCCCCTAAATCATACATGCTGCTTTTTTAAGACAGTTTTCTCAAACTGTATTTTTAAATATGCAAATAAGCGATCATCCGCTTAAATCCACTCATGAACTACAATAAATTTAATCAACTCTGGTGCCAGGCTTCAAACTCGAACAAGAAATGAAGAGCATATCACCCCATTTTTGCTAACGTGCACTGGCTCCCAGTGTGTTTTAGGACTGATTTTCTGAGTCTCTAAATGGTTTGAGACCAGCCTGCATTACTAATTCTTTGTCATTTTATCATCCTTCACGGACTCTTAGATCCTCTGCTGCTATTTGTAATAAGAAAAAATAAAATTGCCAGCTCAGCCTTTTTTAACTGTGCACCCGAAATTAAGGAATTCTTTACCCAAGGCCTGAAGAGAAGCAAGCTCCGTGAACATTATTAAAAGACAATTGAAAACCTATTCAGTCAGCATTGCCTTTAAGAACTGTTAATTTTCTGCAATTTTATGTGCATCTTTTACGTGATTAATCCTCCATATGCCTTCTTATGTATTCTGTTTGTAGCATATCTGTTTGTGCTGCCTCTTGTGTTTGTTATCCATGTAGTTGCTTGGTTTTATTGTTCAGTCTTTGCCCTTTTTTAAAAAATTGCCCTTTTTTTATTCTCATGCTCCTCCTTTTCTTGTAAAGCACTTTGAGCTACACCCCCTGTATAAAAGGCACTCTATTACTAATACTAATTATAATTATTATATCATGCACTAATTAACATACATTTCTACAACAGATATTTGGATAAAGCCAGGTTCAAAATTCTTGTTTAATTTTGACAGAGGGAACTTCGTATATTTCTTTTAATCACTCCAAAATATTTTTGCCATATTTTAGGAATACAACCTTATATAAGTGAGATTATGAATGATAAGAACAAACCTTTTTTTTTTAACCTTCTGTAAAAAAACAAAAAACAGCAACAACAAAAAACAGATGGAATAAAGATTAGAATATGAGAAAACAAAATTTTGAGAAAATAACCTTTGAAGATATGAATTGTAAAATTATACTAAACTAAACTAAATATATTCTACAATTGAAATATGATATAAGATAAAATATACTACAGTTGAAGAGGGGATAAAAACTAATAAATATCACTGTGAAACTTTTCCAGCTGGTTATATTAAGACAATTATTACATTACAAGTTTTCTGATTTTATTTTAACTGAATATGCAAATAAGGTAGTATACAATTAAATATACATTTTTTTTTTTAGCATAAATTAAATACAATATCCGAACTAAAATAAATCTTAATTTGTATTTTGGACATTTTCTTTCCACTAATCTAAAAGAAGACATGTCATGAAAGCAAAACAGCTCAAAATCTAAAAAAAAAATACTAGTACTAAAAATATACTAGTGCATTAAACAAGCTGTTTTCACCTGGGGAGTCTGTCATATTCCCTTTACTGGGTCTCTCTCCTCTGCTGTGTGTTGGCTTAACAGAGAGCAGCATTTATATCTTTTCTTACTTGGCTGCACTCTCCTCACCTGTTCTGTGTTTGTGTCTGGCCAATACCCGAGCAAATAAAGAAGTCAGGGAAAACTGGTTTGTTTCAGCACAATAAAAGCTGTTTTTTTTTTCATACAGCTGCTACATACAAATATCAGAGAAATTAAGTCCATGCATCACTGTCAGAAGCCGCAGCAACAGCAGAGCAGAAGCAACGCGGATGTGTCTCATGATGCAGCGTTGTTCTGTGTTCTAACCAAATTTATACAGATAATAATAAGATAAGAGAATAATGAATGGCAGCTCACAGCCAGCCGGGCTGCAAGAGAGGGACGATTAAAGTCAAAGCCCAGATCGCCTCGGCCAAGCCTCGACATGGAGAGAGAGTGAGACAGAGAGATGGCGTTAATTAATTGAAAAATTAGCTACACTGATTATTTACGCCTGCTCTGTCTAATTGCAGTTTGAGAACGAGATCATCACCAAGCTGGATCACGAGGTGGAGGGGGGCCGCGGAGACGAGCAGTACAAAGTTCTCTTTCAGAAAATGTAAGTGCTGATTAATGGGCAGGATTACGCCTGAGCCTCTCACAAGTAAGGTAATGCTAATTGCAACATGGCACTCCTCAAAATAATCACAGTGTGCTGATGATCACACGACTATCACAGCTTGCCACCATTTGCTTTCAGCGCAGTTGGATGTTAACTCTGATTTAATGGGCAAAAAAAAAATGTTATTTCTCTCAAATCCTTAGTGGCACGAGTCTGACATTTTGAACTGTCGATGAACCTCTTATACATGCTTCACATTTGTCTTCCTCTCTGCCCCTGGCGTCTCTTCCTCCGCAACCCCTGTCCAAACAAACACACACCAGTTTACTGGAGCACTGCAGGAAGCACAAGTACTTGGCCAAGACGGGCGAAAACTTCGTCACTCTGGTGGTGCGTCTGCTGGAGAGGCTGCTGGACTACAGGACCATCATGCACGACGAGAACAAAGAGAACCGCATGAGCTGCACTGTCAATGTGCTCGTAAGATTCTTTTTCCTCAGTCCCTGAAGACACACAAACCCAGTAATGATGACACATACAGACATGTGGGGAAATGTATCAATCACTCTAACAACAGTTATCAACAAGATCTATATTATCCACACGCAGGCATTGTTCGCAGGTTATTATTGCCAATAAAATGAACATTACAACGTGCGACTACCCACAGTGAAGGAAAAATAACAACCACATGTCACAGTGCATTAAGATGTTATCACAGAGCAGCTCACCTGAGACACCCCTCCTCTGTGAAGTGACATTTCTTCTCGGAGCACTGAAATGTCAATTTTGTCTCACGTGACTGCCGGCATCGAAAAGACTACAGGCCTGTGGCCTATGTTCAGCATTTATCTGAGTCATGCTCTCTCAGTGCCGTGCCAGGTTGTGTAAAATGTAAGTTTTCAGTTTTAGCCAGGGGAGCATTGTGACTCACACCAGTGTATTCTGAAGTCAGCCAACTTACTTTTCTTTACTTTTATGTCTGCCTGCTGCAAGCCAGGTCATTGGTATTCATCCATATTATAGAAAATTAAGTTGTCACACTGCCAAAATATTATTCTTTAAAAGATTAAAAAATAATCTACAGTCCAGTGATTTCTGAAGTTATGCAATGTAAGCATGATACACTGGACCTTTGTAAACAGTACAATGACGCTGTTGTCACTAAAAGTTTATGAGCCTTTTTAAACCCCTTTTAATGGTCTCTTTCTTTCCTATAGAACTTTTACAAGGAGATAGACAGGGAGGAGATGTACATCAGGTAAGTCATATCCAACCTTGTGCCTGTGAAGTGTTTTTAAATTTGTGGACAGTCAATCTTTTAGAGGCGTTTTACACACAACACTAACTCCAGAATTTCTACTGCATGGTATAGCATGGCTCTACTCAACTCAACTTGCTCTCTTTTGGTTTACCATTGTCAAAAGTTGTGTTGGCAATGCAAACACACTGGTACGTTTCCCATGCAAGTAAATTAACGTAGTGAATTTAAAACCCACCCATTTAAGGCTGCTTTCAGACCTAGAGTTGTCTTGCTTTGGTCTGAATCAGAGACTCATTTTGTTACAAAGCCGCATAATTGCCTAGAGTTGGTTCGTGTTCTCACGGCAGCATTTACAAGCAGACCAGATAAAATGCCTTGTGTGAGAAAGCTGCTCTTGATTGGTCAGAATTTCCATGTGGGAAAAATCCAGGAAGTAAACAAAAAGTTGAAGAAGAGTACACTTGCAAGATAAATGTGACACTTTCTAATGTCACAATGGAGGGACAACTACGCAGGTTGATTTTAGCGCTGCTCATCGTGGACTATATTGCTGTCATTGTTCATTTTAGTCAAACCATACAGTTTGAAAACGAGGCGCGGCTCCAACTAGAAAACAATGTTTTGATGCATTGGATGTGCTGAATGTGCATATTAAGGCAGTACAGGAGGAGGTGCACATTAATAATCCTCTAGGACTGTAACATGCTCATGTTTAACCCAAACAATGTGTCATGTGACTGCAGTTGGTTTGGATCCAGGTTGCAACACGTTCTCACCACAAACGAACCGCACCAGAGTTCGTTTGTAACCAGACTGAGACCACCTCTTCAAGAAGGTCTCAGTCTGGTTGTTTTGGTGCACACCTGAGTGTGATTGCTGTTTTCACACCTGCCCAAAAGAACCACACTTAGGGGGCAAACAATGACCATTTGTGTATCAGTAAGTCATGCTAGTCATTTTCAAGTCATTTTAGAGAAAATGCATGTGTTTGGGAAGAACTGAGCCTACAGCTGGATAATTGACTTGGATTATACTGCACCAGTTGTGTGAGAGTTTGTAAATGGATGTTGTGATACAGTTTTGCTGTTTTTAAACACGGTCCCCAATCAGTCAATAGATGAATATGTTCACTGTTTTCCATGGAGGAATTCAAGGTGACACAGCATG
Source organism: Epinephelus fuscoguttatus (assembly GCF_011397635.1). Lineage (NCBI taxonomy): Eukaryota > Metazoa > Chordata > Actinopteri > Perciformes > Serranidae > Epinephelus > Epinephelus fuscoguttatus. The sequence continues at coordinate 26,402,237 of NC_064771.1, forward strand.
ACTTTTTCAGTTATGATGGTTAAAATATTCCTTTGCCTGCCAAAGAATTACTGCTATACATTCTGGTCCTGTTCTCTCCAGCCGTATGTCCCCAGAGATCCAGAATAAAATATTAGGTTTTGCTAAAATACATTTCCATTTCTGCAATCTCTCAAGTCAGAGTTCTCCATCTGTGTGTCGAGTCTTATTTGAGGTAAAAGAGGCTGTCAAGACGCATCAGTCTGGCGGAGTTAACTTTCTGTCCATTGTTAAAGTGTGTGAGGCCCACCCAGACATGACCCATAAATCATTGCTTTTTCCTGCCAGGTACCTGTACAAGCTGTGCGACCTCCACAAAGAGTGCGACAACTACACGGAAGCTGCCTACACTCTGCTGCTACACGCCAAACTGCTCAAGGTATGCAGACACAATATTGACAACAAATCAGTGTCGAAGCACACACTAGTAAATACTTCAAACGGAAGCCGAATACGCTGTTAAGCTATTGTCAGGCAGATGGCATTTAACCTCAGGCATTAAACAAAGTGTGTATCTGTGAATTTGAATGTGTACAGGATTTAGAGAGATAAGGCCACATCCCTTTAATCCCAGCATGGCATGAGATGGCTGCAAAGAGGGCAGACTTGCTGAGCAGCATCTTTTTTTCACCTTGCGTAGTCGATGCAAATCACGGCCAGTATCTGATCTCCCCTGGAAAAAAAAAAAAGCTAAGACATAGTTTAAAGCAGAGGATAAAGCAGCAGCAGCCACCTGAGGTGCTTCAAGATAAAGGGGTACTTTTACTGTCCTCTTTGTCAGCTGGAAGCAAAAGAATCCTCTGCTATAAATCACAGTGCAGGCACTTCTGGTTTGAGGTGGAAACGGGGCAGGTACCACACTTTTAGTGCAATGATATCTCAAATTAGATGCATAAATATTTATAGGATATCATGAAGCATTTCTTTTAAGATCACACCTTTTTGTTAACATAGGCCTTCTCTAGGTCTGGAAAGTTTTTTATCTTTGCCAAAAATATATCACATCCGCACACACAGAGCCACAGTGTCTATTCCCAGACGGGGTTTGGTATACTCTGAATTTGGAGTTGTTCCTTTCTGCCTTTTATCCAAAACGGTTGCACCCAACATCTCATCTATATTTGCATAAATAGCTGGCTGCATCCGCCTTTGTACAGGTCCCGACAGGGGAGAGCAGGCTGTGACTGAATCACATTTTCCTCGCCGAGCAGTCACAGTAGCATTTGCAGGAGTTGTTTTTGTTATTATTATTTTAATTCTGCTCATCTCCTGGCAGCTGCGGTGTTCCTGATCATACCTTCAGAGAGGGGATTCACTATTATATTGTGGAAATTGGTTAATTTTGTTCCACCAGAATCTCGATAAATCCTTTCTTCTCCAATAAGCAGTCCTGTGTAATCTTTGAAGTCACTGTCCTCCTTTTGTATTCACACACAGGCATGTGTAAACCAGCTTGAATGAGGATGAATGATGGATGCATAATTCTGCATCCACCAGCAGTTCTCAAGTAAAACTGGCTCCTGTAGTAATAATTAGTCCTCCAGTAGAGTACCTGCGGCACTATAATAATGGTTGATGAATTTGCGGCTCTTTGTGTATTGTCAGAGATGTATCAGCACTTTGGTTCTGTCGATGCAGCCATCCATGAATAAACAGAGATCTTTTTTACCCCGTAAATGCTGCAGTTCAGCTGTAAAGGAATCAATAACCTGGTCCAAAGCCTCCCAGCATCCCTCCTCATGCCACGGCAACAATGTGCAGGGCAATTACTTTTCCGCCCATCTCCAGCACTGGGTATGCAAATTCCTCGGCTTTGCTATTCAGATGTGGCCTTCACACAAAACTTGGTCCGATTTTCACAGAGATCTTAACTCCTCAGGTTACTCGCAACACTGCAGAATCCCAATTAAAACTGGCCGGTAATGAATCGGTCCTGGCAGCACGCAAGGGATTATGCTTCCTCAACACAGAGGGCCAATCAGATTGTCCATCTCCCTGTTAGCCAAGCTGCTCTAGCTTGTCAGAAACCTCATTATTCTCCATGCTGGGCGAAGAAAAGGCATGATGGAGTACACGGTCAGCACAAAAGGAGAATACCCCCACAGTCTTTTTTTGCATCACTCCATCCTCGTCTGCCGCTTTTCACAAAATCAAGCAGAATTTGTAATGAATAAGATTACGCTACTGCATGACTCAATTGTATCTGATGTTTATTGTTAGCATGAGCATAAATGATGCTTCTCTGTGCTCCCTTAGCTCCACGTCACTGGACTGGAAGCCATCCAGTGGGGTAGTGCTGTTTTGGGTTGTTGGTGAGGTGGTTGGAGCAATGAAAAACTATACTCAAGTAAAAGTGCAATTACTCCATAAAAATGACTCAAAGTGAAAATCACCATTTGAGAAACCTACTCAAGTAAAAGTTAAAAAGTGCTTGGTCAATAAATTACTCAAAGTACAAGTTACTTTCCAATTTAAGTGACATAAGTAAGGAAAATGTATTTATACAGCGCTTTTTGCAGACAAAGGTCTCAAAGTGCTTCACAAGTGCAATATACAACAAGAAAGAAAACACAAGGACAAGGTGACTACAAGAGCCACTCTGGTTAAAGTGCACAACTAGCAAACCAATGGCACACGGAAAAAAAAACAGTACACACAATAACTAAATAAATAAATAAATAAATAAATAAAAAAAATAAATACAGTTCTGGTACATACAAGTTAACCCAAGGCTTCTCTAAACAGGTGGGTGTCACCACGAGTCTTACGGTGAGCGCAAGGGACAGACAAAGTGTATTAGAAAGTGTATTCGATCAAAGAGAGCGAGCTGAAGACATTGGGTGAAGTAGTTCAGCCACATAAGAGGGAACCTGACCTTGTAAATGTAATATTGTTAGGATGTGTGGGCCAGTGCAAAATAATGAAAAAACAGCACTTGTTGCTAAAACCTTTAAGAGCAGGAAGGTTAACCAAACAAATAGGAAAAGCCCTTCCCAAGTCATGCCTCTTTTTGCTATGTGCTTCAATAACAGTTGAGCAAGCTTGGAACACGGCAGGACCTCTGTCAACGTTCACTTTTGCTGTTATATTAGATATGCTATGTGCTAAATGTTGACCAGAAAACAAAATTTTGAAGATGGTTAAAAGCCAGGAGAATGACGCAATCTTCACTGACACATTACCTTGAATGATGTCCCCTTTTAAGTTAGCTAATGTAAGCAAAATGCTATCTAACTTGATTTTAAAGCCCGATATCTGAAATCGCAGTTTGTCTCAGACAAGCCTCATGTCTTTCTTTCTACCTCTCTCTGTCTTATCATAACATCAAAAATAACAATACGCATAAAAAATTGACATAGATAGCATTAGCTAGCTAACTACATAATCATGTATAGTATGTGCAGCTTACTTCAATGTGCTTGTGGAGGTTGGAAGAGGAGTTTCTAAAAGCGGAGATCTCAGTGTTTTTCATGAGCTACAACAAGCACTTCATCGTGTAACTGTTGTCTGGTTTAGATTTTGGTATAGACCGTTTCAAACCGGACAACATAAACATTCTAAATGGGTCCCTTTGTATTTCCTGTTTGAATGTATGTTAATGCAGAAACTGACAGGAAGTAAACAGGGACCAAAGTTGTTGCCCTAGCAACAGAATAGCAATGAAACAGTCCATAAAGTGTGGCCAGATGTGGTCAGAAAGCTGACTCTTGTTCTGGGTTTTGCTCCGTCATCGTCACGGCGTAGTCAAAAGACAGGTGGTGCTTCTTCTCTTCCAGGCAGCTGGTAACATGGCATCTGCAGTGGAGATGCTCCTCTCATGCTCACCCTCCCCTACACTCGATTTCCACACAGCAGACTTATTGTAGCAAAGATATAAATTACGAATGTAGAGAAGAGTTTAAAAAAAAAGACCAAGAAAAGCACTTGTTTCTTAAAAAAACTTCTTTCTTACTCTTGCATTATTTGTGATATATCACCACCCACCCCTGAGTATTAGCCACAGAGAGCCATGTATTACACTGATGGTCCCTCTGAGCCATTCAATACGTATCGACGCATGTTTCAGTGCCCATGTCTCGAGTTTCCATCTTGCCCTGCACTCTGGCAGGGCAAGATGGAAAAAAAGAGTTACACATCAATTTCACCCATTTGCATTGGCTATAAGTCAGTGATTGATTTCTTGTCACCTGTTCTCCTTTTGCTCTGTATTGTATTGCACCACGCTGACCCTGATACTAACTTGTCCCCTGCAGTGGTCGGACGAGCAGTGCGCAGCCCACCTGACCCAGAGAGACGGCTACCAGGCCACCACTCAAGGACAGCTTAAGGACCAGCTCTACCAGCAGATTATCAATTACTTCGACAAGGGCAAGGTAAGACACACAGGCATTCTGACACACACACACACACACACACACACACACACACACACACACACACACACACACAAGACTGGTCATAATCATGATAAATCCTGGACTGTGAGGATGCTATTTTTAGACGCTGTCATCTCTGTTAAATACCTCTTCTGGCATGAGAAGGCAGGTTTTGTAGAAGAGCTACTGAATGGAAGTTTCATATTCCTTTCCTACAGAACAGGGATTGTAAATAATCCTCTTTTTTTTTAGCTGATGCTCTTATGGACGAAGGCGCATATCAGACCACACAAGCATTAATGTGGCTCTTTTGTGTTGTCCCCTACCTTTCATAAAACCCTTTTACCTGCATCTCTCCCACTTTCTCTTTTTCCTTCATACCACTTTAGTGAGGTACTTGAATACCATCTCGGCTTTATACCGCCCTATTGTGACATGATATAATGTGCCGTTCATATGTACCTCAGACTGAGAAAATGTTCTACTGTGCTATTCTTCTACGCTCTTCATATTTTGTTCCAGAGGAGAAAAATGTTTTCCAGTCTGTAAGCTAAGCCTGGAATGGCTCTGCAGGACTGCAGCCAGAGCCTCTCAGAGATGGTGTCCCAAGGCTGTGCATGTGTCATCAGTGTTGGGGTGCAGCCGCCACTCTTGGTTCTCTAGCCAACTGTCACTCAGCAGGATATGGCCTGGGAGACAACAAATTGAAAAAGCGTTGGCTAAACAGACACACACAAACACAGCAGAGTGATCAGGAAGTGTTACAGTGGCTGTAAGAATACATCAACACTCCAGAAAGAGAGTGGAGGAGGAGGGTATCAACTGAGGACAGTTTCTAAGAGTGTCATCGGAGTCATCCAGAAAGCAGTCCCAGATGGTGTTGCCACCACCACTCTCGCTGATGGCAGGCTGATCTGAGTAGCAGCCTGGACTCGGTCCACCTCCAGCCTGGCCCAGATCAGTTCAGCCCAATCGAGTCTGTCAGGAAGCCACTTAGAAGCCTTTCAACATGTTCGAGTGCCTCCCATCTATCTGTGACACCACTCCACTGCACTGGATGAGTCTCTGGGGGAGATGCGTCACTATAATAAATTTGCTTCCCCCAAAGAGGATAGCATCTGAGTTTTAGCGTTGTAGATCAAATTAAAAAAAAAGAAGAATACTGACATAGTAAGAATAATTCACATTTATTAAAAAAACAAGCTTGTATTGAATCCCATTGCCTGGGAGAGATAATTGTTTGATTCAGCAGGTTGGAAGAGGAATGCTTTATCTCAGCTTGAATCTTGATAATTCATTTACAAACTGCCTCTGTTTGTGTTTGTATGTCCAACAGATGTGGGAGGAGGCAATCATTCTGGGCAAGGAACTGGCTGAACAGTACGAGAATGAAATGTTTGACTTTGAGCAGCTCAGCGCATCCTTGGTGAGTAATGTGATTTTATGTGTTGAACTTTAAAGTCTTAAATGGAGTCGTTTTGGTATGTGGACTATTACTCCTCTGACAAACAAAAATTAGAGCACATTGACCTGAGTTTTTAAGAGGGAGAAAGGATGATGTGTTTGATTTTATTTATTTGACCCAGAAAGCCTCACTGAATTTAAAATTACCTTTTCAAGAGTACTCTGGCAGCAGCAACATAAAAGAGATGATTCAAAACTAGATGAGAATTAAAGGAATACTTCACCCTTCAAATAACCAATTTTATAGCAGTTTCTCGCTCCAGGTTACATTGAATTGATAAAGAAAAAGTTTTTCTCTCATTCCTCAGGTGAATGAAGAATCAAAAAACAGAGAAGTGGTGATGAATTTAAGTAAAAGGGGGTTGTGGTTAAAAACAGCAAAACTGTAACAAAACATCTGTTTGGAAACACTCGCACAACTTGTGCAGTCTAATCCAAGTCTCATTTATCCAGTTGATGCTCAGTATTTCCCAAATGGACAGCCTTTTCTAACTCAAAGTAAAACTTTTCTACGCGCTCTTCAAAGCCACACTCCACTGACAAAAACAATTTTACCTTGCTGAACACTGGAGTTGTTGGTCTACCACTGCCTCAATTGGTGAATTGTTTCGATAACACAAATAACACAAACAAATTAACTGATCGAGGAAGAGGTGGATGAGCAGCTCCCATGCTCCATTGACAAAATCAGTAATTTTGCCTTGCTGAACACTGGGAGCTGCTGGTCTACCTCTTCCTCAATCATAGTTTATTTTTGTTGTTCTGTGACTTTGGTGTTTTCAAGAGTTAGTTTGGATTCATCAAAGTCACAAAATAACAAAAAAAAATTCACCAATCAAGGCAGTGGTAGACCAACAATTCCAGCGTTCGGCGTGGTAAAATTGCTGTTTTGTCAGTGGAGTCTGGCTTTAAAGAGGGCACAGATAAATTTCACTTTTGGTTGAGTTCCCCATCAGAAAGGGCTGTCTTTATGGGAAGTACTAAGAGTATTACTGAATAAATAAGGCTAAGATTATACTACACGAGTTATGTGAGAGTTTGTAAATGGATGTTTTGATAAAGTTTTGCCATTATTAAAAATGGACCCCTACTACTTTAATTCATCAAGAATTTTCTCAGTTTTCTTCGTTCACTATGGAGGCATGCGAGAAAAACAAGGTTTTCTTCCCAAATTCAGTGTAACACAGGGTGACTAGTTAATACACACTCGGTCATTTGAGAGCTGAACTATTCCTTTAAACAATAAAGCAACTTTGTAAAACTTACCAATAAAATCACCAATAAGGATCATACAAGATACAAATCATCAATGTTTTTCCATAACTCTGAAGCTCTCCTTTGTATCTCCCATCAGCGGAAGCAGGCCCAGTTCTATGAGAACATAGTAAAGGTCATCCGGCCCAAACCAGACTACTTTGCTGTTGGCTATTACGGCATGGGCTTCCCCTCCTTCCTACGCGTGAGTACTCGCATCAACATACATCTCCTGCAACTCTCAGCAGCCCGCACATGGCTGATAGCACAGCGTGGGTGAGCCACTTGTCAAAACAGATGATCAATAGATTTACAAGTGCTTGCTTAGTTCTCAGCCTCAGCCGTCAATTCGTACGTGCTTCACACGTCTCGCTCCCACGGGTTTTCGGTTGCTTCGGCAAGACTCACTTGATCAACATCCCACCTGGTCTGGTTTTCACTTACGGTTCACTTACTTACTCACAGAAAACAAACTGTGAATCATAAGCAGCTGTCCCATGTGTGGGCTAGAGAGAATATCCAGAATTATGTGCTGGACGGATGCCCTACAGTGAGGGAAAAGTGGGTCTCTTGGAAAAGCTGTGAATAAAGATCTCTTTCTCTACCTCACAGCCTCACGCTCTTTCATTCATGGTCTATCTCTCCCAGCTCTTGTGGCCTTTCTTCTCTCTATGTATCTAATATCTGCCTGTTTGTAGCACGTACTGTTACAGTCACTCTGTCTGCTGCTCAGTTGGTCAGTCCTAAAAGTTTCCCTGAAGCCCACTACTGCAGGACATCTATCTGTAAAGCATCGTCACCCCGTCTACTTTACACTTAGTGGGTGTATTGCTTTGTTTTTAGTTGTTTGTTTATTCTGTGCTTTGGGGGTACAGTGAGTTGGCATAGCAACATGATTTAACATTTTTTTATCTGGCTGTTTAAGGCCCAGGTATATTGCTCAGGAGGAAGCACAGTGACGAGTGTGTAGCTGTTTGTGTGAGCGGCTCTCGAGAAAGCTGCAAGCAGCAATACCACAGCCAAAGCAATTGGCCTGTTCTGAACAGGCATGTTTTGACCGGGCACTGCACTGGTAGCTATAAAGACTGTTGAGCCCAGACGAATGAGCACAAGAAAGAAGCCAATCTTGTTTGTCCTATCAAAAGGCTGATCACGCTGCAAACACTGCCTTTAATTCCATCACCTGAACTTCAGCTGAACACCCTTTTCTCCATGCCGTGAGTGTGGCCTGCATCACAAAGTGTCTCACCAGCACCTGCACAACAACAACAACAACAACAACAAAAACATGCACCCGGTACAAAGTGAAAGGAAGTGAGATGGTCACATTGTAAATTGCTTTCAGTGGCTGCTGAATGGTGGGTTATAATCCCAAAACGTTCAGACCTGAGCTTGTTCAGATAGTTGGACCACAGCAGTGGGACTGCAGCCATCCTGAGCTCTAAAATGACCTCCATTAGTTGGCCTTTGATCGTTATGAATTAGACACTTAAACTGAATAATCACCCTCAAGTCTATTTAGAGCCCTTACCAAGTATACTTGGCCACTAAACCTGAACTGATGTGTCTTTCCCCTCTAAATGTCCTGGCTGGCCTCATGCCAATCTGATCACAGCTTATCACAAATTTAGTATGCGTTTAACAGCCGTTTGATATCTCCTCACCTGCCGTCTTCACTGTCTCGGGTGCTACTGTGTGCATATCGGACCTCTTTGCTCTCTGTCTGTGAAGGAGGTCCTGCTCTGTTCACATATCAGGTTTTATTTAAACAGAAAATTAAATTGATGTAGGGATTTCTCCGTGTGAGGCTGCATAGGTTTGATATGAGGTCAGAGCTTTTGTCCCCCACATCTTGTTTATAAGGAGCAAGACGGCAGTGCTGTTTGCTTTTAATATATTCCTTGATAACAGCTGTTTTTAGGCTGTCATCAGGCACGCTGCTGAAGGTGTTGTTAAAGCCATTTTTACACACAAGCAACACACTGAAGTCCTCATGGAATAAGATATTGTTAGAGTCCTGTTTCAAGAGCAACCCTGATTGTACCCTTTTCGTTCTGTTATGAAGAACAGCCACTTCACAGGGGTCTTTCGCTGCTCTTCGATATCCATGTGCCCCTCCTAAGCCCTTTCATCTAGCAGGGCAGCAACTGCATTACAGACAGGGCAAGCTACAGCGTTCTAATCTAACTGGCTGTTTAGACAGCCTTTAAAGGACAGCTTTGACTTCTCTTTTTTCTTATTTATTTTGGCGGCAGATTGACCTTACCTGTAATAACCAGGGCAAGGGTACGGCAGGTTGTCTTTGCCTACAAGAATATGTCCTGAATTTACCTGTTTATTGTTTTGTCTTTCTTTATGCTACACTTTGGGATCTTCCTAATTTCCCTAACATTTAAATGGAAGTTTAGACTTCATCATTAAGGAAACAAACATACAACAGAAAACTGGGCATACATTTATTTCCACACAAACATTGGCATTATTATTGATGTATGTCGGTACATATCATGGACATGGATCACCTTGAGGCCGGTTGTCCACTGCAACACTGCAGCGGTGATTTCTTTCCATACTACATTTTTCTAACTTCCTTTGCCGTCACTTTTGAAGCTGCCAAATAGAAGCACTTGGTTAAATTTGACCTGGGACATCAGAGTTTCCATTTCTAGCTCAGAGAAGTTTCTCTTCCTGGCTGTATCATACCTGTCCATGTCGTAAACTCTAGGGGCGAGGCCTCCAAACCAATAGTATATTGGTGCAGGATATGTAAATGACGATTGTTTTCAGCTGCCACATCTATCAACACCTGATCATTCCTATGCTGTGATTGATGAGATTAGAACATTTCATGAATCACACAAGAACCCTGTCGTAAGCTGATTGCTACACTCTGATCTGTGCTGCTTTGTAAGATAGACTGATAAATGAGGGCGTCTGCATTTATTATAAGAGCCATTTGAAATCTTTAATCACGTTTCAGAATAACTGATCATACTGTAAATGCAGCTGAAATGTATGGCACTTTGCATGGCACCGTAAATCATGAACATTTCACATTGTCCTACAAAACATGGCAACAGCTCACAAATAAAAGTTAACAAAAAACATTCATTTACTGTGACTCATCTTGATTTAAAAGCACGCTAACTCTCTCATTCAGGAGTAAATGGACCTGCACTTGTATAGTGCCTTTCTAGTCATCTGACCACTCAGAGCACTTTCACACTACATGTCATATTCACTCATTCATACATATTTATACACCAGTGTCTGAGGCTACCATACAAGCGGTTTCAGTATCCTGCCCAAGAAGACTTCAACATGCGGACTGGAGGAGCCAGAGATCGAACCACTGATCTTCCTATTAGTGGCTAACCTGCTCTACCTCCTGAGCATGCTGCCCTCCCAGAAAGGACTAACAGTTGATAGTTCTTCCTTGATTCTGTAGTTGGTGGTGGTGCATGGCTATTCTTAGTTGGTGGAGCGATATGTCTGTTGAATTTTAATATCGCACAAGACTCCAGCATGTTAACGAGCTGAGAATGACCCTGTGCGGTTGACGTCCAGCTGGACTCAGTCACAATAGATTGAGCAGCAACAGCTCTGTGATGCCCTCAGATTGCACGCTCGCCACACTAAGTGGATTAGCATCAGCTTACCCGCAGAGATGCATGGGTAACCTCCTGAACCCCACACATGTTAGCTATTGGGGACTGCAATTATTTCCCATGAATGAGGAATTCCCAGTAAGGGTGGGACGTAACCTTGTCTTGATTAAGTCCCTGCCCTTTGTGCATGCCGTGGGTCACCACTGCCGATTGGGTGGTTTAGTGAGTGAAGCACTAGGATCGGCCCCACTCACGGACCTGGTGATGCGACGATCAAACCCAACTAAATAGAGGAAGTAAAGGTCTGTGAAGAAAAAGAGAACATGTGTGTTAATGCATGTGTTTGTGACAGAGAGGGAGAGCCATTGATGATTGGAGCCCATCCAAGCTCTTGATAGTAAGTAAAACCAATCAGTATTTCTGGTGCCGACTAGCGAGGGTAGCGACGTTTAATTGGCTAGTTGGCTAATGGCGCACATCCCTAGCTACAGTAGATAAAAGGTGGTGCATGATTTGGTCTTGAATGCTCAGGTCAGTAAATATTAGCCTCAGTTTCAACCCTTTTTTTCTAATCATTTCCCAGCTTTCCAGTGTTGTCCAATGAGTGCAGCCAGACAGATGTAAAGCATTTTTATCCTGACAGAGTGCGAGTCACTTCTCTGACATTACGGCTCCTACATTGTCCTGCTATAGGGGCTCCGAGTTTGTACTTCCTCTTGATATATTTCATAATCACGTTGAAGGATTTCTGTAGTAGCAGCCATAAAGGGAAGTGTTAAAGTGTGGGTTAATTATCAGGATAAATATAGTTCGGAGGAGTTTTGTTTCACACCCCAAATCGCTGTTTATGGTGCAGCCTTGCAGCGTCCTCAGGGAAAAGTCAATTATGTGCGAAAATCAATACTGTAATAAAGGCATTTTGTATCCACCCCCCTTAAGAATTGATTTTATGCAAGAGTGCTTGAATCAGCTGCTTATGATTTATTAGCTGTTAATGTGGTTAGACACTAGTGTACTTGCTAATTGTAAAGTTAATAGTTTCAATGTGCAGCTTAGCCATTATCTTCTTTTTTTATGTAGTTCTGTGTTAAAACCCTGTGGTTTTGTGCTTGTTTCCATTGGTGGCTACATTTAGAGACATTAGTTAAATTTTTGTGTTACTCACCAAACGCTGCAAAGACATGCACAGAATACTTTTCTTAAGTCATTATTTTAACCTTGAAAGTCACAGTACCTTGTGAATAAAGCGTTGACGCATTACTGAAAGCTTCTATTGTATTTGTTTGCTCTATGAAGAATCCTGAGTTTCTCTCAGTTTTTAGACACATTAAAGATATTCTCAGTATTTCAAAGACGCATTTGTTTCTCTCACTTTACATCCAGTCTGCGTACTCCTCCACCTCTCCTTCCTATCAATCCTAAACTTTACTTAATCCCTGTATTGAGTTTCCTGCGAGCGCTCCGCTTAAAGAACGGCTGAGGGTGTGTGAAAGTTGGTTTGAAATATGTATCCTAACACACCACATTCGGAGACACTCGGATATGAGCTGTCATGTTCTATCATTCAAAATGTTCCTCAGACAGACCCCTGAGCACACTCAGGGAGATGAAGGAACCTCCCTGGCTCATACATTTTCAGGAGCACTCTGTGTGCACTCTTCTCATATAACTTATTTTTGTTTTTGGAATAAAACAAGATGACCTTTTTATCAGCCTGCGTGTCTGATAAACATTATAAGATTCCGCAGTAAATTGAACGGAAGTATCTGTACATTTTACAGTTGTTTCTTTTTTCTGGGAAACTCTCGCTGCCAAGAAGTTGAGACGTGTGCACACTAATATTACACTGTCTGAATATGACAAATCCTGAAATTAATGTGAGTCATGTTAACAGCATATTCTGAAAATGGCCTTGTTCCGAGTGTGGCTCTTTTTCCAATTAAGACATGTGGGATATGTCGGTATTATTCAGGAATTAGTTGCATTCTCTATGACATGTATACAGGGAATTCAGAATATGCACCTCAGTTGTGGCTTTCGCCGCAGTTTACAACAAACAGAATCGTGCCTGTGTATAGTCAGCTCTGCGCGTTGTAAGCAAACCAACTTGCGAGAAGTTTGCAAGGCTGAGCTACAGATGCACGTCTAAAAGAAAAGCGTACATTTCTGGTTGGAAGGAGAAACCCACTGACTTTAAAACATTATGAAAGACTTGGATATCAACAGGTTCTTGGATATGTGCAGATATCCCAGTGTTGACCTTTTCTAGAAGGTGATGAAGAAAGTGGGAGGCTGTGTCCACTCAGTCTGCCACCAGTGAAAAAGAATCCTGTTAGGGCACGTTATTCAGAGTATGCATGGCTGCATGTAAACAGCAATATAAGTGGAAAATTCCTTTTCATTGGCCTTGTAAACAGCTTAGTAAGAATACTGTCTTTTCAGATAAAGGGCAAAAAACAGAATATTTTGTGCATGTAAACATAGTCATTGGGTTTCCCCATTTTTATACATCTGTGTATCTTTTTGTACATCATTTACCATATGTTACAAATCTTCTAGTCTTGCTACAAGCACAACCAAGGAGCGTTAAATCCCGACCGTATGTGTTTCATTTGAACTTAATAACACTGCAGCTAAACGAACTGGAGCTGCTTTGTCACTTGCCTGTATGAAATTGCCTTTTTACCCACCAGCGGAGAAAGAAAAGACCATTTGAGCATGAATTATTATCTCAATGACAGTGATTTTCTCTGCCAGAACTAGCCCGTGTACGTTTGAGGGTAATGAAAATGAGAATCGTGACATTGAGATTACTGTATACAGGACCAGAATGCTCAACAACATAATGCAAATCTGCTTTTCTCTTATGAATGAGATTACAATATACAGTGATGGAAAAAAATTAAATGTTCACGAGCAGATTTGAACGATTAAGAGAATTTATGGAAAGCAAATCTCGCAGATTGACCGTCTGAAAGTTGCAGCAGTGTGTTGTCAGGCAGATTTAGCAGAATCTCCCATGGCTTGAAGGAATGGCTCTGGAAATCAACATGCTTTTGTCAACTTATCTGTCAAAGCAAATTTGAAAATGGCCCCAGGCATATTTCAAGGCTGCAATTCCTTTAATTAATTGGGGAATTGAGATGTGTGATGTGCATGAGCATAGGGCCTGCTGTGTGTCAGCTATTGTGCCGTGATAGTTTATGAAAGAAAGACGGAAATGCAAAAACAAAAATGGCTTGCCTCTTCTCCCTGGGTAAGAGATGAAGCTGCTAAGATGTGAAGAGGGCCCGCCCTCAGCTGCCAAGATTTTACCACACTCCATTTAAACCTTGCGGGATGTCTGAACCATGACTGTGGTTCGATGGCGACTTCATCAGTAGCTGTAGTTAGCAGGTTGTGAAAGAACCCCCAGCAAAAATGGTAGTGGCCATTTGCAGTCTGTCAGTTTGCTGAAACAGAAGTCCTCCCCAAGCAAGCCCACTCTGAACTCAGCTGGGATTGACTAATCACTGAATCGGTGCCAAGAACTTTCTGTCACCCTCATTTCCAAGTATTTAATATGGAGATTATGATAATGTATTTTAACCCAGCCAAAGTACCGGGCCAAGTAGATTTACAAATCAAAGCTGCTCGCATCCATGTAACTTCCTTTGAATATTACAGTTTTGTCATTGTCCCATGTCTGTCCTTACTGCTATCATTGAATGATTGTCAGCTACTGGATCTAATCTTTAGTGAAATGATCTATGAAATGACCCTGTGTGCTGTCAATACTGCCATATTCATAATAATAGGGACAATGTGCCTTTTGTCCGCGTAATGTGTGAAAACCTGCTTGCATGATTGGTTCACGCACGTGTCCCAAAGTCTCACCGTTTTCTCTGTCGTACTACAGAACAAGATGTTCATCTACCGTGGGAAGGAGTACGAGCGCAGAGAGGATTTCGAAGCGCGTCTTCTCACGCAGTTTCCCAACGCAGAGAAGATGAAGACGACGACACCACCCAGCGAGGACACAAAGTGCTCCTCTGGACAATGTATCCTCAGCTTGCGTCACTGACTAATTTGTGACAGTATAGCAGAAGATGTAAATTTTGTGTTTTAGTTTTTGTTAGAAGAATTGTTCAAATTTCATCAGTTTGTTGCAAAGCTATATGCAACATTCAGAGCATACTTACAATTCAGAGCATGAACCAGGATTGTTTGCACACGGCTCTCAACATGGAGATGGATGAGTCCGCAGCAAGCAGTTAACGATGCTAACAGCATGAAGAGTGCTAACATTAACAACAGTGCTGACAGGTTTAACAGGGAGGGGATCAGCAAACTTCCTGTTTTGTTTGTCTGTGCATTTCCAAATTCTGAGGTTTTTGAGGGTCTGTGAACGCAGCACAGAGGAAACAATTTTTTTGTTATTAGTAGCAACAGTTTACTTAGTTTGAGTCATTGGCTGAAAAATTGATCAGTGTAGTCTGTGGTCGGATTCGACATAGCTTATCTGATCAGATCAATGGATTAGACGAGCAGCTGCTGCAGAGGCAAGTGAAAGAAAACTTTAAGACCCAGCACAGAGTGGGATTTCCATGGGAATGCAGCCGGTTTCATCTTAAGTAGGTTTGAAAAACTTTGGACAGCATTAAAATGACAGCGCTGTTGTTCCACAGTAAGAAATAGAGCATTTTATTTTCATACGAATTAATGAATGGTTAAGTTGACTTTCACTGAGCCTGGTATTCTGCTGTTCAGTCTGTACGCTCTGCACTCTGAGAGTGTAGTGCTCTAAATAACCAAACAGTATAACTATTCCAACAGCGCTTCTTATGATTGGTCCAGCTCCAAAAATAGAAAGTCAATATGTGTTAGCAAATACTGATTTTGTTGGCAGACCCTGGACTAAAGACCTTTGCGCACTGAGTCCGTTTTTTGTCCAAAATCTTGTACATTTAAAACGTTGTGTCAATCATGTTTACACACTGAGCCTGAAACTTTTGTCTGTCATTAAAATTTTCCAAACAGGTTCAATTTTCTGAGAGTTTGCACTTAGAAGAAGGCACAGCCAGTCCGGCTACCAAAACAAAGAACCGAGAAGCTCGTATTACAACACACAGAGAGGGAGTATGACTTCATATTTTACTCAGGACGCCATGATATTATATATATATTTTTTAATATATATTTTTTATTATATTATATCGTCACATAGCAAATAGGTGTTTGCAGCTATATTAATGCTCTGAATGTTGTATCCAGCTCCTTAAAGTAAGTGTCTGTAAGTGCCTTTTTACTGTTATGTGTTGCAGACAACATGCTTCACATGTATAAATATACATAATACATATGTTTACAAGATGGATTTTATTGAATGTCTGTTAACAATAATATTGAATTATCACCAGGTCCTAATGAATTATATTTCAGTCATTTGAATTCAACAGTTTCATTTATTTCCTTGACGTTTCTGCTGAAGACATCCAGTGTTTCACGGTTAAACCCATCCTCGACCTGCCTGCCAAGTTCCAAAACAAACCCGTCTCTGAGCAAATATTGAGGTAAGCAGGATATCCCCGCTCCGCACACATTCATTCTTTACAATTACAGAGTGTGTTACTCAAAGTCACACACCATGCATTTCAATCCAGCGAGCCCAATTTACTTCCCCAGTCACTCAAAAACAATTTAGAGACCTTGTGATGACATGCAAAAGTGCATTAGCATTTTTTTAAAGTGCTGTATCGAGGGCGACTGTGGTGAGAGCGATTAAATCTTGATGTAAATGTGTGTCTGCGTACAACCAATAGCGGTTGACCTTCTTGTCGTTCTCGTGGTTATTAACTCGCACCAGCCATCTGCTATTAGTCACTGTGCCAAGTACAACATTGTTTCTCTGACATCATTAATACCTTTGTGTCGCGCACCGGGGCCACAGCAAACAGCGGGCCCCCTACACTCCCACTTGTTTGCCCAATCTGTACGCCAGCCATGCACTGCATCAGTCAGCTGTGCAAATTCACTTTGATATGCCACCCAACGCATCAATGGACATAATTAAAAGAAGACATTTACTTGGAAAACCTTTAGGCAAATATACCTGCGCACTGATCTTATCACACGCCTGCACCATTGGTCACATCCCCCTGCAGCAGCCTGTTGGCTTGTTTGCTAACTGTGTCTGATTGGAATATGTAACTCTGTTAATAGCCTAGATTAGACAGGCGTGTTTAGAGAGTGATAGAGGACTGTTCCACACCGACTGTCTGTCCGTCTCTCCCTCTCTGCCAACTGTTTTGTGTTTTTTTTTTTTTCCTCCAGCTCTCATCATGCTTTTCCCCGGTTGTCTCTCGCCGTCGCTATCTCCCTGTTTTCTCTCATTTATTCTCTCATTCAGTGCAAAAGAACAGCAGTGCATAGCAATGAGACTCAGCTGTTTGAGCCAAAGGTTCACAGCAGCACGCAGAGCACACCCCCTCCTGACCTTGCTTTGTCCACACCATGCCACTGCATCATCACCAGCCCGCCAGCTAATGACATGTAAAAGGCCTAATTGGGGTAGCGCCGCTGATTTAAAGCGGCTTTATTAATCTGTTTATTAGATCAGAGGCTCAGACGCTCTCTCTCTCTTTTTTTTTTTTTTTAGGTTAACACTGCGCTTTCTCTGCTAATTTGGGAACGGTTCTCATCATGTTCATTAAATAGTGTGCTGCCCTTTGTGACCAGGCACAGAAAGGGAACAGCTGATTGTCGGTAGAATATAAATCGCTCAAGTTCCAGTTAAGGCCCAGACACACCAAAATTAGATCAAAGAACTAGTGGCAACGAAGGCTGACTGTTGCGTCGCCTCACGTCGCCTGTGTCTGTCTCACTGAACACACCGCACAGACTACAACCAATGGCTAACTAGCATGTACACTCTTCACCTGCATGAGAGGAAATAACTCTTCATAACTGCAGGCAGCGGTATTCTGTATTTGTCATTCAAAACGGAAAACCGGACGACCGACGGGATTGATTCAAGACATTAATTAGCCAGTTAGCACATTAAAGGGATATTTTAGATAACTTGAAATGAGGTTGTATGAGGTACTTATCCATTGACGGTATATTAAATTCAGTAGACGTCAGTTGGCAAGCCCGCAGTTTGGAGAAGCAGGCTGAAGTCTGACATGGAAGCTAAGCAATCTACTGCTGTGAAAAAGTCCCACCAAAAAAACTCAATATCACTTTAAATGTACGCTATATTTATAATATTTTTGCTGCTTAACCCTAATGTCAGACAGTGATTTCCAAGGGAAAATTAAGCCTTTATATCGCTCTCTTCAAAGCCAGACTCCATTGAGAAAAACAGTGATTTAACATCACTGAACACAGGAGCTGCTGGTCTCTTGCTGCCTTTAACAGTTATTTTGTTTGTGTTAATATGTGACTTTGGCTTTAAAGAGGGTAAGTTCATTTCACACAATAACACAAAATTACTACCTGATCAAAGCAGGCGGAGACCAGCAGCTCCTGTGTTCAGCAAGCTAAAATTATTGTTTTTGTCAGTGGAGTCTGGTGGCTTTGATGAGCGCATAGACAGAGAACTGAGGCCTTTAATAGCTTCCCCGTGGAAATAGGCTGTCTGACAGAAAGGTAAAGCAGTGAAAACACTCAACATATCATACACTGAAAATGATGTGGATTTTGTTAAGTAGGACTCATTTTCGGTGGCTAAAATACATTTTGTTGCTGACCCCTATCCACAGCGGTACATTGCATAGCTTCTGTGACGGTCATCAGCCTGCTTCTCCATCTGACATGTATTGTAGTACCTCATACAATCTCACCTCAAAGAATCCAATCTATCCCTTTAACAACACAACCTTGTGTTGGAAGAACAAATTATATTTACCCTGTGCTAGCAAACAATAGCACAGACAGTCCAAAGTGTTTCTGCTAAAGAGCTCTGTGGCTAAAAAACTTAATCTTACCTTATATAACAAGTTTGTTTTGATCTCACGCTCTCTTGACTTGAGCCGCTTGTTTGCTTTCCTTATTTCCGTTCCTCTTCTTGTAACTGATTTGAACTACCAGTCAGTGATTTCATTCAAAGACGGGCTCTGCCTCTTCTAATGCCGATTCAACATGCTGAATTGGTCGGAAAAAAAACAGACAAGGGACAACTAGTGCCAACGGTGCAGGGCACACTGCCAAAACAAGGGCAACAGATGCTCGTCGACGGCCCAGCAGTGACCAACAGCCATCCGTCAGCTTGGTGTTTCAGGGCCCTAGGACCTGAGTCGGATTGCTCTGTGGAGTTTGAAAGCTCTGTGTGGTCTGTTCATTAGCAAAACATAAACAGTCCTTAGCAAAAAAAAAAAAAAAAAAAGGTCAAAAGTTGTAGCATCCCATCTGTACACGCTTATTGCTGCTGCTACAAACATAAAAGGGCAGCGGCTTTGGAACGGCACTGATTTCCTTTCATATTTTATTCATAATAGTTTACTAATAAAGGCAGAGCATGCTCTTCAAAACATATGGCATTGTTTTAGGAATGCAGTATGCTTTATGAGGATAGTATATCTGCACTCTTTTCCCTAGGAGAGTGTAAATTTCTGTTGGCGAGAGAGACAGATAGAAAGATGGAAAAAGAGTCGTCTATGTGAGGGACCATATATGTGCCCAGACAGCTGCTCCCACAGCCACCATACAACACATTTTCCTAGTGTGAAAAGTCTATTAACCTGATTTGGCAAAGTTCATCCCCCTAGTCACGTATGCTGCAGCTTCTCTACATGTCGGACTAACGTCATCGGCTGCCAGTGACGTGTGCGACCCAAAAATGAATTTATTTACCATGTAGATGAAGCCATTTTAGACAGCCTGTCAAAACCAACATGCTACATGTAAATGCCACAGCTCCTGGCAGAGGCTAGCCTGGAGGGGGGCCTGTCCTGTGTTTGACCTGAAGCAAAGCAATCAACCTTTGAATCAAGCCGTAGATCGCCCATAACAGTTTTAATTTACTCAGGCGCTGATTTTCTCCCTCCCCAGCTTCTACACGGTAAATGAAGTCCATAAATTCCAGTATTCCAGGCCAGTGAGGAAAGGAGAGAAGGACCCTGACAATGAGTTTGCGGTAATTGCTGTCTTCTTTTTTTTTCACTATGACTTGTCCATTTCATTTTTTTTCTGATGTTTTATGAATTATTTGTTGACATTAGAGTCACCATGAGTATAATTTTTATGTTTTGTTTTTTTTTAATGAAAAAAAAAAAGATTAAACCAGTTTGAATTTCTAAGAAAGTTGTAGCATCCCATCGCAAAAGCAGCTCAGGAATGACCTGAGGAACATGACAAAGAGCTGAAGGGGTCAACCTGGCACCCAAATTCCCCAGATTTCAGCCGGATTGAGCATTAGTGGGACGTGCCAGTACCCCATCTTCGCCCTGGTGCCAAACATCACAGGACACGCCCAGAGGTTCTGGTTTCATGCCTCGACAGGTCACAGACCCCACCATAGATCGGACTTAACTCAGACCTGTCGAGGCATGGACACAGGTCCTCTTGGCAGCCAGCATGTCCCTTGGATGCTTGATCAGACTGGGATCTGGGGCCTTGTGGCATGAAGTACTGTCCTGCTGTGGAGCCCACTGTCATCAGGGAGAGCTGTTGCTATGAGGGAGTGTACTTCTTCAACAACGCTGTTTGGATGGGTTGTGTGTGTCACATGGCATCCACTTGAATGCCAGGACTCAGGGTTTCCCAGCAGAACACTGCATCATAATCACCTGTCAGTGATTTTAATGTTGCGGCTGATCCTTTATTTGTCAGCGCTAACAAAAACTTGCAGAGTTTTAATCATTTATGGTTTGAGTGATAATGATCCTGCGTATTTATATCCCAGATTTTAGTTTTTTACAAATGATGCCTAGCATAGGTAAACAGATATTACATAACATGGATTTTTTTTCTATCTCAAAGATTTCTTGTTTGTCTCTCACTCACACACTCACAGATGAATCCTAGACACATACACACACACACACACACACACATTGTTAAATATACAACAGATTTCACCTGGAACAAGTGACTCAGCTCTGCTAACAGGGCAAAAAATTGCACATCTGCAACATCATGTACTTTGGTGGGTGAGTTACAACAGGCAGAAAAATGATCTCCAAGCCTGATCAAACAGTTTGTCAGTCTGTTCTGATGCTGAGATGCAGCAAACGAAGGGCTTTTTCTTTTTGTCTGTTCTGATCAGGTTTACTTTGTCGAGCTATCACCTCTGCTGTTTTTTCAATTTATTATGGGATGCTGCTGTAATATTGCCTGAGATATATGTTTGAGGTTTCCACAGTTTTTTTCCAGCAGAATACATCAATAGGAAAGCAGAACTCTCATTAAACACAGGAAAAAATGGTTGCCAACAGGAAGATCCAGAATAAATAAAATTATTGACAGTGATCCAAATCTGGTTGCCTACTGCAACTATTACTGTCGAGTCCTGATTTTTACTACGTCTTATGAGTTATGCTTCGTGCACGCTTAATTATACCCAGGTTGCAAATGACAAAGGCAACAAATTAAACCCATTCGTGCTCTCCTCTGTTTATTGTGGCATCAATTCAGCTGAGCGGGATGATGTATTCAACTCATCTCAGACTGACTGATAGGACTCTCTCCGTCCTGACAGTGAGGTGATGGGTACCTATTGCTAGACATATTGCAACTGTCAAACCTGTTAACTACGTGAGTAAGTATGCTAAAGCTGACTCACTTAATTGTTCAAATTGAGGTGTTGTTTTTCCTCGCACATACCAATGAAAAATATTCAAAGGGGACCTATTAGGCTGCTTTTTTTGTCATATATACAGTATAATGTAAAAGTAATCCCTGTCAGCAAAAACCTCAGGCTTCAAACCGTTCTGAATACTCTGTTTTCAGTGTTATGTTTTCCTTAAAGACAAGCCGATGTTAGCTGGTGACAGACTTCCTTATATGGTCAGCTACTCCAGGCACACCTGCTGCAAGTGTTTACATTTTGTAGCCTACACTGCTACATGTGGCTACATGCTAACGTCAGGGAAACATGTAATCTTGGTTGCAGACGTTGTTGATTTCTCAAATTTTGCCAGTATCTATTAGTTCTGTGCAACCTTGCAATTTTGTCCAATCACTGCAACTTCGGTGGCTATCAACTGTTGCTGTCCCCCATCACAAATAGATTATATTTCTGTGGGAAACACTGAATACTTTTAATAATAAGATCCAAATCTGAGATAGCAGCACAGCTATTTTTTGCAGTTTTCACTTTCCCCTGCAACTTCATTGCAAAAAAAATTAGATTAAATGATATAAAAATGGCCATAAACATTGCAACATGTATCGAAATGTTTTAGAAAAGCTGATGTTAGGCATTTCAGGCTGCTATAATCCCAGAAGCAGCCAGCGAAATTGCGGAGGGACTTTTTATTGGTGATTTTATTGGCTATTTTCCGTTACAGTTGTTCTACGTGCTGCAGTAGAGTGGTGCAGGAATGAGTCCTACAACCTGGAATGAGTTAGCATCTTAGCACTTCAATGTTTTTTTTTTAGATAGAGATAAGGCCTGAGATAAGGTTTGTAGTTAACACAAGCTTAAGAGACATTTGCATTTTGTTCTACAACATAAAAATACCTCACTTGTACATTCTGAAGCTTTTATGTGTCTTAAAAAAGGCAGCTAGCAACAAGCTAAATAAGACTACAAAATGTCATCACACGAAACACAGCTGTACAGGCTCGTTGTGGTGGTGACGATGAAGTCATACGACTGTAGTGGAGTTCTTTTTGTAGTGTAATGTTAGCTTTTTGCTTCTGGCAATTGCATTTCCGCTTTAAAAATCCTAAAAAGGCCCGCCCACTAGTTCCCCCGGTAGAGCAGGTGCCCCATGCACAAAGGCTATGTCTTTGCCACAGTGGCTGCAGTTTCGATTCCAACTCTGGCCCCTTGCTGCATGTCATCCCCCCTCTCTGTCCCCATTTCTCGCAGATTTTCCCATCTAGTAAAGGCAAAAATGCCCCCCAAAAAATCATAAAAATCCCATCAGCTTTATGTTGAGGGGACAGGGCAAGGCTAACTTCCTGTTGACCTACAAAAAAGAAATGTCATCCCCTGCAACACTCTGTAACAGAGACCCTGAGATACAGAAGACCTGGAAACACTGACCAATCAGAGCAGACTGGGCTTTTTTGGAAGGGGGCCTTAAAGAGACATGCACTAAAACAGAGTGATTCAGGTAGAGGGTGAATACAGGTGTTCCAGCACAGACAGCATGATGAAAATAGTGTTTTTAACTATTAAAGCATGTTAGCATGTTCTAGTAGAAACCTAGAATACAAGTATGAGCCTGAAAATAAGCACAATAGATCCTCTGTGAATGCTGAAACCCTCTGCAAGGGAAGCCGTCGTCTCTTGTGGTGTATGTTGTTGTTCTGAAGATTTAGAGTCATTATTTGAGCTCCATGATGTATTAGAGGAGATTCCATCTTATTTGGGCTGTCAGTGAGCGGGCCTTAATGAGCTGCCATCCAGACAGGGAGGTAGCACGCACCTCCATCTCACCAGCTCCCCCCTACAATGGGCTTTGATTGAACAGCCATTACATCATCTTACTCTCATTCATGCTACGACAGTCTAAGAGCTTGTTTCAATGTGGTTTGGCACAAAATCGGCAGCAAATTGATGTCTAAAGTGCCTGTCGTGTCTTCTGCGCCGAGTTCTGATTTTGTGTCTCTGTCATTTCTTGTCAACAGAACATGTGGATTGAGAGGACCACGTACACGACAGCATACAAGCTTCCTGGCATCCTGCGCTGGTTTGAAGTCAAGTCAGTCTCCACAGTGAGTATGAAGGGCCTGTGTGCCAGACAGGCCTCCTAATCAGATGAGGATCTGCAGCCTTGCTCAGAGGCAATCGATATGATTTGTCCACTTAAGCTGTATAGACAGCCGTGTGGACACAGGCATGCCACTCCCCGGACTAACGACAGGGCACGTTCGCTCTCTGCCAGAGGGCCCACATTGATTCGCCTAGCACTCCTCGAAGACTGTTCCCACTGAAAATAGCTGCGCAGCACAAATACAAGTGGAGGAGAGTTCAGAGCTCAGTCAGTCACTGTTTACTTTCCTGTAATAGAAATACCTGGATTGCTGTACTTAAAACCGGTTGATGAGAGGACGGTGTAACAGCTGCAACAAATGACTTTTAAGTGTTTACTGTAGCACTTGGAATGGGCACATTTCCCCTCCGTCCCACTGAAACTGCATTAAAATTTCATTATTTTAGCTCTGTTGTTTTGACTAATTAGAAATGCTGGTCTGGTGTCCCCATTCTGAGCCGGGATGTTGTCTGGTGGAAGAGGGAGTGTGGAGAAATGAGTGCAGTAAAATAAGTTGGGAGCACAAGAGCAGGTTACAGTATCACTTAGAGCCAAAACATCCCGCCTCATTCTTTTAATGTGTCGTTAGTTTGTCCCAAAACAAATGCACTACTTAGCGTAATTAGCCCGGCAAAGTATTACGCAATCAATTACTCTTTGTCGCCTTGATTAGTCACTTTCATGTCTGTGCTGGTGAGGGCTCTATAAAAGGGGCACTTCTGAGGGTCTATCCTTAGCTAAGGTGTTGCCTACAGTCTGCTCACTCAGTATATAGTGCATGAAATTTATTTTTCAAAATGGGGGAAATTCCCTTTTAAGTTTTTCACATAGTTATACACTTTTGGGTGAGGCTTAACTATGCTTACTATGGCCTTGTCCTATTAGTACATCAGATTGTATTTGGTCACTCTGGTGTTGTTCCAGTGACATCACACATCAGTGGGGCCTTCGTTAAGGCCAGTTTTTACCCTTACTTTTTGTACTAAACAGAAAAATACAAACGGACACCAATCAACGTTTCTCTTTTTCACCGAAGTAAGACTAACTTTGGCTTATTTGCCTCGTCAACTGCTTGTATCTAAAACAGTCTTATTCAGTCTTGTTAGTCATCTAGCCAGTTAGTCCACTGTGTCTCAGCTGTATGTTGAGCAGCGTCTCTCACTGGTGCTTCGGAAGCAGCCACAGTTAAGTGACATCATGTTTCAACAAACATAAAATTAATAGCAACAAAAGAAACTACATAATACAATATTTTACAAGTTTAAAAGTAACAGTTGGTTGTTAAAACCTCAAAGAAACCTCATCACAGTGAGTGTACGACGTGCTGCAAGTTTGTTTGTTTGTTTGTTAATCTGAACGTCTTTACCACAGTTAGCCCATTAAAACAGCGGCAGTGGCAACAGTACACATTAAAATGGCTGCCACCCTGACCATCCTGCTGTGCCGATTAGAAAGGGAATGTTTGTTCTACTCTCATTTTATTTTTATATTCTGTTCTTCCCTTTTCCCAGCTGTATGAAGTGACTAAAAGTGGACATTGCAACAAGCTGAACAGCGTCAGAGAAACACTGATTTGTAACATGAAACTGCTTTATACAGTGTTTTTACTGGTTTAACCCTTCGAAACCTGTAGCGACATCACTCCAAACACCTTTTGCAAGTATTTTTTTGATACCTGAACTAATTGGTTTGATTTCTTTTAAAAGATAAGGAACTTTTTTGGCATGAAATTTCCTGCAAATAATAGATGAAGAAAAAGAAATTAGCCGAGAGAGAGAATTATTAGAAAATTATAACAACAACAACAAAAACCAAGGGGAAAATGTACAGAAAATTCAATGTATAATTATGATAATATTTATAATTATACATTTAAAATTAGGTTATAGCAAAAATATATATATATTCTGTATGTTTATTGTTATTATTTTTATTTTATTTTAGCCCCTTTTTTAGGTCATTTTTGTTTTTTGTTTTTTGGGTTTTTTTTGTCTTGTCCTAATTTTCACTTTTTTGGAACTTTTTTACTGGTATCATGCTCATATTTGGGTCATTTCTTGTTTTTAAAGAAATCAGTCAACTCAGGTTTTAGAGGGTTAAATCACCTGGTCTGTTTAATTTGAAGAGGAAGAGACCTCTGTGAATAATTTGTCTCCTGGTAAAAATGTCCTGAACAATGAACACTAAAGGAATCCTTACCTGGAGAAGTTTCCACTGGTTGCAACCTGCACCCCTCACTAGTAGATGCCACTAAATCCTGCACACTGCTCCTTTAAATGTGTGCGGGAATACCCCTATTACAAGTGCCAAATTTGCAGGAATTGATGAAATTATGCACAGTACCCCCAATCCAGGCCCTGACCTCTTTTTCATAGCCTAGCACCACACGACAGCCACACACCAGGCATCTTGGACATTCAGCTCACCACAATAATCCTTCTAGTTAGTACATCCTCAACACAATCATTTCAATCCAAAGATCTGATCCCGCCCTAACTCCCTAGTCCCTGTAGCGAAGTGCTATTCTCCATTGCCACACTAACTCAAAGCAGAGGCCTCTTCCTTCAGGCTGGGTTGGAACATACTGTCAGGAGCAGCTTGCCCTCCAGATGAGCCAGGGAGAGGCCAGGTCCCTGAGGTTAGACTCTCTATTTAAAGCTTAATGACTGGGCTGAGATTCACCAAGCTAAAACCCTCCATCTGACAATGCTTTTTATCAAGCTGGACTGAGACATACCGGCACAGATTGGAGATTTGTCTCCCTGGCACAACATCTTTATTTTTTTTGGCTGGGGTCTAAGTCTGACATTTACTCAACAATCCACTCATGTTTCCTCTAAATTCTTACTAGCAAGCTGCAAGGAGGTGATGTTTTTTTTCCCCCCATCCAAAGTAATGAGTTTGCTTCCACGTGCAGTAACACGGATTGAGTTGGAATTTTCATTCACACAATAGTGGAATTAATGTCAGCATGTCCAAGTATTTTATTCATTTTTCTCAGACTTATATTTTGTTGACATGGGAACTGAAATTCCCTTACACCAACGTGCTATCCATCTTTATTTGACAGTTGCAGGTTCATGTATGGGCGCATAGGAAAATGATTCATTGCTTCTCTATCCTCCATGATTTATGTGCATAGTTAAGGGTTTCTAAGCCCATACTCTAATAACCTATCCCTAGTCAGTGAACGCAAAATGTTTCTGCACTACTGTTGGGATTACAGAGACAGTAGTGATGTATGTGTGTGTATGCACTCAAAGGGATGTATAAGTGCTGAGGATAGTTGATAACACCTTCACTTAACTTCACAGGAGGAGATCAGCCCACTGGAGAACGCCCTGGAGACGATGCAGCTGACCAATGAGAAGATCAGCAGCATGGTGCAGAGGCATCTCAACGATCCTAACCTTCCAATCAACCCCCTCTCCATGTTGCTGAATGGGATTGTGGACCCAGCAGTCATGGGAGGTTTTACCAACTATGAGAAGGTAGAAAACATGAAAAAGTTCTGGATTTATTTCATCCCGTTATTGTCTCAACCTGTACACCTGTATGTCCACATTTTGAGCATTGTGTTAGTTCAGGCAGGACACGATGGCAAGCTCATCTCACTGCTACTGCTTTCCCTGCCTTAGGCTTTCCTTGTAGGCGCATGGAGGGGCAGACAGGTGTGCTCTCTCTGCCTTAAGTCTATCCAAGCAGGCACGTATGAGTGACTTTCTGCAAAGGCCAAAGGAAAGGCAGAGAGGCCGCAGAACAGAGCCATACCGCCAAATATAATACTGCAAATGGAAATAAGGTTTTCTTTGACTAAATGTTCCTGACTGAACTCCATTTTTAGTGTCACTCTACTTTAAGAGAAGGAATAATTTGACATTTTGGGAAATTTGCTTTTTTTGTTTGAGTTGATAAGGAGATCAGTACCACTAAATATTAAGCTAAAGCCAGAAGATGGTTAGCTTCGCATAAAGACTGAAAGCTGGGAGAAGCTAGCTAGCCTGCTCCTCTCTTAAGCTAACAAAAACCACCTATCAGCACCTCTAAAGCTCATTACCTACCTCATGTAACATCCTTGTCATCACAGTGAGGTTGCCAGGCGATCAGGAGACTTCAGAGACTTCAAAGACGTCGTCTGGCACATAAACCCTGTAACACATGAGTAGTTGTTTTTGTGCACTTCAGCGGTTGTAAAGAAATGACAAAAAAAAACGTGTTAATTAGTGAGCTTTAGGGCAGAGTCCTGCATAAGTATGATTTACAAGACCTGCTCTCAAACCTGAACTGTGGCTTGTAATACTGCACCCACCACCTGCACATATGACCAATTAGTTCAGCACTCGACCTGCCAACACAAGATATGTGGCCCGACACGTAACAGCAAATCTTCAATAACCATGCACTGTTCAAATAATTCAGTGAGGCAGCACGTTTGAAGTGATCATTTTGGGACATTTTATACATGTGAAACTAAAATAGGTGAATATATTTTAAAACTTTAGTAAGTAAAGAAACCAGAACTGAATCCAGTAATAAGATGAAGGTAAAATACAACCCGCAAATCACAGTTTTTTGCGGGTCAACCACCCACAGCTATCCAACCCGATGCAGGACTCTGCTTTAGAAGTACTGATAGGCAGATGTTGTTTCCTTTGGACAGAGTCTGGCCTTGCTGTTTCCCTCTGTTTCAGTCATGCATCATATATATACTTCTGCGAAAAAGCTTGTGCAGAGCTTTCACAGACACGCTGTGCACCTCCTGAGCAACGTGACTATGTGCCAGGCACTGCAGATGCCGTTGAAGTTTGACAGCACATCAGAGCCAGTAGGTGGGATTTTGCGGACAAGTACCTCACATTCGTTACAGCAACAGCAATTAGCATGGACCAGTTTGAAGAAAAGCTAGCGGAGCAACTCAGAAGATGTCAACACTTGTATTATTGATAAAAATTAGTTAACACTTCCCAAAAGGAGATTACAATAATAGCTGGAGAGCAATGAGAGTCTAGTTGTAAATGGAAGCCTCTGAGAGACATTTTAGCAAAAATAATCAGCTCCTGGCTTCTTCCCTTTCATCAAGCATAGGAAAATGGAGCGCAGTTATGGAGCTACAGTGGACATTAGTTGTGCAAACTTTAATAGCAAGTCCCAACATGCATGTGTGAAATTACATACTACACGCACTCTGCTGCAGTAGTGGCGCGTCAGTCCCATAATTTCACACTCAAAACGAAGTGAAGAAGCTTATTTCCCATAATGTCCAACACAAGATCTTCTGACACATTTTTATATTCCTGAAAATGTCTGTAAATTTCTAATACATCAATCTACATTTAAAGCAAGTTCATATAAGCCCTTGTTTTCATGCTGTGAAATGAAATCATAATCTCATGCGTATTTTAGATCCTGGAAGCTATAATTTCATCAGCCTTAACATTATTATCACTACACTTGTGACCAGTCTCTCACACATCATTTGCCTCTCAACATCACAGAGCATCATAAATCCGTTTTTGTTTGATGTGACCTGAGCCTTTTTTTTACTTTCAAAACTCAATCTTCCCTGCATGCTGTTTTTTTTAGCACATTTCTAGTGTTCTCACTGTTTTGTTTTGTTTTTTTAGCGGCACACTCCATTCACTGTAACACAGTAGCAACTCATGTGGAAAGAGAAACTCTTTTGAAATAGTGTTTGATCATAAAAAAAGTGATAGCCTGCTGGTTTTCCAGCATATATCACAACCTGGAATAGATTCATATTGGTCTCGTGAAACGGTGCAGTATGAGTCAGAGGAGGAACGATGTGAATTCTTTGCCCTCAGGTCACTCCTTCGTCTCGGTGAAATAGTGCAGGTGGTGGAGGAGAGACGGATGTCTCGAGTATATTTTTTCTCATCTTAACAGCTTCTCCCGATGCTTCCCCCCTTTGAATGTCTTTTTTTTCTCCCTCGTTTCTCATTTTATTTATATTACAAACTTCT
Organism: Epinephelus fuscoguttatus; assembly: GCF_011397635.1. Classification (NCBI taxonomy): domain Eukaryota; kingdom Metazoa; phylum Chordata; class Actinopteri; order Perciformes; family Serranidae; genus Epinephelus; species Epinephelus fuscoguttatus. Next base: position 26,431,843 of record NC_064771.1, read on the forward strand.
TCACATTTCAGATTATTCCCTCCATCTTACTCTGTAGTTACCCCTCCTTTTCCTCCCTTCATACAAACAGACTTACTCTAGTATTCTCTCTCTCTCCAACAGGCCTTCTTCAATGATAAGTACATGCAGGAACACCCAGAGGACCTTGAGAAAATAGAGAAACTGAAGGACTTGATCGCCTGGCAGGTAAGACTGAAGCTCCTACACCTGCAGCTATGTGGAGTGCATATGATCTTGGGGAAGCATCGCACCGTAGTTCATAAAGCATCAGTCTGTGTCGCCAAACATATCAGGGTTCAAGGAAAAGTGTCATGGCCTGCTCGTCACAAATTACACGCTTGTTTACTTTAAAAGATGACGTTTTTCATCATATTACATGGTATTTCTTTTTCCATGGCGCACAGAAAGAGCAGAGGAATAAATAGCCTACAGGCAGCCAAAATACTGAGTGTGATAAGATGGTATGGGGGAGCATGACATGCATGAAAATTTGAATTCATGCCACTTGGCCTTTCAGCATGAGTGGGCTTTCCTAATTTGCATGGATTTGCTTTGGGCTATTCACTTAGCCTTTCAGGTGCTGAAAGATAGTGGCCTTATATGCAAGTTGCTGTGGTTTAAGTTATTAAGGAGTTAATTAATTGAATCAAAAGCAGAAATTTGGGAGCCATGGGAGCACCACCCCAGCAAGGGCCCTATAGACACCAGGCAGTGTGTTTTGACACCTGAAAGTCTTTCACACACAGCGGAGAGTTTGTATGCTGAAGGATACGTGTTTGGTTCTGTATATTATGGCATTTATATCTGAAATATTGTCCCCTTACTAAAGCGCTGCTGCTGCAAAATGAAAAGTCACTCTGAAAGGTTACAGCTGAAAATATAATATCGTTTGAAGAACTTGTGAGTGCACTGCCAAGAGTGTCCAATGACGGTAACTGAAGTGAGCAGGGGGAAAAGTGTGTTAAAGAGTTCAGTGGAGATAATAGCGAGGGAGAGTGCTGAAGCAAACATTCTGAAGTTAAGGAGGACGCTCCACTGCGTGAAGAGACAGCGAGAGATCAGCACTGGCGGTTTTGCGAGCTCTGCACCCTCGCTCAGCCCAGAGGAAGTGCACACACAGCAGACATGAAAATGCTCATACACACATATTGCTGGAGTACGTCGCAACACGTGCTTTTTAACAGCTTACTATGAATCTCCGCAGATCTTTAGCTCATTTGTGGCTCATCTTTGATTAATAAACCCCCAGCTTGTCATTGCTTTCTAGTGGAATAACAAAACCACTCTTAGAAAGCTGCACTGTTGGTTTTCTGTTTTGTTTTGCTCTTTTTATTACTCTCTCTTAACTCTTCAGCTCTGAACTAGGGGTCACTTTAATAATCAGGAAGTCATTGTTTCCTGCCTTATGGTTCACCCAGGAATTGAGCACAGATACAAGAAGTTTGTCTGTCTGCTTCCTATCGCTAGTTGCAAGGAAAAAGGAAGTTAATTGAATTTGCAGTAGTTGTTCCCCTCTCCGTTGTTGTAAAATAGGTCAACTTTGTGCTCTGCATCTCTGGCGGAACTCCTCTGAATCTGAAAAGTTCTTTTGTGTTTGTGAAACCTTTTGTCTTTGCAAGGCACCATGATTCACACAGGAATATATTGGCTTCTCATTTGATGTCATCTGTGATGCTGCTCGCATGTTTATTCCTCCTTAGAAGTAAAACTGTGTTTTAAAATTACTATTATCCATATTAGACGTTAATCTAGTGTTTCCATATTCATTTTTTGAAGACATTCAGATTGTGTAAACATGAGGATATGTAGGGTATCACTGACTGAAGCAGAAGTTGACAAAGCAGGTGAGGGCAGCCTAAAAATAAACTACTTCATTACTCCTGGAAAGATGTGAATATCACAAATGCATTATATCTGACAAGGTTGGAGTATGCGACCAGATTTTACCTTTAAGACCTATCAGTTATTTTTATATCCATCTCGAAGCAAAGGCTGAACAATAACGTCTGTAAGACTATGTTTGTTCCAAAGCTTTGTGTAGGTTCCAATGTGATACATAAAATGTGAAAGATAACCATTTCCGCATCAATTTGAGATTTCAGCCCGACTAGAATAGTGTTGGAAATCAAACTGCAATTTTGAAATGATCCTCCACCCACAATCCACAGTACTAATTAGCAGGAGCTCAGTTGTGCACCCGGTCACACCAGTATGAGATTAACGCATTGCACGATCTTGGCAGCTGGTTAAAAAAAAACGTCCCTCACATCAAGCTAACCAAGTGTTTGAAATCACGGTGGTATGTATCTTCCATGAGCACAAAAAGACACGATTGAAGTCGTTTGGTGTGATCATCACAGAGACATGTCATAGAGAAAGCAGAAATACGTTTGTCGAGCCCACGCCAAACATACACACAAGGAACCCTTTTTAAAGAGATGACTAAGGCAGAGTTGTTGATATGAAATGGTATCAGCTTTCTCCTTGCCAGAGACAGCATGCTTGTTTATCTCGCGTCTTGAATCTGTCTAAATGAGACAAATGAAGGCGAGCCTGCTCCAATGAACAAACTAAACGTTCGAAATGAGCCAGCATGCACTGTTATTCTGAAATACCCATTGTCCTCGTCTAGTAATTAGAGAGGAAATGAGCAAGTGGAAATCAGGAAATTAGGTATTGTAGAAAGCTCCCTGGCAAATACAAAGTAGGTGTTTTGTGTGATGTTTCTGGTTATAATTGGCAAACGCTCTAGACAGATGCCTAAATTAGCAGCTTTAACTTCTCACTGCACCATGATCCATTCTATTTTAAAGTTGTTAAGGGTAGCTGGGTGATCAATAAATTGAATAAAAGACCCAAGAAGGCAGTTTTCACAAGAGAACCATCAACATAAACAGAATATTTAGCCCCCTTTCCCACTGGACAAAACACCCACTAACATCTGGCTCTTCTCATTTAGTGGGAAAAGTTACAATTGGCATTCAAATGACTGCAGTCGTCACCAGTGTTTATCAACTCCAGCTCCAGTCAGCAGCAATGTAAACACTGTATCTGGGTGGACACAGTAATTTATGCCCCTTCTCAAGCGTGACCGTCACTTACTTCTGGAACTTCTGCAACTCTGAACCTGAAATTCCACCCAAGCAGCGCACAAACAATCATTCTAAAATAGTCGGCACCAAGTTTGAACGAGAGACGAAATAAGTACAGTGCTGCTCTCTATTGTTTACGAAGGACTGGAACGCATATGGTCTTTTACTTCTCGGAAAATGAGAGGTCTTTTACCATCCCTGTTACATGGTGGCTGATCTCGTCCTTTGCTCGGAGTGCAGGGAGCTCCTGGACGTTATTGTCTTCCCAATTTTCTGACCTTTTTCAGACGCTGTTCTTCCTTCTTCAAGTTAGCTGCTAACTGCTTCTAGCAGCTTTTAAAATCTCCCAGGGATGGGTTGCACACATACATGTCAAAATGTCACACCCATAACCACCCGTATCTAGTGGTGGTAATCAGTTTGATCCCCATCACATGACATCCCAAGATACAGCCATCACAATGAAAAACAGGTGCTCTGGGATGCTTGTGTGCCACGTTAGCATCACTCTCACTTTGAAGCGCACATTCCACCCACCTACATTGACAACAGTAGCTTTACGGGTGCAGAAAATGTGGCATGTGTCCGGGCCTTAAAACCGTTTTCTCATTGACATTGAACAGGACACCTCAGAAGAAAGGATTTATACACCTATTTTAACTGGGGTGTCCTGCATTTAACAAAAAAAGATACATGTGCTAGTGTTTGTGGAAAATAGGTATTTCATTGAGAGTTCTGTTTTCTTTTTAGTGTCTTTTGATTAGGATTTTTGCTTGTGATTTTGGTCCCTTCGTCTCATATATAGCAGTCTGCCTGCTTATTAGTCTGTCTGACTCACCACTGGCTGTGTACTTCTCTAAGACCTTTGTGACCTTCATGAAAGGTCTTAATATGTCATCATAGCCTTAATAACCAGCATCTCAAAGGAAATGTGGCTGCCCCAGCACCCTAGGGTGTGGCTCAGAAGTCTGCTCACTGTGCAGTAGAGAGGGGTAGAGTGGCAGGGTTCAGCTAAGAAGACAGAGATCTGAGAGACAGCGCTGATATTAAGCAGCAGTGCCATTTTTTTCATACTTATTTTCAGCGGGTAACAGTGGCATTCACCTGTTTAGAAATGGGGTTGGGGGTTGATTTGTAATCACAGCTTGTCCACAGAGTGCAGCTTGAAAGGTGAATGTTTAGTTCAAAAGTTGTGGTTCGCCTGGAAATATGATGGGAGACTAAGCACATACACGAGGAGACATCAACCCTCTTTTTATGTTCTGGAAGTACAGGAAAAGAAAACACTTTGATGCAGAGGAATCCTTGGCCTGATTTTTTGATTTGCTGCTTTATTCTAAATGTGTTCTAGTTTGCTCCCTATTTACAGTAAACTTATATGGGCTCATGACGTCCCAGTGTGCATCACATTTAAAGCTGCAATCAGTGATTTCTGACCACTTGGGGGAAGAAAAACTGAGAGCAAACTCCCAGAAACGTAGCCCTTGCAACGTTACCCTTGAGTCACTCACTGTTTATCAAGTGTTCCTGGTTGACCTGTTCAGGCTCCGACACCAGCTGACAGATGTCTTCATTCGTGAGCATCTGTAGCTTACCATATATATGTACCATACCATTATTTTTGCATTGTGTCCATTGGCACTAGTTGTAAACAATTGGCAGGTATTCAGCTAATTTAATCTTTCCTTTGAGCTTTTGTATGTTTAACTCTATTTACAGCCCCTCATTTACTTTGGCACATTGCTGTTTTGTACTGGCGGCGTAACATTAGCATACACTTGGCTCAGGGTTTTCTCTCCATTTTTTTTAATTTACTTTACTGTGCCTGACCATTTTCCGCCCATGTCTGTGTTCCTTCATGCCTGCTAGGACGACCAAACCAAACCTCTGCTCTTACTTTCTCAGCCAGCATTTCAGTATCTCACAGAAATTTCTGTCTGGCACTCCAACTTTGCCCTTTTCTCCTATAAAAAAATAACTCTTTGTAAGCTAATCTTTAGAGTAGAATTTTGCAGGGTTTTATGAATGCAGTCCCAGGTAGGGATGGATACTGAAACCCTGTTTTAAAGCTGGGGGAGGCAGATATCTGGGGGTGAGAGAAGCAGCCTTCCTCTTCTGTTCTAAGCCCTCCCACCAAACCAACACAGACGGTGAGGTGCTCAAGCTAACGTTAGCTACATTAACGTAAACTTGAAACTGCAGCTGGCAGAAGCAGAAGGCTAAACTATTAGCAACATTCTCTTCATCCCTGAAAATTTGGGAACTGCCCATTGGTCCGACAGCCCATTGTTCCGACCATATTAAACCCATTGTTCCGAAGTCCGTTCCGAAATCATCATGATGCCCTGTAGTTAAGGTCTGGTTAGGTTTGGGCACCGCCAGGAGCCGTTCAGTACCGCGGACAGTCGGACTAATGGGATGTCGGACCAATGACATGGACCCGAAAATTTTAGCGACATCGATGCGTGTTTTGTTTCACATCAGACTCTCTTTCACACCCTTTTGCATTGTCACTTTTGGCTGCGCTGTGTTGATTTGTGTTTCCATTGCCATTTTAAGCACGCCGTGCTACGCCAAGCCGCAGCGGAGACAGACCTTCTCAGGAGTAGGTCCAAAAGCCTGTATGTTCTTATTTTCTTCTCATCTTTTTTTTTGTTTGTGACGTTTATGGGCATGTACCCCCACAGTACTCGGGTGAGGTCGGGGCTTTATAAAAAGATAGCGACCAGGCGCCAGACCGTAAGCAGCAGGTATCCAAGAGGGACAGCACTGAAAAAACACAATCATAGTGAGGCGAAACACCAAACAAGAGTAACTCTGGGGTTGGGATATACTTTCACTTTTGCTAGTGTGCATGTTTACAAACAGTAACCGACAGTCCTGCTTATTATACTTTTAACAATACCCTTCACTAGCCCCTGGTCTCCAGTGCCTAATTATCTTATATTAACATCAGCCTCACATGAGGTAATATCTCCTACTGATATCCCAAATCCTAAACTCTCTGTCTCTGTTGGACTGCTGGAGCAGAATAAAAAGGTTTTTTTAAAAAGTTGGCATATGTAATTAAACTACTGAACATGTACAGTATGTGTGTGTGTGTGTGTGTGTGTGTGTGTGTGTGTGTGTGTGTGTGTGTGTGTGTTTTTGCAACCTTGAGCCTAAGTGCCTTCCACAATGAGCTCATCTTTGTGCAGCCACCAAGCAGAATTCTGTTGCCATGCCACCACTCAGTCGCACTCAATCATCCTAAGGTCTATAAAAAGATGCGGGTATCCTGAGAGACGTGAATCTTGCCTCAGCTTTCACTCTCGCTGCTTCTTCTCCCTGTTTCCGCCTGTTCCGTCTCACAACACTTTGTCCTTCAGACTCCTCTCCCTCCCCTTTGCCTCTCTTTCCTCTCACCTTTTCTCTCTCCTCTCCTCTCCTCTCCTCTCCTCTCCTCTATCCTCCAAGAGGTCCCAGCGGTGATGATGAAGGTGCTCAATATCAGGGGAAATCCTCGCAGGGTGTCTGCAGCCTTCTCTCATTTATCTTTCTGTGCCAGAGCTTTAGTTTTGCGGAGCACAGTAACTAACTCTCAGTGAGTTAAATATCCTGTGATACATGCTCAGCACCTCTTTTCAATCTGCTCGCTGCATGCTGCCTGTCATAGAATGCTGTTGAATGTATTGCTGCAGTGTATTACATGACTGCAAGCTGATTTTTCAATCATCAGTATTATAGATGTTTTTTCTGCATTACAGTATTCATTTTCTCCCCGTTAATAAGCCCACCGTGTGTTGAAACGTGTGTAAATAAAACATGCACCGTTTGAGATTATTACAAAAGGTTGCATCACGAAAGTGAGCTGGTGTTGTGTGCCAGCTGAGTGAAGTCGGTTCTCGCTGTAGCCTGCTGTGGAGGGGCAGTTTGTCCTCGGAGGCGAGGAAGAAAGGCGAGCAGTCTCTAGGGAATTGGAGGTTAGCAAACACACACTCCTTCTCTTTACTGGCCCACCTATGCCAGATACTTCACACACGTCTTTGTTCTCTGAGGCAACATCCTTTGTTCCATTTGCTCAAGGCTTAGGTGAATTTGTTAGCAGTAAAAGCTACTGTACTTAAGATGAGGCACAAGATGCACTCTGCAGTTTAGTGTTGCCTTGTTTTTGAAGTGTGCAAATGCACCACTCTGACTGGGGCCGATTAATATAAACGTTTGAATTAAATCCCTTTTAATGTGGTATATTTTTTTGTTTTGTTTTTTACTTATTCATAAGCATAAAAGCATAAGCTGCTTTCCTTTCACCTTTAACAGTATTTCTCACTTATAGCAGCGCAGCAGTCAGGGAATATTTTTACAGTTGCCATGGGAAAGAAAAAGGTCTGTTATTACCACAGCTGAATGTAACATCGTTGCCTGTTTCTGGCGAGTTATTGTGCAGCTCTCCACTGCTATACTACAGCCAAAGATGGCATTTTACACTAAAACACCAGGTTCTAGAAAAAAAAAAACAAAAAAAACAATTGACCTGTGATTTCAACCAGAAGACAAAAAAAAATCACTCAAATGCTGGCTTCCCTGGGGATGACGCTTCCTCCTCTTGCCAGATTTAGTCAGCAGAGCTTGCTGACACTGACTGTGGCACTGGGGTTTCCTAATTACTAGTTTTCAGCAGTTTCCAACTCTCCCTCTCTCCCCCTCCTTCTACCTGCCTCTGTTTTGTGTTTAGATTTTGCTATTCACCACCTGCCTACAGTGTGAGAGGCAGCAGTATGCTGGAAAAAGGTGCATTGCGTCTTTATTTGCGTCACTGGTTAAGAGGAAAACATCCATCACATGCAGTACATACCTCTACATGTTTTCTGTCCTTGTTTAATATACCAGTGATGTGTTGATGGTGGGGGTGGGAGGCAGGGGGAGGGAGTCTCATAGCAACAGTCTTCTCTAAAGTCTATATCCACCTGGATAAGGCTGCAGTGGTATTTCCTGTTGTAGATTCACTGCATGTGCTGAGTATGCACAGCCAGGGGGACCAGAGGTCATGTGAGTTAAATTGGTTGTATGTGGCGGGACAGCAGCGTATTCCTCTGATGAATGGAGAACCGGCGTGCCGTTAACCTCTCATCTCTCCAGGGTATGTTGGATGGAGGTTTCTTACACTACTGTTTTGCCCCGCCAGATCCCACACCTCGCCGAAGGTGTCCGCATCCACGGGGAGAAGGTCACGGAGGCGCTGAGGCCTTTCCACGACCGCCTGGAGGCCTGCTTCAAGCAACTGCGGGAGAAGGTTGAGAAACAGTATGGGGTAAAGACCCTGGTAAGAGCTTTTCCTTGTTTGTGACCTTTCTGTTACACGAAAAGTGCTTTGTAGCTCCGTGTGGTCATTTTTAGCAGGCACTAATGGAATCTGCAGCAGTTACTTTTATTTCTTCTGCTGTGTTGACCGAGGATTTCACATCAATATGTTATTGTTACACCTTCCAGAAATCCATTATCTTGGATTCTTGTCCTTCTGTTCCTTTGTTTGGTTTAACATTTATTACACACACACACACACACACACACACACATTTATATACCTGACCATGCATATCGGCCTATACCGAGCCATGATACCATTTCATTATAAATAATAGTAGTGTTCAAAGTGTTCCACCATTTACGTCTCTGCAGAAGCAGACTTGCCAGACTGCACCCTGAGGTTGACCCCACCTGTCAGAGGTGTCATGCTGCCCCCGCTACACTATACCACATGTTTCCCTCCTGTCATTCGATTGCCCCATTTTGGTCGTCTATATTTGAAACTCTTTCACAGATGTATGGTCGTAATATACCACCAAACTCTGTAATTGCTGTGTTTGAAGCAGCTCCACAAGGCTTGTCCCTTCAAGTAGTCGATCAAATTCCATGGCTTTGGCATCCCTTCTGGCCTGGCGAGTAATTCTCCTGAAGTGGAAGGACAGGGCTCCACCTTCACATGTGCGTTGGGTCAGAGAGGTGATGGCACACCTAAAGCTAGAAGAGCTGAGATATCGCAGTCAGGGGCTCTATTAAAAAGTACTGCGAAGCGTGGCAGCCCTTCCTGGACTACTTTAACAAGCTTCCATGTGCCAAGTTGACTGAATAAGTATTTATTTTATTATTTTAATTATTATCTAATTTATTTCAATTTATTTTCTCTTTTTTTTATCTGTCTGTTATTATCCCTGTTATCCAATATAACAGAACTAGATGGCACCAAAAAAATTACATTTGAAAAACTCAACAGCAATGTGTCAGAAATCCGAAAATCTAAAAATGGCAGGGCTACTCAAGATAATCCACAGTCCTTGTTGTGAGCAGTTTCATGCAGATGTTATTTTCTTTCTCCCAAACTACACCTGCCAACCGCATCACCGCACAGAAGGAAATGTGCATCACCTCTCTGTTGACAGCACAAGGTGTAAACATTAATGACGTCCTCTTCTGCTTAGCTGTAATGTAAGCCAACTCAGTGGTACCAGGTGAGCAAGCCGTAGATGTGCTTCCTTCTGTGCAGTGATACACCTGGTGGGTGTAGTTCGGTAGAAAAAAAAAATAGTTCCTATATGAAACTGCTCACAACAAGGTCTGTGGATTATCTTGAGTACCTGGGTCACGATATCTGGAAAGGGATGTTGCTGGTTCTGCTGTATTGGAGAGAGGGCAGACATCTCTACGGCGGATATCTCCGACACTTGGTAACTGGTAAATAGCACTACAGTTGAGAGGAAAAATATGCATGTATGATTTAAGGTGAACTGTCCCTTTAAGAAAACAAACAGCGTAATTAAGACATCAATGTTGTATTCCATTTCTAAGAGCTGATGTCAGGACCACAAACATAATTAACAAATACCTCATTAAGCTACTAATTTCTGACTCTGAGTTCCCTGTTCCTTTACGCTACATCCTCCAAATGCACTCAGAACATGTATGTCATACTTGCCCTTTACTTTTAGCTGAAGTCAGCTTGTTTGCAGCGGGATGCTGCTGGCGACCACCTCCCATCTCTCTCCCCCTTTTACAGATTTAATTGTTGCTTGGCCAAGCTTCTCCCTCAATCTTGCCCGAGGTAAAGGCGCCCTCGCTCAATTTAAAGGGAGAGGGTGGTGACCTTTCAAACGAGAGAAAAGCCATCACTTTTCAGGGTGTGATAATAAGGTTATCCTATCAGATGTGTGATGGCCCCTTTCTTCGCTCAAAAGGACTCTTTAAATGCAGAGGGGTTCATTGTTAAAGCTGCTCTTAACAGGTTTTTTCCTCCAGCAGGTTCTTTTTACAGAAGTAAATAGTACTACCAGAGTTCTTTTCCTCTAACTTTATGTTCCATTGTGTTGCTGTGTTGGAGTTTTGTACGGCACATAGAATAAGGATGCTACTGGGACTGACTCCTCCCTATATCTCTAGTACTGTAAACAAAAATATGAATGCACAGAGCAGAGTCGGTGACTTCAAGCTGACTTCCTGTTGTTTTTCTCCTCCTCTGCGGTGTCAGCCGGCAGCAGACGAACGTCGGGGGCCTCGTCCTCACTCCATGGTGCGCTCCTTCACCATGCCCTCCTCCCAGAGGCCACTGTCAGTGGCTTCAGTCACCTCCATCTCCTCTGACAACTCCCCCTCCAGGCCTGGCTCTGATGGGTAACACCTGGTTTACAGTTCTTCAGGGCATTGAATACCATACATACTCCTTGGCTTTTGGTCATCCCATTTGAGCAGTTTTTTTGGGATTACTGTCTTGTAATAATCCCCATCGTCGTTATCTCAATAAGTCAGTGTCGGGCCTCATGTTTAACATTTGTACAGAGATTCCATTTTAAATTCAAACCTAAGAAGATTTCTGAGGATGTACCAAGGCTGCTTTTGATTAATTAACTCTGAGTTCATGAAGACTGTGCACCTGTCACATACAACATAAATCCTTACCGACTTCATTTTGCAAATGTGAATAACATTTATGTCATTAACTATGTAGTTATTCTTGCTTTGATAGTCCTTGTCTGATTGGACCGTCATCATATTATCGTTCTAACAGTTTTGCCCTGGAGCCTCTCCTGCCAAAGAAGCTGCACACCAAGTCTCAGGACAAGCTGGACCGCGACGAGCCCGAGAGGGAGCGCAAAGAGAAGAAGAAGGAGAAGAGGAACAGTAAGCACCAGGAGATCTTTGACAAAGAGATGAAGACCACGGAGATTCCTCTGCAGCCCGCTGAAGCTGTCATACTGTCAGAGACGGTACTGAGAAAGTGACCTGTGCAAGAAATTCACCTTTGTTTTTCTCCTTTCCTCTGTCTCTTATTGTCCTTTTGTTATTTTTACTTTGTCGTATTTCCCATTGTTTTCTTGAACAATTGTGTATGCTACTGCTCCTCTCCTCTTTTATCTCTTGTACTTTATCCTATGCAAGTGCAATGGCAATTTGCTGTAGGTGTTCATGGTTCACAAAGAAAGTAGGGGTGATGTTAAATGCAGAGAAGTTAGAGAATTAATATGCATGCAACTACAGTCACGTATTGGCACCAAGGACACAAAAAGGTTTAGACTGGAAGCATCATGATGCTCGTTCTTCTTCTTTGTTTGGGAAACCTATTCCTGGTTCCGAAGCATTATGGACAGGTGACCCCTGACCTTTCTTTTAGTGCCACCATCAGGCCAGCACCACTCTTGTACACAAGAATAATCTAAATCTAATGGCCAGGTTTCTATGATATTTTCTGAGCACAATGATGCTCCCAAAGGTTGTTCTCCAGTGCCACCCTTACATGAATTTTATATGTAAGATAATTAAGTAGTAGATTATCATACAGTTTGCTAGGCATATTCATGGTTTTCAGAGGATGAATCCAGTTGACTTCTCCTCTTGTGTAACTCTGAACACCAAATGCCCCACTTGCACACAGGATCTCATACAGTATGCATACATTAAAGGCATACTTTGGATTTTGGAGTGATGTTGTAGTGATGACAGTTTCAAACACAAGGACACAAATCAGCTTCACTATAACTCGCAGCATTCACAGACAAACACTTGTCTTTATCTGGACACATTTTCCACACAAATACAACATGCTAACTTTATTAGCACAAGCCTATGGCATTTTACATTGTATAAATTAGCCTAGCGAATAGCGGCGATTTCCTCTGCTCATATGAAGCCAGGATAAATCACACACATGACTTAAAATGCTATTTTTGTGGAGGCTTTATTGTCTTCACAATTTATTGTTTCTTATCTGTGAAATTAAAGTAAATAAGAGCTTTGTTTCCACTGAGGGAAATGGTTTCAGCTTACAGAAATAGACAGGAGGTCTGCGTCACTGCAATGTGCAGTTACATTTGCTATAAACTGATATTGATTATTTTAGGTGGCTTAAAGCAGTACATTGCTTAACTTAGATGGTGGCACTACTGCCTGCTTCCTCAAACTGGGAGTGTGCTGACCACCATATTCTGTAGGTAATACACTGACGATAGGTAACCACCTCATACAACCCCACTTCAAAAAATCAGACCCATTCCTTTAATGTGCCTCAGAGCAATGGAAGACCTCTGTCGAATGGGTTGCAGTTAACACTGTATCTCTAAGAGGGTCTTTACCCTTTTCACTTGCTCTTTATTTTCTCCTCTCACAAATCTTCTACCTTTTCCTCTCTACATCTCTGCTCACATTTATACCACCCAACTGCTCCCCCGTTCTCCTAGCGCTCTGCATATCTTTATCTTCCCCCTCTCTGCTGTTCTCATGTTCCTCTTCACCACCGCTGTGTCAATTACAGCAGAGAGGTATCACTGTGTTCTGCATGCCCAGTGGGAATGCTCACTGGCTAATGGCATTAAGATAAGGGTAGGAATGGGATCCAAAAGAGGCCCCTGGCAGTGTTGGAGCCGTCTGGCTGATGGTAGAAGACTCCTGCCTCAGGGGTCAAGGGTAGAGCACCTAGAGGTCTGTGGTAGTTACCAAACCGTGGCAGGATATAGGAGTTTTAGTTAAAGTTTAATCTGAAACGCATAAATCAAGAAAATTGCTTTTTCACCCTCAATACAAATGTCAGTTTTGTGTTTTAGTGTTCTGGAAAAAGCATTACATCCCTGAATGAAGTGTGTTGTTATTTTCTGTTCCTCCCTCGTGGCTGACTGTTTGAGTTTGGCCAATTACAAAGATGTTTGTTAATGTAGCCTACAGTGTGGAATAGCCCTGAGGATATATCTTTTCATATTCAAATTCCTGCCATAATAAACCTGGGAGAACGCGGTCTTGCATGCAGACAATGATTTGTAACCACAAATAAGATATTGCAACCCAATGAGCACATTTATCCAAATTGTTTCTCCTTTAGGAATACAAATAGTCGACTTGATATGCGTGTGGATACACACACAGCCGTCCCAAAGGAGATGTGAAACAAGTTTTCTCTGTTTAAATGATCTTTTATTGATTTTCTGTTATATCTCACCAAAGACTCAACTTATTTGCCAAATAATAAATTCTGTTCTCAGTTCTGTTTTATTGACTTGCTGTTTAATTTAGGTTGTTTTAGTCTGAGCACTCAGTAACAACTGAATCCCTTATAGTGCCTACTTCTTTTTTGTTTGTTTGTTTGTGCATGATCACGCAGATCAGCCCACTACGGCCTCAGAGACCAAGAAGTCAAGTTCTCAGCCAGATTGGTGGAGACCGTCGCCTCTCCGTGTCCCCTGGACCCCCGTCTTCCTCCTCCAATTCCTCCTCCTCACCAGGACCCCCGCCCATCACACCCAGGAACAAACTCTCCTTCAGCCTGCACACTGTTTCCAGTACGAGCAATCTTACTTCACTCTCACTCCCATTCAAACACACACTAAATGAAGAGGTTGTATCATCTTTAGAGTGAAGTTGCAATCTCTGCGGGCCCTCTCTGCCTCCCTCTGACTTCTTGCATCACTGTTACCACATGCTGTGGTACACACGATGATGCTCTGTTTGATCTAAAACATAGCGCTATGAGTCATATTAGCAACACTTCTGTAAATGGCCATGCAAATCCTAACTGTCAGCACCACACATTTACCTCTATATTTGCCTCTTTGTCACAAGGCTGGCTGCTAACACCAGAATCTTTCTTAATGGGCTCGATGTGTTAACGCAGTTATCAAGGATGTTCACTGTTCCTTCGAAATTCTTTCCATCGTGAGGCACAGTGTTACTCATTCACATGCATTGCCTCCTCTCTTAGAGGCTTAAGATGAAACATTTTACCTGATGAGAGATGCTCAGATGTGATTTATTACTTGACTGAATTCATTTCATCTCAGGATTCTTGTATAACAATCTGCTGAAAGATTGTTGGAACTGAAAAGATGCACTCAATCAATTTAGTATTGCACTTCTTTAAAGTCAAAAAAGGAATATTCAACATAAATGCAACAGAGGATGAGATATCCTGAGTTTGGTTGATTGAATGGGTCTAACACCAAAAACAGTGGATGCTACACTTCCCATAGTGCAACTTTAACAGCACTTTTTCTACATCCTTCTGGCCTACTAAATACCAAAGTTAACTTTAAGCCTTTCTTCTTATTATGAACCATTTATTCAGTGTTCATTTTGTCAGCTATCTTCAATTTAGTCTTAATCTTTAGACCAAAATGCCCATTAATTTGAGTCACATTTTAGTTGCTTTTATCCTTAACAGTTTTAGTCTAATGTTTAGTCATTAGTTTTAGTAAAAATGTATTTTTCTCTAACTAACTAACTAACTAAAAAAAAATTGAAATCAAGGTTACAGGTTGTATGAAAAGTTGAAGTGTCATTTCGGCATGTATTTTTTTCTACAAACTTACATTTCTCCAGCAGAGTTTTTGACAGTTTTAAAGGATGATTTATGAGCACATGCTTACTGATCAATGCTTGAGAAGCTCAAAATCTCAAACTTTGAGACCACAAATAGACAACTTGACTCAACTAGAGAACTAGGATTTGTGCCCAGGTTCATTTTAAGCTTTGACTTATTGATGTCACAGTTAAAAAGCGGAACAATAACTTATATTGCACTATTTCAGCCTGAATTCTTTCTAAATCTGCAATATGTTAGTCTGGAGGTTTAAACTCATGCCCTCTCACAGAGTCTCTGATTAAAACTGCACTTTCAGCTCTGTCAGAGGAAAATCAGCTGAGTTCAGACTTTTTACTTATAGCACAGTTACACCCACAAATAAACTAGCCTCCTACCTGTCTGTAAAGTCCAGTAGCCCCCAGAAGGCTGCCCACTCTGCCTGCATGCTGCTGCAGGTCAGCAGCTACCATGCAGAGCTAGCTGCTAAGAGCCACTGCTCCAACAACAAACCTCACAAAGCCATTCTAAAGCTCCACCATCCACAGTCAGAAACACTCAGCTGCTTATTTACTGCCAAGTTGCAGCTCAAAACTCCAGTGTAGGTGTTTTGCAGGCTACCAACCCGTTGATTCTCATAGCTCATACTCCTCATATGGCACTAAAAAAGTCCTGTTTCGTCAATGAAAATAAAACATACATTTCATCATAGATTTACTGTTAAAAATCTATGTTTGTTTCGATCATCTCCATCATTAAACAAATGTTTTTGATTGATTTTTCATCATAGTTTAGTCACTGTAATGAACACTGCATTTATTAAATGCTTATAAATGCTTAATTTGGGAGGTGAAAGTTAATTGTTTCCAAATTTGTCGTATCAAAGTCAATATAACCTTGATGACATGGTCGGGGTCGAGCAATTCCATAGTCCATACTTGACCTCAGAAATAATGTTTTGACAAAAAGTATCTTAAAATCTTCATGTGTAAAATCAGTTCCCTTTTAAGTGTGTGCAGGAATTTTTCCCTCTTCAAGTGTCATTTTGTCCGAGTTCTTCTTGTTTCTATACATACAGATTGTCTAAATGATTGGAAATTCACCAGAAATAGCCCATTGATCTATTTTGTGTCTCAGCCGTGCTGTTAACAGAATAGCCACACAGTTTGATGATGAACGTGAGCTGATGAGCGCCCTCTTGCACAGGTCTGGAGCTGAACGGGATGGGCTGTTCTGACAAAGGTGAAACCCCTCCTCCGCTGCCAGTGAAAGGCAGCAATGCTGATTACGGCAACCTGGTAGATAATCAAGACTTGACGAGTCCCTCGACGCCTCCACCACCCCCGCCACATCAAAGGGTAGGTGTTTTAATTAGGGCTGAGAGGAGCTCCTTAATGATGCATGGCACTTATAATGAAACAAGAGGCCGTTACACACACTTGACATTCAGGTCAACCTCCTCCACTATCCCCTACCCCTGTATGTCCTGTGCTAATGTGCATGCGTCCGTGTCTGTGTGTGTCCATGCATGTTTCACACTCACATTTGTGCTTTATTTTTGTAATGTGTGTCACAGAAGAGTGTAGGCATCAGTCAGTTAGCAGCGAGGGCCTACACCCGCCTGTCCACCCCGCTGTTATTTATACTTGTTCCCCCCAGCCAGCCCGGTGCTCAGACGTGATTGATTGGATGATTACTTTACCTCTCACATCCATCAGGAGCTCTCCCGCTGTTAATCAGCGGCTCGTCTCTCCACACTCACCGACGTCCACGCTAGCCATCCTCTCGCCTCGCCACTCCGTTAACTAATGTTATTTATCCACTGTCACGGCCCGTGGACAGGTAGTAAGACGGAGCCTCTGCAGACAGTGTGGCAGCAGGCAGACAGTAGCGTAGTGAGAGCAGATGTTCAGAGGCTGAGTGACAGCCGCTCTTCATTTACAGCCCATGATGGAGGCAGAGGTGAGGTCATGACTAGTCTACTTCTTCTCTGTTGTCAGTTGTAAGCTCAGGTGTTAGGAAGGGCATGCAGGTGGACGGAATAGTCCCAATGTGTAATTTTATACTATATTCATAGACTATATTCATTAAAGTAATATAATACTTAACTTATAATCAATAATGAACATTTTGTGTGTGTATGTGTCATGTGGTCTTTGCAGGTGTTAATGATTGAGAAAACATTTACCAGCATTAGAAAGCTTAGATTTAGGTGTCTAGTGTTGCACCAGGATCAGACTACATGATATGAGCCCAAACATGGCCCTGTCTCATAGGTGACAGATGTTTAGAAGGGAAATTAGCCCCCATACAACAACTTGTCTATCATAATTGAAGGCAACACATTTTTGCTCTAGAAAAGGGGTGTCAAACTCATTTTAGTTAATGGGTCACATATAGCCCAGTTTGTTCTTAAATGGGTCCGACCAGTAAAACCATTGCGTAATGATCTGTAAGTAACAACACCTCTCAATTTTTCCCTTCCTTTTGGTGTAAATAAGTCCAATCTGAAAACGTCGTCCATCTGCAGAACAGATGATGAACAGCCTGAGATGTCTTAAGAAAAATAAGTGCAGTTTCCAACAATATGTCTCAGTTTGTCCACATTGAGTCAGTCTGCCACTCACTGTCATTGCATGTGCATCTTTCCATACATTCCCACTCCTGTGTAGCAATGCTGGCATCACCACACCAAACTAAATTGGAAGCTATTGGGGCGTCGGTAGCGTAGTGGATAGTGCCGGCGCCCCATGTGCAGGGGGATGCCCTGCTGCAACGGTCGCAGGATCAAGTCCGGCTTGCAACCAGTCGCTGTATGTCACCCCCCGCTCGCTCTCTCACCGCGTTTCACTCTGTCCTGTACATTAAAGGCAAAAGCCCAAAATAATAATCTAGAAATTGGAAGCTAGTGAGGAAGCAGGTTAAGTTATCCCCTTTCTTACAAACCATTTAAATATCTAAAGTTTTGGCAGTGCCCCAGTATTATGGCTCCACCAGTGATGGTTTAAGATAGATACAGATTCTTATATACTGAAGCCATCCATCCATTTTCAACCACTCATTTGAGGCCGAGTTGTGGGGGCAGCAGCGCTTTCCAGCTCATTGTGGGAGTCTAAGACGTTCCTAGGCCAGACGAGATATGTAATCCCTCCAGCGTGTTCTGGGTCTGCCCTGGGGCCTCCTACCAGTGGGACATGTCCGGAACACCTCTAATGGGAGGCACCCAGGAGGCATCCTGATCAGATGCACGAACCACCTCAAATGACCCCTTTCGAGGCGCATGAGCAGCTCTACTCCGAGCTCCCTCCGAATGTCCAAGCTCTTTACCCTATTTCTCAGGCTGAGCCTAAACACCCCACAGAGGAAACTCATTTCGGCCGTTTGTATCCGTGATCTCATTCTTTCAGTCACTACCCAGAGCTCATGACCATATGTGAGGGTTGGGACATAGATGGACCAGTAAACCGAAAGCTTTGTGCCAGCATCACTGCAAGAGTCGCACCAAAATGCTGATCCATCTCACACTCCATTTTATCCTCACTCGTGAGCAAGACCCCGAGATTGTAGAACTCCTTTGCTTGGGGCAGTAACTCTCTGCCTGATGTAGGCTACTCACTGTTGAAGTTGCTCTTGAAACCTGACACTTCTTAAGCCCAGTTCAGACCAAAGAGTCGCAACAAGTCAAACTAATTTAGAACGTTGCAGCAGTGTGAACTGGCCCGTCTGAGCTTGACTTACGCCGGCTGATGGTGCCACCTGTGACTCAGCTTGTCAAGTCGCCAGCACCTGGTTTTAGAGCATAAGGCACCTCATCCGTTTAAATAGCCAATCAGCTTATAGCGGTCAGTTCGTCAAGTCAGGTACAAACTGTCAGTAGACGACGTGTTCACTTAAACTTAGTCCGTCTCATTTACATTTCACTGGCTTTTAACACGTACGACGTATGTCAGACGGTAGGTCGCTGCTGCTGCTGGCTGTATGGGCACATGGAGCTCTGACTGATTATTTGGCACTCGTTATTTAAATTATTGTAGCGTTTTAACTACGAGTACTGTTGCTCTAAAGCGCGGGTTGTTAAGTTTATGTTTTTGCCTCAGACTGTACCAAGTATCTCACAATCACTATCCTCATTCTTATTTTAAGAAACTACAAATTATATTCAGCAACAAAGAATAAGCCTGAAAACCTGGAGGGTTTTCAGAACGTTGCAGACCAGCAAGTAGTTGCAAGTTCCATCTCCTTTTGTCACAACTCTTTGGTCTGAACTGGACTTTAGTATTTAGAAATGCATCAATATTTGGTGTGCAAAGTCATGCAGTGGGCCAGATTGGACCCTCTGATGGGCTGGTTCTGTCCCAAGAGACATATGTTTGACACCTCTGCCCTGGAAAGTCTGTCTCTCGCCCCCCTGCCACGCAAACTGCAAGATATGATAGGTTGAGGTTTAACGTGTAGTTAGACCATTTAAGGCACCATCATGTAACCTGACATAGTGACAGTCTTAGAAGACATAAATGTTGTGTAAACTGATCCTGGCATTGAAATACCTGTCAGATTAAATAGGGATCGATCACAGCTTTACACCCTGAGATCTAAATTTCAGTTTCAAGTTTCAAGGTTGCTTTTTTTGTCTGTTTGCAGCACATTCCACCTCCTCTGCCCAGCAAGACCCCTCCTCCACCTCCTCCCAAGACCACCAGGAAACAGGCCTCCATCGATTCAGGAATTGTACAGTGAACAAAGACGCTGACAGTAGGACCGAACGCCACACTGACAACACAACAAAAACAACATCAACAGTAACCGCTCCCACCGAAAAAGCGGCTGATTTTACCCACACATTCCTCGCTCCCTGTCCCAGCTTGACAAGATGAATACCTCACCGCAGCCCGCCCCTTCTTATCATCTTTTTTTTATTTTTAAATTTCTTTTCCTATCTTTGCTTCCAGTTTGACGATGATGCAGTCTGCAACAGGGAGCATGTTGCACAGACGAGTAGTCACTGAATTTAAAGACGCCTGACGCCATGCCACTTCAAGACTTTATCAGGACCAACAGCTTTCCAATACTGACCCACTCTCAAGTATACGAGAGCACATTAAAGAATAATTCCTCTCTTTTATTCATATTCCCACTATGTACAGAGGTTTGTATATATGATTTTATTTTATTTCAGGTTTTTTTTTGTATGTGATTTGACTCTTTTTGTATTAACGTATCATTAGATTAAGTGGCATTTATATGAAACAAAAAAAGGGCTTGTAGGTTTTGAATTGACAGGGACTTTACAGAGTTGGTATGTGAGAACCTATCATGGATTTTATTGGTAAAAACTTTTGGAGTGCACATACAACTAATTCCTATCACAGTGTCATATCTTGTTCCGACCTTGTCCTAGATTGCTGTAACCTTGGTTTTCAATAATATTGACTGTTCCCAATTCACTACTGACATGACTTCTGAATAAACTTTCAAATGTATGTATTTTTAAAAAAAATAAAATGTCTGCCTCATTATTTTTTGTCTATGGCAAGAGAGGCTGAAAATAGATGTGAGTGTTTTTATATTTCTGAAATCCAAAACAAACTGGCAATCTGTACGTGTTTCCTCCCTTCTGCTGAACACTCGGTAACGAAGCCTTCCGTCTGCTTGATTGACAGCCGTCACAAACAGACCGCTTCATTATCAACACACAGGCAGTTTCATACTGGGACGTGTTACGCCATGAAATGACTTCTATATAGGCTAATGCAATCTCATTTACATAATGTGTCCGCTCACCAAGCGATCATTTCTCTTTTTCAAAGCTGAAAGTGCGGATCTGGAATGTGGCCCATATTTGAAATATATATTATAGCAGTGTAGATGAGCCAACAAACTGCAGATGCCAGCTTTGTCCCGCTTCATGCATTTTTTAATTCAGCTTTTATAGAAACAGTTGAAGGTCACACTTAAATTTCTCGCATTTAAAAGCTGTGGGTTTTTTTCACTCTGCTGCAGCGTAATAACACGTCATGTGAATCATTTTTCATGGCTTTGTTTAATTTTGTCATTTAAAAATTATAGATTGGGTGTCATGGGACTTCCATCCAAGACACACAGGCTGACAAGTTTGTTCTCAGCCTTCTATGCTTGATGGGTTTAATGTATTTTGACTCCAAATTAATGATAGGAGTTTGAACCATTAAGGCAGAGTATAATTATCTGTTGTGCAGCAGCTTTAAATTGAGTTAAACTTTAATTAGTTTAGTAATATGTGCATCACTTTGGGTGTCGGTGGAATAACTTGACTAATATAAAGCTAAATGACGGTGATCATTTTGGCATTTAAGGCGCACGGTTTTTCGGAAATATAGTCTAATCATAATGCCTTTGTGTATGTTGCAGTGAGGGTTTTTAAACAATTAGCCTGATTAGTCTTAATAATTAAAAGTTAATCCTGTGATTGTCACCATGTAGCTTTTGTAGTCATTTTCCTTCACTAATTACAGAAATACTTCACCCCCTAATGAACATTATTATCAATTACTCACCCTGTTTTACATTGAATTCCTGAACAAAACTTAACATGAACGACGAATCCAAAAAATGTTCGAAGCAAAGGGGGTCCGTGTTTAATGTAGGCAAACGCCATCAACATCAAAACATCCATTAACAAACTCTCACACAACTCGTGCAGTATAATCCAAGTCTCATTCATCCACTCGTACGCTCAGTGCTTCACAAACATACAGCCCTTTCCAATGGGGAACAGAACTAAAAGCAAAACTCATCTATTCTCTCTTCAGAGCCGACTCAATTTACAAAAACAGTCATTTTACCTTGTTGAACACAGGAATCGAGACAGAGGTAGACCAGCAGCTCCTGTGTTCAGCGAGGTAAAATGACTGTTTTTGTAAATGGAGTCTGGCTTTGAAGAGAGCATAGACACATTTCAGTTTTATTTCTCTTCCCAGATGGAAAGGTCTCTCTGCTTGTGTCTGAGCATACGACTGGATAAATGACACCCAGATTGTATAGTTTTGCTGTAGTAGCAATTCATCAAGAATTTTCGGATTCTTCGTTCACAGGAGACGTGCAAGAAAAACACGTTTTCTTCAAGAATTCACCATAACACTGGGTGAGTACTTGATATACAAATGATCATTTGGGAGGTGAAGTATTCCTTTAAGAAAGCTAAATACACATATTTAGGTTTTTTTTAAACTGGTTTCCAGCTATTATTTTCGCTCCAGTGGCAGAAAGCTGCTGTGAAATTGTGCTGTTGAACCCTCCATTTCCGAATCCTCATTTGCACATTTTGTAAATGTATTACAGGCCCCGTTATGTGTACCATAAAACCAGCTTGTGGGACCTTTTTGAAGTGTTTGCCCCAGGTGGCTCATATTCCTCTGCTCTCTTATTCTGCTGACACTTTGTGAGTGGGTGTCCGCCTGAGGAGAAATGCACAAACTGTAGCATCTGTTGTTTGAAGGTTTTTTTGGGGGTTTTTTTTTACGTCTCAAGAAAGTTGGGGTTTATAAAGCTCTCTCGTCCCAATTAGGAACATGCTGAATGACATCTCTTCCCTTGGAGTTTTATTTGGGAAAAGCAGTCATAAGAGACCACTTGTAACACTGTAGCTCATGGGTGGTATTTTGTTCAGACAATAAAATGTCTCATTAATATGTTGGTATTTCACCCACTTAACAAAATGCAGAATTAAACGCTGTCTTAATTGTTCATTAAAAAAACAAACGAATAAATCATTTGATATGTGTTTATAATTCCCAACACAGCCAATCTTCTGAGAGGCTAGAATGAATCCGAAAGGTGGCAAAGCTTTGAAAAAACATTATTCAATAATACTCATTTGGAATCTATTCCATTTCCTGTCATGCTTCCTCTTCCAAAGACCCAAGCTCCCTCTTTTCCCATGTGTATACAGTAAAATCCATTTAATCCAGACGAGGACCAATCATTGTTGTGTACATGTTACCACTGCTGCCCCATAGGGCCTTCATTTGACCATTTACTATCTGTTGAGATGATAAATTGCTCTCAAAAAACAGAAAGAAATGGAGTAAGTAATATTCGATAAAAATGCAAGTTTTACTATCATACCAGTGTCATTTTCTCTCGTGGTTTCCCTCTTTTCTCGTTCCTCTCTTCCACTTTCACCCAAGGCTCTACTACCTGACTCTCTCTAAGGACCATTACCCTTTGCTTCAGTGCAGTACTGTACACTTCTTACAATAACAAAAACTATGATGGTGTTCATTAAAGCCTTTCTCCACAGCGTTAATGCACGTTCGACCCACTACATGGTAACTTGAACAACAAACCTTTGGAAATTTATGGTTGCAATTGATTCCATGTAAAAAGAAAAGGGAGTGTAAAAGGTGTCACATGAGAAAAATGAATGAACGTTAATGGCCACTAACTTAACAGCCACTCCTAATTGTCAATCAATAGCTGCAAGCCAAAGTATGGAGTGCTAGAGTGTTGGCCGCTGCACTGCTAAACACACTGAAGACAGAGGCTGTGCTAGCTCGGACCTCTGGGTTTGCTGTTAAATGCTTTCCATTGAGATGAAATTTCAGGCTTGAAGTACTCCGATGGTACGAAAATTCCTCACTGCAGAAATTGCAGAGAACAGTGCTCCTGTCAACAGTTCCATCTTGGCATCACGGGGTCAAGCAGCGTTCTCTCGTCTGCCTCCATCATGTGACAAAGCCACTGTGGCCTTCAGTGACGCACTGGGTCAAAGGGCACAACAGAACCCGATTAATCAGCGTTTTTTTTTTTTATTAGCATATATTTTCTGCATGCAGGGCCTATAAAAAGTATTCACCTCCCCCTTTGACCTTTTTGGTTTGTCATTATTTGTATCACATTGAATTTAGGTAGGATTTTTTTCACTTGTCACATATCGCTGTTTGGTCAGTGCCGTTCACATCAACGTATTACATGCAAGGTATCCTCCTGCATTTGTTGTTAACGTTGCAGGACGGCATTTCAGCATAAACCTGTTAAATGCATTGTGTCTTTTCACAATATATGTCTGTTCTCACAGGAAATGTACAGTTTCTGCTTGTTAGTCTTTTTCAAAATAAACTTACAACGTTGGTAAAACAACTCATATTTACATTCTTTGCGCTACACAAGCACGTGGCTAGGTTTAGAAACAAAAACATTGGTTGGCTCTACATTCATACGGGAAGTGAAGAACAGCCTCCCAGGTGAAAGTGCAGGGTTTGTTGGACGCACCCACCTCCCCTCCCGCATCCCTTATGGGACTTTCCAGCTCCATATATTACGTTGTTACCAAGCAGCAACCTCCAGGGATGACGAGTGAAGCCAACCCAGAAGTGCCAAAAACTGCAGTTCGTTGAATGGCCACTTGAGGCAGGCTCCAAAAGCATTTCAATTCCCATAGACCCCCATGTTAAAATGCTCAACTTTACGGCAGAAATAAACATGTTTACAGCCTGGTCCAAAAAAACGGTTTTGGTCTTTATAGCTAATTTCCCCTTTCATGACAACTGACATGTTTCATGACATATTTTGTTTCGTGAGGGAGCTGGCACCAAGTGGGAGCATGAGTGGGAGCAGCCAACACCACAGGGCTAGCCATTGTGGCGTAGTTTGTTAGCCTAGCTTGTTAGCCTTAGCTAACTTAGCAGCTTTGAGTGAGGTGGGCCTGTTTAAACAACCAGGCTTCATTTGGCCCGCCTCTTTGCCCATTTTTGACTGTCCGGGAGTTGGGCGGAGTCAGGCACTGCCAAGATGGCGACGGCCAGAGCCGCCTACTTTGAGCTTCAGATCCGCTCCTCAGAAACCAATGGGTGACATCATGGTGATTGCATCCATATTTTTATACAGTCTATGGTTGTTACCAGCAGTGTTTCAAACTGATGCCCTCTAGTGGCGTATCATACTGTGGCAGTAGGCATACTACAATTCCTTTCCGTAGTCCTAATGAATTCTCCTTCACGTCTTTCATGGCCTTGTGATGTTTTCCATCAGGGTTAAAGAAAAGTGCATAGAAAAGTTTTTTTTTTTTTTATGTTCAACCGCAGCCCAGGACCCTTAGGTAGCCTTCAGACCAAAGATTCCCCTTGCAATGACTTGCAACTTGCAACTACGTGCACCCATTTGCAACTAAATGACCTTGCAACGTCTTGCAACAGTACAGTTCACACCAAGGCACCTAGCTGAGACTGGCTCTTGTGACATCACATAAACCGCTGTCGTTTCTACAGCAACGGATATGTTACAACATAAAGTAAAGCTGAACAACACAACAAACCCCAGAGAGCACATGGATGCATCAGCAGAGCACTCAACTCTTCTTGTACATGACCGTCTGTGGTTGGATACCCTAACGTTACCTTTTATTTGCATTGTATTGCATTGTCTTCAAAATGTCTGACTGTGACAGCTGCTACTACTACTGTGTGTGTGTGCAACAGCCACAGCCATGCATACGGCCCACGTGGGTACCCAGCTGTACAAAAAAAAGCATGGGCTTGCCGCTGATTGGTTACAAGGTCCAAGACGGTCTGCACTGCATTGCCCGTGATTGAACAGGTTGAATCCTTTGCAACTGCATGAGCCGACCTGAGCCGATATGCAACTGAGTCATTCAGACCACACAACTTTTCTCTCCAGTGTCCTAGACCCGTTTCGTTGCATCTGGAATCCTTGGTCTGAACTGGCCTTAAGACTGAAGCAGGTGTATAGAATTCAGCCATTTGTATTGTTTATGTCTATGCTTTTCCTACTGTGGCTTGTCAGAGAGTCTTCTGTGAGAAGGCCTGTTGGATAAGTATTCACCTACTTTACTGTGACCCACGTGCACTCATCACTGGTGCAGCCAATTGTTTTCAGAAGTCCCATAATTAGGTGAATGGAGAACACCTGTGTGTAATCAAAGTTGTGTCAAGTTTCTCGGGTTGAATAGTAAACACACCTGAATCTGGAAGCTGCTCAGTCGGTGTCTTGGCAAAAGCGACATCATGAATACAAAGTAAACAAATCTGCAACAAGATCACTGAAACGCAACAAAGCACAGTGAGGTCAATCAAAAAAATGGCACCGCTGTAAATCTGCCCTGAGCAGGCCTGTGGATGCTTTGAAGCAGCTACTGGGTTCTATGGCTAAGGTGTGAGACGCATACAAAAACAGCTTTATGGAACTGTGGCAAAGACCTGGCACGCAGTGATGCCATGTGATGGCAGCATCATGCTGTGAGGATGTTTGTGAAGGTACAGGGAACATAAATGCAAAAAAAAAAAAATACATAGAACTCCTGGAGGAAAACCTGCTGCAACCTGCAATAGAAGTGCGATTTGGAAGATTTATTTTCCAGCAAAATAATGACCCCAAACGTAAAGACAAAGCCACACAGGAACAGCTTCGACACCGCGATACTAATGTCCTGAAGTTGCCAAGTCAGAGCCCAGACCTCAGTCCAATATATTTGTAGCAACAATAAACTTGACAGTAAACTGAGCTGAGAGTTTTGCAAAGAATAACAGGAGAAAACTGCAGTGTCTAGATGTGCAAAGCTGACAGAGATCTATCTGTATAGACTAAAGGATACACTTGCTGCCAAAAGGTACCTCTACTAAATATTGATTCGAGGCGGGTGAATCCTTATGCGATCAATCACTTATTTATATTTGTACTTAATTTAGATCAATTTTACAGATTTGTTTTCACTTGGGCATTAAAAAGTTTTAGGAAGATGAGTGCCAAACCTTTATTACATCCACAGTGATTTAAAGTTGTAAAAACAATAAAACTTGACGAAGTCCAAGGGGAGGGTCCAATCCTTTTTTTTTATCGTCACTGAAACCTGCTTATTGCATTGCAATGATAAGCACATTATCTCCAAACTGTGAGGTGGGAATAAAAAGTTCCATCAATGGCATAATTCACTTATCAAGAATACCCAGTGCACACTCAATATCTAGCCTTGCAATTGAAAAGGGATAAAGGGTGAAGCATTTCAGCAGTGGTAATATTACATAGTTAACTGGCAGCTATTTCAATAGGCTCTCAGTGATTTGTGCTCAGGCATTATGCTTCACCCTCTCTCTCCTCAAAGCATAGGGAAATGCACCGCTTAATTGAGAGGATTTCCAGAGGCTTTGTGGGGGGAAGCTGTGAGCAACTGTAGCTCCTTCTCTCCAGGAGAAATGTATTTACAGCGCACTCTATCCCCATCTCATTTGTCATTTCAGCCTGGAATAATGTGTATATTTTCCTTCCCTCTTGACACACTTTCATTTGCTGGGAGGCTGCAAATGTGCATGCTTCTCTGTAAATGTCTCCCTTCGCATAATGAAAGAGGACAATATTACCATAAATCAACAGCCTTGCATATATCCAATCACAGCTGTCTGCGGGATTTCCATGGCTTTTTTTTTTTTTCCAAATGGGGACTCGCTATAAGTGACGGACAAGGTTACTGGTTGCTATTACACCTTTAGTGTTGCAGACACTCATAGAATACATAGCTTCTCAGGAGTTAGCGGCAATACAGATTCATTTTTACTTCGGCTAGGGTTATTGTGTCATTAAACTGTCAACAATGCATAAACAACAATAATATAGGCTAGGTTATACACTCACTAGCCACTTTATTAGGTACACCTTGCTAGTACCAGGTTGGACCCCTTTAGCCTTCAGATCTGCCTTAATTCTTTGTGGCATAGATTCAGCAAGCTGCTGGAAACATTCCTCAGGCTGTGGTGTTTAAACCATGCTCAGTTGGTACTAAGGGCCCAAAGTGTGCCGAGAAAATCTCCCCCACACCATTACACCAGCAGCAGCCTGAACCGTTGATACAAGGCAGGATGGATCCATGCTTTCATCTTGTTTACACCAAATTCTGACCCTACCATCTGAATGTGGCAGCAGAAATCCAGACTCATCAGACCAGGCAACGTTTTTCCAATCTTCTATTGTCCAGTTTTGGTGAGCCTGTGTGAACTGTAGCCTCAGTTTCCTGTTGTTAGCTGAAAGGAGTGGCACCTGGTGTGGTCTTCTGCTGCTGTAGCCCATCTGCTTCAAGGTTGGACGTGTTGTTGGTTCAGAGATGGTCTTCTGCAGACCTTGGTTGTAACCAGTGCTTATTTGAGTTACTATTGCCTTTCTATCATTTTGAACCAGTCTGGCCATTCTCCTCTGACCTCTGGCATCAACAAGGTCACTGGATATTTTCTCTTTTTGGGACCATCCTCTGTAAACCCTAGAGATGGGTGTGTGTTAAGATCCCAGTAGATCAGCAGTTCCTGAAATACTCAGACCAGCCTGTCTGGCACCAACAACCATGCTGCGTTCAAAGTCACTTAAATCACCTTTCTTCCTCAATCTGATGCTCAGTTTGAACGTCAGCAGGTCGTCTTGACCATGTCTACATGCCTAAATGCATTGACTTGCTGCCATGTGATTGCCTGATTAGCTGTTTGCGTTAACGAGCAGTTGAACAGGTATACCTAATAAAGTGGCCAGTGAGTGCATGTTGTTCAGTATAAATTTATCTTCAAGAAACCTTTGCAGTGAACATTTTCAGGCAAGATTAAGAGCCTACAGCCATGCTAGCAGCTCTGTGAGGTTGTTCTTACACACAGAGGTGTTCTCAGCTAAATGCTAATGTTAGCACGTTAACACCATCACGGTGATTTGCTATATAAGATCATTCACAATCTGGCACCACAACCTTTTAAAGAGTTTTAAACAACATGTAGAGTTGACTTAGATTTCTGTACTTGAGACATTTTAAATTTCGTTTGAAGACATGGTTCGAGGACAATGAGGTCTGTAGTCATTGAGCTAAGATGGCCAGTATTGTTATAGAGTGTCTGGTTGAAATTTTTTTTGGGTCTGAAGCTCTGTCTGTTTTTAATGGTGTTGGGATTGCTGAAGGTCTGCTTCCTAGTGGGAATTTGGTATTGTTCCTCTGTTGTTTGTCTCAGGATGGTTAGTATTTCTCCTTGTTTCTTCTCAAAGTGTAACCACAACTGTGGTGTCCTCTGCCCAGGGACTACAGATAAAAAAAATTAGTGCAAACCATCTTAGTTTATTGTGTTAGCACGCTACTGTGCTATTTAGCAGTAAACACAAAGTACAGCTGAGGCTGAAGCAAGTAGTCATAAACCAGTTGAATGTCTGCACCACATTTAATGGCAGTCAGTTCAATAGTCAAAACCACAGATATCCACCTGATGGTTGTGCTTGAAGAAAGTTCATGGGATCATCAAAGTCATTATTTTTTATCATCTGGGGACCTTAACAGGGAATGTGAAGGTACGTTACACTTTTGTTGCTGCTGACCTTTTGTTTGGTTTAATAGACTTAAAGTTTGGCCGAAAAGAGGAGTACCACCTAATTTTTGGGAGTATGACTGTGCTCCTGCGGTTTGCTGGCATTACCGCTGCAAACTGTTAATGAGCTGCTAGAGATTTGTAACTTTTATGGTGCTTTCAGACCTAGAGTTGTCTCACTTTGGTCTGAATCAGGGACTAATTTTGTTATAAAGTTGTATATTTTCCTAGAGCTGGTTCATGTTCTCACGGCAGCATTTACAAGCAGACCAGATAAAATGCTTGTGTGAGAAAGCTGCTCTTGATTGGTCAGAATTTCCATGTGGGAAAAATCCAGGAAGTAAAGCAAACATTGAAGAAGAGTACACTTGCAAGATAAATGTGACACTTTCTAATGTCATAATGGAGGGACAACTACGCAGGTTGATTTTAGCGCTGCTCATCGTGGACTATATTGCTGTCATTGTTCATTTTAGTCAAACCATACAGTTTGAAAACGAGGCGCGGCTCCAACTAGAAAACAATGTTTTGATGCATTGGATGTGCTGAATGTGTATATTAAGTCAGTACAGGAGGAGGTGCACATTAATAATCCTCCAGGACTGTAACATGCTCATGTTTAACCCAAACAATGTGTCATGTGACTGCAGTTGGTTCACATCCAGGTCGGAACACGTTCTTACCACAAACAAACCGCACCAGAGTTTGTTTGTAGCCAGGCCAAGACCACCTCTTCAAGAAGGTCTCGGTCTTGCTGTTTTAGTGCAATTGCTGTGTTCACTCCTGCCCCAATGAATCGCACTTGGGGGGCAAATGAACTTGAGTTCAATTGAACTGAACCAAACAGGGCAGGTGTGAAAGCACCCTTAAGCTCACACAAATTGTATGCACTCAGTCCAAAAGTGAGATAGTTTACAATGTTCTGTTTTCCATTTCATTTGTTCCCATTACTTACTTTGGATGTCCAAGCTCCTTACCTTATCTCTAAAGCTGAGCCCAGCCACCCTTCGGAGGAAACTCATTGTGGCCGCTTGTATCCCCGATCTCATTCTTTCAGTCACTACCCAGAGCACATGACCATAGGTGAAGATTTGGATGGGAGGGTTTTGTCCTGCAGTCAAAAAAACTTTATTATTATCAACTTGAGAGGTGAGCAGCTTGCGATCCCTAAGGTTAACCTTGTTTATATTTTGGCATTGTGTATAGTTTGGATTTTTTGGGATTTTTTGTGCTTGCACCGTCACTGATATTTTATATTTGCACATTTTATTTCCACTCTTTCCCACTTGACACTGCAACTTCTGCACAACAATCTCCCTCGGGATAAAAAAATAATAATAATAATTTAATCTTATCTTATTATCATACGCCGTCCCCCTCTCGTTCTCACTCTGTTTACTGATGCTATTTACAGTTTAACTGTCTAATAAAGAAGAAAATGCCATGGCAGTTGCCAGTGTAAATGTCAACCTGGATAGAGAGACTAAATGTACAGCTGCCTGTTAAAGCCCCTTGTAAACAAACATGTAGCTTCACCAGCAGTCAATAGATGTCAACATGACAGTGTAGTGTTGTGTGTAGCTGTCACAGATAGTGCCATGCAGGAACCATAAGGCCCCTTTCTGTTTCTCCAGAGTTGTCATAAAGGTTCAGTAAACTGACTGAACGGATTGTGTTCAGTGACAAAGCAAGCATCGCAACAAGACTCATGTTATTATATTCTATTGTGTGAGCATCTGCATTGCTCCTCAGAAATATGGACTAAACATTGTCATTGAGTCTTTAGAGAGGATTCTTTTTTTCATATTCTATACAAAAACCATAACAAATGAATCAATGGAGACACAATACTGTGGAATTATTTCAGTTCTGCAAAGCAGCATTTTTTTCTTTTTAACTTCACTTTAGTTTCGGTTAGTTTTGCAGGTTAACTTTTCATCGTTTAAAAATGGCTTTAGTTTTTATTAGTTTCAGTATTATTTAGTTATTTATTATGGTATAATATGTAATATCTATATACTGTAATATAATATTTATTATAATGCACAGTGGTGCAATGGTTAGCGTTGTCACTTCACAGCAAGAGATTATCTGGTTCGAACGCTGAGGGAGCCCTTCTCTGCACCCCTCTGTTTGTAGTTCTCCCTCTGTCAGTGTGGGTTTTCTGTGGGTACTCCGTCTTCCTCCCACAGTCCAAAGACATGCAGGTTCATTTGTGACTCTAAATTGTCCACAGGTGTGAATGTGAGTGTGAATGGTTTGTCTGTCTCTTGTAGGCTGATAGTGTTATTTTAGTTTAGTCTTTTAAGTACACAATGCTATTATTATTTTTCTAAAGCGTAATTTTAATTTCTAATACAGTTAACTATCATAGTTTTTAGTTTGCATTAACTATAATAGTCTTGTCTCAAGTAATTTGCAAGTTTTGCAAGATTAAGATTACAGTAAACTGATCCTCTTTGGATTTGGGATTGGTTGTTGGACAAAGCAAGACATTTCGTCATGAGCCGATTCAACTGCAACGGGGCCCTGGGGCAAAAAATTATTGTTGGCCCCAGTGGACACAGTACACTAGAGCTAAAGTGATTCTGAAAGTGATTGGTTAATTAATTAGGCCCCTGGATAGTTGGGGATCCAGTCTTGCGTTTGCTTGTGGAAATTTCTGGTGAAAATAAGCATTACTTGCAGCCCGACCTTAAATGGGCTGCAGTAACAGAAAATGATTTTGAGTTAGTTTTAGTGAAGTTTTAAATGTGTCTACACTGTTAAAGTGTGAGATTCTGCTGATAGCAAACTGTCTTTTGAGCACATTTCCAACATGTCGAAAGTGAGCCAAGCCTTTGATTGAACACTTTAATGCTGTTTTTCTGTACTGCCTCCAACTTTACACACTCCAGACAGACACTCTATCACTTTCTTATCAAGAGCGGCTGTCACAAGCGGCTCTTACAAGCACAGAGACCAGTCGACACCGGACTATAAAGCACAGGAGGAACTGCTGGCATTTTAAACCTGAGCTTGTTATTTTGTGCTGCATTCAGCACTAAATACAAAATGTACATTGGGTACACACACAGGCTTATTATCTTGGTTTGAGGGAGAGAGCCAAGTGGTGGTGATCTATATTAGCTGAGGCTATTATGAAGCACTGGGTTTTCCCAGGCAGTTGGTGCGACGTGTTGCTAGGAGACATACCTAGAGATCGGGGGTGGAGAGCCAGTTTGATGAGGAAGCAGAGTTCCCAGCCAGTGTCGGCTTCGCTCAGAAATAACCAAGGAGTGCCACAGGCATGCTGTCCCAATAGCAGAATATTGATTTGAGCCGGTTAATTAAATCCTGTAATTTGGTCTTTTTGATCTCATGTCTAAATTTTTGAGCTGCTTCAGAAGTTTTTCTGCAAGCAGAGATGGATATTTTTCAAACTTTTCTGAGGAAGTGACTTTTTTCATTATAGTTCTGACTGGGAAATGGCACAAAGTGATTAATTATACACACCTATTCTTATATGTGACATTATTTTACAGTGACAACTCATCGACCTTTTCAGAGCAGAATATATATATTGTAATATTATACATAATTCTAAAGCAGCAAGGTAAACAGCGAGCACAATTAGTATGGCAGAACTATATGGGTTGTAAAAACTTCCAGACACTGGAACATATTCATCACTGTCACTTTAAATTCTAAAGCCTCAGTATTTCTTAAATGCTGCGTGATTAAAATCAATACACTGATCAGATTCTGGGTTTTGATATATGTTGCCTCCCAGAAAGCAGCACAGCGTGGCTGATAGATGATAGGTGTTGTAAAGATTTTGGTTTATTGAGTAACACTGAAGGTGTCATGTCTAAAGCAATGCTGCCCTCATCTGGATAATGCTGTCAGTGCACATCACACTGCCCAGATGAGTTATCACCAGAGTGACATAAACCTTTGGCTGCTCTATATATAATTTTAGGCTCAAATTAAGTCTTGACACCACCGGCATCAAATCATGTCCTCAGAGTTTGTGCACTGCTGAATTGAAGCAGATATTTAATGTGTGGTGGACTTTCAGAGTCGAAATATCTCTGCTTACACTTCTCATTTTGTGACTTTCCCTATGCCAAGTTTCTGTATTTTAAAGACCATGCTAGGAAGCAGCGGGTAGGGTATATTTAACCTCTCTGAAGCTGATGTTGAGCCCAGCAGAGTGTGATTTTTGGCACAGAGCAGTAACATCTGATCTCTCCAAGGATGTAATCAGGAGCAGAGGTGTAAATCTGCCCAGCGGAGGAGAGCATTAAGCTAATTCAAGGAGCAGGAGCAGCAGCAGCAGCAGCAGCAGCAGCAGCAGCAGCTAGGCCGGGCTGGTTGTATTTCTCCCTCGGTCAGCGTGCTGTCTGCAGGGCTGCCTCCTTACCTCCCTGAGACGGACTGTCAGGGCCAAACAGTAATTGGTCAGAGGGGACTACACAGGAAGGAACATCTAATTACTAAGAAAGATATTCTCCTACCTCAGGCCTGCCAGGTAGGTGAATACCTTGAGATATTTATGCATCAGATAGTTGAAATTTGAGTCGAGGCTTTTGACCCAAATGCCTTCAAAGCAAACTTAAACTCCCCCTTCAATTAAAAATATGTTTTGTTTTTTGATACTTCACTTGGATATTTGGACTTCACTGTGCAGAATCATGCATGTACCTTAATTTGCTGAAGAGGAAAAATGTCTGCGCTCACTTAAGGCATGTATGTATGAGAGGATTTTGTTACTTCATAACTGGTTTGGAAGCCAATCACAGTCCAGTGTACAGCTTGCCCTGACACACCAATTCAGCGTTCAGCTTTCGGTTGATGTTGGGCCGACAGTGAGCGTCTTTCAACCTAGTTTTTGTGATGTGCGTTGCACCTTTGGTACCAGTTTGCCCTTGTCAGGTTTTTTTTCGGCTGATTCAGCATGTTGAATTGGCATCAGAGATGGCGGAACCTGTTTGTGAATGCAGTCATTCTAATTGGCAGTTCAGGTCAGTGCAGGGAAATGGAAGTGAGGCACGTAAACAAATGGCTAAAGTCAAGAGGGCGTGAGATTGAAACAAGCATTTTATATTAGGTAAGATTATTTTGAGTTAGCGGAAAAGATTAATAACTGTCGGTGTTATTGTTTGCTAGCGCGCTGTAAATATCCTTCATTCTTTCAGCATCACGTTTAGTTGTTAACGTTCTAACTGGCTAACTAGCATCTTGAATTCATCATGTCCAGGTGTCATTTTTTGAATGATGAATACTGACTATCCTAGCCTGCTGGTATGGAGAGTTATTTCTTCTCACGTAGGAGCAGAACATATGAGCTAGTTGGTGTTGGCTGTAGTCTTTGCGTTATGTTCGAGTGCAATTTTTGGCAGGGACACAGGCAACGAGAGGCAACATAACAGTCGGCCTTCGTCACCAGTAGTTTTTTTATGTTGGTTTGTTGTGTCTGGGCCTTAAGGTGAAAAGTTGAAACAGAGTCAAATTTTGGAGAAACGCTAGCTGACGTTACGGCAATCAGACCAGGAAGACGCTGTAGTCCACGGGAAAAAGTAATGTCGCTTTCTACGGTTAAATATTATAGTGAGTGAATTGAAAAAAGTATATTTCCAGCTCAAGTGTACTATGCTACAAAGGAGAGCATTCACTTTGTCTTGTGTGGCGGTAAAGATTCTACAGTCTTTGTAATCAAAAGTAATTCAGCAGATCTTTAAAGCCAACATAAATAAGCTAACAGAAGACAAATTTTCAGATGCTGAGATGGAGAGATTTCTGTTTCTCTCCATCCTCTACTGCCCCACAAATGGGCCATTTAAGTGACACTCCGACGCCACTGCACAACCCTGCGGCTAATCACCAAATTTGGTGTGAATGCAGCCTTACACGAGTGTGATGTGGAAACCTGAAGCCTCCAGTGTGCATACTGTACACTGGGCATCACAGGTGAAGGGGACACGTCCCCCTCAATATCTAGAACAGATGCGTTTGTCCCCACCAATAACAATATGAAAGTAGTAGAGGACTTTTATCTTGACAAAATTTAAGTGTTTCCACCATAAATTGGTGCAAAAAAAGCATAAAAAATCACCAGAATTCAGGATATTAAGTGTTTGACCTTGGAAATTTTCTGGGGGGAGGAGCCCAAACCCCCCTGTTTCATATGTGCCCCCCTGATTTTGAAATTAAACCTACACCCTTGACTTTTTGGTGAAGTAGAGGGCACCTTGTGTCTTCTAGTGAGACTTTTGAAATGGCAAATATTTCATATTCATAGATTCTGGATTTTTCAATCAGAGAAAAACAAAAGTGATTTTAGGATTTTTTTTTCAACATTATTTTAATTGATTTTAACAACAATAAACAAAAACATTCACATACGCACATCCAGTATGTGCATTTATACATCCACAAACACACAAAAGAAAAGTACTCCAGAACAAAATCTCTCCCATCCCCACCCCAAAAGTATTAATTTAAAGATAAATAAATAAATTGATTAAATAAGATATGAATATATATATATATATATATATATATATATACACATAGTAATAAATGAATAAAGGAAAGTGGAAAATAAAAGGGAAATGAAAATTATAAATTACAGGTTGAGGATCATGTAAATTTTAGAATTTTTTTATTTTAATTTTATATTGTTTTTGTCAAAATATGGGACACAAATTGTTTTTTTTAAGCTAAATATATCTACATATCTCTAACCATGTCTGGAGGGGATCTTTAAATTAAATTTTTCCATTATTATATTACTATTACCACTCTGTTAGCTACATGATTAGAAGCATATTGTTGACCTCTCATCACGCAGAAGCTAAATATAGATTTAAAATGCTGAAAATAATTTTTGTAACTACTGTATAAGTTGTCAAATAAATAAATAAGGAGACTGTCCTTTTGAATATCCCTTGTTGACCCCTTTGGACTCTTCAAATGGGTTGAGGAAAAGTGCAAAGCTCAGCCAGCGACCCTATTATAAATGTGTCTTGCAGTGGATATGTCTTTGCCATCTTGAAGAATAAAGACCGTTGAGTGGAGAAATGAAGGATGCTCCGAGGCCAGACAGCCACTCTGCCTGCCAAGTTTCACATCACAACACTTCAAGTGTCTTTAATCTCCCGCACAGTCGGAGCTGCTGAGGAATTAACTTTCTGCAAAGTATCCAGCTTTTATTTTCACATGTCACTCTGCACCAGGGCTCTACATTAATTAGCACTCAGATTGTGTTGTCTGTTCTGCTTTGGTCCTCCACTGGGGGGAGACTCTGAGAGGGACAAACCCCTGGCTGCATAAAGGGATAATTTTGTTTACACAGTCAGAATTAATGACTTTATCTGGGCCTCTGATGATTTTATTGGCCTTAAGTGCATCTAATAGTCTGGTAATTACTTCAAAGTAATAAAGACTTTGTAGATGTCAGCCTCAAATGGCCACATGGTCACAGCCAAGGCTGCGTGCAGAAAACAGGCCTTATTAACCCTGAGGATCTTTGTTTATTCCTGCAAGTGTTTCGCTGTAATCCCAGCAGCAAAATGCTCTGATACACACTAACTGGAGGAGTAGGGGTGATTCTCCCATCACCTGCAGCAGTGCTTTGCTCTGCTCTCAGCCTGAAGGGGCCTGCAGTGGTGCGGCCCTGCCTCTCTGACCCCGCCGTGATTGACTTGATCTCCCAAAGAAAAGCTCCCATGACCTCAAAAAGCTTGAGGAAACAGGGGATGAAGACAGACATGGCAGAGCAACAATAGACACCCCCTCCCCTTCCCACACAGTCAGCATGTTTGAATTATTACTTTACAATGACACGGGGGGCTCCAGGTTGCCGTGTTGAGCCACATGTGACATCTCTGAACTTAAGCTGAGAGGAAAGACGGGAAAATTGTGATGGATGGCTACTGAACTCAGATGTCTGCCTTCTTTTAATCAACCCTGATACAAAGAAACAAAGAGTTATATTATGATAACCATGATAAAATAATTAAAAAGTCCTTAATAGCACTCGCCTACATTAATAATACTACATTACAGGAGCTCATGATACCTCAGCAATACAACCTTTAAGATTCTGAGTATCAAAGTGTCATTCTGAGGATTATCAAATTCAGATATCCAGTCAGTAGTCAGCAGTAATTAGCTGTACTGGGTGTTAGACACCTAACAGGTTGTGTTGTTTTCATCTGGGGGTTAAATGCCACTTCCACCCCGTGGAGTCCACTGCTTGCCACTGCCGTACAGCCCTGTGGTCGGGACAACACCTTGGAGCCAAACAATTACATCAAGGTCATGGAGAGGAGGAATGTTCTGCCGATTAGCGCAGGAGTCCTGCAGCAACCTGCAGAGCCCACTCTCCAACAGGGGAGGACCACAGACCTGAACACAGGGGCGACCAGTGATTTTTAAATGTAAAAGTGTTGGGTTCGCTTGTAAATGTAAACTTGAGTTGTGTGAGTCCTGAACACCGCAGACTGGAGGCCTGTTAATGGGACTGTGTCAAGGCGAGAAGACTCTTGAACATGTGCCCATACAGGGGTTCACAGCTGCTCTGTAATAACTTCCATACTTGTTATAATAACGTAAAATCATGGGAGAAAAATAGTCAAATGATTACAAGTCAGACTTTGGTGAGGTCACCACAGTATCGCAGCTATTATCGCCTCTCCTCTCAATCGAAACTCGGACCATCTGCCTGCCATGGTCGGCTCCAGAAACAATCAGCAGGGCTTTTGTTGTCCCCTAACCAAATGAATAAAATTAGAATAGTGTAAATTTGTGGGAGCAGATTGCAGTGTGCACGTGCTGCCCTTTGGGAGCTCAGTACTCTCACTGTGTATAAAATATAGTGGCCTGTTTTTCCAATTGTAACTCTAAAGTTTAAGCAGCACATTGAAGGGATATAACATTTTTTTCGTGTTCTATATTTATTTTATAATAATTCAGAATAATTAAAAGTCGCTGTTTTTCCTTACAATTTTAATTTTATTTTTTATTAATCTTATACAAAGGTTAGAGAAACCCTGTTGAGCTCGATTGATTTTCCTATTTTTTATATGCAGTAAAATTCGCGAAGGTCACTCATATATTTTAATGACATCATGTTTGTTTTTATTACACGAGACACATATCGCCTGTTTTCTCCTGGAGCCTGCTCCGGGTGGGTTTTTTTTTCCACGAGTCACTTGTTGACACTAAACTTTCGGCACTTGTGAAGTGTTTATTGCAAACGAATTTCTTCTAAGAGAAGGTGGCTTCTTACAAACACATGCGGGTCTCCGCTGTTGAGGTTTCACACTGTCCTGCAGAAAACCCAACAAGTTCAGACCTGGTGACAGTGCGCGACAACACAGGGATTATAGACGCTTCTATTTTTATGAAGCTGTTGCAACCCTTATTTATCAGATAATGTATTTTTAGATATATATTTCTGTGAGATTGCTGCTGATCTGATTGTGCCAGAAGTTTGTAAAAGAAAATCAGATCCATCCTTGGGAGCGCCGCTTTAACTTAACTTCAAACTGTGCCATTATATCCAATAAATATGTCGCAAAAAAAGAATCCGAAAAATATTTGGAAACCGTAAATGTTCAGGATAAATGTCAACTGTGGTGACCCTCAATAATTCATCACATTTACTAAATCATATAGTGCCACAGCTCCACTTTGTACTTCACTTCCAGTTTGTGGGTTTTGCTTAAAACTAATTTTTAATATAAAGATTTGCCGTTTCCAGCGCAAGATCCAGTGCGTAATTACGCACGAGTAGTTATAAGTTTCTAACTCGCCTTAATGGAGATATATCGTAATATAACATGAAGCTCAGCTCTGCAGTTAAAGGCGGTATCGGTGCTCATTGATATGGAGATTTGGGTCAGTTCAGCTGGGCTGTAGCAGGACAGAGAAGAGGGGTGTGACCATCCCAAAAGTTTTCAATGGGCTACCTGTAGAGACTCTGTGCGCCGCGCATAAATACTCCTCCCTCTGAGGCTGAGTTCAGTCCTGAGGGAGAGACGCACAGACGAAATTAGGTTTTGGGAATCTGGTTGGGGCGGATTATGAACGCTTTTGGACACCAACCACCAAACCAGCAGACCAGCCCTATTCAGCACCACAGCGCGCAGGAGCTCCTGGACATGGCCGTGTACTGCGATAACTACGGTGTGTACCAACAGAACCTGCACCACCATCACCCTCAGAGGCCGCCGACGCACCCGTCCGGCTACGGCCTCGGAGAGTACACCTCCCCGTCCACGAACCCGTACCTGTGGCTGAACGGACCCAGCATCAACTCCTCTCCGTATCTGCCTGGGAACAACGGCACGTCCTACATTCAGTCTGGATACGGGTCGAACCAGAGGCAGTTCTTGCCGCCTCCAACTGGGTTTGGTGGCGCAGATCTGGGCTGGCTGTCCATATCCAGCCAGCAGGAACTCTTCAAGATGGTCAGACCACCTTACTCCTACTCAGCGCTGATTGCCATGGCCATACAGAATGCTCAAGACAAAAAGTTGACTCTGAGTCAGATCTATCAGTATGTGGCTGACAACTTCCCTTTTTACAAGAAGAGCAAAGCTGGATGGCAGAATTCAATCCGACACAACTTGTCACTGAATGACTGCTTCAAGAAAGTGGCACGGGATGAGGATGACCCCGGTGAGTCAAATTAAATATTCTGTGTGAGATATTTTTAATTAAACTCCAATTAGACTTCTTGAAATTGATTTAAAACAAGTTAAACTCAGTTGGTTGTTTAGATTTGTGCAGGTCAAAAGTTTGACACCTATATTTAACCCTCTTTTTCTTATGCAGGTAAGGGGAACTACTGGACACTAGACCCCAACTGTGAGAAGATGTTCGACAACGGGAACTTCAGGCGCAAGAGAAAAAGGAGGTCTGACATTACCGGAGCTGACAGCACCGCTCTCCCCGTCAAGTCAGAAGACGGCCCGCACAAGCTCTCCGACACCGCCAGCCTCCTGAGCTCCTCCCCGCCCAGCCTGCACGGATCCCCGGCCTCCACCGAGCCCAAGTCGTCCCCGCCACCCTCCGCGGAGCACAGCCCGTGTTACAGCAACTTCGTGTCCAGCGTGAACTCGCTGCTGGCGGGCAGCGAGGGCTCCCGGGGCGGCGGTGGCGGTGGTGGTGGGGAACGGGACTACGGCTCCGGGCATCTCGGGGGACTGTCCCAGAGCAGAGAGGGCATGTCAGGACTGGGCTCCTACTCGCCCAATTTAATCTCTCCTCTGAACTCTGACAACAACAGAATGAACTACTACACATCAGTACAGAGCCTCTCCAACCATTTTAGTGTTAATAACCTCATATACAGCCGGGAAGGAACAGAGGTGTAACCTCACTGCTTGTCTCACTGTTAGCCTACTCTTACTACTTTTTACTCATGTTCTGGGTCAGTAGGCCTCACTGTAAAAATAGCACTGGAGATAACTGGTATTTTTTATCACAACCATCCTTCCAAACTGGGGAAATATATTTTCATGTATTGAAAAGTAATATTTATGGTTACCTCTCCAGTATCCATACAAGTAAAACAAACATTTTATGTGTAGAAAAAAAATATAAATTCACAAACCAGCCCACGGGATATATTCTTGAACTGATGGATGCTTTTACTTATTTTTATTTTTTATTTTTTATTATTGTAGCTGCTCCTTTGGGCCGGCTCCCTGTCTCATTAAAGAAGACACATGTACAGAAATTATTTTTCATAAGAAGATATGACGTGTATTTTAGACTTTGTTGTGTGTTTTATTTAAACTCACGTTGATGTTTGAATAAAAGTCATTTATTTTAACTCCAGGCCTGTGTGTCTGTTTCCTTCTTACTGTGAGAAATACCTGCGTAACACACACTGATATCTACTATAATTGCTATTTATAAGACTTACTTTCCTTTACATACTTGGGTCTTGGCTATGAAGATAATTTGGAGTATTTTTGTTATTTTCCTGATAAAAATAACCCTTTATTCCCATGATATTCCTATTTATAGGGTGGGTTAATAGTGGGGATTCTGTTGTCATCACTGAATGATATCTCTGTAATTTGTTACTCAGATAAAGCACAACAGAGCCCTCTTTTTTGGTCGATTTTCAAAATAAATCTTCCATTTCTAATATTCTAGGGACCCTGCTGTGCTTTGTCTCTCAGTCAGGCCAAAAAAAAGGCAAGTTCTGATTAATTTCTTAAACGTTTTACCCCCCAAAATTGGTAAATAAACCAGTTAAAGTGCCCAAGAGCCTGTCAGGATATCTGAAGTCAAGTGGCTGTAAGCAGTAAAGTGTGTAAGACAGAGACATTTTCCGCTTGTCACTTCTAATAGCCCCGTTTCATCAAGCAATCAGACCTTTAACTTACTTCCACGAGGTTCAGAAGTTCAGCTTTTTGTCTGGGGCTGGATTTGACTCAGCCTGCGCCTGTTTGATGTTAACCTGTTTGCTGAATATATTCCACCTGTCTCCATCTATTCCCAAAGTCTTGTCACGCAAAACGCTGGCTGCCCCGTGTGTGTGTGTGTCAGTGTGAACCCTGTTAATGGGATTTGTGTGTTTTTTTGTTTTTGTTTTTTTGTATTGGGGGGGACCACTGTTGGAAGAGCATCCGCTGAACAATTGACGAGAGAGTTCAACGGCATGTAATGCCCCTTTGTTGCGCCTGTGACCCGGGGGACACAACAGAAAGCCTGCAATTGGGGAGAAAATATTAAGCAGCCCATGCAGAGGAAATGTTCAAGTGATTCAACACCCCCGCTCCTGTCTTATTTTCAGACAATATGGATACGCACGGAATCAAAGCCTGTAAATAAAAGGAAACACCTCTTAATTGGTTGATAATTGAATTCACTCAGGCGCTCCGTGGTCTGGAATAAAAGAAAAATTAATTGACAAGACTTTCGTGCCCCTTGTTGGAACACAATGGAAGCTGGCAATTCAAGGGATCCCCTCCTGGGCTCAAATGAAAATATTGCGATCTGAAGATCTGGGAACAAATTATCTCCCTCAGGCCACATTTTGCTCTATTATCTGTGGAGCAGGGCCACGGATCAGACAAAGAGGATTTTTGTCATACAGCAGCAGGTTCTCACAGTAACAAGTTTTCTGTTGAAATCCTCATCACGTCCAGCGACTGGAGTGTAAAGCCTTTCACATTCAGAGGCCTTTTACTTCTTATTACTGTGATTTCCTGGTCCCACAATGCAACTCAATGTGGAAATTTCAGCATGCTATAATTTAGTCTTAAATTGCTGTGTGTTGTAACTACTCGAGTACTGTCGTGCTTGTACTTCACTGTAGTATTTCTATATTATACTCATGTAGTATTTCCATTTTATGCTACTTTTTTACCACATTTTGGTGTCAGCTATTGTATTTATTCACTCCACAACATTTATTTGAAAGTTTTTTGCAAATATAAATCACTAATACTAGATATAATCAGAGGCGGAGCAAGGGGGGGCCTCTGGGGGTCCAGCCCTCTTGCTCATAATCATAGGGAAACCCGTTTTGGTGCTATATGGCACCCCAAACTCAACTTTATTTAATTTCATTTTATTTGTAAAGCTCCTTTCATACAAACATGCAGCCCATAGTGCTTCACATGGCAAAACTGGAATGACACAAAATAATAAAATATTACAAAAGCAAACCAACCAAAACAGAACAAACACACAAAAAGATGATTAAAATTCCGTCAACAAAAAAGAGAGTAAATAAATAAATAAAATAGAATGAAAATAAACAGGAGAGATTAAAAAAAAGGTAAAAACAATGGGTAAAACTAAAAAATCAAGACTGTAATGTTACTCCATATTAAAAGCCAGATTAAAAAGATAGGTCTTTAATTTACGTTTAAAAATACAGAGAGAGCTCGCCATGCTAATATCCAGAGGTAGTGAATTCCACAGTTTTAGGGGCGTAAAAACAGAAAGCGCTCTCGTAAAGCAGCGGAGGACCTTAGTGATCTGGCTGGAACATAAAATGATGGAGCGGCGAGGTCATTTAAAGCTTCATAAACGACTTTAAAATTGATTCTAAAAGATACAGGGAGCCAGTGTAGTGACTTCAGACTTGTTTTAGTTGACACGCAGGCTGCAGCATTCTGGACTAGCTGTAGTTTTCTTGTTGACTTTATGGGTAGTCCAGTGAAAAGGGAGTTGCAGTAGTCTAAACAGCTGGTAATAAAAGCGTGAGGGAGTGTTCTGGCATCGTCCTGGGTTAAAAAAGGTCACTATTCAGTACTATA
Organism: Epinephelus fuscoguttatus; assembly: GCF_011397635.1. NCBI lineage: Eukaryota > Metazoa > Chordata > Actinopteri > Perciformes > Serranidae > Epinephelus > Epinephelus fuscoguttatus. The sequence goes on from NC_064771.1 coordinate 26,475,338, forward strand.
TTGTTGACACTTTTATTTAAAATGCACTGTTAAAACAAATCTATAGAATCTCCTCAATAAATGTGAGGCAACAGTTTGTACTCAGTTTGTTTGAGTAGATTTCATCCCATATCTTAAGTACCTTAATTTAACAGCTGTGACACACTGAAACTTGTTCGGTAAAGAACACCTAACATTTTTTAGTACATTACACAACTGATAACTCATAAAAAGTGAGTACTATTAACTCTTGGCTTCCACAAATAAAACTGACTTTGGCGTTGCTGCGTGGGCGCTGACTCGTACACTATCTTGGAGTATATTTTATGATATTTTTTTGTGTTGCAGTCGTTACTGTTAACACAAAGGTAGAGTTGTATAATTTACCCATTATTAATGATTTTACTTGCTGATTTATATACTTAATTAAAATGTAAATGATACATATGTTTTATTTCCCAGCCTCCAAAATCATTTTTTACAGTGTGAATGTGTAGCATTTCTACAAGATGTTAGCTTAAAGGTTTAGACTCCTGTACTAAATGCTAACTGAGAAACACAGTGTAGTACCTTTTAAAAACCTGGAATATTTCCATACACATGGGGGCAAAAAGGTTGTGAGCTCCTCCTTTTGTAGGCAGTTTTAATGTAGTGTTTTTATTATTTCTCCAGTAAACTAAACTAAGGTAAGAAGAAGAACCAGTAGGGAACATACAGAGGCTTTTAAGGTCCTCAGCTGGCTCTTAGGCTTCGTTTTGTTAAGTTTTGTTAAGTTTATTACCAATAGAGAACCTCTAAATAATCACATAACCACGCTGGGGATTAATCCAGCATTATTAATCCTTCAATTCTGTGTCATTTTGACAATAATATATGTCCATGTTGTTTATTCTATTAAGTTACTCCACAAAGAAATGTAATATTAGTTCTGTTGGCCAAATATTTATTCCAGAGTATTGGTATTTATTTGGAATTGTTGGGCATCCTTGATTTGCAGTTAGAGCAGCCCAGATTAGTTTCAGGTTTAGTTATGCTGTTTGTGCCAAAGTCATACCCTACCTATGTTTTGTGGCTTAAAAATTGTGACATCAAACAATTTTTGCCTCTTTGTTGGTGGCAGAGGTGAAAAGTAGTCATCCTCAAAATTTGTTGTGTTATGATTTCAGAATGATGAAGATATTAAAAAGGGTGTGGGCTCTACAGGAAGATTTTTTTTCCCAAATGATGTACAGGATTTCTCTATCATCAGGAATCTATCATCTCTAGTGACTTGAAAAATAGTGCATATAGTTGCAGATATAGGAAAAAAATGATGTACCCAGTGGAGCCTGTCTACACCTCTGGATATAATCATCTAATGATGATGTATTAGTCTAAGCTACCCTGCACTATATAAAGTATATGAAGCCCACCTTTCTGCAAAATTTTAATTGTAACCTGATAATATAGATTATTCGGTAATGGCCATTCTGCATGAGTACTTTTACTTTAAGTACTTTACATATATTCAGTGCTTATACTTATGTACTTTTACTAAGGCTTTTAGTTTAGTATTTATACAAAGTGGTATTGCTGTTTTTAGCAAGGTGAAAATCTGAATACCTCCTCCAGCACTGATATCAAGGTACAGCTCAAAGCCTGCATGCAAAGCAAACAACACAGTATCTACTTGCTTTCCAAGTTCAATTCAGGGCTCTCAGTTCTCGGAAATGTAACGCTCCAGTGCCCTGCGCCTGAAGGGCACATTTACCCAGCCCACATGAATATCAGTCAGGCCACCATGTCTCTGCTCTACCTGCTCCAGGGCCCCTGGCTCCAGGGCTGAAGGCCCAGGCCCAGCAGCAGAATACCTCAGCATAAGGGTGGCCCCGGTCCCCACACATGCCTAGTGGGCTAAACCCATAATGATGGGTTTCAGCCTCAAAGGGTCATCCCTCCAAAGGCGAGGCTGGCTCATAATTGAAGGAGCCGGTATTTCAGAACTGGATTATTTCAATCCTCTTTCTCTTTACAGGAGAACATACAGCAGCAAGTCATCCGATGCCAACTCTGCAGAGCAGGGATGAGTATTGCCTTCATCTGCGGGGAGCTTGACAGAAAACAAATCTGTCACAGAGAAATATAAATAAACAAACACACAAACAGGGCTTTTGCTCTGCTTAGGTTAAGGTATATTTTCAATTCAGGCTGTCACAGTTTAGATATCACATCTGGAAAGACATGAAGAGGAGCTGTCTGCAGCTTGGGACCCGCAGGCTTGTTCACATTAGCCAGTGAGTGACATGAGCTGGAGTGATGAATCACTGCTGGATAACGTTGCACTCAGCAAAGTGAGAAACTTAACTCCCATTAGCTGTTAAGCGAGATCTCCTCAACTGATAAATAAGCAACTAAAATAAGACTTGGAACCCTCCTTCACCCTGAAACCTGCTTTTAAATATGTACTGTGCAGGCTTTTTGCCATGCCGTGTGCTGCAGACTTATATGTGATGATGTAGATTAACTTAAAGATGAGCTTTGTGGGTTTGTAAAGCATTCAGGATTTCAAATAAAAGGATGTGTCCAGAGCCTAATAATTCTCCACAGCCCATATAACACTGCCTTACAGACAAATCTGAGCGGTAATATGAAAAGGGAGACTGTGCGTCTGACCCCGGCGCAGAACATGATATCTTGGCCATAGGGGGGCTGATTACAGTCTGGGCCTACCCTGAAATTTCACATCTGTTTGTAGCAGTCAGTGGGCATTATAGGGATAATTTCTTATATTACAGCTCAATCTCTTGAGGAAGTTAAATATTTTAGAGAACAATATGATGACAGCTTCTGAGGAAGCCACAATACGGCTCTAAGGAAGGGGTGGGGGGGTATCTCTCTTTGCTGCACTTTAAAAGGATCGTGTGTGCACATGATAGCTGAGGAGAATGTCTATCAATTGGCATGACCTGATTCAGTTTCATCATTCCCCATCGAAGGCCCATAAAAAGCCTAACGTATGGCCCGGTAACGGCATGGGATCCCCGCTCCGGACGAGCAGCCATATGGATTATTTTATACAGAACATATACTCAGTTGTTGAGAGCGTGTGAAAATATGGAAACACCTCTCACTACAGCACTCGCCATACTCTACATTCAGCTTTGTTGTTTTTGATTTTATTCCTGTTTTATTTAAGATTCAGATTTGGGTTTTATGTTTCTGTTACTCAGCATGAAGTTTCCAATAACATTAGTTAAATCAGCACGTTTAACACCATGCAATTTGTTGTTTTCGCCATGCATATAATTTGCTTTTATCGTGTCAACCGCACACGCTTCCCTCCACTCTAGCAGTGGAAACAAGCTTATTCGGATACCAAGACCTAGAATTATTGGTGAGCACAGGAAGGGCAGCCACTTCAGAGCCCGTAAGGCTTGCCAGCGGAGGAACCTGCTGAAAGAGTCAAAGAGATACAAGGATTAACGGACTAGAACGAGTCCCAGTAAATCCACAGCCAGGGCCTGTCTTCACATCGCTCCGTCTGGAAAACCTATCCCCAAAACAATGTAACTTATCCCCCCGCTCACTCTATTGCTGGAATATATTTTGACAAAGTCTTTGTTCTCACATTAGGGAACTGTAGGCAGATCATCCGTTATCCGTGACCTTTGTCATAACAAACCATGGCAGTGGTTTTACACACTGCTGAGAAGTCAGCAAAGAGAGTTCACATCGACCAGGCTGCTGTTTCAAACAAGTTATGTGTGATTCGGACTAAAGAAAGTAAAGACTTGTTCCAAATACTTTCTCACATTATTATTTTTCCAACTATGTTCTCTTATAATCTTAAAGTGGTGAACTTCTTACTCATAAGCTCCTCAATAAATCAGCAGCCATTCATCACCTACATGAAATTCCAAACCGTGACCTTATGAGAACAATATCCAGGGTTCATGGAACATCAATTTCTATGTGCAGTGCAGCAGAACAAATATCTGAGTAACAGCCAATATGTAATCATTTTAGCTCGGTTCAGGGACCACTTTAAGACTTGCGCATGATAATGGTGCATTTGACCTGCCTGCACACACTAAAACTCCCCATGCTGCCGTGTGTGAATAAGTTAGAGCCAAAAAAAAAAAAAAAGATAAAGAATGCTAAATTTTTTTCAAGCAATTTAAGCAAACAGGGTTTCTGGGGGGAAAATGGCATGTTTTGTGCTGCTGACGCCTTGCAGTGGTACCACCCGGCTAGTAACACCTGCGTGCTGTCATTACCTGCTCCTCACAGACAGGAAGTGGTGACAGATGACAGAGGAAGTGGCTTCCCAGAGGGAATCCATTTTACCCCTCGCAGCCTGGACTTTTGGTGGCAAGACGGAAGTGAGGAGATCATTCTGTACTCGGGGGATCCTCAAAATAGCTACTTCTGTGCCACTTGTCAGTCATTGGAAGCTATCTCTCAGTGTGAGCGTTACATAGGATGAAGTTCCTGTTGTTTAAAGACGCAGCCCACCTGGAGCACTTTTTTTTTTTTTACTTGATGCACGTCATTCAGAAAAGGTGGTGTGTTTTGCTGCAGACGCAAACAAGAATTGACCTTATGTGTTTCACCTGCTCCCAAGATGCATTATTTAGCTTCAACACTGTGTGATGCTGGTGCATCTGCCCTTAGGAATTCATGACTGCCCCCCCCAAAACAACACTCCCCCGGCTCCTAATGAGACCCCCTACCTCCTGCCTCTATTATGAGGGATGCATACCAATAGAGAGACAGGAGAGGGGAGACAGACTGAGCCTCGGAGTCCTCTGGAGCCCTCCCTGGCCTAAACCATCAAACGCACCCCTCACAGAGAGTCAAATAATGGGCCTGATCAACATTTAACCAAGTTTTCCCCATGTAAGCCGCAGATGATCTATGGCTGAAGGCTCTAAATGATAGGCTTTGAAAAGGGACAGGCATGCCCCCTTCCAAATGCTCCTTTTGTGTTTGCCACTAATCCCAGCCTGCACTTCAAGGCCCGCGCTCACTTCTGAGGCAGCTGCTATCATCTTAAAGAGGAGGGAAAGAAAGGCAGCACTTTTAAACTGCTTTAATCAAGAAGATGTAATACCATGATAAGGTGATCACCCCTTAAGCATGTAATTATACCACAATCAGCTATTAATATTATTAACACTCACACTCATTCTTTTACTGCCTGGAATATTTAAAGGTACAGTTCACCATGAAATTCACATTTTTCCTCTTACCTGTAGTGCTATTTATCAGTCTAGATTGTTTTGGTGTGAGATGACGAGTGAGCAGAGGTGTCTACCTTCTCTTGAATATCATGGAACTAGATAGCACTTGGTTCCCCCCAAAAAACAAAAACATTTCACAAAACTCAACAGCAATGTCTTAAAACAGAAATCATGACCCGATATCTCAAGATAATCCACAGACCTTGTTGTGAGCAGTTTTGTGTCAGAACTATTTTCTTTCCACTAAACTTCACAGTGCAGAAGGAAGCGTGCATCTACTCATGAAGGAAGGCTGGTGCTAGTGACAGCAAAGATATAAAATAAGTGGCGTCCTCTCAACACGTTTTCACCCCAGCTCATCAAATACCACTGCTTTGTCAGTGGACCTATACATCTTAATATGACACGCTAGGTACCTCCTGCATCTGTTTCAAACGTTCAGGGACAGCGTATCAATTAACGCTTGTTACATGAATGGTGGCTGTTCAGAATACATGTTCGTCTTCACAAGATTCCTGCTTGTTACATGCATAAAGTCTGTTTAAAAATAAACTTCCAATGTTGGAAAAATTTTAAGGTTTATTTTCGTAGGTTTAGACAACAGAAATGGTTAGGTTTAAAGAAAAACATCATAGCTTGGCTTAAAATTCACACGGTAAAGACACAGCAAACTCTCAGGTGAAAGTCCAGAGTATGTTTGACCCTTCCACCACTATATGATATATATTCCTGGCTCTTTATTTCTGGAAGTCGCCGGCAGTATTACAAACTGCCACTGCCCGCTGCGTATCATACCATGCGTCTGTGCGTCCATGTCTGACATCAACTGTCAAAGTGGCGGTATTTGACAAGTTGGGTTGTTGTCCCCTGCCTCTAAAAAGGTGCCTTTGTGCATCGGTGTCCGACACCAATATCAGTGACAACGTGGCGTTATTTGACGCACTGGAGTAAGAACAGGCCGGTCATCCTCTGCAGAGCTGGAACATGAGCTAGCTCAGTGGTGCTACGTCAGCTAGCAGTAGATCAACACTCCCTTCTGCACAGTGATAGCAAATGCAGTTTGCTGGTATGAAAATAGTCCCTACATGAAACTGCTTACAACAACGTCTGCAGATTATTTTCAGCAAGCGGGTCATGATTTCACACCACAAACCAAGTGACATCTAGTTTCATTATACTGGAGAGAAGGCAGACATCTCTACGGCCGATATCTCCAACACTCTGCAACTCACACCACAACAATCTAGACTGATAGATAGTAATACAGTTAAGAGGGAAAATATGCATCTTTCATTTTGAGGTGAACTGTCCCTTTAACATGTTGGAATTTTTACATAGATTTCTACTTTAAAAAAAAAAAAAAATCCCTATTTTACTGAGTGTGCCAAGGTCCTAAAAGATAACTTAATCATCCTCATAAGACTTAATAGCCTTACCCCTCCAAGCCTTCTGTAAGACACAGTTATAGTAGAGGGCAACATAAAAGTGAGTTAGAGTAGATAATATAGAAGCCAAAAAGGACCAATAAAGTAAATATAAATGCATGTATGAACACAACAAAACAAAAACAACAAAAAAAAGTGAACTTAATACATAGAACCAGAGTGTTGGGCTGCATCTTCTGTTGCAACTTTTGTAATACTTAAAAAAAAAGAAGTGTGGAATTCAGTGTCTCCTTTTGGATCACAGGGACTATTTTAGGAATACTGACACACCTCACACATGAAAATCAGCCTGGCGTGTGCGGCAGCAGCCCAGGAAACAGAGAGGAGATGCTTATTTGCCAGACAAGTGTTCAAACAAACATCAGCGCACAGCAAGTGCTATGTGTTGACTCTGGTATTGGAGTCTATCAACCCCAAACAGCTTGTGTGTCAACTATAAACACAAGACGTGCACCCTGTCTGGGGAAACAGGCTTCCAGGCTCAATACTGCTGCGAAAGCTCCTCTGTTAACACTGCGAGTTGCACTCAGTCTGCTGTTGTTACTCACGCTGCGTTTCGTGATAAAAACAAGCAAGTGTTTTGTCGCTCTAACTCATTTAACACAGTCTGTTCCCCTTTGTCATGTGATGGCATTCCAGTGCTGTGACATAATCAGGGATGCACATGTGCGGCCATGCATGTTTTCATATGTGCGTGTTTATCCACTCCATGCTGATGCTGACAACATGGCTGACAGGCGGACATCATCCTCAGAAGTGTGTTGACATGCCCCCACTTGACAAAGAGGCCTTTTTTTATTCACCGTGAGAGAAAATAGGTTTTTACAAGCCTCAGATAATCTGAGGCACACAAAGGCATAATTAAAACAGCGAGAGGGAAGGACTGTATTTAGCCCGTGAAATAGAGATGGTGCTGATTACTGTGTGAATCACTGGATCACTTTGTGCCCCTGTGTTGTCTTACATTTAAAGGAGAAGCAGAGTAGACAGGCTCACTAAAGAGGCAGAGGAGCGCTATGTTTTCCCTAACAGGAGACACAATAGAAAACATTTTGCATTATTTTGAACTACAAAAGATCCCAGAGTCACAGTATCAGTCAGTGATGTCACCAAGGCGCCATTTTGAAGGTATAGCTACAATGACCAATACAGTAAAAACAAAAGAGTAAGTTATACAACAAATTATATTTTTAAACTGGGAGAATACTGCACACAAAGATGAACTCCGTAAGGACATTATTTTTGATTTAAAAAAAAGGCGTCCTTTAACGTCAGCATGAAACACGGTCTAGTGAGGGTATAGAACCCGGTGGCATCAGGGGGAAACACAGTAGGACAAGGACAAAAGTTAAGGCGGCGAAAGTCCAAGTGGCGTTGGCGGGATGGGTGGTGGATGGGTCCAACAAATACTGACATTCACCCGAGAGAACCATGTTCGTGTCCCGTAAGATTCTAAAGCTGAACCTTGTCCTTTTTTCCTAAACCTTACCATGTTTCTGTTGTCTAAACCCCACCGTGTGTGTTTGTTTTTGAAGGAAATGAATAAACGTAGTGCGTTAACTTTGAAAGAGACTGTATGTAAACGTCACACTTCCTGTGAAACCTGAAGTGTATTTTGAAAGGGGAGGACACCCAACCAACGTACCCAGTGTACCTTGCACATCATATGTGGACATGGAAAGACTGCACGTCAATATGCGATGAGGTTGAAGTGAGAATAGGTTGTCCAGCCAGACAGAGCTTACTAAATTTTCGTCTTTACTCCTTAGGGCATAATAAAAAGAGCTCTTGCCATATTTCTTGTTGGTATTTTTTAAAGTTCTATTGTATTCTAAAATTTTATTGTAATTCAGTCATGAAATAAAAGTCATTGAAAAAATGACAGTCCCTCCATTTTGTTGCGATCACAACAAGTATCTCAAAGTCAGCCAATCCCTGTTAACTCAATGTGACTGTGCAAAGTTGTCCAGTCACCGCAACTTTACCACAAATTTGACGATTCAAAACAGGTAGAATCTCATTTCATCATAGAGCTGCATGCACGGTATGGATCTGCTAAGCCCTCCCTTTCTCTGTGTGGTTATCGTGAGACTACATCTGCAGGACCTGAGCTCTGTGCCTGGGACAGAGTCACTTACTCACACTGACAGTCATAACCGTGAGCATCACATGGCTAAAGTTACCCAATGGTTATTATCTGGTTTACAGACAGAGTCTAGCTGTTTCAGTGTCAGTGTGAGATTGGTGGCAGATATTAACCACTGCTGTGGGGCTTCGGCCCGAGCAGCAAAATATGACGAGTAGGGATGAGATCACGTTGTGCTGTGTTAGCTTGTGCTAACCAGGCAAAGAGAGCAGAAGGGGAGCAGCTCAATGAAACAGTCCTTCAGCGCCGCTTTGATCAGCAAATCAGCTATGTTTGGGAAATACTGTGCATATGACTGCATAAATGAGACTTGGATAATACTGCAATTAATGCTTTAATATAGTTTTGCTGTTGTTGACATGGTCCACAATCAATCAGTAAATTAATATGTTCACCGTTTGCCATGGAGGTGTGCAAGTAAAGCAAAGGTTTCTTCACAAAGTTAAGCTTACAAGTCATGATTGATTGATTGACACATGATCATTTTGTGGGTGAAAAATTCCTTTACCATAAAACAAATGCAAGGAAAATGCAGAGTACCTCAAAAATAGTGATTAAACCCACAGTGCACTTAGGTTATAGCGAGTTTTACGACGTCTGTCAAAGACCCATACATTATAATTATGACATGGCTTGCTAGCCTGAGCTCTTCATGGGGAGATAATGGTTTATCTGTGATAAAAACGTGGTAGTAAAATACATGAAAAACAGTGATGTCTTTCTCTGCTGTCTTGTGTTGCAAATCACGTCGTGATTGAGAGAGCCTTGTTTTTCTAACCCCTACCGTTCTCAGCATGGAGCAGCGTTTTAAACCCTTGTCACTACGACAAGAAAGCGGTGAATAGCTTCTGTAAAAGGTCTGCGGAGGCATAATCAAGTTTTCTTCAGGTTTCTGTGTCATACTGGGGAAAAATGCCTTCTCTATAAAACCCCTGCCACTTTATGAGCCTAAAATGGGCCACTAAAATAATAGTTAGAAGACACACTTTTCTATTTACTTCAAACCAACTCACTGACAGGGACATCAAGATTGATGGGACACCGTCTTAATTAGGTGGGTCAGGCCACAGCCAGATAGCTTTGTGCAACTGTCAGTGCCCCTCCCTATATAAATTGTGTAATTATCCCTTTCATTACACTCAGCTTTCAGGCTACCTGATAGAATTCAAAGGGAGGTGTCACTATCTCTTATCATTATGCTAATGGGGCTTGTGACCAGCAGTTAAATCACAATGGAAGGGGGGCGGGGGGTTGAACTGTAGCTATCAAGCTAGTCTGCCGGTCTAGCGGACGACCCCAGTCAGAGACCTGTCTGTCTGCAGGGTGATGGGCCGTGACATGTCTGCGGGCCCATGGGGGATTCAAACCAGGAGGGGAGAGCCGCCTTGGGACGAGTCCTGGAGGGCAGGCACCCCTGACCTCCATCTGCATACTGGTGGGCTGCTCAGACACCTCTTTAAAAGCCATTTGAATACGATTAGACATTAATGACCTTCACAAATGAGCAGACAGAAGACACTTTGTTTGGGTCTGTCTCAGGACTGTGGTGTCTGGGCATGGCTTGTTTGGTCTTATAAATGCCCTTTTTTTTGTCTCGTACCTGTGAGTAAAAAGCTTTGTGGTTAGCATTCAGCGGTGCCAAATGTGGACCCATAGTACTGCAGAAAGAATTTGATGAAGGGGGAGTGACAAGTGGTTAATTTCCATTCTGTTAAATAAGCCAGGCACACTGCCCTCTGCGTACATGTCAACACCGGGGGCTTGTATGGGTCACACACTAATGGCTGCGTTTACAGTTTAGCACTCTTCTCTCACTCAGTGAAGAAGAAATACGGCAGATCGCATCATCCCATCAGTACTTTTACTTATGAAAAAATTGAAAACCTCATAAATTACGTCTTTATTTCAATGAATTCATCAGTCCCTCATTAAGTAGTAACAGTATTTGTTATCCAATAAAGGAGAGTGCCTGCAGAGTGGATACAAAATGATGACACATGTTGAACTATGCTGGGGCTGGACTGCTTCTACAATTAGATCAGGCCATCTATCCAATAAATATAATGAGGATGAATCAGAGACTTGTGCTGTTTTTAATGGTGTGTAATGGTACGAGCGCTGACAGCGTAATAGCCCCGGCCCTATTGACTTTTCTCATTACCCGGCGGTAGAGGCCTCGTCCAATCACTATATTTAACCACCGCAAGGGCAATCATCTCAGGCCCATATTACTGGACAGCCTTTAATGAAGAGCACAATCATCAGCCGTTTAGGTTTAATGAAAAGAGCCACCTGCTAAAGTGCACGGACAGACCTCAGAGACAAGCGGCCGTTTAAAATGATCCTTGCATGAATCAGGCCACTCATGGGCGTAAACGCATGCAGTAATCAAATGTGTTTTGAACTGCGGATGCATTAAAAGCCCCACCAGCGCGTCCCACATGTTTATTTTTAACTGTGACAATCAGATCACAGATTCACAGTCATGAATCGATCAAGTATCTGCTGACAAGTAACAAAGTTACTGTATAAGAAGAAATAAATGTTTCATTGGGGGGGCAGGGGTCCCACTACCCAGAAAAAAATAAAAAATTTAACAAACTTATTTCCTACTATGTTATGTTATTTATCATAAGCAAGTACATCTACACAGTATACACTACGAACGTGCAAAATCTCCTATAATTTGAGAGTAACGAGAGCCCCTTTGGGACACCTCACTATTCGTAATAAAAGGTGTGATCGAAGAATGGTGACAGCAGCAGAGGTAGTAACGGTGCTGAATTGACGTCGGTTTAAAAGGGACAGCCGGCAGGATGGGATGGGTGTGACGTTTTGATGACATGTTTGGTGTGCGACCTGCAGCTAGCAGCAGTTAGCAGCTAACTCAAAAAAGAAGAAGAGCAACTGAAATTGTCTACAAACTGGGGAGAGAATGAGGTCCAGGAACTCCTTACTGTCCAAGAAAAGGACAAGATCAACTGCCATTTAACAGGGGCAGTAAATGAGTATTGTTGCCATGTTATGCCATTGTTTGGTTGAGACAACACTGCTCATCATGTATGTAATTTCACACTAGAAGCTGTTGCTCTTGTGTCACCTGAGCCCAGTCTCACTCCGAAGTTGTCGATATCCGGCGCTTGGGCGGTGACTCGCAGCATCAGAAACCAATGAAAAAAGGTGTCCTTTAACATTGGCGTGATCCGCGGCTGGTTCCCGTTATAGTTTAACAGCACTAGGTGGTGTGAAGGAATTGTGGTGGGACAAGGACGAAAGTTAAGGCAATGAAATTCCTACTGGGAAGGGTGGGAGGGGTGGTAGATGGGTCCAACAAACACCGACTTTCACCCGAGAGAGTGGTGTTCAGGTCCCATAAGATTCTAAAGTCAAACCCTGTTCTTTTGTTGCCTAAACCTAACCAGATTTTGTTGTTGAAGGAAAAAAAAAACGTCAATTAGCAGTGTTGTACTGATGTGGTGCGTTTATTTTGAAAGAGACTGTATATAAATATTAAATTTCCTGTAAAAACAGAAGGGTATTTTGAAAGAAGACAATGCATGTAACAGGCAGAACTTGACACAGTATCCCAGAACGTCAACAACCAACACACCCAGGGTACCTTGCACATTGTATGTGGAAAAATTACACTGAGGACTGAGGCAGCTTGATGGCACCATTGTTTGGTTCTGTATGAAAATGCAAAGCCAGTGTGAAGGAGGGACTTCATAGTGGCCCTGTAGCGCGATCTCTATGTAAAAAGGGCTAATGATTTGTACCTACTGACAACAGTTGAACGACAGGGGTTGGGGTAGGACAGCACCATAAACCCGATGTAATGATAATCACTTTTTTTTTAAGTTTATTTATGATTACAATTGTACTTGCTAATGATTATTTTTATGGACAGTGTTGTGTGGTTGCCAGTCTAGCGTAGCAAAAAAAATAAAATAATTTTTATCGGCATATTGAGGGGGACATTTTGAGCATATTTGAATAATATTATGATATATATTAGAATTACTGCCTTGGTTTATGAGATAATAGCGTCTTGTAACAGCACAAAGCTCTTGTGGCTCTGGTGTGAACGGACTGATCAGGTGTTGTTTTTGATTTAACGCCAAGCTCATGTCAGAGACGAGAAAGCTGTCAGCAGCTTTGTAAGACAGAAAAAAAAGGCTGCTCTTGCAGACAATGCATCCTTCATTAGACCACTCTGCCAAAGACCATATCATATAACCCAAGATTTTCCAACAAAGCTCAAACCACTCACTGACTCTAAAGGCTGCCTAATAAGCTGATATGAATGAGGAAATAGATGCCTGATGTAAGTGGAAGAGAGGATCCTGAGGATAAATTGAAGTGCTGGCACTGGCTTGACAAGCTTTGTGCATTGACTGATTATTCACATTTACCTAAAATCTTTCTCAGATATATCTCAAAGTATAAGAAAACTTCACCATCTCACTTTTCTTCAGTGACTGTTAGAGGGAAGAGCACCTGCAGGTCACGCTGGACTGTTTATTTACAGTCAACAGTGCTGGAGATCCACATGTGGGATGGATCTGGAATTGTGAATAAAAATCACCTTCCTGGCTGACGGTCACTTGTGCGGTATTGTCATAAAGGTGCAAAATATTAGGGAAGTCTCGCCACTGAGTTCCAGAACTTTATACTTATTAAAAACATACTGTATCTCCCTTTCTTTTTGAGACTGGCATACATGTTGTGAGTGAAAAAAATCACTTTCTCTTTGAACCACTTGAGTGGAGTGAGATCCCTTAAAACTTGTTCAATCAGTGACAATGCTGACGACATTTTGACATGCACAGAGGCACTATTCTCATGTCAGTTCATCACTGACATCTTGGATAATGGAGATTTTACAAATAACTAGATACTAAATAGTGAAATTATGACTTTAAAATATAGAAACAGAAAAAATTTAAGTCACCCTTGATATGCAAAGTTCTTCTTCTTGTCTCTTGTTTGTAACAAAATATTTTTAACAACATTTTATATTTTATTATCATTCATATTTTGATATTATCATCCCATTTTATCCAGCGTACCAATTATTCTTATTCTATTTTATTCCTATTTTATCTTTATTTTTATCATATTTTATCTTCTTTTTTTGTTTATCATGTTCTGTCTTGTTTATCATATTTTATCCTTATTGCAACATGTCTCAGCTGGCCACCAATGTTGTTTGGCATTTGCATTTCAGTCAGGACCACTTTAGTCAAAGAAAACTTTATTTCTATTTGCAGTATTATATTTTCAGTATGGCTCTGTTCTGGGGCCTCTCTGCCTTTCCTAGGCCTATGCAAAAAGCCTAAGGCGGAGAGAGCACACCTCTCCACCCTTGCACACGCCAATGTGGAAAGCCTAAGATGGAGAGAGCAAACCCCTCTGCCTTTCCACACGTCAACATGGAAAGCCTGAGGCACAGACAGCACGCATCTCTGCCTTTCCATGCGTCTACAGCAGCAAAGACTTTAGGTTATGAACTCAGGTGACCAAATTCAATGTCAGGGCAATGTCTAATGCCAGCGTCAATTTGACATCGAATTCTGATTACTGATTACATTTTTTAAAATTTTTATTTTAAGTTGTTTTGTGAAGTAATCCGAAAATCCAACATCTTCCAAATGTCTCATGTCAACATCATCTTTGTGTAGAATAACATTTAGACATGAGGTACGGAGAACAAAACCCAACATCTGCAAAATGATATAATGTTGATGTCCAACCAAAATGTAATGTCTGTCCAACGTGAGAGTCCACTGTCTTTCTGAAGTCACAGTGACGTCTGGTGCTGAGGTGACCTGTTCTGTCTTTAATGCATTTTATTGCACCGTTGACCCTGTTTTAACCTACATATGACACATTAAGTTAAAAGCAAACTGAACTTAACTAAAACAGTATGTAAAAAATGAATACAATATTACTTAAAAAAAGGAACATAAAAAAAGTAAACCTTCAAAATGGTAAATGGTGACTCTCATAATTAGGGCAGCAATGATGATTCATTTTTTGTATCAATGGATTCATTTTCTGGTCTATAAAATATTTGAGACTGAAAAATGCACACACAATTTCCTAAAGCACAAGGTGACGGAAATAAAATGTCTTGTTTTGTCCAACTAATACTTAAAAACACAATTACAATTTAGACGATGGAACTGATAATGCTTGGAAATTGTACTTAAAAAATGTCTTTGAATATTAATAAATTATCACAATAGTTGCTGATTAATTTTCTGTCAATGGACTAATGGATGAAAGGGCCAAATCATAATAACTTGTTTAATAGCCTTTATCAGCTTTGCCTTTTCTGTATTAACTTGATGGAGTCAACACAGGTGAAGAGGAGCAATAAATCTCTTTGGCTTAAAATGACTAGCTCATTTTGTGTTATTTGAGATGCTGACGATTGCCAACAACAGATTCAAGTTGTCTAACCTCTCCATTTAAAGCTACTGTATATCACTGTGTGTTTGTTTTGCCGCTGTCGGTCTACTGCACTCACAGACACGGTGTTGTTTTCCACTGTGTCCTGGTTGCAGACTCTGGCTTTGTCATACATGATGGCCGGCCCTTTGAGGCCGTGCCAGCTCCTGAACACTCTGAGCTGATTATTTTGACATCTTATGGCAAGTAGAACTCTCCTCTCAGCGGGTCGTGCTTAAGCACAGCGAAGAAGCATTCCTTTGTTAAGTGTTTGTGTCACACTTAAAGGATTAGAAAGCATTTGAAAAGCACAAGGAATAATGTTTGGAATCACCTACTGAATAGTTTTACCGCTCAGGTTATCCAGGCAATGAACCGCACATTTATTTATTGGGGGAGATTAGCAACTTTGCCCAAACACAGTGAGCGAGCAGTCCCAGCACCTAGGTTTGGGCACTGTTCCAGGGAGCTGGCAGGGGTTCAGTGTATGGAGGAGTTTGTGTTACCCGTATGATATTTTACCCATTTGACAGAATGTACATTTATGTTCCCATATTTCATAGTTTCTTGCAAGGGTCATTTTAAATCCCCTCACCTGTATCTCACATTTAAATCTTCACATGTAGGCATGTCTGAGTCTAAAGTGGGAAAGGCGTGCTGGAATAAATCACTGGAGACATTTCTACCTAGATGGTTCCCATACATCTCCGATTTTATTGTGTCTTAGGATCCTCTGTCTTGATATTGCTTTGGTATGGTGACAGAGGTTTTTGGTTTCTGAGTGGAGGGAGGAGAGGGGATGAGGGCCTCTGCTGGGCAGGTTGTGGCACTGATTACTTCAGCACAAATACAATGCACTAAGAGATGTATTTTTCTTGCACGAGATTCTTGTCACTGTCTGGCTTTACAAACAGTGCTCATGTGAGAGTTCCTCCATTAATGTGGTTCACTAATTTACTACCAGCACGCAGTAGAGAATTCAATGCATGCCTTTATACTACTGACCAATTAAATCTGTGGCTCATGAATAATTAAACATGTCAATATTAGGTAGTTGTCTTCAGGAGCAGCATTTTGATTACAAAGGTGGGTCCTCAAAATGGCTCAGAGTTCCTACAGTCTCAGGGAAATTCGATTAAGACTTTTTAAAATGCTATCCAGAGTGAAATTTAAGATCAGTTTTCCAATAACCTAAGTTGAGGGGGAAAAAAAACATAATAATTTAGAAAAAAAGAAAACACATTAAACAACTGTTGTTGGCTCCAAAATCCTGATCTGGATCACGTTAATTATTTATTTATCTGTGTGTCATTTTAATTTCTATTGATTTTCTTTTAAACAGATGACTTATAAAATGACAATCAAAAACAAAAACAGAAGGTACATAGACAGTAAAGCCAAGATAAAATCCTAATCTCACTATATAATGACAAAAGGGTCATGGAAGGATGCGAATGAAGCAATATTACATCAATTGGCCAAAGGGGGCGCTATAGCAACCGACTGAAATTGCAAACTTTGAATGGGCATATCTCGTGCCCCGTATGTTGTAGAGACATGAAACTTTGCACAGAGATGCCTCTCCTCATGAGGAACACATTTGCCTCAAGAACCCATAACTTCCGGTTATATAGATTTTCTGCCATTTTGAATATTTTGAAAAACACTTAAAATGGATCTCTTCCTAGGAAGTTTGAGCGATCTGCATGAAACTGGGTGAACATAATCTAGGGACCAATATCTAAAGTTCTCTCTTGGCAAAAGTTGGAAAACTTACTAAAACTGAGCTTCTATAAGGCAATGAATATTGCGGAGGGCGTGGCTCATCACATAAAGGTGTATAACATCTCAAGGGTTTCACCCATCACCACGCAACTTTGTAGGCATATGACCACACATAATCTGAGGGGACCCCTCCATTATTGACCCCATCAAACAAAATGGGGGCGCTAGAGAGCTAATTTCTTATCTAAGCCTAACCGCCATATCGATTTTTGCTAAACTTGGTAGATATGTAGAACAGGACGCCTCAAGGTGACTGGAGAAATTTAACTCTAATTGGCAACTGGGTGGCGCTATAACAACAGAAAAATGCTTAAAAATGGCTAAAATGTGACCGATCGCTGTGGCTCCCCCTGTGGACCAATGTTTGGGTTTTTTTCTAATTTTTGGTATGACTAAGTCATGGTATGGTATACTGTACATAATCACGGAAACTGTCAGTGTGTCATTCTGTCAGTCAGTCATTCTGTCTGTCCCACGTTTTTCTACTCACTGACGTGGTCAATCTATGTGAAACTACACATAGGCATTGAGGATTGGCATAGGTAGAAGGTGACAAAGCTACCAATGGGTATGGACTAGTAGTAATGACTAATGAGGAAAAAATAAAATAAAATAAAATAAAAATAAATAGATATTATCAATAAATAAAAAAAGAAAAATGGTCAGAGGCTGGGTGGATGGTCAGAGATCCATAAGAGGTTATATTCTCAGGAAGACTTCCCCCTTATTTTTAGTGTAAGTGCGTTGCTCCAGTTCTAGTGTAGCGTTCAATATTTGTTTGAACTGATTAAATGTTGGATGTCTTTGCTGGTTCCTGTTGGTTTTTGGGGTTCCTGTATTTTTCCAGTACCTTAAAACAACTCTTGCTGCAGTAATGAAACCATTTACTAATAAGAAAAATAAATAAAAATAAATAGAAAATAAATTTTGAGATTTTACAATGCAACGTCAGCAAAGACAAAAAGATTCTAATTTCCATGTCTTAGTATTTTAAAGACTTTTGAAAGATTGTTTCAAGACATCTTAATTTCTATTAAGGTGTTATTTTTAAGGTAATGAATACAGTGCCTTTGAAGACTTTGGAAAGATCTGCGAGAACCCTGAGGGCTTTGATTTTTCAGATACCCCTACCCAAGATAGACATAATGTGGTTGTCCCCTTCATGAAATGGATAGTGGTAACAAAACTATTTTTACAGCAAAAAGTGACGAAATTGTTCAGTGTTTTGACTCATCCCTGAAATGAACATGTGCAGAATACAACCACTCTAGAGATGGTGGGGGTACCTACTGAATTTCAAGTCATTTTTTACTGATTGCTTGGATTTAGTTTAAATTTGCACCTCATCTGCCCTGATATCTGCCCTGCACCTCAAAGCAGCAACTATCATCCTCCCTAAGCCCCAGCCAAGAAATTCGTTCTTAAACTGAATTAATTTCCATTGTATTGGCAGAAATCTCAGAGACAGTTGCTGAGTCAAAACTTTGGCCAATAAAACTGCTATCAAACTATATATCTGTGTGGATAAATATCATGGCAGGCAAGGTTAATTTTGTGTCGGTGAACACACAACTGGATTCAGATAAACAGATTGCTTAAAGGACCCTTAGTGAGAGAACTCAAAGTGTCAGTCATGTTCTCCTGTTTCAGCTCTCTGAATGACCGAGGGGAGATGGACATCACTTAGGCATCCCCAGGGGAAGAAATTCCTCCAAGACTTAGTGTTTTCTCTCACCGTTTCTCACAAATGAGTTCCCAAACCATTTCCATTAAGAGACTTGGGACAGGCTTTCTGTGAGCTTCACAAAATGTATAACCAGCCAAAGGGCAGAGTTTTGTCCAACAAACCTCTGAAGGTGTAATCCATAGTGTTAAAAGCAGAGTGGCTGACCTTTGGTTTGAACTCTGATGTCTATCTCCTTCACTGTGAACTTTTATATAAAAAAAAGTGTTGGCTTCTGGTGGAGCGCTGGTGAGTCAGTTCTGCAGACATGGCTGCCGGCAGGTGGAGTGTCCAGGTTGGTTATAAATCACCAGAGGAGAAATGAGTGACACGTCTCAAATGTTTACATGCGGCCCCTATTCTTCTGCTCAGGATCTGAGAGGCTGTTTGGCAGCGCAGCGTTTCCCCCCTATGCCTTCTCAGAGGTTGTGTTACTGCGTCCATACATCACCCTGACATGGGTGCACTCATTGAAACGGCCTGACTAGACCCTGTCTCAGGATGATGACATATTTGCCATTCCACTCAGTGAGGTGTGTGAGCATCTTATCACTTATCACTGTCATACAGCCGCCAGCTCAAACATCCTCTGTCCAGCTTTAATTTAAATTAAAATTATTTCACTTCTTTGCGTCTTTTAGTGCTTTATGATCTAATTAGCGGCAAGACCTCAGTATTTCGGCTCTGACATTGATACTCCCCTGACCCTTCCTGGGAGTCCCCTTCGACACAACTTCCCCTGCTCCTCCTGGGGGTAATGGAGGGAGGAAGAATGTGGAGGGAGGAAGTGAGTTTCCTCCAGGCAGATTGCTGCACGGAGAGGCTGAGAGACGGACAGATGACAATGGCAGGGAGGCCAGGGCCTGAGTGTCGCCTCAGGCGGACCTAGACCCAGCTACGTGTTGGCTCCGGTCGCTACGCTAAGTGCACCGAGCTGAGGCCTTCACAGCGGATTTGGCAAGGTGATCCCTTCACCCACCCCCCCATCCATCTCCTGCCAGTCGCTCCCCCTCTCCCCCACCTCTCTCTCCTCTTCCTCCCTTCATTGACACCCAACCAGGAGGTGATGAGTTGACACAGAGGGTGAAGATGGGTCTGAGAGTGTTATCTCCACCATTACCGCTTTTTGTGGTGGTCTCATTATGCATGCCGTTTTATTTTTAGGTAACAGCACAACTGACAATCCTTTTTTGTCCATTTTTTTTTATTTTTTTGTGCTTCTGTATTGTTTCCATGAATGTATTCATGTATATATCTATGTATGCATGTTTTATTGCCCAATTACTATTTTTGTGTAGACCTGTTTTTCTAGTTGCTGTTTTTATTTTGTTTTTTTCCTTTTCTTCCATTGTGATTTGTTGAATACTAAAAAATGGAAATACTAGACCTTTGAATCTTGTATACCATACTACATGAGTGGACGTCACAGCAGTTGCGTGCGCAAACTTGTGGCGAAAAAACAGCATATATTGGAGAGAAACAGCTGAAATAAAAATGTCTTGGTGTGCCGTTGGATGTCAGAACAGGAATACAGAATAAGATAACCTTCATTTTTATAGAAACCCTCGCAGAGGATGGCGCAGTAGAAAATAAAGTTTCGTCTCCAGTTGAAAATGTGCAATATTCAGGCTATAATTGCTGCTGGACGCTCCGTAGAAGAGTGTGTGTTTGGCTTACATCAACAGAATTACTGACGTGGTGAAAGATAATTCATCATAAGGAACTGTAAAAACTCACAGTTGTCAACCGTGGATTTGGCTCATTGTCCTTGGTTAAAACTTGTGTCCCCATATAATATAATTTATTGTGGAAGTAACAGACAACTTTTCAGCTAGCTAGCTAACGCTGTCTGTTTATTAACACCTTCACTGTAACAGAATATAGTAACTTTCACCACTGCTCATTTTTAAAAAGGACACCACAAGAAACGTGTTCTTTGACATTGACTCATCGTTT
This sequence comes from Epinephelus fuscoguttatus, assembly GCF_011397635.1. NCBI lineage: Eukaryota > Metazoa > Chordata > Actinopteri > Perciformes > Serranidae > Epinephelus > Epinephelus fuscoguttatus. The sequence continues at coordinate 26,496,047 of NC_064771.1, forward strand.
GTTTCTAGCTGTTAGCGATAGTTAGCATGCTAGCTACGTTAGCTACATCGCTAATGTTAGCTAGCCTTTCAACAAATCTAATAAGGGTATATCAGCAGATAGTTTTTCTTCCTCTTATATAAAACACATATCATTAACAAATAATCTTAGTTGTTTCGTTTTTTTTAATTGTGACCAAATACAAAGCAGGACATTTTACATTTAAAAGAATCAACTTGTCAGTGCTCACTGATGACAAAGGATGTCATAGCGACACTGAATGCAGCTCCGTCGCAACAAAAAGTCTGCATTACACACTTCTGCAAACTGTGACTACATTACATTTGCATGTTTCATACATATCAATGTTTCTAAAGTGACATAATATATAAGATGACTTGTCAGTGGAAGGTGGAGGGGATGGTGAATAGCATGTCACCTTGGTAATGCGCCTGTCTGCAGACCACTGTTCGAAACCATCAGCACTGCTTGTTTTTCAGTGACACATCACAGTGTTTCCCAGCGGTGTTTGAGGGCAGACTGTAAGAATAATGGAAGTAGCTACAGTGGCATTACCCATTTGTTTTTGGACTCTTGTTTTGAAGTCTCGAGTTCGGCATTTTGGCCATTGCCATCTTGGTTTTTTTTGGAGACAGAAATGGCTATATTTCAACGTTGTAGTGGAGCAAAGGGTGGATCTGACTGAGAAGTTGAGGACACTATCAGCAGACAGCCTGTCACTCAAAGTGGCCCTCCCTTAATTATGTGTTACTTTAAGCCTTAATAAAATGTAAACTGGTGAGTTATGTAAAATTTCAGCCCCCAACAGTTGTTGTGAATGGAAAAAAATAGCCATAGAGACCAAAACATTTTTTATACCAGGCTGTAAACATATTTGTTTCTGCTGTAAGGTTGGGCATTTTAACATGGGGGTGTATGGGGATTGACTCACCTCTGGAGCCAGCCTCAAGTGGCCATTCAAGGAACTGCAGTTTTTGGCACTCCATGTTGGCTTTATTTTCCAGGTTCAAAAGTTATCGCCGGCGTTTGAGCCACCAAACCTGGATGTTTAAGCTGGCATTTCGAACCAAAACATGATATTTTCCTAACCATAACATTTTGTGCATATGCACGTTACCACACCTTCATCACAGCCCTCTTGAGAAACCTAAAGTTTCAACATATCCACAACAAAAAATATTACATTTTTTCTGGTGATTAGGTTCCTTATGGTTTTAAAGCTAGTTTGCCATCCCTGTACTGTGATTTCTTGCTGTTAGCTGACATGTATACCGATACCAATATATTTGCATTAAGATAATAATTTATCATTGTGACAATTATTTTATAATTCATTGCTTTAATGTGGCTAAACTGTCAGATCAACTGTGTTTCTTGTGCCGCATTAGACTTTGCTGTGACAGTGTTCCCAACACTCAGCTATAACTGTGGTGAGTATATATTGTTATCGTACATGATAGAAGTTGTGGCAAAAACTACAAAATAAGACCCAAGTTGTGTTAAAGCGCAGTTATCCTTTAATGGAAGGAGGCCAGGTTTGTGGTGAGCGAGGGGTCAGCTGCTTATATAGGCTGACAAATTGTTTCATACACATGCAAACAGGCCTGAGGCACTTGTGATCCCTCCAGCAGTCAGACAGCGTGTCTCCACGTCTATGCTGAATGACACTGAACATTGCCTCCTGTAGAGAGGCTGCATTGTTTCTTATGCAGGGTTTACAAAGCCGATATCAAATTCAGCTCCATTCAAAGAACCTCTGTTTTATTAGAAGAGACAGACAGGTGAATGCAGCTTTTAAGACTTTGCATCCCAGGCTGAAATGCCACAGCGACACAGCTCAGAGGAGAGGTGGAAAACGTGATGAAGTGTACAAGTATTGAATTGCAACAACATTCCTAGAGGTAAACTTCAGGTATTTAGATGCTGTGGTAATTTGTAGTGTCTTGTGTCATGGTTCCAACCTCTCTTTCTTTCTTTTTTTAATCTCCATTCCTTAAGGTGTTGAGCTGAGTGACTTGACAGATGAAGTTATACTCTTTATGACAACAGCAGCCCCAAGGTTTTTTCTGTGGTCAGCACCGTAAATTTCAGGCGGGTGTGACAATGATTGACGGCCTTATGACAGAGCTTTGCAAATCCTTTAATCCGTTCATAAAGCTCAATAGGGGGGCACTTGATGCACTTTATCCTAGCACCTCTCCCCATCTGGCTTCTGTAAAAGACACTCAGCGCCGTCAGATGCTTGACAGGAGCTGATGACATGCGGTGCTGAGAGCTTTTATGAGACATGACGTTTCATCACAGAAATTCCCTCAGTGTGTAGTATTAATGTAGCATATAGACAGAAGGAGGCACTTAATGCACACACCTTTTCTGAAAACACCTGAATTCTTTGCCCAGACAAGGACAAACAAGGGTAAGGAAATACTGTGCAAGGCCGACTAGAATTTATATGTGCTGTCTGTGGGTGCAGACTGCTGGAATCTCTCTAGTTTTATGGCCATATGGATCGGAGAACAGCTTGCGGTCTGTGACTGAGTGTCTTGGTTACAGTCGAGTGTGTGTGATCTATGGATTTGTGTCCCGCTCCAGTGACAGTCTGAGCGCCTCCTTCACACAGGAGCCTTTTATCTCTTGCAGGCACAGATGAACCTGGAAACCGCTAAGAGCTATAAACCCACATGTAAAATAAACTTATAAAGTAGGCAGATTTTTCTTAGGCTGGGGGTGGGATTTTATATTGTTTTCTGTATTATCACAAGCTTTATGATGACACAGACAAGACATTTACAGTACATTCAGTTTTATTATCAGTTATTGTGTTACAGTAAATGCAACTACCGCTGTTCTACAAGCCTCAAACAGAGATTTGATGCAGTTGATTTAATTATTGAATGCTGCCACCTGGTGCAAAGCTTGAGTAACTAACTCTCCTGGTGAGAGCTCCTGTGAGAAATTAATGTTGATGTGTTTGGTGTTGCAGAAGATTCAGGCTAAACTGTGACTGTAAATGTTTTCATAGGAACAAGATATTAATCGTACATGCAGTGCTTGTACAGACTAGTTTTATCCTGAACTGAACATGACAGCTTGAATTAGCAACAGACTGAACATACTACTGAAGTGAAGACAGTTCAATCAGGAGAGACAGAAAAATGAAGTAAATATATCATTTAATACAGAATAACAGATGATTTGTGTCTTTGGTGTTTGGACACCAGAGGGAGATATTTTGCGATCAAGGGACATCTGAGCAGCAGCAGGATAAATCCCCCCATGGAGTCTAGACACTGTTGGTGGTGGTGATGGTGGTGGTGGCTGCTGATGACTCTGAGGCTGCTGAGGCGGATGTGGCTGATGAATCCGTAAAGACTGGGTAGTGATGGGGAGGTGGAGGGCGTGCATGACGGCAGCAAGACAGAACTACAGCAGAGAAAAAAACATATTTGGAGCAGTAAGATGATAGGCTGACAGAGAAGGTGTGTCGCTGTGCTATTGCTTGATTGTGAATCAGCTGATGACTCAATTGACCTACCCAGACAGTGACACCTAGAGATAGTGAGTAAGCATGCATGCACAGAGTGAATGGTATGATGAGAAAGAAACCTACAGCCTGAGCATGAAAAATATTGTCTTCCTGACTTAACTTTGGCTAGAGCTTCACAAGTCAAAAAGGACCCTCAGTAGAGAGCGGATTTCTGCCAGACGGCCACCTGGTTATTGTAGCCATTCAAGATAATTCTTCTAATTCCCACAGACGCCTTTCAGAAGCTTCCAGGTAGGTAGCTAGGAAAAATACGCGCCTTGTCTATTTTTGATGGAGCTGCTGCACAACTCGACAGTCAGGATGGCAGCAAAGATAACGAAAATGGGGATTAACCGTAGTGGATCATAATATATAGAGTACTGAACTAATCTGCAGATGTTCCAGTTCAAAATGAGCCCAAACTTTTTTATGGATGTCAGTTTTTGAGCCACAACCGTGGCCAAAGTTTCAGCCGAGCCTATTTCCAGAAAACTTGCGGCCCCTACTGGCCGGTTAAGAGTGAGCGTTAGCAATCAGTGATGGTTTAAAACAGTCAATAAAACAGTAGAGCTTTCCATGACTAAGACTCTTTCTAGTCAACCAGTAGTCGTCATTTAGGGCCATTAGTTGACTAGTCGCCTGCATGTCTGCGATATTAATCTAATTATTAAGTATATATTTGGGCGGGGCAACACAATGGTTTAGTTGAAGGTGTAAGAAAGAATAGTGTCAGTAACATTGTTAACACTGTGCTACATTACAGTACAATACAAAACCGTACTAATGAACCTTCATTAATATAGGCCTATATTTTATCTACAAGTGCACGTCACACACTGAGCGAGCCGCCTGTTAATGACGCTGTGGGCTAATGGGCATGTAGCTCCTTCCATGTTTCAGATGATACGTCATGTTTGTAGTCGACCAATGAAGATGAGTTTACATATCACCTTGGGTTCGTCCTTCACCTTCTCAAAATGACCCCACACTTTGGATTTCCTGCCTGACATGTTATTAACTAGCCTGTGGAATAACCACAGGTACCAGCCCTGGAAATTAATGTGACTCCTGTCTGACTGCTGAGCATGGCCACTTCCTATGTCTGTCCTTTCAAAGTAAATTCCCACATGGTCCAGTCATATAGGTTTAGATTTATTTTGACAAAGCGCAGCTCCTAATGGAGTTTCACTTTCTTTTTTGTTTTTTGTTTTTTTGTTTTTTCTGTGACAAAGCGACCAATGAAATCTCCCACAGAAATGACCTTTCTGTTCGACTAGCGGAGGTCTATTAGGAGGACAGCCCTCTAAAACTGTTTTTTTTTTTAACAATTATGAATCCCTGCAACCACAAGGGGTCCTTGAGCATGCAGTTACACAAAATATTAGGCTGACTGGTCAAGTAGTTTGCGACGTTAGCCATGGACAGACAGATGCACACACGCACATGACCAAATGTATGATCCCCTTTAGATGCACATCTGGTGGAGATAATCATTGATAAACATCAGGTCCATATGAACAACGACGTGTTTGCGTACTAATGTGTGTACTGAAGCACATTTTAATGGTGATGCGACCACTTAGCTTAGAGAAAAAAGTGACGAAAAATCTTTGAAATAAACTTGAATAAAATGATTCAAATCAGCAAAATGAATTTGTGATTTCCACCTCTATTGAGCAGCAACCCTTCTGCAGTGCAACTGCCAGAATCTGCCCCAGCCGAGGACCATTAGAGCCGCAGAGTCTTTATAAATCTGAAGCAGTCATTTTGTGCCTCATTCACAAGTGTTCAAATGTCTCCGTCACCAACTGTTCCACACTTAAAGCCTAAAAGGCAGAAATAAAAGTGTATAACTTAGGATTCTTTTCCCCATTCACATATTCATTGTACACTGTTGCAACACGTGAGCCAATTACAGCATGAGGCACGAGTGTCTAAAACTATAAAAAAGAAAGAAAGATTTATCTGCAGGAAATCACGGAGCACAGAAGTTTAAGTTTGTTTACGAGTGCTGGAGGATAGGCAATGTCTGCCTGCCCCAATTTGAAATTTAGAAAGGATGAGTTTTTATAGGCATTCTGTCTAGACAGAAATAGGTCACTGGCAGCTCTGCTTACTAGATATGCAAATATGTAATGTGAGATATGAAACAAATTCACAGACTCAATATAATGTCAGCATAACACTGATACCACCAGAATGTCTGCAGAAATATGGAAATATTTTCACCAAAAATATATTAAAGTTTCTGCAGTATTGATTTTCTACCATTGTTAATGTGTTAACTGTTTCTTTCTGGGTCTGGGTCAAATGGCACCAATTCAGCTGAACCATGTGTCGTGTCAGTAGGTTAACTGTGTGTCCCTGCGTGTTGCACCCACTGATATCTATCACACCTGCCAATCAGAGGCGCATTAATCAACAATGGTGTCAAGCGGCATGGGGCAGAGAAAGTGCTCGGCCCTCCCTTCATCCATCAATCTGGCTATAAACCGTCATCCAGCATCAGACGTGTTTATTTTTTTCACCACACATACAGATTGGTCAGAAAGAATCTGCACAGATTGATTAGTTCAGTTTGTCTCCATCATGGTCGGTGAAACCAAGCTGGACACCTTCTCTGTCTCACTCTCTCTGTCTCTCTGTCCCAGCCAGGTAAAGTGGAGAATTGGCTTCAGGTGATTTGGAGAAGATCTTATCTTCTGTTAACAGCGGAATGACACCATAATGGAGCAGCAGGGGTGCAATTACCTTTTAGCCCTGCTCCTCCTCCTCCTTCCCTCCGCCTTCACCTCAGCCTTCACTGACAAATTAAGATTAATGACGGAGATAAGTAAGGAACCTGCCTGCCTTCCGATATCACACGGTCAGGTTGAGTGTGAGAGCACTTGGTGTTATTCTCTTATACTTCTTCCCTCTAAATCCTCCCTTTCCCTCGGTTAATTTTAATGCGTCATATGCAAAATCATTCCTGTACAATGTGCAGTGAAAAGCAGGGTTGCCGTCTTCATTGACTGAGCAAATAGATATGCAACATACATACAATACAATAATCTTAGACACACAAAAGCTCATTAGACAGATAATCTGCAAAAAAAAAAAAAAAACCCATCATGTTCCTCTGCCTCCTCACAGTAGCACCCCCAGGGGTGGGCCATGGGGGCCAAAGCCCCCAGATTCAATTGTTGGCCCCACTACTGGCACCCCCTGGTGAAAATAATCAGAAGATGACATTACTGTCTTTGAGAGCCTGTGGCACACTCATTTTATAAGATAGCAAAGGCAGTGGTGTCGTTTGCAGCTAGACAATCTAAAGGCCCTGACACACCAAGCCGATGGTTGGCGGTCGGTCGGTAAGCATCTGTCGCCCTAGTTTTTGCGGTGTGTCCCACACCATCGGGACTTACCCCACTCAGAGAAAAAGAAAAGTGTTGTGGAGCGTTGTTCCTGTGGGCTCCAGCAACATTAAACCCCTGAGCTTGCCTTAGAAGGACTAAATTCACAAACCCACTATGACAGAGAGACTCTCACTGCAGCCTGTTTTATTTTGTTCTGAAAATGTCGGCGTGCAGCCTCGGTCTTTGGACAATAAACAAGGTGCAGACTGAGGAAATACAGTGAGTATTAGACGTAGCAGTGAGTGACAACAACCCCGCCCACATTTAAGAGTACTGTTTGCAGTGGAAACACTAGGGTCTAGGTACCATGTCTGAAGGGTTACTGTTGGTTCCAAAGGTACCATACTGAGAGTGTTTGGTGGAAACGGGGCATACAAGTTACTAACTGTAGTTTTAAGTGTGAAGAATGTGAGGACCTAAAGTTACTGAAACCAATAGACAATTGACATGGACAGTATAGAGGAGTAGGCTGAGTGTGATGTTTGTTTGCTGTTGCTAAGTCGTGATGTCAAGCAGCAGATCCATAAATGTTCATAATCTTATAGGAAAACGCAACAGGACATACCTGGAGAGACATACCCACTGCCACTGTGGAGGGAATAGGTCACTTGAAGTAGTGATAAGGACGTAAAATAAAAATGCCATGGGGCAGGATTAGATTTTTCAGGTTGATAGCCTCAAGTATTCTCTCTGAGGAATGTTATGAATGTTTCTGTCTTGGCACCTGTGTGGTTTTATTTTTTTATTCACTCGACTGGAAGTATAGGTAAGAAGCCATTCAAGGTGTTTGTCAAAGTGTGAAAACAAGTGTTCTAGTCCCTCTCTCCCCCTACACATATACACCTACCCATACCTCTTGGCTGACGCATTGTCGTCAATGTGAAATCAACTCCCAGAGGCTGAGGAAGACCAGACCCCTTCCCCCAACCTGCAATGCCCCACCAGAGTGGACTCTACGTGGCTGAATGTGTGCCCCCTGCCCTGCAGCTGGAGGTGTCTGTTTCACAGGTCTCTGTAATGCGGGACCTCGGAGGATAAGGTTTCACAGGTACAAAAGTTTCCGCTTTAATCCTATCACACAGAGTGAGTGGTCAGGGCTCAGGGCTTCTGCATAATCCCGGGTTTATCTGTTCTAGTGAGCCAAGAGACATTGAGTATGCAGAGAGGAAGAGATTACTGCCCATCTCTGATTTTATTCAATCAATGTTTGCACAGCAAACAGCGAAAGGGATCTCTCAATACCAATTCAGCGATTCCACACCTCAGTGCACACAGGAGAAGACGGGTAATAGATATAGTTAAATATCTCCTCCAGCAGCTGTTAAACAGGTTGATGTTCAGAACAGAGGGACCCTGCATCAATTTAAAATGTATTTCTGCATGTCTGTTAGGAGACTTTTATTTCTTATGATGCGTAAGATGAATGAGTGAAGATATATATTGTGTATTTGCCAACTGAGTGGAAAAATTACTTTAGAAATCAAGTAAAGTCAAGTTTTAGTATTTTGTTCTTGCATGTCTTTTAGTTTGTTGACTGGCTGCTGTCTGTCAGAGGTCAGACTGGGTCAGTGGTGAATCTTAAAGGGTGAAAAATAAAATACAAGGGTCTCTAATGGCTGACAGATCTGTGCTGTGTTGTGAAAAGCTTATCAATTTCACAGCAGGTGATTCTGCTGTGAAACAGGCTTTGACGTGGCCTCCTCTGGAGAATACAACCTGCACCGGCTTCACACTGAGTCCCGGTCACAGCTGAAGGGTTACATCGGGCTGCATCATCCTACATCATGAATATTTTGACAGGAGTAGTTAGGTGACAGGTGAGAGGGTAAATGTTGAAATTTAAACATTTATCAGTTTAATTCAATGCATTTATAGACTAAGAATCAAAGAAGTATTGGACTGGACTCGGAATGAGCAGTGAAGTTGTCCTTGTCGATGAAACTTTTGCACCTTAAGGCGTGGTGGATTTTCTTCCCTGCCTGAAATACTTTTGATTCATCGTGGAAAGCATGCATCCTAAGAAATTTAATACATATTCACACTTGCAACCACAGAGCAGATTGCTGCATCCTTCCACAGGTCCCTTGAAGTGTGAGACTTGAAGGAAGAGTGGTTCTTTTGAAGGCAGGTAGAAGGCGTTGCGGGGCTGAGAGGTGCTGGAAAGGGCATGTCCAAACAGACTTTAGGCCCTGAGTGATGGGACACGGGAAACGGTAAGAGGACACCTCGCCCTGCTCTTATGTCAACACCGTCATGTGAATCACAGCTGTGAGAACGTCTGAAGATCCGGGAGACAATAGATGCCGACTCTTAGCGAGAGCCATCTCAGCTTCTACAGAATCAGCAAGCTTTGTTGTGATCACTGTGCACTGTATGTCAGCGTTGCTTGTTTGTTATTTTTAATCCTTTGAAATGAATGAAACAGATATGTAATACTTTTTATCTCTCATCAAGGCTTTTCAAGTTGATCCCTCATGGAAGCTGATACAGTTAAGATGCAGTGCATTTGAGGTAAGTAAACAATCCATGTCAGTGATTCAGAGGGTGCTAGCCTGAAAAAAACAGAAATTCTAATCAGATAAAAAAATATATCCACACATTGAGTCATCTGTAACACTTTAAAGCTGTGTTGTGATTGAGAGCATAAAGGGGGATTTAGACCTCTGCACTGAATTGATGCCATACCGGGTTCTGCATTGACGCAGAGCCTACACCATAACCTACGCCATAGCCAGAGGTGCACCTCCTCAGACAATTTGGTATGGGACCGCAGGTCTGTCCCAAGTCTGGGGTTTTCCAATAATGGGAATGCCTGTGAGAGTCCAAGTATGTGACTCCTGTGTCCTTCTTGCAGATTTTAACTTTGACTTTAACTCTGTCTTTCTTTAGTCAGACAATTTGACATAGATCCCCCATGCTTAAAAATAGACAAACCAAAGGAGTCATATTTTCTCTTTTACTCCTGCTCCAGGGGTAGGTGTTGAAGTTTTGCATTTACCTCATCTCAGACATAGAGGGCAGCAGAGATCAATTAATTCCTACATGCCTCTTCCCACTGTCCTCCATCTACCTTACCTTCTATTTAAAGTTAAGCTTTGGGTTTTTCACAAAATACTCAGCAACTACAGATGCTTTGTGCTTGTTTCTTAACCTGTGTTCCATTCTTTCACTGAATCTAGAACATTAAATGACAAGGATACATATTAAAGTTGGCTGTAATTTCATCCTTTTTTTAAAAAAAAGAGCAACCTCATCACAGTTGTTTATTTACATTCACTTAATTTAGGCAAACTGTTGTTTCAGACTCAGAACACAAAAAAAAAACGTCATTGGCTTTATGTATAGCTGTTGATTTCAGTCTGTAAAGAAAGTCTTGATGATCAATTTATTAATGTCACTGACTCCACTGCAGGCCACTAATACATCATTATCTCCTTGGGTGCGTCCTCTGTAGGCCTCTGCTGTTCTCTCCTCTGTGTGTAGGCTGCGTGGTCGTACAAGTAGATCACAACAATGGCGGAGAGATAGAGCACTGGGCAAATGATGATCAGGTAGTATCCCAGCTTCATCTCTGAAGACTTGTTCCTCAGGATCGCATCTTCGTGCATGCTCTTTATCAATTCCTCTGCCATGTTGGTCACAAGGATGTTCACCGCGTATATGATGAGGACCAAAACGGACAAACACGCTGCAGGCGAAAGACAGAAAAATTATATCCCAGCCACCACTTTGACATCTTCATCAGTGCTATGAAAAAACACGTGGATCTGTTTCTGATAGTTCACTCCAGTTGCTTAGTGCTCCAGCATTTGTGTCACTTACCGCTGAGCGAGCTGCAGACGTAGACACCAACAGGCCCCATGTAGGTCTCATAAGGGTTGCTGACACTGTTGTAGAGGGAGACAAGGATGCTGCAGGCGGAGAACAGCAGACACAGGGCCAGCAGGCACAAAACCACACCGTGTAGGGCCACAAAGGTAACTCCTGTTTCTACCAGCGCAGGAAGCACTAAACACACACACAGTATGACACCATTATGGTTATATAATCATACCTGCGTTATATACAGGCTCGTGAAGCCATGTGAGCAGGCCTTATCTGTGTGAGAAGAATATTTAAACATGCTGTTCAGTTATTACAGTAATATCAGCTCTAATGATGATGTGCAGTATTTCTGTATCTTCACAGTTGTTTTGTTCTGAAGGGCCAGCTAACCCAAAATAAAATTTAAAGGTCTAGTGTGTAGGATTTATTGACATCTAGCGGTGAGGTTTCAACATTGCAACCAGCTAAAACTACAGTGTGACAAGCATGAAAATGCAAATGGCGCTGTCTAGAGTCAGTGTTTGATTTGTCTGTTCTGGGCTACTGTAGAAACAACATGGCAGACTCTTCGAAAGAGGACCCGCTCTGTATGTAGATATCAAGGCCCCAGGAGAGCAGCTCAGCCTTGCTTCCAATTTGTCACTGTGGCCACTCGCAGTATTGCAGTGAAAAAATCTTGTGGCCAAAAAGCCCAAAATTTCCCCAGTGCAAAAGAGTGTAAAACTGTTGACAGGATGCCTTGAACTGCAAACAAGGTCAATTATGACTCTTTTTATTGTTAAATTTCAATCCACAGAGCTTTCATTCTCGAAAAACTTTCCTCGAGCTGAGCAATTTAAAAATCATTGACATCATCACAATGTAAAAGTCTATGAGCCGAGCAGGAACCAGTGGGTGGGGCCAACAGGAGAAACACTACTATGAACATACAGTGGGCTGTATGGCAAGCCGTTTAAACATTTAATAGCGAGACTGGATATTCATTACTGATATCTGCAACATAATTTTGCCTAGTCAAAAAACTTTAAAAAAAAAAATGAAGATATCTGTAATTCAGTTTTGACTAGTAAGATTCAAACTACTTCATGTGTGATGTGTATGGGGTTCGTCATTATAGATATCTCCAATGTAGTTGCGGATATCTGCAATTCTTATTGCGGATATCTGCAACTGAATTGTAGATATCTCTAATTCCAATTTGAGATATCTACAATTTAATTTTGACTAGTCATAATTCAAGTTCAAGATATCTTTAATTATCATCAGATGAAGATATCTACATGGTCCTTTCTAGATATCTTGAATTAAGTTTCAGATAGTCAAAATGACGTTGTAGATATCTCAGACTGGAATTAGAGATATCTACAATTCAGTTGCAGATATCCGCAATAAGAATTACAGATATCCGCAACTACATTGGAGATATCTATAATGACAAACCCCATACACATGAATGACAAAAGTAGTTTGAATCTTACTAGTCAAAACTGAATTACAGATATCTTAAATTAGAGTTTTGACTAGGCAAAATCTAATTACAGATATCTGTAACTGTAGTTTTGACTAGTCAGAATGACGTTATAGATATCTTCAATTAAAATGCATACTAGTCACAATGACATTACAACTAGTCAAAATGGTGTTGTTGATATCTATAATGGTAATTCCGGATAGTCAAACTTGGCGATTAAATGTTAAAACGGCTTGCCATAGGGCTGTATACTGTGAAGTAAACCCAGAAGCCTTAAACTTCTGGCTCAGGCACTATGGGTATTTAAAACAGGGCCTTTCTGTCATTTATCAAAAGTCTGAGGAAGAGCCGTGGGCTCAAAATGCCCAAATGGGATCTGCTTGGTGTGTGGACTTACTTGTTTCCTACTTTATACACTAGGCAAACAACTCCATTGGAATGAATAGGCGCCATCTTGGCATTTGGTATCTAGTTATTATTATGCAACTATAGTTGATATAAATGGCTCAATCTAAGCTAAAGAAAACACAATGATTCTTAGTTTCAGGTGATCATACACTAATGAAAACATAGTCAATAATGTCAATATATCCCCCTAAAACCTACTCACTGGACCTTTAAAAGAACACATTTCCTTATTAACCTCATTTACCCACGTTTAGTCAGATATCTGTCCTTGAGGCCTCTCTATGCCGAGTTTACTGTGGAAATACTTTCGACAGAAGAAATAGAACAGATTAAAAAAACAGTTGACGGTGTGTTCTTCTGATTATCCAGCGTAAACGTAACAGGGGCATGGCTTCAATTTAATTTTTCAGTGCTTTTGTTACGGGCAGGAATCTCAAAGATGGGAAGGCTGGAGAAAATACAACCCAAACTGTCAGCGTGGATATATTCTAAAGGTATGTAAGAGAGACAATATTTTGTAATGTTGGTGAACTGGCCCTTTTAGAGCCTTGGAAAGTTACCTTCAAAATCTCCTTCACCTCCAAACGAGGGGCAGTACTCTCTGACCAAATACCCATCAAAAAGCGTCCAACTGATGTCAGCAGTTCCATTGGTGAAGTCACTTCCCTTTGGTTTGAAAGGAAAACCCAGAGCTGGTTGTCATGGCAGGGACACTAGTTTTCCCAACATGATAGCTGTGTCACGTCTGGTCCCAGACTGCAAAGGTAAATCATATGTGTTTTCTGGCTGTTCAGTGAAGGCTATGAAATATTTCTGAAGCGCTAGCTCTAGTAACATTGGATGCACAATTAAAACTGAACAGAGCAACTTCAGGACATGTAAATCACACATTTTTAAAAAGACACTTTTTACATGTGCATGTCCTGATGTTTAGTGTCTACACACACCCTGTGGTGGTGTATGTCGTGGAAACAGTGTTGTCTTGGATTCAAAGTCCTGTTCTCGAAATTGTACGGTCATAAAACACAAGGCAGATTAATTATTTACCTCCATCACTAAAACAAAGTTACTGGAAGAGGTGTGATGATTTGATCTCATGTATATGTCATCAAGCTGTGATAGGGGCTTGGTGTCAGTTCACAGAAGAGGTGCAACATTTTAACAAATTATTTACACTTAAAATTTGGTACATTAATATAAATAATGCCATAAAGAGGAAAACAAGCATGGAGAGAACACTCTGATCTGGTCTGTGTAACTGTGTCACTCTACACCGTATGCCACCTGACTGGTGCCACTGATTTACGGCACAGAACAGGAAAGAGTGCGCAGGAAAAGAGACAGAAAACCCAATACGCATCATCACTTAAATACACTAAAAACACCTATCACACCTTCAAACAAACGCTCAAGTCCCAGTTTTTGGACGATCAGACGTGAACATTTCCAACTCAACACAGTAGTTCACCCTAACGCTGCAATTGTTATTTCTGGTTTACATGCTGCTAACTTGCTTTATGTCCAGCTCTGCATGTGTATGTATGAAATATCTATTCTACTAACAGCATAGCTAAGTTTCTGTGGCATGGCTTGTGTGTTAATGCATTTGACCATACATAATGACTATTGTGTTTCTATCTCTGCATGTCTGACTGTAATACTAATCTGTGTGTTGGTGCTTCATGTCTGTTTGTGCTCACATGCTGTTTGTGGTTGTTGCGTTATTGTACTGAGACTCTGCTGTTGCTTGTTGCTTTGCATGGCTTCTGTTTTATCTTGAGAATTCTGTTTGCTGTAGTTAATGCTGTCCTTATGCTGTCTTTGTCCTGTGACTTTGTTCTGTGAATTTTTTGGGGGGGTTTCAAACATCTTCCTAAAGGACTGCAGTTGAAAAAAATAATCCTAAATCTAAATCTAAATTATAACTGAAGAGGGCTGTTTACTCATGAAACATGTAAAGTGAGAACCAATGTGAAATACAGATGTGCTTCAGTTTTTTTTTTTTAAACAAGAACAAACAATTGATCAATTTTTATTGATAATTCAGTAAGATGCACAAAGCATCAACAAACAAATAAACAAAAAAACATACAACCCACCCACCAACCCAGAAACAGAGAAAGCCAGACCAGCAAAAGAAAATAAATGACAAAAAAATGATAAATAAATGAAAAATAATTCTAAAAAGAAATATACATAAATATAAAAAAGAAAGAAAAAGAATGTTAAAAAATAAATGAATAAAATAATTTCAAAAAATAAATAACTAATTAATCAAAAAAACAAAATAGATTAATAAAAATAAAAATATAAATATATATAAATATATGTTAAAAAATAAAATAATTTCAAATAATAAAAAATAAGACTGAATTTTTTTTTTTTTTTTTTAAAAAGGACGAAAATTAATTGTGTGACATATGTAGAGGAGTATTAATGTTCCATTACAGTTTTTCAGCTTCTATATCAGATGTGTTTCAATTTTGGGAGTCAAGTTATGGAACTGACTCGGTGCTGATTTGAAACTGTGTAGCTCTCTGTTGTTGTTTTTTTTTTGTTTGTTTGTTTTGGGTTTTTTTTTTTTAAAAAAAAAAAGCCTTCAAATGCAAAATGATTATGGATTATAATATAAAATTATCAAAATGTGAACGAGGCGAGGATTATAATATAGAGTATAATGTGTTTAATTAATATTTTATTTAATTCCTGTCTTTGGTGGAGTTGATATTCTGGGTTATCCTTTGATTAATATTCGGTTACCGACTGTGAGAATAAGTGAAATAATCTTTGTTTTTTCCAGATGATAAAAATAAAAATGATTCATTAAAATAAATAAAAATGAAATAAAATAATAAAATTAAAAATAAAAATTAAAAATTAAATGAAAATGTATTCATTCATTCATATTCATACATTCAGCAGCCTATTAAAATCAGGATTATCAGTGTGTCTTTTAACCAATAATGACCCAAAATTTATTCCAATAATAAAGACAGACAACTCTACAGGCACTCTGAGACAAACACACACATGTTGTAATAAAGTGTGTGGCCAGGCTGTGGCTCCCTTTCTTCGCCAACCCGGGAGAAGCTCGGTGTGCTCGCTGACAGCCAGTTGTGTTATGTTGGAGTAAACACAAACTCCTCCTTCCCGGTGACAGGCGGCAACACTGAAGCATCGCCTCGCCTTTTCCCAGCACAATCTGCGCTCAGGACTAAACGCCGGTGCCATCAGAGGTGAGTGATAAGATTACTCCATGTCATGACGTCTTTTGCATTTAGTTTGGCGCGCGGAACACGTCAAATAATCAGTCATTTTCCTTTTTTTTCCTGTCACACGAAACGCCGTGTTACCTGGCCGTTACGCACAGCAGCAGCGCGCGGCTGATTTTTCGTCCATTTCAGGTGCGTGTGCGGCTCAAACGTGCCACTGAACATATCTCTTATTAAACCGGTGACGTTTGTCGCTTAAAATCATCTGTGTGCTTTCAGTTTGACAACCTGCAGCCACTTGAGCCAACCCGGTGTGTCAATGTGGGTTAATGGAACAAGCGTTTGGAGTTTCTGTTCTCCCCTCGTGGTTTGTATTTTTCCTCGTTTGCATATTCAGTTTGTCCATTGCATTCATCCCAGTGAAGATTATCAGTCTTTCCTTCGCGTTCGGTGGCTGGATGTTTGTGTATGTGGGCTGCAGTTGAGCCAGTTTCAACATGTCGGTGAGCAGAGGCTGTATTGGTACTTCACATATCATGGATGGATCTGCTAAGACATGTTACTGATGGGGGACTCCTCAAGGTTTCTCAGATATGCTCTGAGATTATGACTCTTGAATGTAGTGTTGTCTGTGCGGATTTAAATTTTGAGTAGTTTGTAATATAAACATCATTGGACGTGATTAAACTCCACAGGGAAGGTCTCTCCCAGGGGAGGTCAGGGGTCAGGGTCAGCAACTCATCATCCTTGGAGCAGATTGTCTCCAACAGGGTGCTGGGAGATGAACTGAGTCTGACGTTTGTCTAATCAGACCATGGAAATGAAAAGTTAAATGAACCAAGACTCCATCAAGATTGTGCTCCACTCACCATTAACAAGAGAACAGACTTTGACAGCCTATATTGCTGAAAAGACTTTAATTTAGACGCCATTATGATACAGAGAACTCATCCACAGGCTTATAGTGAAACTAATTCTCCATGCTTTTAACGTCTTCCTGTTTTTAGTGTTCGGACGGACCGATTCTGATGGTTAAACGCTGTGTGTTTGCTGTATTTCTGGCCGCAACATAGCAAGATGTTAGACAATACACTGAGTTCATCAATGTCAGAGATCCTGCTTAATTACTTTGGATAAATCTTGTTGTCTGTTTGACGGGGGCAGGTGCTGCAGACTGAGCACGGCTGTCTCTAGGAGCAACAGATGAGGAAAAAGAACGCAGGTTTGAATGTGGAAAGTGTAATTTCTGTCCTGAAAACAAGACAAATTCCAACAAGCAGCAAACAGGACTGAGAGGTCAGCCCCTCACTGTCCATATGGTACAATGATCATTGATATGCTTAACAGGTTGCTGTGACTTCCAGTTTTTGCTAAACAGTGATCCATTCTGCTCCTTTACATTAAAAAGGTAACATTCTCAGAGACACCTGACTTCTCTTCAGGTCAGCTCTAAAACTCTAAGCCAAGTGAGCAGAGGCCAACCTGTTAAAGGAAAACTTCAGTATTTTTCAACTTGGACCCCATTTTCTGATTTTTTTGTGTCTAAAGCCCCATTTCCACCAAACACTTTCAGTATGGTACCTTTGGAACCAACAGTAACCTTCAGACATGGTACCTAGACCCTAGTGTTTCCACTGCAAACAGTGCTCTTAAATGTGGGCGGGGTTGTTGTCACTCACTGCTCCGTCCAGCACTCACTGTATTTCCTCATTACCGGTGACACAGATGGAAGTCTGCACCTCGTTTATCGTCCACAGAACGAGGCTGCACGCCGACATTTTCAGAACAAAATAAAACAGGCTGCAGTGAGAGTCTCTCTCCGTGGGATATTTAAAAGTAGTGGGTTTGTGCATTTAGTCCTTCTCAGGCAAGCTCAGGGGTTTAGTGTTACTGGAGCCCACAGGAACTACGCTCTGCGACACTTTTTTTTTTTTTTTTCTCTGAGTGAGGATTAGAATATATGCAGTTCACATAACCAGGTCCAAATTAATATAAACACTTAAAGATCCACTCATTATTAAAAGCATATGTCATATAAAAACTAAAGTGATGGTCGAAGTTGCACTGAGTAACATTACAAGTTAACGTTCCACCTTAAAAGTCACTGGCAGTCGGCCCAGTGAATTATTTTCTCCAACTCCAGCTGCTGTGAGAGGCAGCAAAACATCCTTTCATTTTATAGTTACAGTTTACTAATAAAACTCTCCACAGTATGAACAGTGGTTACATGAGCCTCAAAACCAGCCACAACTCAGCCCTGAGCAGAGTGACCGTCCTCTACTGACCAATCAACAGACTGCAGTGTTCACAGCTCCACCTTTTAGTACCAGATCTGTGTGCTAGGTACCCCAACAGAGGGGGGACCAAAAATGGGCACGGTACAGAACGGTTCCATTGGTACCATCCACAACTTTTCACAATGGAAACGGGAAAAAAGCGTATCAAACTGAACCGAAACGGAAACAGGGCTTAATGACCAAGGGGGACCACAATTTTCAAAGCGATGCAGTACTGGGAAAGACAGCTGCAGCAGTTATTATTCAGTTAATTTTATTGTTTTTTTAGAACAACCTAGAAACATGACGCATATACACTCTGAGTGCACAGCATCCATCCTAAAGATGACGATATGCATGGATGTTTTCACTTTGCCTCGATTACTGGATCATTGATCATAGTTACACTCCTATTTGTTACTAACGTACTTTAGCGTCACATGACACCACTAGCATGCCACATATACCAGCACTACGTTATATCACATGGGAAAGGAACAACAGGTTCCCCGGTGAAAGTCTGGCATTTGTTTAATGGTGCACAATATCCTGAAGGGATTACTTTGCAGCCTGTTGGTCTCTCTCAATACTGTATCAATTTCAAAAAGTATTTTCTTTGTTAGTCACTTTGACAGAAAACGTAGGAAGAACCATTCCAAGTTCAAAAACTACAAAAGTTTCCCTTTAAATCACAGCTTTTATTCTATGATATGAGATACCATAATTTAGCCGTCAATCAATGATATGTTACACATTTTAAAAAGCAGTGAATAAAACCCTTAATCATAACACACCTGTCGGCACTGAACTGGTCTTGTAGTTTTATATTCATGTAGCAGCCACCTGATGTATCCTCCTTCATCTTGACTTCACTGTCTGTACTCTTTTGTCTCGTACGTAAACAGTCTGTGATATTTCAGTGTGAATTCCATTTCAATTATACGGCATAGATCTTGGGAAGAATGGCAATTACTGTGGCAGAAGCTGATGAGGACGCATTGAAACAAACAAATAGTGCTCACCAAGACAAATGAGACTGTGTAAGGACGCAGGAAGAAATAACATTTAACTGCTGAGTGCTGTCTGCAGATTGATTCGGCTTTCATCTTGTTAGAGTTCATATCTGACTTAAATTTTATTCTCTTTGTGAGGCCTCAGGAGAGACAGAGAGAATATCAACTGTGTATCATGTGCCAGGATGTATTTCACCAGGTGAAGGTAGGCTGTGTAGTGCTGAAGTCTCTAAATAAAGTGGTGCAAAAACTCAACAGGTTTATAATTGCTGGAGCTATTTTCAACCTGCATTTAATTGGTGTTTAACACCCCGCCAAGATGTTCTTTTCTAGTGTTTTTTCCCCGACTATAGTTAGAACTGTATAAAAGGCATATTGGAATGCTTGTAAGGTGCCTGTTATTTGAGCGTGGGTGTGCTGTGCGCGGCGAACAGATGTGGTGATTAATGAAAGCCACAGCGAGGTAGAGAAGGACTGAGTTGTGCATACCTGGAGTTTCTAACAGCTTGCTGGGTATAAACCTCAAATTGTCAGCCCTGGAGTAAATCCCCGCAGCTCGCCCACCCTCTATCTATCCACCACCTCGCTCTGAGTCTTGGAAACGCTCAGATTCTAACTTTGAGCTGAGAGACTGCACACTGTGCTGCGCGCTCTCTGAGGCTGTAACCACATTAACTACGCTCTGCTTGAAGGTACACTTTTTTTTCTCCTTTCTCTCAAACAGGCGGAGAAGGGACTAATTGGTGTAAAGTCACGACAATTAAGGACGAGCCTGGTCTGACCCAGAACTTGTCAGATATTTGCCGGCAGAAATGTTTTTAGCCAGCCTCGAAGGGGAGCTCCTGAATTAGGCATGTGAATGTCATAGTAATAAGTTCCTTTTGATACAAACAACATTTGTATCCAACCTGTTATTTTTCGGCTCGCCTCAGTGGAAGCTTGTTAAAGCACATTAAGCTGCAGTATGTTGCAACTGTAGGCTTGTTTGTGCTTGCGGCTAGTGCTACAGAATGCACAGCCTGCAGTCATCCTTTGGATTTTGGCATCGCATGTAAATGATTTAGTAATGATAAAACATATTGTAATTCACAGTGAGGAGAAATTTAACCCTCACTTAACCAGGCAGTTGGATTAAAACAAAGCAATGGATGATGGGAGGGGTTGTATTAGATGTGGAATTGTAGTAAAACACTATGAACTGTGATTGGAAACCAGAGTATCAACAGTGAGAGCAAAACCAGGGAAAGCAGAAACGGAGCATGTGAGAGGTGTATTGCTTCCTGTTTGGAGGATAGAGTCCGGAAAGCCCCACGGCCTCACAGAGAGGTGGGACCTCAGTGACGCAGAGAAGGTGTGTCTCCATCAGAGGAGGCCCAATTAAACACTTGCCTGCCACAAGGACAGTGCGCGGCTGTGCAAGTGGCTACCTGCAGCCCTCCCCCCTTCCACTCACTATCTGATCTGTGTCACACCCAGGGCCAGCACTGCTGCTGTGGCTGCTGCTGTGGAAGGCTAGTGAGAAACTGCTGTGGCTGGTGACTGATATTATGTACAAACTCAAGCTGTGCAGATTTGTGTTTGTTGACTATCAGCGGTGTTTAAAACTCAGCTGAGCCACTGCAGCACGGAAACAGCTGGACAGAGATCAAGGTTTCTCCCTTTTCAGATGCGTCAGAACTCACCCACCATCTGCTCAAAGGAGGCATTGTAAGTTGCTCCTCTGAGATAACAGTAGGGCAGAGCACGAGACACAAAAGAGAATCTAGCGAGGAGAAGTTAAAGCAAACTGTTCTGTTGTTCCAAAATAGTGCTGCAACCCCTGCAAAATCTTTCTGTCTGACCGAGGAGTCAAATAGAGTTGCAACATTAGTTGATTAATTGATTAGTTAATGGAACAAAACAGTAATCAGAAATTGATTTAAGTCATTTTTCAAGCTTAAAGTCCAAACATTTGATGACTCCAGGTCAAATGTGTCAAGTTTGAACTGCTCGGACAAAATGAGACATTTGACACAATATTGGAATTGGAGTTTTTACTGTACATTTAAGTTGGGTTCCATCCTGATGTATAGGTTAAATTTTAACAAAGTTGACTGAAAATAGGCAAAAGAAAATGTTAATTTATATGCTTTAATATCTACTGTTGTTTTGCGAATATTAGGAGTTAGTTCATTGAGATAAGCGGTCAGAGCACACTGGATGGTGGAAATACAGAGTTTTAAAAAATAATATTGCAGTGATATGCTTTGTTTGGAAGAGTTCTGGTAACAGCCATGTTTGCTTTTTAATGTGTTAAAAGCCTTCCAGAGACGATGAAGAGCGCTTTCAGTGACTCATGCAATGATGGTACGTCATTTAGGGCTGGGCGATATAACGACTTTGTTCGTTATATCGATATATTTTCAAGCAAGATATAAATTTAGACAACACCATTTATATCGATAGGGTCAGGTTGCGTTACATGACGCATACCAGTGTGCATCTCTCCTCTCTGACACTCTCTGCACAGCTCCACCCCACTCACTCACAAGTTCTCCAGCAACACTGTAGCCGCAGACCTACTGTCTGTTTCTGTAAGCTGAAACCATTTCCCTCAGTGGAAACAAAGCTTTTATTTACTTTAATTTCACAGATAAGAAACAATAAATTGTTAAGACAATAAAGCCTCCACAAAAATAGTATTTTAAGTCTTGTGTATGATTTATCCTGGCTTCATATGAGTAGAGGAAAAGTCCGCTAGCCACTAGGCTAATTTATACAATGGAAAATGCCATAGGCTTGTGCTAATAACGTTAGCATGTTGTATTTGTTTGGAAAACGTGTTTAGTATAAGACAGTTGTTTTGTCAGTGAACCTTGTGAGTTGTAATGGAGCTGAATTTTGTAACGTTACCTTTGTTAAATGTTGCTGTTGTCCCTGGCTTCATATGAGTAGAGAAGATGTTTGCTAGCTGCTAGGCTAATTTATACAATGTAAAATGCCATAGGCTGGCGATAATAACATTAGCATGTTATATTTGTTTGGAAAACGTGTTTAGTATAAGACAGTTGTTTTGTCAGTGAACCTTGTGAGTTGTAATGGAGCCGAATTTTGTAACGTTACCTTTGTTAAATGTTGCTGTTGTCCCTGGCTTCATATGAGTAGAGGAGACATTTGTTAGCTGCTAGGCTAACTTATACAATGTAAAATGCCATAGGCTTGTGCTAATAACGTTAGCATGTTGTATTTGTGGGGAAAATGTGTCCAGATAAAGACAAGTGTTTGTCTGTGAATGCTGCGAGTTATAGTGAAGCTGATTTGTGTACTTGTGTTTGACATTGTCTCTATTAAGCCATGTTTAATGTGTGTGTAATGTGTGTTTTGAATTAACTAAACTTTACAACACTCTACAGCACGTATTGGAATTGTGACTGTTGTGCAGCTGCATATTTTCTAGAGGAAAACAAAATCCCTGTCTTTGCATTTTATTTTGATCACAATTTGTTTTTATAAAAGTGCTTGTGACGTCTCAAATGTGGATTTGACTTGCAACTGAAAACTTGTAGCCCATTTCGCAGAAAATACAGAGATGTACATCATGTGTCTCTAGTCAGCCTGTAAATACTGAGATTGTAAGTAGTGGCATTTGCCTTTTTTTTTTTTTTTTTTTTTTTTATCGATACACCAGACTTTTCCTCCTCCCCCAAGTGTAAAAACCTTTTGTGATATTTCAGGATTTTTTTTTTTCAAATTTTCAGCATTTCCAGTGAAAGTTTATTAATGCGCAAAACTGAAAAATGCACAGGAAACGCTTGTGACCAGGTTATGACCTTAGTATGACCCTGGATTATGAGCAGTTCGACCAGATTTCTATTCCACCTGTTTCACATGAGGCTCGAAAAGGAGAATGTGTCCTGCGTTTTACAAGACAGATGCAGAACCAGGGCAATTAAAACTAATTTAATGCAACAGAGTTATGTCTCTGTCCCTGTAATCACCTCGTGACCCCTCAGGTTTACCTTGGAAGCCCCTGGGGAATCCCAAACCCAAGGCTGGGAACCACTACTTTAAGCCCTTCTGGTTTTAATAAGAGAGCCCAGGGAAGTAGTGCATGATGTAACTCCACAACAGCTGCCCAGTGGTAATATGGGTGTATTCTCCCCTCCAGGCAACACATAGTTTCTCTATTGTATTTCTGTCAGTCGCTACATGAGCGCATTACAAAGTACACCACAGAGCTCTTAAAAGACACGTTTCGGGAGATTGAGCTGGTGACCTTGCAGTTGTTTTATGAGTCTACAAAGGGGGAGAAATACATTGTTGAAAACCTTAAAGAACTGTATGTCTTTGTCTGTTTTTTTGGCTTGTAGAAACAGAAAAAAAGGACAGCAGACGGACAGAAGTTGTTTGTCATAATCACACAGTCTCATGCTTAACGTCAGCTGCTGGTGGGGGCAGCATGTTGACAGATGTGATTTTAACATAACTTGTAGTCAGTTGAGCTCTCCTTTTTTTTTGGGCTGAAATATGGCAACCTAATTTGGTGACCTGCTCAGGGAAGGCAGGGTGGAGCAGCCCAGAAGAGATTAACTCCCAGCGCTACGTGGCCTGATTTAACTGAAAGCAAACATCTCCAGCTCTGGCTTAAAACATGTTTCAGTCCACTTTATTTTATCTGAATGAATGACTAGGAAAAACAAATATTAGGCCTTCTGTGGAAAACAAAGGGGAACCCACGGGCTGAGGACATGCTTAATATCGCTTTGACAGCCAGGAAGAAAGATATTGAGCTATTGTGGATTTTTCTCCCTTGAAAGCTGTTTGTTTGATCTCAAATCTGAGATGCAGTCATCTTATATGCACATAAGAAGTCACACCCACACATTTTCTAGATAGCCTGATGTTTATGATAATGTCTCTGGGGTTAAAAGATGACGCAAATAGTGTGAAACTGAGGCTTACTATTACTAGTATATGTGTTCATACATGGAATCACTGTTGTTTCTCAAAAGGCAGTTCACCCTCAAATCCAAATTACTTATATTTCCTCTTACCTGTAATGCTGTTTGTCAGTCTAGACAGTTTCCGTGATTATGTACAGCATACCATACCATGACTTAGACATACCAAAAATGAGAAAAAACAAACAAACATTTGGCCACAGGGGGAGCCACAGCGATCAGTCGCACTTTAGCCATTTTTAAGCATTTTTCTGTTGTTATAGCGCCACCCAGTTGCCAATTAGAGTTAAATTTATTAGGCGTCCTGTTCTACATATCTACCAAGTTTAGTAAAAATCAATATGGCGGTTAGGGCTAGATAAGAAATTAGCTCTCTAGCGCCCCCATTTTGTTTGATGGGGTCAATAACAGAGGGGTCCCCTCAGATTATGTGTGGTCATATGCCTACAAAGTTGCGTGGTGATGGGTGAAACCCTTGAGATGTTATACACCTTTATGTGATGAGCTACGC
Organism: Epinephelus fuscoguttatus; assembly: GCF_011397635.1. Classification (NCBI taxonomy): domain Eukaryota; kingdom Metazoa; phylum Chordata; class Actinopteri; order Perciformes; family Serranidae; genus Epinephelus; species Epinephelus fuscoguttatus. Next base: position 26,520,627 of record NC_064771.1, read on the forward strand.
CCTCTGCAATATTCATTGCCTTATAGAAGCTCAGTTTGAGTAAGTTTTCCAACTTTTGCCAAGAGGGAACTTTAGATATTGGTCCCTAGATTATGTTCACCCAGTTTCATGCAGATCGGTCAAACTTCCTAGGAAGAGATCGATTTTAAGTGTTTTTCAAAAAATTCAAAATGGTGGAAAATCTGTATAACCTGAAGTTATGGGTTTTTGAGGCAAATGTGTTCCTCATGAGGAGAGGCATCTCTGTGCAAAGTTTCATGTCTCTATGACATACGGGGCATGAGATATGCCCATTCAAAGTTTGCAATTTCAGTCGGTTGCTATAGCGCCCCCCTTTGGCCAATTGATGTAATATTGCTTCATTCGCATCCTCCCATGACCCTCTACCACTGTGCCAAATTTCACATGGATTGGCCAAGTCAGTGAGGAGAAAAACGTGGAACAGACATACAGACAGAGTTTTCGTCATTACAGTAAAACACAAATTAAATACTTGTTCATTAGGGATGCCCGGTAACATCAGCATGTCATCATTATCAGCCAATATCGTCTTTAACATGAACTATCAGGATCGGCTAACATGCTTTTCTTATTTTGCACAATAAATGAATATTACATACATTTAAAAGTATTGTAATTCATGTCTCCCTCTGCATAATATAATGTTAATTCCACTACAGAAGAGACTTGATGATCACTAAAATTAGGTAGGGAAAAAAGTGTATATTTCAATACTGGTATTGGGTATCGGTCAAATGAGTTTGTACATAACAGCATATCGGCAAATCCAATATCGTTCATCATCCCTATTGTTCATTGTTAAATGGAGAACACAGAAGGCAGCGTTTTTTCGTTGCATCTGTTTGCTATGATACAGAATATCTGCAGAAGTAAAAATGTTGGTGTAAGGTAGAGTACTTGCTCTGATTGAAGAGAAAGCTGAAGCACCTGGCGGTCTGTGAGGCTAATTGCTCCTCTATTGCCATTGTTCAGCAATGTTTGTCTTTGTGGTCTTTGTCCCAACCTTCCTCTACTGTGATTTGGCAGCTGGGTAAAAACTGACAGTGACGAACAGCTGTAGCGTTTTACCCAAAGTTGAATATTTTCCAGCTCTCGGCTTTCAGAAATGAATGGCAAACATGCAGTGCTCAGCGCCTCATCACACTGCTGTCATTTGTAGCTGAGCGTAAGTATATGGTGCTCCCATGAAAAAAGAAATCACATGAACATGTGCTTGGCTTGTCAGTTGCGCGGTAGTGGAGTATTGCTGTTATCAACAGCCCTGCCAACTATATTATTCCACAGAAGGAAACGCTACTGATGGGAGAGAGGTTAGTGCTTGTGACAGTGCGAGATGTAAATGTGAATGGTGCTTGTGAATGGAGCTGTAAAGTTAGCTAGCTCAGAGCTGCTAGGTGAGCTAGCAGTAGATGCACACTTCCTTCTGTGCAGTGATATGGTTGGCGGGTGTGGTTCAATAGAGAGAAAGTAGTTCCTGTATGAAACTGCTTACAACAAGGACTGTGGAGTATCTTGAGTTAACGGGTCACAATCTCTGGAAAGAGACATTGCTGTTTAGTTTTTTCAAATGTTCGGCACTTTGAATTTTCCACCTTACACCATATTGAACTTCATTGTTCTTGTGTGGACACAAACATGTAAAGTGGCTTTTTTAACTGATTCAAAAAGCAGCAGGCTGTGTCTCACGTGACGACGGTGCATATATCCCCCCTCATTTCTGCAGCACCATAAAACCTGGCTGGAGAAGCATCAAGGTCCCACCCAGTCTTGTGACTCATGTTATCAGTCTCTGCGTGTAATGTCAGACAGTTTTTTGCAATACATCAGCACATGCAATGATTTTTTTCTTCTTGATCCTCCATAAAATGCGACAATGACCAGCTGCAGCCCCCGTCTTTGCCGAAATGTCGTATCATGTTCTTTTAACAGTCTGACATCAAACATAGTTGGATTATAAAGTGTTTTGTTGGATGTTTTAGAGTTTACAGTCTCCTGAGAAACTGGCAACCGATCATACATGAGACGAAAGTTGGGTGAGACTGGATGAGACAGAAAGAGAGTGAAAGAGGAAATAATGGTTTGGCTGTGTCACTACAGAGGTTGTTGACATGGAGGAGTACAGTGCTTAATGAATAATGGATGCTTACTAAAGCAGCCCATTTCCTATTCATTCTTTCAAGGCTGCAACACAGGGAGTTGTGTGTGATCATCATGTCAGCCCTTCAATATTTTCATTGTGCTTCAGTAACATGATGCATTTTGAGGGCTCTGGAGTAACTCCAATAAACATTTTCACACAAGTACAGTTCAGAGGAACTGCTTGTTTTGTTTGATCCTCGTGTCACATAGAAAAAATTCAAACACACCGCATAGAGTCGTCGGTTCTAATCCTATTTTATTTATTCAAAGTCTTATCTTCTCCAAGGTTCTTTTTTAACATCAGTATTCCTGAGGCTTGTAGTACTTAAAAGTGCGTTGATCACATCACAAAGGCCTGTAGTGACAGCGACAAGCATTAATTCAATGTTTGCGTTGTCACTTTTTGTGTTGAGCTGAAAAGAATGTGACGTGGCGAGCCATTTCAGATCTATTTCATCAAAAGCACCTTTTAACTCAGGACTCTTTGGGAAGCTTTGCAGTGTTGAGGCCTTTTTCTTTTTTCGACTGTGATGAATGTGTCTAAATGAGCGCAGTTAGATGCGGCAGTGAGCCCACAGTCAGGGGTTAGCTGACATGCCCTGCATGCTGATAGGCATGTAAGGCTCAGGCGAGCGCCAGAAAGCGCTAATGTATGGGATGATAATCAGAGCTGTCCTGGATGATATAAATGACCAAGGTTAAAGGCAGCCCTGATCATGCAGTATGTTTGAAATAAAATGAGGGGATGGACCTTGAACATGCTTCATCGTATTGAATTCCTGTCTGTGTATAATGATGTATTTTCAGCTGCTGTTATGTGATGGTGAGGCACAAAAAAAGAGCGGATAGGTTGTAGATAAAAAGCAAACACCTAGAGATGGAAGGACAAGCACAGAAAACAGGTTTATGACTGCTCCCCCACAGTGATGCAAGCCTTTTACATATAGTATCTGGCTTTCTCAGATGTCTGACAGGCTGCTAATTGGGAAGAACTGATAGTGATGAAGCCCAGCAGAAAATAAAAAGATTAAGTCGAGCCCAGCAGGTCTGAGGAGAGTTTTAAGGCTTGAGACTGGTATTGATATTTGAGAGGAATATCTGACAATTATAATTTAGCCCCAATATTCAACCGAATCACCAGAATAAAGTTGGTGTTGTACGTTTCTGCAAGCCATGGTTACAACATTTGTATCTTGTTAAAAAATAACTGCTTTTCAAGCACTTTTCTGGCTTAAAACAGCAGTGTTTTGGTAGAAGACAACGCTTTTTGTGGCGCTATCATGGCTAGAAATGCAGCAATATTAAGGCAAAAAAACATTGTTCATGGCACTTTCCCAGTAGGAAACACAGTGACGTCTTGGTGAAAAATAGCTACTTTGCATGACACTACCCTGGCTTGAAACTCAGCAGTGTTTTGGTAAAAGAACACTTTTTTGTGGCACTACCTGGCTAGAAACGCAGTAATTTCTTAGTGAAAGACAACTGATTTTTGTTACGCTGTCCCTGGTCACGGGTCACTAAAAAACAACGACATTGTGGCACTCTCCCAGCTCAAAACGCAGCAGTGTCAAGGTGATATACAACTGCTTTTCGTGACACTATTGTAGCTGAAAACATGATGAGGTCTTGTTAAAAAATAACCACTTTTTAAGCACCATCCTGGCTTAAAACTAGGGATAGACCGATATGGATTTTTTAGGGCCGATGCCGATACCGATTTTTTTCCATCACACTTAGCCGATGACCAATTATGGACTGCCGATTTTCTTGAGCTGATATTTGGGGCTGATACTGCTTTTGCTCCCTCAGTTTACATCAAAAAAATGACACAATGATAACAAATATTACAGGTCTCAAGGTCTTAAAATAAGAAACATTTATTGAACAGTGAAAAAATACTAAAAAAAGATGGAAAGTTGAGGTAGAACAGGTAGAATATTATTATTATTGTTATTATTATTATTATTATTATTATTATTATACATTCAAATAAAAAAAGAGTTCAGTGCTCTTAAATCTTTCAGTAATGTCTTTATAAAATAAACAAATATTTAAGCTGAAGCATAAATAAAACAACAACTACTGTACATAGTAGGATTCAACAGCTTTGTTCAACTTAATCACATACTTTCAAATGAAAAAAAGTGCCAGGGAAAAATAAATCCACGAACCCACGCGCGTATCGGCCGATGCCGATACAAGTAAACTCAAATATCGGCCCGATATATCAGCCGGCAGCTGTATCGGTCTATCCTTACTTAAAACACAGCAATGTTTTGGTAAAAGACAACGCTTTTTATGGCACTATCTTCGCTGGAAGTTCAGCAATGTCTCATTGCACTCTCCCTGGTGTAATGGGTCGTTAAAAAACAACCTCTTTTCGTGGCATTATCCCCAGTGGGAAGACAACAACAGGTCACTAAAAAAAACACACGTGGTTTCTAAAAGGTCGCCCACAATGCAACCATGACTCAAAATACAAGCCGTTTTGTTTTGTGTTGGTCTCAAATGGTGGTCTGCAGCTTGGCGGGTATCTCGCCTAGATGTCACGCTATCGATCATCCCCTCCACCTCCTGATTACAATGTCAAGAAACAAGAAATATACTATACATATACTATGTTACTTTAAAAAGTTGATATATGTATGAAATGTTATGGATGCAACATGTCTGTGGTTTTCAGAAACCTACAATGCCAATATTTTCTTGTGGCAACTGGGCTGCAGTATTAATTTCTTTTGGCCACACTAGCTCGAGAGATGTTGGTCTGTGGGTCAGTCACTCAGCTTTAACTCTGATGTGTACTCTGAATACCCAAATGTCACATCTTAACTTAATTGAGATTTGTCTGTAATTGGCTGCTATTTATCCATTCATTTTGGTAGAGGGCAGATTTTTGTGGCTGCTGTCATGACACTTGTTTGATTAATAGGCCGCCACATTTTATATTACTCATCAAAGATGTTGCTCCAGATGTCAACCCTCTAATAAAATCCTCGTATTTCATAAATGGCATTTGGTTAACGTTATTATGCTCTACAAACAAGTTAGATGGCTGCCTCTGCCCTGTTTATAGTGTCATCACGTAAGATCAGAAAACAGTCATCAGTTATAATTTGGAGAAGATAATATAATAAGCCTGGTCCTCTTGGGGAGATTGGATTGATTCATCCACGTAAGAAAGAAGAAAACACACGCCACACCATGACTTTGTCACACTGACCTTCAGCTCTGGAAATGTAATCCATAAGTGCTGTGAAACATTTTCACTGTGCAGCGGGGTGTTACACATGAAAAACACAGGTCAACACTCCACATACATGCTTTCTTTTTTATTTCTATGGTTTTCATGCCAACAAATAAAACCAAGCGATGCTGTATGTTGCTAATCATTGCAGCATTTGGTCATACAATATGTTTTCCCACTGGGAAAGCACACTGTTGACAATCACACTCTTCTCAAACACTGCCAGAGCCTTTTTTGTGCTCAGCAGAGACAATGCCAGATCCACACCATTCACTTACAACGATGGGATATTTGTTTATCATAATTAGAGTCTGCCTTGATGCCAGCAGAGATTCAACCATGAAGAGCCATTTGGTGTTTCACAGAAGTGAGAGCTAGTAATTAGACTACAACGCCATATTCTGTATGTGGGGCTCATTTTCAGCTTTTATTTTCCCCCAAAAAGGTGTTAATTGAGTGTTGGTAAAAATATGCAAAAAACAAAAAAAAGTGAAATTGCTGTGTAGTTTTAGCATTCAGGTGTTTCTTAGAGAGTGCTTAATCAGCTTATTTGCATTTTCCTTCAATTTTACGCCTTATTTTCTTTTACTTGAAGGTTTTCATGCTGTAAATTATGGTGGTGAGCAAAAGAAAACAACTTCTGTCTGCGTGGGTGCATGAAGTTTGGGGGGGGGGACTGGTTTAAACTAGGGCTGCAACGATTTTTTTTTTTTTTTAGGGAAAAACTTCCTCTGAATGGATTAGTTGCTTTGCCTATAAAAAGTCAGAAATTAACTCAATTTGGCTGTCTTTTTTAAAAAAGTCAGTCAGTTTTTGGTCGAGGAAAAAATATCCCAAGATGCATTGCGCGCCGGTGACACACAGCTTTAACAATCTTAATTTAATAAGTTTACCAGAAAACGGTCCATCAGCCTGAAATGTATCAGACCGCGGTGTCTTTGGCGGTGAATCATCTCCTCAAGTATTAGATTAAAAAAAAATACATATATAATAACAATCTCTGGGTCCATGATTTAGGGCTAACTAACTTACTAGCTTACGCCTCCTTTTGTCAAGCGCAGCTGGTTGCTAGGTTACAGGAACACCAATGGGTTGGGGTGAGAATAACTGGTGATGCAACCAGGAAATCCTCCACAGACCAGACCGTCCTATTTTGGAGACCCTTCGGTTTGGCTGATGCAGTCTTCAAAGGACGTGGCTGACGTTGACCGTGAAGGCCGCGTCCTTTAAAGGCTGCAGCCCCTGAATTGAGACACAGCTATTGTCTATGGAGCACCTCCTTCTCCAAGTTTGAGACTTACTTCTCTGGTTTCTGGCTTTGAGTAGCTCATGATAACAAATTGACTGATCTTTGGTAGGCCATGGAAATAACATTTGAATCCCACTCAAATGAGCATCACATCATTAGTAACGCATTGCCAGTTCCAAATTCATAAACTTCAATATAGAGCAAGTGGTTATGATTTACTTTGGAGCTTTTAGCTCTTTCATTATTGCACCACAAGTCTTGGAGATGTAGTGCTGCTACCTACACATGGTGATGATAATTGAGCAACATGTGCTAAAAGCCCAGTTCCTCCTATATCCGCCCACACATCCTCTGGGCCTCCCCCTCTCATGGCGCTTCTCAGTAAGACAGTTGTGCGCTGGATAAGACGGAGCAGAGATCACAGGCAGCCATCGACAAACCCTGAGTGTTTTCACTGCTGCTCATAGAGAAGACATGGAGGCAAATGAGGTTAGAGATCACGGTAATCATAATAATGATGTGTCCCAGGGCTGAATATCACACAGTGTTTCTCTTTGTAGGCCCAGCCTCATCCGTGGGTGGCTGTCCACACAAACGTCTATTTTACTGCTAGTGAACTAGGAATTGTTCGAACCCTCTCTCTCCCTGCTTTCGCTCTCTTACTGCATCTGGAGCCTAAGCAGAAGACAAATATACATTATGGGATATATTTTTAAAACGGGGAGTCTGTGTCCCCCGTGGGCTTCCTCCATGTGCTGTGTCTTTGCACAAAGACTAATTTGTTATCCTGCAAGAAAATACACGGCCACTTTAGAAAACAACCACACTGGATGCCCTCATTTGTGTATCGGTGTTATTTGTTGTTATAAATCACACCACTTCCTGCTCTGCTGTCTTTGTGGTTTAAAGATCATATTCCAAATGCGTTTATTGTAATTCATTCACCATTGCCTACTTTACTACCAGGGTTGGGCCGGTGGAAACATTTTCAAACTGGTTTGATATTGGACCAAACACCGGACTGGACTAACATACCGAATTTTACTACAGGTATCACACTTGACTTAGCAGCTGTTCCTGAGTGGAACATAGTGACACCATGTCCTAACAGGAAACAAACATCCTACTATGTTGTTGCACCATGCAATAACAGAGCACTCAGTCCAGAATGAATCCATTGAATGGTAGCTATGAGCTGTGTGCTCAACATCAGACTGGCAGCATAACCACTTAAAAGATAGGTGCATCTTTGTTATCTTCCCAAGTTTGTAGCGTTACTTTTTAAACATGTTTTTTATTGTGATATTTACTGGAAATAACATACAAAATAGCCAACAGCAAGTAGCCTAATGATGGCTTGTTATTAGTAACGGTAATATACTCTTACCAAAGACGTTAAGCTCCCAAGCAATCTCTCTTCAGCCAGCTGCCACCTTACTTAGGTTTCTGGAAATAAGATGGTTCTATAGAAATAATTCCTCATCTTCATGATTCAGTCGTTTCTCGTTCATTGGGGAGCTTTCAAAGCAAGTGACAAAAATAAATAGAGTCAGGGTATCCGACAGAAGTTCAGTTCCAAACGGCAGCGCTGTGCCACTTGTGGCCAGTTAGGACACCTCAAGCCGAACCACCTCAAACCGAACTCAGACCATCTCCCGAGGTGATCTGTGTACGGTTCACTTCAGAGAGATCTGAGTTCTCTTGGAGTGTTCACATATACGCAAAAAATGCTGAGTCATTGCTTTGAGTCCGATAAGAGTGCTGAAAAGGTCCAATTTAGTTTTCTTTGAGACTAACTCTGCCATGTCTCATCTAGTCACTCCAAAAAACACATGAACTTTCTAGTAAACAAACATAACATGCGTTGCTCTCCCACCTCTACTGAAATTCGATCTCCATCACATTGCCTGTCAGACACTAGTGGCTCCGTTATTCCATTAATAAACAAACATAATCTTATGTTTTCATGTTGTCATATTGCTTCTTAGTGATGCAATACAAGTTCGATTCAGCGCTGTGATGCCGTCAGCACAGGTTGCCGGTGCAGTCTACTTTTTAATTTGCCAGAACGTGTCATAATGACGAGTACAGTTCAGCTGGTTTGGATAAAATCAAACCAGTTTGAGCTTGTACACTAGACAGTACCAGCCAAACCAGAAATCGACCCATCTCTGTGTCCCACCATTGCCTGATTTGCTGCTGTATTAGTCGACTGGCATTGCTGCACACAGTGAGGTTTCCTGAAATGTGTGTTGGGGATTGTACATATGGAATTTGTCTGTAATTAGTTCCACATTTCTTTGTTTACCTTTCACGAGTACAATCTTTCTGGGCTGTACATATTTAGGCCTTTTATCAGAACTTGTGGGCAGCGGAGTGTGACATATGAGAGACCCTCTGTTTGCAGCGGAGAGGGGCTCAACGAGGAGACAGGAAAGGATTTGATCATCAGATCTGTCCTCCCCAGAGAGGGAAAACGCCTTGCTCTCTTGAAGGCACTCCCTCATTTGCAGTCTTTTATGACTGCCTGGGATGAGCTGCTGTAAGATGTGGATGCAGGCGGTACTGCCGGCTTTATTAGAAGCACTGCATGCTGGGATTGTGTCTCCAAACAGGGACTTGTTTTGTATTACAGTGTTTGTTTCTTGTTTTGTTTTTGATTTGAGACAAATGTTGAGTCTGTTGCATCCTAGGCAGCATTTTAAACCAGATCTGACACGTGGACACAGCTCTGAGCCATCATAGTCTGACTTGGCTGGACTACAACAGGAAATAAGTAAACGGCTCTGCTATTAATTCATGACTTTACTGTCACATCCAGCAGCTGCGCCCCAGCAGGGGACTAGTTAGCCGCTTAGTTACCCAGAAAGATGCCTTCAGTCTTGTGGTAAAAACTCATTAGTGCAGACTAGTTTGAGTCCAGTTTTATTATGTTCATCTTGAGCTGCATGCTGCTTCTCCTGTGTGCCTGCATCAGTGAGCAGTTGGTCCTTCAGCGCTGTGCACTTTTGTCCTGAAAACAGCCCGAACTCCTGCGGCTCTGCGTGATTGTTTTCATTAGTCTGCCGGCGGTAGCTTGGTACTACCAGCCGCCACTGTGCCTGTCATTTTCCAAGAGCTCCAAAAATATGTGGAGGTGAGGAAGAGGGTTGTTTTTATAGCTTCCCCACCCATGCTGTTACTATCATATCAGTGTGGTGTCTGATATAAAACCTACATGCTCCAGGCCACACATTTCCCCTGCATTCCTGCGCCTGTAATTGGTTATTGTCGAAATACGTAAGGGGGGTTGGGTGTAAGCTGTGGAGGGGAAATGAAGAGAAAGCGGGAGAGAAAATGGGGGGTGGGTCTCACTTCATACGACAACCACAAGCCCAACTGGGAAAGATGAAACACAGGAAGCTATGGTTGCTGGTGCCAAAATACATCCCCCCATGATGAAGAGGAATTTCTAACACATCTTTCATTTGCATGTGTTCAATTAGGTTTCCTTCAGATCCTGCTGGGGCGGTGGTGGCACAGGCTGCTTCTGGGATCTCCTGTCTTAAAGCGCGGTGGTTGCCAGATATGATTGGGTGTGCCAGAATTTGGGCTCTGAGCTCATTTGTTTGGGTTTTATTTTCTGGGGAGTGATGTAGAGGAGGGGCAAACCTACATACGCTGTGTACCTTTTATCCTGGAGCTGATAAATCATAGCGTAAATTATAATACTGCTGAAATATTACCTCCGCCAAGGAGGTTATGTTTTCGCCGCCGTTGTTGTGTTTGTCTGTTTGATTGTCTGCAAAATAACTCAAAAAGTTCTGATCGGATTTTGATGACATTTTCAGGAAAGGTTGATAATGGGACAAGAAATAGATGATAACATTTTGAAGCGAAGTGGATAAAATAATAAAATGGTGGGAAATCCGAACTGCTTGGCAGAGGTCTGCGCTCTCCAAGTGCTTTTCTAGTTAGTTGATAAGTTGATTTAAAGAAGTTTAATTGACAACAATTCAAAAATCAACCTCATAAATCATTTATTGAGTAAGAAAATGGCTCTGGGACATTTTCTGGTGTTTTTAGGGATGCGTTGATTGTAAAATTGTGGGCCGATACCGATGTTTAAAATAACAGTTTAGCCAATAGCCAATACAGCTGTTTATTTACGTTTCCACCTCTTCAAGAAGATCTCAGTCCGGTTGTTTTGGTGCGTACCAGAATGCGATTGACCTATGGCTAAGCCACGCCCCCCTCCACTCACTCGGACAAAATATCAACATTCAGTGACTGGCGCTATGGCACGTTTCACAGCACACGGCATTTCGCAGGAGGCAACTGATGATTTTTGAGACATAACAATCAGATGTCATTGAGACGTAACCAAAAGGGCCTAAACTACGCATTGGAGGGATATATTCATCATTTTATTGTTGAGAAGGTCGATGAAAAGCTTAAATTACAAGCCAAAACTTACAGGTCACAGTGTAAACCTGATAAACCGCATCTCGTTGCCGTCGCCATCAAAAACAACAAGTTAAAGTGCCACTGAAGTTAAGGTTTTTGGCTCAGAATTCGAGAAAAGGATAACAGCCTTTTTACCATCTTTACCAAGAGTGTCTTTCCGTTAGTTTGGTGCTACAGTATTTCAGGGCTGCCAAGTTTCAGAAAATGACAAGAGTGAGACTTTAGTGTCATGATGCGTTCGGAAAAAATTCGGCCTTTTTTAACATCGATTTGGCCTGTTTTAACGTCGATTTATACCTTAAGACTGATGTCCTCACCTCCATGCCAGCAGCTCTCCCTGTACTGTGGCCTCCTAATGCTAGTTTTACAGTGGTTCTCAAAGTGGATTCCAGGGACTCTGTGGGTTCCTTTAGGGGGGTCTAAATTGACCCTTACAAGGTCTGTAACTCTGACAGTGTACAAATGGAACCAAATGGACCCCATTTGGTTCCATTTGTACACTGTCAGAGTTAAGGATAGCCCTTGAAATTTAGAATTTTGAGAAACACTGCTTTAGGGGGGTCTAAATTGATATTTACAAGTCTGTAACTCTGACACACACACACATTGAGACTAACGTTAGAGTCTCTTTTTCAAGTGTGAACTGGCCAAGAGAAGAGGCAAATAAATGTTACAAAGCTCTGCAACAAATACAGGACAATGATAGACTTATAGCAGCCTTAAAACAGTACATATTAACTAGGAAACTCAAGGAGAAACAGCGAATCAACAGTGAACAAAATTGGGTAGTTACCTACCGTCCGTCTTCTAGCAAGCAGGAGAACGTCGAGTGGGTTTTAAATGTCGGCGCTGTTGTGTGTGAAAGAAAGTTAGAGACGCCAAGACCCGCCTTACGTTGCTTCTGATTGGTTTATATTGCGTGGTGCCTTCTGAGGTTGGTTAGATTTAGGCACAGAGGACTGATGGATTGGTCTGGGATTGGTTATCTCGGTCAGTCAATCAGAGTTACTCGAACTACGGCAAGCCGCGAGGACCAAAGTTTATTATCATAAAAAAATAAATATAGAGTATTGAACGGGGAAATATAAGCGTGAGAAATGTCAAGTGTGGCGTGTGGTGTGAGAATGGGTCAAATTGCGTGACTGTCACACTCAAAGCGTGACGCTTGGCAGCTCTGGTATTTACACTGAATCATTCAGCATAACGTTTGCCAGCCTTTGTCATCTCTGCTACTACAGATAAGTTAATGAAGCTAAGCTCCAGAAGTTAACGTTAGCTTAACTAGAGCCCTTTGGACAACAGCTAACAATGATGTACGATCACCAAAGTACAAAACTAGAACAAAATAGGCTAATGAACTCCCAGCAAACAAGCTGACATGATGAACAACGCAGTTAGGAGCTAACGTTCGGCTAACTTTAGCTGGAGATGTTAAAGATAACTTTATATTTCTTTGCCGCAAAGTCACAATATGTTGCTTCAAACACAATGTTGACTTATCTTAGAACAGATGTAGACATCATTGTTAATCTTATTCAAGTTGAGTTGATGTTGTGGTCTGACGTTACCGCACAACTTTATCCAAAATAACACTTCTCTTGGTTGAGATGTGGTTTAAAGGGTAAAAAATACACCCCGTCGCCCAGCCTCTCAGGATACCTTGTGTCGGAGTTGCATGTACCCCATGCACACCGTTTGACCATTTTTAAACTTCAAACCTCAGATAAAGCTCATAAAACCGAACAAAATTGACTTTCTGTAATGCATTTCAATGGACATCCAGGCAGAGAATGTCCGAGTGGATGGGAATGGCTAGACGCACTGTGACTGGCTCATTGCGTTTGAGGGCGGGGCTTAGCCATAGGTCAATTGCTGTGTTTACACTTGCCCAAACTGGCTCTTGACACTTGATTATAGTAATACCTTCAGAAGAACATACTGTGTAAAAATCTTTTTATTTTGCTTTATTATGTCGCATGTTTGTGTGCATGTGTGTGTTCCTGGTTAATTTGTGGCTCAGCATTTCATTGTGCAGGACCTCATCATAAAACTTTGTTCAAAGTATTTTGTCTGGCACAGATCTCTACAGCTGGTAATCTAATAACAACCTTATCTGTCTCAAACAGACTGGCCATCATTAGAGAACGCTGCTCGCTCACCGTCCAGATCTGTCCTGAAACCTGCTGATTTTAGTGTTTTCTGTCAGAAATCAGAAAAAAAGATGTGCTTTGCATTGAAGCTGTCTTGTTTCAGACTGAGTTCAGAAGTCAGAGAATTTATTCTTTTATACTTTATTTCTACTGCAGAGAAATCAGAGAAAAGCACAACCTATTTCAGTGCCTTCAGATTGGCAGAGTATCTCTGAAGGTCCTTGTCTATATTTTATAATAAAAATCAATATCTGTCTGTTTTGTGTCATAGAAATAGATAATTAAATAAGGAGTTCAAACCGTTGTTCTGGAACAGTAGGTGGGTTGATTAATGGAGGAGCACACTCTACTTTTGACCTTTGGATGCTCACCAGATTTGAAATGATTTTCTGTCAACACTCGTCAGTGTATGATGCCCTGAGAAGAAGTGCTTCTGCTGTTTGCAAAAAAAGAAAACAATGCACTCATTTCTAGTCTGCACCCGTCGACCTCCCTGCTTACTGTGGCTGTATAGCTAATCACGCTAACGTTAGCTTTGCTTGAGTGTAAATTGCAACAGCTTAATTTAGTGACAACCAATATAAATAACCTGTAAGTTGTAACTGTTTGAATTGTACTATTAATGGTGTCAGTTTAAGCCATAATTTTGCAAGTCAACAGAGTCCCAGTTTGTTGAAGGTAAGTCGTGGTGCCAACAGACCCTTTTACTGTTAGTAAACAGTATGACATTTTTTGGTGGACGGGGCTTAGCCGGAGGCAAAACAGTTCTCCACAGACATTAGCTAGCACTAGCTAGGAAGTTCTTTTGGCTTGTTTTCAACAATGGAGGAAGATGATACGAGTGGTGCATTCAGAAATACTCATTCCAAGTGCCGGAGAGCGCACTGTGGCACAAACTTGACTGTTTGTAAATTTGTAATGTTGTCTGAATGTATCGTTCGGTTATCCAGAGCACCGTGCTCTTGTTGCAGCAGAGCTCCGAGCAGAGTGAATGTGTGATTAACTTAACTGCCTTTAATTCATATAGAAATATAACGCTCCGTTTCTTCTACTAACAGGGCTCTCATTTTAGTGGAAAGCGTCAGACTGAATTTATGAACGTGCCATGTCAGGTCACTCACTCTCCGGGACCTCAAGTGTTACTTGAATAAGTAAACACTGACCAATGGGACCAGACTGGCCGACCTGTATGCTCTCACTCAGTGGATGGATGATGTCACAGGAAGTTTTATGGTTGATTACTATGCTAGTCTTACAAAGGAGACGACAATTGAACGGTTTCCTCCTGTTCAAAGCTAACGTTAGCTAATGTGCTAAAAAGTTAGCGTTACAGAGAATTCCAATACTCTTCTTAATACCTCCCTGATGAGGTGGACATGATAACCCTTAATACACATGACGTTTTTCATCCCTACAACAGGAAATACTTTTTCCCTAACCTGATATGAAGTGTGTGCTGCACATGCGAGCATTTTTGATGATCGCCTCCGTCCAGTCCTTTGGTCACATTTAACCATAGTTGTCTTTGTTTTTGTTGACAGGCAGTGGCGGCTGGTATCTGATTAAAATGTAGCCTAAGTTTTGAGCCGTGACTCCTTCTTTTCTGGCTCCCAATAACACAAGCAGATATTTGATGTAGCCTAGAGCCCTGTGGTGGCAAGTTGTGTCTTGCCTCCAGCTAACAAACTGATGTCATTGTGACGTCGGCCCTAAAGGGTCTATTTGTTTTGTGTGAATCCAGCTGTGAACTAAATCTCTCCTCTGGCACACCATAAGTCACTAACAACAGCTAGCTGGCTAGTTAGGTAACTTAGCTCCACACACAATATTTGTTTTATGTCTCTTTAAAAGTCAGTCGGTGTCTTTTTGAAGCTGGGTCTTTTGTGGTTATTTTGTGTCTCTTTGTAGTCCTTTTGCGTCTTTTAGTGGTCATTGTGAGTCTCTTCCTGGTTGCCTCTTTGTAGTCCTTTTGCATCTCTTTGTGGTCATTTTGAGTCAGGTGATGGTCAAGGCAAGGAGGCCCCTGACACTTTGGCCCCTGGGCCTCTGCCAGTAAGGCCTGTTCAGTAATCCATTCTTGTGTGAGGTCATTTCAGTATGAAAAACACAGGCATTGTAGCTTCAGTGAGAGAGAAAGTTGTGACGTCACCTACGCGACTTGCAGTTTTTCTGATTACGTTTTTTCCCAGTCTTCTACTTAAACAGTTTTACAACAAACAGATGTTTTGACTAGTAAACTTATATTTTAACTTTACAAACATCACGTGTAATACGTGGCACAATTCAAATGGAATCAAAACATTATTTGTTTCTCACTTCGACTACTGCACATATTTTTTATGAAGGTCCCATGGTGGTTGACCAGAAGGGGAGGCACCTCACCTCTGTTTTGAAATCTTGTTTGATTCCTCATATTGTATTCACACTAGTGCAGGTCATGGATTCATAATGTTGTTTGTTCTAATGACGAGCAGTGATTCCACTCAATAAGGGAGTGATGAGATCGCAGTGCCTGCAGCTCTGCCATTTGTAATGGTTTATACCTCGTCACCAAAGATGCGTCTAATTAAGTTCATTAAAGCCAGCCGTATCAACCACTGTAATTGCTTTTAAATTTTTCCCTCCAAATTGATTCCCTTTAATATGTCTGGGATTAAATTAGACTCAGGTGTCTCGTAGAATCACTTTAACGAAGGGAGACTTTACATGAAGAATAATCGGCTGTGCTTGTTTTATTTGCTCAAACCAGCTGCGTCAGTCATCACTGTAGGCTACAGTGAGGAGTGTGTTCCGTATTAAAACATGATGAGAGGTTTCACTAATCTGTGGTGCCACATCAGTGAGGAGTTTCTCTTCTTTTTGATTGGGTTATGGCAGAGTATCAGAAAAAAGCGCTGGAGTGAATTCTAACAGCTTCTCTCCGAGCCACGTCAGCTGATTGGCAGCTACTCTGATGTCATTTGTTTTCGTGGGGCAAGGACAGGTCACGCTGGCTGATCTGAATTCCCTCTCTCTCGAGTCTCCCTCTCCTCCGCCCCCTCACTCTTCAGATTTTCCTGTCTTCACTTCTTGTTTACGGTGATCCACTGATCCTCTCTCTCTGCTTTGTGTCTTTCTTTTTAACGTTCCTTCCTTTGAAATAACAATAACACATTTTATTGTGATGAAGGAATGCTTAGGAAACCCAAGTCATTACAATATCTGTTTCTTGAATCTCATCAGATGAATGTTAATGCCTGAAATAATATTATTTCCTGCCGCTCAGATTTCTGTTTAATGCCATAACAAAACAACATTAGGTACTGTTTGTGTCAGAATAACCTAATACAAACATAAACCAGTTTAAAAAAAGGCATAAAGAGATGATTTTAACAAGGTACAAGAATGAAGAAGGTGTTTACTCTTTATTTATTCATTCATTTATTACCATCAGTTTTGTGTATGTATGTGCATGTTTAAGTATGTATATACACAGTTTGTGTGTTAGTTTGTGTATATGTGCATGTATTTACATTGTTTGCGTGCATATACATAGTTTGAGCAAAACACATCTGTCATGATTGGATAAGGATATAAAGATGAGATTATTATTTTTTGAATAAGATGTGTATATATATATATACCTAAGAATTTTTATGTTATATGTATTTTTGTAATTCTTTATATCTTGTAAGACAAATATTAGAATAGGTCTAGGAAAATTAATTATTGTACAGCTTTACACTAATGGGGTGCCACATAATTGACTATTATTGAATTATGGAGAAGGGGTGGGAATGAATAAGATCGTACCCTCCTCCCACTGCAATAGTCAAAACCAATAGTCGTCATCCCTACAACTTTTTTTTCCATCAGAGAAGGTAATTGGTCAGAAAAATTGTTATGTTGAATTTAGGGCTGCAGCTATTATATTATTCTACCGATTATTATTGTTATTATTCAGCCTTTATAAAGCCATGATATGCGTACGTTCTTTACATGCGATATGAATCTCAGCTAGCGATCACTAATTAAGGTTAAATGCAATTAAAGGTGATGTTGATGTATCTTGTTGTGTCGGGTACGCTCGGTGAACTTGATGCATACGCTGGATGTTTTCTACTTAGATGCTGTAGCATTGTGGCTAACTCCGTTTTGCAGTACACACCGAACTGTTTTCGTTTTAACTTGTAATAATCCCACACTCTGTCGTTTTCTTTGGCGTGTCTCCTCTTTTGTCCCTCGCTCTTTTCTTGTCGCTCTTCCTCCGTCGTTTTGCAAACCGCGCTACATCCACATCACAGCCGTGTAGGCTATCAACAGCGAAAGTAACATAAGCGCTTGTGCAACAGAAACAGCCATCCATGCATAGTTGTACTGGATTGATTTAATTTTAGTGATCGAATTATTCAAGTTACTCGAGGAATCATTTCAGCTCTAGTTGGATTTGTCTCCCTGTTCTAACATTAATGAACTGCTTTTGGGAAGATTTAAAAATATCAAGATATATATCATGTATCGAGATAAAGCTGGAAAAAATCACGATATAATTTTCAGGACATATCACCCAGCCCTATATCGGATGACTTTATTTAGCATGAACCATGTAAAAGTTTAAGTTAGAATCTCTAATCAGAAAGACTTCAGTCAAACTGAAGACATATTGTTCATGAAACTGCAGCAACTGATACAAATACACCACAGTCCTTCTTTATATGGTGCATTTCCAGAAGTCTATAAGGTCTACGACTCAGTGTAAGATCTTTGACTTGTTGGGGGCTAATAAATTATACATCAAAAGCACAACGGCGCTCACAACAGCCATTATGGATAGGCTGCCATCACAAGATATGTTAAGATGTCTAGACAGTTGGGTGCCATTTGTTTATCACGGTAAAGTGCTCCTTGTAACTCTGAGGTAGCTGCAAAGATATTCTGTTAAAAATGAGCCTGCTTTTCTGCAGGGCCACGTTAGAATGATGTATCTTGTCGTAAGTTGCAGCTTAGAGACTATATTGCCATTTTAACCCCTTTTTATAACATCCAACTAAACTAATAGGCTAATTGGAGTTGCTGTTGGAGTCGTAATCTGACAAATCCAGTCTGATTCTGGGGGATTCTGGGGGATCTTGGGCCTCTCTATGCACTGCCAGGCCTGCCGCTTGTCTAATCACTCCTGACCCTATTAGAAATGAGTCCTCCTTTGTTACTGTGCGGTACTGTCAGTTCTAGGGGAACAAAAAGTGCCATTGTCTTTCAATGCTGCGGCTGGGATAGAAGTAATCTGTGGCTATAGAGCTGCCTCAGGATTGCTATAATCCAGATTCAGTATTAATGACAGTCTAATCCGCACATTTTTGACCCTCTGGAGAGGCTGACATGGCATCTCTGTTGTTTGTTGCTTGTGTAATGTCACTGATTCTAAAAATGACGGGGGCTGCTCACGGCTTATGTCATGAGGGATGCAATATCCTGTTCAGATTTTGTCTGCCGTGTATGCCAAGATGCTGCACTTGTCTGATACCAGCACAGACAATGCAGAGCTGTCACGTTGCTGGATTTGTCAGATGTATCCACGGATTCACTTTGAATTCTGCCAGCTTTCCTGACGGCAAATTGTTTTTTTGTATATTTGTTTTCCTGGAAATATTCATGCCTGGGACCAGTGTCGCTGACAAACACAATAATTGCATGCCTGTGTTGAGCGCGCCAAAGGACCATGGGGGTGTGTTTGCCTGTCCATGCACGACATGCAGCGAGGGCAAATGACATGAATGGCAAAAATGGTGTGATCCTCCACCGCGTGCACTCAGAAGGGACTCTTTTGCTCTTTGTTTGACACAAAGGGATGCAGATGTAGACGAGTAGATGTGTGTGAAATCCATCACACAGCTGCTAGCTTGGCACAATGATCAGTGACACCCCCCCCCCCCCCCCCCCTCGCTTCACCAGAACCCCCTTCACCTCCTTATCTCCTCTCCTCAGAGCTGTGCACGTGGGGCTTTTGTTTACAGCTCTTTCCGATGATCCACACCAGTAATCCCCGTGACAGGTAGCACGACTCTCTGACGAGACTCCAACCTTTCATCCCTTTATTGATGGCCAGCACTGATACTAGCTGGACTAGAGCGTGCACTGAGACTGGCGACTGTGAGAACACTGTGTGTCCTCAGAGTCCTTTTCAAGCCAATTTCACCCAATCTTCTTTCACACTAAATGACGGGAGAATCTCTCCTTCCTTCTTCTCTTTTACTAGACAAACAGTTTGTCACAGCCAGCATCTGTTAAGGAGTGGAACAGACAGCCTGCTCTGCTGAGCCTCAGCTGATTGTCCCCTCCTGCTCTCTGTATAACTTAAACTGTGTGTGATGGTTTTGTTGTTCTCATTTACATGTTTTTGTTTCTGTTGTCAGTGAACTGAACAAACAGATTTCATTTTGGCTTATACAGTAAGTGTTTCCCCATTAGAATCTATGTGTAGCTGACGAAGGGTAGCTCATCATTCTGTGTCCCCTCTTTGAATTAGGACATTTTTGTGGGTCCATGAATGCAGCGCAAGCACAACTCTTAAAGGAAATGACCACTTTAGAATGAAAATACAGACAGTACTTACTGACCCTCATGCCGACAAGAAGTCCAGTGTAGTTTTTTAATCCACAAAACTCGTTCAGAGGTATGGTGGTGGTCAGTTAGCCTGCAACTTGCGAGACTTATTCTTGAGTCTCGCGCAAGTTGCCATGTAAACACAGCACACATGCAGGCTAACTGACCTCGGTGAGAAATTATGCTATAAAAGTGGGAGTAAATTACGTCTTTTCAAGTCAATTTTGCATGCTGCAGCTTCAGGGCACTTGGATTACAACGGACGAGCCGTTCTGACATTTTTGAAATGCATTAGCGGAGTTTTATTACATTTTCAAAATGATTTTGGACGTGGGTTCCATGCACTTCAAGTGTATGAAAAAATCTGGCTAGCTGTATCCTCTGATATCCCGAACAAGTTTTGTGGATTAAAAAAATTCACTGGACTTCTTGTCACCATGAGGGTCAGTAAGTACTGTCTGTATTTTCATTCTAAAGTGGCCATTTCCTTTAATGAGTTCTTGAGTTTGGGTCTCAAGGTGTAGAATTGTCCCTTTGCTAAGTCATGCCCCGGAAGTAGACTGGCCAATCATAACGTAGCATCGGGCCGGCTCAGACCAGGATCCGACAACAAGACAGCTGTGCTCCATTGACTCTAATGCAGTCGTTTCAGCTTTCCTTCATTTTCAGGCTGGTTTTGTGGATTGTTACCTGGAGAGGTTGGAAAAAGATATTCGTTTCTTCCCTGTTCCAAAACCAAAATCAAACCCTGAGAAGTGTAGGGCTAGCTAGCTAGCTACTGAAGATATAGCCTACTGAATGTGTGGTGCATCTTGCGGAATGAGTCTGTCACTGGATGTGCTCTTGTGTCTGCCCAGCACATTGAGTGTGGGTGGGAGACACTGTCCAAGATGATACTCATGTAAGACCCTATCCTCCTCTCTGACACTGCCACCAGAGAGTCCAGCTCCACCCCTACGACATTACTGGCCTTGCGACTCAGTTTGTTGGGTCTGTTGGCATCTGCTACCCTCAACCATTGGGATTGAAAATCTCTTTTACAAGAGAGACCTGGCCGAGGTAGCAGCCAATCAAAACACATCATAATATATTGACATTTAGAATGGGAATTGTCCGTCTAAAGGAATTAATATGCTTCAGACAAACAGTATCTGAACCCTGCTCTAACTGACACTGGCACTGGGAACTTTTTTTTGTAATGTTCCCAAACAGAAAATCCACCAAGCACGCCCACTTCATGTAGATTGTCCAGGTGTGTGTAGGTGACGGAGACTGCAATATTTCAATTTCTCTCTCAAGCTTTCTTTTGTCATTCCTCACACAACTGCCTCTCACTTTGTGTGTTCAAGTGTACTGCCACACAGCCCGCCTGATCATGTCTAAGCAGACATATGTCATCGTTTTCCCCATTTGCACTATAGCCTTAGGCTGGCGTTTTTAGATTTCTCCAGGCTTTCGGGAAAAAAAAAAAAAAAGTATTGTAAAAAGCTTGTGTTTGAGTGTGAAAAGCTGTGGCTCAGTGTGGCTTGAAGGCCAAGACAGAGAGAAAAAGATCCATGGCTGTCTTGATGTGAGCTTGGTTGACAGTAGTAAAAAGACAGAAGGTTAGAGAATATCACTTGAGCTGAGCGCAGACGGTGATATTTACTGTAGCGCTAGTCTGATTTACAGGCAAAGGTAAGAAGGGCAATGATGTTTCGGATCAATTGAAGCCAACAACAGAATCACAAGGGCCTCAGTTTATATCATCGTGATGAACTGTGATGCGGTAAATATTGGGAAATGTCATTAAATGACACTGTGGTTCACTGGATGTACAGTATTTGACAGTTCCGGATTTGTTTATGACAACAGAGGACAGCGTTAATTTCCCTAACAGAAAAACCAGCCTCGTGATGGTTGGAGATTTGCAGCCGTCTCAATAATCTATTTGTCTCTAAAAGCCTGATACTGCACCAGAAATGAAAGAACACATTTAACGATAAACTATAAATAATGTGCATCATCCAGACGTGTGAATCAATGCCCTGGAAATAAATCTCACCTGTCAATGTTTCCTGAACTCATTTATCAGTTTCATGGGCTGAATTTATCACCACAGTATCACAGCGAAGCCTTTTAAAAATGTAACATTATCTTGAATCAGCAGTCTTGGGTTGTATGCGAAGAAAATCAATGGTGTCGCAGCTCGAGTGTGACTAGCCATCCATCAGTCCGTTGGCTGACTGGAGCAGCTACTGTAGATGATGTGCTGAATGGCCAATTTCCTGTTACCTGTTAAAGATAGAGCACCACAGCAGGGCTTCACTAACAGCTCTCCGAATCATGATTTCCCTGTGGGTCGCCGAAACGGCTAGGAAATAGATTAAAGTAACACACTGGGGAATTTGCATCTGTAATTTTAACCCTTGGATAATTTGCAATCCAAGAAGAAATCCTGTATTTGATATTGTTTGAAGTGTGGCTCACAGTAACACTGCGCTCTGAAGAAGAGGACTCAAGTCTCTCGGGCCTGTTCTGGGAAATGCATAACATGTCTGCGGCAAAGAGATGTAATTTCATCATGACTTTCTTTTTTGAGGAATACCGAAATCAGTGCATCTGCCATCTTAGCTGCAAATCTGATCCTTTTGCCCTCCAAGCTGCAGCCAGTGGCCTCCAGCATGTTTCATGTTACATGTCAGCAGAGCATTTACGGAGTATTTACACGACTTCTTCCTGGAAGGAGGGTCGGGTGGGGGGCGCAAGTTTCCCTCTTGTCTGATGACTAGATTACAGTATTTACTCATGTGCGCAGCCCAGCCTGGAGATCAGCTGAAGTGATGCCTTTGAAGAGAACGATACAAAGAGGTTTGAGAACCTTACTTCAGGCATGTTTGGTTGCTGCCTCTGAGTGCAGTGGATGTTACCGTGTAAATCACCCGTATCCTGTTGATTTAAGTTTACAGGGCGTTCTTCCTATGAGCTCCTACTTCCTGTCCCAGGCAAACTTTCTTCAAGACAGTATGGAGGTGTCCAGCTAGTGAGATCACAGTTCACTGGACTTTTGTGATGTAATAACTTTAAGGTTAATTCAAATCATAACAGCTGTTTGAGTCCAGTAGTTCAAAATATATATAAAATGAATGTTAAAGCATCAATATTTTTATGTCAAAAATGAATCAACACAAAGTTTACAATCCGACTGTGCATCTCTTCTTGTCTGCTCCCGAACTACTGTTGTCATGGTTCACTCTCACCGCTCTCCAATAAACCCACTGTACACTACTTGCCCAGCATCAAAAGGCAGACAGACAAAGTCAGCAGCTAGTTGGCTGAGAGATTTCCCTCAGAGTTAATGGAGAGCAAAGCAGAGCCAGAGGGAGAGTAAATATTCAGCAGCACATTCATCAGGTGGACAGAAATAAGACTCCAAAAAAGAGCTGTTGTTGCTGTATCTGCTGGATGTGTAAATAGGGAAATGTTTACAAACAAGTTTGCTGTTGTAACTTAAAAGGTGATAATATGTCAGTGCTGTTTATGCAGCTTGTTTCCACTGCCCCCAAGTGGCAAAAATAATCTAGTAATAGAGGTTTGGACAAAAAATTTATTGGCTTTGAAGGGTGGCTTTTGATCAATGTCAAGCTGTCGGTGAACATCTGTCATTAATTGTAGCAGTGTGTCCTGCACCGTTGGCACTAGTTGGTCCTTGTTGCCTGTTTTTTGGCCAATTCAGCATATTGAATTGTTGTCAGTGAATGAAATCTCTCTGATTGGCAGTTCACCGTAGTGGACGAGAAGAGAAACGGATGTGAGGAAAGTAAACAAATGGATCAAGAGGATGTGAGATCAAAACAAACTTGTTATATTAGTTAAGATTATTTTTCTGGCCATTAAGCTCTTTAGCAGAAACCTTCTGTAACTGACCCTTCTCTAAGTCCTGCCCCCGGACGCAGTCTGGCCAATCATAACGTAGCATCGGGCCGGCCCAGACCAGGATTCAAGAACAACTTAGCTGTGCTCCATTGACTCTAATGCAGTCATTTCAGATTTCCTTCATTTTCAGGCTGGTTTTGTGGATTTGGAGCTAAATGTTGTGCCTGGGGCACGTTGTGTATTAATTATACTCGTTACCTGGAGAGGTTGGAAAAAGATATACGTTTCTTCCCTGTTCCAAAACCAAAATCAAACCCTGAAAAGTGTAGGGTTAGCTAGCTAGCTACTGAAGATATAGCCTACTGAATGTATACACATGCTGCTTTTGCTTTTTAATGATTATAACAGTGAAAAAAAAGAGCGACCCTGCTGTACAGGAACCATTTTAAACAAAATATGATCATATTTCATCGGGGAATGCAGTTAGTTACAGTGTGGGCTCCATGCTAACTCCGACAACTTTACAAACCATCGAAAAGTGGCAGGGCTTAGCCAAGGGTCAATTATTTGTGTCGCTGTTTGCTAGCACACAGTAAATATGATTTGTTCTTTCAAAATTGGGTTGTGTGCTAACTAGCGTGCTGACTCCTTCCTGTCACACTTCTGGTTTCCCTTGTAAAATGACGAATACAGACTACCACTGCCTGCTGGTATGGAGAGTTGTATCCTCTCACGCAAATACAGGACATACATGCTAGTTGGCCATTGGCTGGAGTCTTTGCAGTGTGTTTAATGTGTAAATTTTTGGCTGAGATGCAGGCAATGTGAGGCAACGCAACAGTTGGCCGTTGCCGCCACTAGTTCCTGGACGTCATTTTGGTGTGTCTGGGCCTTTGCTGATTAATAGCCTAATCAGCAGTCAGTTAAAAACATTAAAAAGATTGATAGTGATCAAAAGCAGGATAGCAGAGAGCAATGTGACATGACAGCAGAGAGCTTTCTCTTCTCTTTCCTTTTCCCCTCTCTGTCTACATTGGTTTGAGTAATTGATACAATTATTTGGTGAAGTTCTGGTAGCTTTCCTCCTTCACCTGAATGTATCTTGTATCCTGTAATCCTATAGATGGGTGGGCAGGAGGGTAGGGATGGGGAGGAGTGGATAAATTGATGACAAATATATATGTTTTGTATCCTTGTTGTGGGATTAAGACATTGAAAATCAATAAAACATATTTACAAAAGTAGGATAAAATCAGGATTTACAACCATAATGCAAAGATATGTCCTTATAATAGCTTCTGGGGTGTTGATTAAAACGTTGAGACATATATTTCTGTTTTGTTTTTAATAGGAAAGGGATATTTCGTGTTTAGAAGTTAAAAGGATGTGCTTTTTTTCAGAGCGCCTAACAGGTGCCTCCCACTGGCCAGCTAGACCAGACAAGTTTTCATCATTTGCCCCACTAAGCAACTATTAAAAGTTGTCTCCCCATGGTTTATCTCTCCACTAAGCCACTGGTGTAAGTCAGCTGTGGTCTGGTATTTTTCAACATTTATTACAGAATGAGTCATTTTAGCAAACTAATACTTGGCTTATGTGTGTGAGACACACCCACAATAAATGTTCTAGGTCATTGCTCACAAATATGCAGTTTTTCTGTGCCGTTTCCTTCTCTAATCTGGCTTAATATGCCACACAATTGAGCCAAGCTATGACATCTGTGTTAGTGTAGCCACTGTTGTCGCATTTGACAGGAAGACGGCGCTTGCAGAGCTGTTCCAAGTAAGGCTCCAACTCTTTCCCTCTCCTTGGGCTATAGTCTTTCCTTTCTATGTGAGTAAGGGGGGGTTGAGTTGAGTCTGTTCCTTCGCTCTCTCTCTTTATAGTTCTCACAGTCCGGCTAATTTTATACCCCCCGTGTTTGGCTGTAAACCACAGTTCATACACAGGATATGATCTAAACTGTCTCTCTTCCTGCTTGTGGACAGCGAGTCTTCTGAGTCAGCTTCATACAATCACAAAGACGTGAAGCGGGGAGAAAGAGTTCCCCTGACCAGTAAGCCAAAGGACAGTTATGTTAGTATTCAGCCTACAGTAAGAGTTTTCTCCTTAATAGCCAAGCTTAACACAATTCTCACCCGTGTCTTTTTGTTGATGTAAGTGTTAATCATCCAGTAGACAGTCTGACCTTTCTTTCACAATGATCTCAATTGGATAAATAAACCAATTCCTGAAAGAGAGCACCACTTTATATGACTTCACAGCTAGATTTGTGTTTTGATTTCTCGTTCCGGTTCCCACTTTTGGCAGTTCTCTGTGAAAAAAGTGGAGGCGTTCATGGCTCTCTCACCAACGTGCGAAACATCTCCGTTCCCAGACAAGGTTGTGCAGACAGACAAGACGTGTAGCCTTGGGCTGTAGCCAGATATACACACAGAAAGCTTGAGAAATCCACAGGGCATTTTTTCCCCTTTGTGTGGGTGTGCATGTTTCTTACTTGCCCATTAATGTCACTCTATATGTGTCTTTGTGTGTGTATTAGAGAATGGTTTGTAGCTGTCTCTGTGTGGAGATGTGTTCGCTTCTACCCCCTTGTCCTGGAATACCACTATTTCTCTGTCATGAATATTTACCAAGGCGGGTTCATGGAGTTTAAGTGTTGCAGGGAATCTTCGGCTGGGGACTCGTTTAATCCCAACCCCGTTCTGTCTGAGCTGCTCCCAGGTGCCCCGGAGAATGAGCTTTGGGAGGGGATGTGAGATGAGGAAGGGAAGAGAGACGCCACCACTGAGGGGATGCGTATCGGATTGTGTGATGGAAGGCTGAATAATTTCTGTTTTTACATGCACTTATAATGAAGTGAGGATTTTTTAAGGCCTCTGGCCAGCTGTAAGTCAGGTCTAGGGCTTTCAGCTGAAAACTGGATTGACAGGCTGTCCAGACAGGTCCTCTCTTTTTTTAATTTATTTATTTTTATTGCTGTTAAACCAAAGTTGTGTATAACCTAATGCAAACCCATAAGGCAGGTGCGTAGGAGGATGGAATATAATGAAAAAGTGGTGGGCTCCCACACACTGTCAGCACATGGTTTGATTAAAGAACATTTCACAGGCCTTCACTGGAAATTAAACAAACAGACTGCAACACTTAAGGGGTAAAATCATAACAGCACCTGAGACAATTGGATATTTGTAATCACTCAAATACATATGTAAGTTAATGTACATCAAAATCAGAATTAGCTTTATTGGCTGAGTAAATACTATAGATTGTATTGACTTTTTTTAAGACACGTAAAAGGCTTCAAAATTAACAGCTGGCATATTTGCTGGTGTATTTTATGTCGTAGAACAAAACATGAAGTTCTTGTACATAACAACCTTATTTCAGGCATCTTTTTAAAAACTCATTTCAAAAACCCAGTGACTTCAAGACTAGGAATCCGGAAGTGCTACAATGCCAACTCATTTCCGGGTTTGTGAACTCATTCCTGGACAAGAGGTTGGCGCTAACCCTGACACTACCTGCTAGCTTGTAGGGATGGGCAACACAAGCAAAAACACTATTCAAAAATCGTGGCAAGTATGCGACAATTTTTCGAATAATAAATAATAAAAACAGGCTTCAAACAAAATATACTTACTGGAAAAACTGAGCATCCGACACAGAAAGTGTTTTAGCAGCTGGAGGTGTTTTTTTGTAGCTGTTTTAAATAAAAATGACGCTTTTTGCTGGCGTTTTTTGCATCGAGACTCGTCTTGCCTGGCGTTTTTGGCCGGAGCGCTCTAACTTCAACTCAGAGTGGAAAAGCACTCCACGTCATCTTTTTTCCCATTGTCCAATCAGATGATTTGAGGGGCGGGCCTTCTGTGTTGGTAACGACAACAAGTTTACAGTCGGTAAACAATGGAGGAAAAACTGGTGGTAGCCGTTGCTGGATACCCAGAGCTATACAGCCCGATGATAGACAGCAGGTTGTCAGACTGCCCATGAATCATCCTAAAATATGCCTGGAAAGGGCCATCATTGAGGTGAAGCTACGGCTGTGCCTATACTCTGTGAATCTGAGGTTATGCCTTGGTTAAGTTCCCTACATTGACGCTGTAGTAGCACCTTTTTAAGAGATGGCACTCACCTATCACTTAAAGCAGCCATACACTTAATTACACATAACTTTAAGCCTCAATGAAATTTAAACTGGTCAGTTTTATAAGAACTTATTTTCCATGCAGTTGTCTTGAATTAAGAAATTAGCTACAGAGACCAAAACTGTTTTTGTACCAGGCTGTAAATATGTTCATTTATGCTATAAAGTTGGACTTTTTAACATGGGTGTCTATGGGGATTGACTTGCTTTTGGAGCCACCCTCAAGTGGCCATTTGAGGAACTGCAGTTTTTTGGCTCTTGTGCATCTGCTTCCTTTTTTTTTTTGGTTAGCCCCTGAGGTTGCCACTTTGTTTACACATAGGGATTTGACTATTACTATCGATATACTTACTTATACTACAACAGCTAAAAATGTAAAAAGCTAAAGAAGGTAAACATAAACATTTGACTCATATAACTCATTTGACATTGAGCTAAATGCTAATTCCAGCATGCTAACATGCTGACAATAATAATGCTAGCATATTGATGTTCAGCAGGTATAATCTTCACCTTTATCACCTTAATTTAGCATGTTAGCATGCTAACAGTGGTAATTGGCACCAATTCCCCAGTGGGAATGTTATCAGTTATGCAGATGGTATTTATAACTGCCTGTGAGTCATTACTTTAGGCCTTTGTAGCAGTTTCTCACTTATACTGTTGATGGACTTTGGACATTTCCTGCATTTTTAGAGACTTAATCCATCACTCTAGTGGTAACTGATCTGAGAGAGCCACAGGTGAGTTATTAAACCAGGGTTCTAATTTAGTTACCCACTAAATAAATAACACTATTGATGTAGTCTGTCCCATACACAGTCTGTTGGTAAATGATCTAGTCCTGCCTGGGCCATTTAGGAAATTTCCAGATATTTGATTATAACTGCGATTGCCAAGTTTAGACGAGCCGCTATATGATATTATCACATTCACATCCTGCTTGCTTTGGCAAAGAGCCACTCAGCGGTGCTCAGCAAAACCTGGATGCCAAGATACACCAGCGTTGAGGCGGACAGGCGAGGGAGTCTCGGCTAACAAAATCACACTCCTAGCTGCTGTCTGTCGTCTCGCTCTGGAACATTAAGCTCACAATGTGTGTGGACTGGACAGCTCTTCGAGGACACGGCTCTATTCGCATCTGATCACAAAGGCATAAAGTCCACGCACATGCATTTCTCTCCTGCAGTGCCATTTATTATAATTTCCTGCTGCTGCAGTTTTCATCTTGGGGCTGATTTTGTCCCTTTCAGGTTTGCCTGTAAACACCATAAATCACAATGAGCCTTGCTGCTTCTCCCACTTTTACATCTCTGTAACACTGACTGTGTAAAGTCGGTGCTAGACTGCTGTTGCTGCTCTATTCTAATTAAAGCCTCATCATTAACACCACCTTATTACTGTATCGCTTATTATTTCCATTACGCAGCATTTAGAAAATACTCTTATATTTTATAAGAAGGAATCTCACTGTATTAGTGGTTCCTAATCTTTATTTTATCTTGTGACCAATTAAAGGTAGTATAGTAGCCCAGAACAGACAAACCAAACACTGGCTCTAAATAGGGCCGTTCATGGTTTCATGTTGCCCACTGAAGTTAGCAGCCCCTCCGTGACAAGCCAAACAGCGTCGGAAAAACACTGACTGTTAATGTGAAACTGTTTTATTCAGGGGCGGCAAGCTGGCGCAGTGGTTAGCGCCATCACCTCACAGCAAGCGGGTTTTGAAACCACACGTTCTCTCCGTGCCAGGGTGGGTTTTCTCTGGGTTCTCTGGCTTCCTCCCACAGTCCAAAGACATGCAGGTTAACTGGTGACTCCAAATTGCCCGTAGGTGTGAATGTGTGTGTGAACAATTTACTGTCTCTAAAAATCTGCCCTGCGGTAGTCTGGCGACATGTCCAGGGTGTACCCCGCCTCTTGTCCAATGACAGCTGGGATAGGCTCCAGCACACCCTGTACCAGAATAAGTTCCCGGTTAACACCTCCTGAACATCTGGATCCTAAGTTATCAGAGAAAAAGGTGAGCGCATATTAGCAAGTGCTTCTGCAATGAGCTGACACAACTGGTCTGAGGAGCAAAGGCTTTGCTTGGTCGGGCTCTGAGAAGTGTTGAATTTACAGCTCATAGCAACTTAACATGATACAGCTTCCGGCTGTTGCAGCGACGCAGACCTCCTGTCTGTTTTTGTGAAACCATTTCCCTCAGTGGAAACAAAGCTTTTATTTACTTTAATTTCACAGATAAGAAACAATAAATTGTGAAGACAATAAAGCCTCCACAAAAACAGCATTTTAAGTCTTGTGTGTGATTTATCCTGGCTTCATATGAGCAGAGGAAATCTCTGCTCGTCGCAAGGCTAATTTATACAATGTAAAATGCCATAGGCTTGTGCTAATAACGTTAGCATGTTATATTTGATTGGAAAACGTGTTTAGTATAAGACAGTTGTTTTGTCAGTGAACCTTGTGAGTTGTAATGGAGCCAAATTATGTACCGTTACCTTTGTTAAATGTTGCTGTTGTCCCTGGTTTTATATGAGAAGAGAAAAAGATCGCTAGCTGCTAGGCTAATTTATACAATGTAAAATGCCATAGGCTTGTGCTAATAAAGTTAGCATGTTGTATTTGTGGGAAATATGTGTTTGTCTGTGAATGCTGTGAGTTATAGTGAAGCTGATTTGTGTTTGTGTTTGAACTTTTCGTTATTAAGCCATGTTTAATGTGTGTTTAATGGGGGTTCTTGGGTATGTTTTGAATCAACTAAATTTCCCGCCTTATGATTTATTTATTCGTATAATTGATAGAGGCCTGAGGACGTAAAATTATCAAGTAAATCGTTCCAAAAAAAGCAACGATTGTGTTGGAGAAACATATTTTGCGTGCTTTCCTGTCCTGTTAATCATCTCATGACCTTTGAGATTTATCCTGAGATCCATTTTTGGAGATCTGAACTGTTTTTGGAGGTATTCTGATTTTGGAAGTGACACACAGCAGCAGGTCAGAGAGGACTTCTGTAAACACAGCGTTGTGCTGAACTGATTCAGGGGCCTGATAGCAACTGACATCTCTCTCTCTCTCTTTCTCCGGCTGTGTGTGTGTGTGTGTGTGTGTGTGTGTGTGTGTGCGTGTGCGTGTGGCAGCGGTTGCCCTCAAAGCTTATCTCTATAAATGGATTTGTGTTGGTGCACTCGGAGATCCCGGTGTGATGCTCTAATCTGATTGACCACAACCCCGGAGAGGTGGATGAGTCAAAGAGCCAAGTGTGTGTGTGTCTGTGTGTGTGTGTGTATGCATACAGATATGTGAGGTGTCCATCCGTCTTTGAGCTGGTATTTGTCACCTTGGTTCTGTGTGTATTCAGCTGAGCTTAGCGTCTTGTCGGGGGAAATAACAGCTGTATGAGAGTTTTGGTGAAACTGTGTTTTTGGGTCTAGAGCTGTAAATCTCACACATGCAGATGTCCACATGTCGGACAATCTATTACACCCTCAGATGAAGCACAGAGAGGTGATACACAGAAAATACAGTGCCTCTACACACACACACACACACACACACACACACACACACACACACACACACACAGACCTAGCATCTGGCCTGCCGGAGAGCTGATACAGTGCCAGAGATGATTTGTCATTTCTGTGTGCTGCCTGTGTGTGTGTTATGCTTCTGTGAAAACTCTTCAGGTTTGTTCTATTTGAATATGAAGCAAGTGTTCACCTCATGTTCTTAATGCTAATTTAAATGCACGAGCGTTCTTCATGTTTACCAGACACAAACGGCCAGTGCTCTGACTACAGATATTAGTAGCAGTTATGGACTTAATCTCAAATCTTAAGAAATACCAGGAACTCGCTCTATTTGTTCCTCTTGCAACTTTGAGATAAGCACAAATAAGTTCACCAGAAAAACCACAACACTTACGTGATTTCACCATCCATGTGGTATAAATCTTGTATGAATAATGCCCATATTTATGTAGTGTTAATCACATGCACTGTGGTAGTCGGTGTATGACTGTGAGGAAATGATACACTGATAGCTGTAGACAGTCACCGAGCGCTGCCGTGTACACCACATGCTGTCTGGGAGCTCCTGCTTCCCCTCACGTAAACTCTGTAATCAACACAGTGATGGTGATTGTGGAGTTGTAGCTTAGGAAAAAAATGAGGAAACTGGTTGTTTTTTATTAAAGATAAGAAAGTATGTGAGGAATGGCGTCGAGGTGGGCGTTGTTGTTTGAATCAGTCACTTCACCTTCAGGGCACCACCTGGGGAATCTCAGTTGGCCGGTAATAACCCAGTACATGTTTCTGACTCTTTGCTATCTTTTCTTACCTTTTTCAAGTCCAGTACCCACTGGCTGGGTGGGACTGTCGCTGCAGCAATGACCAGTCAATGCTGTGAGAGGGCACAGATCAACGGTGACCCTTCTTAGATGGACTACAGCTTGTTTCAGTCCACACTAGGGCTAAGAATATTCCTAGTTGACCAGTAGTCGTCATTTAGGGCCATCAGCCGACTAGTCGCCCACATATTTACAACATTAATTTAATTATTAAATGATATATTTTGTGCAGGGCAACACAATGGTTTGAGTTGAAAGTGTGAGAAAGAATAGTATCAGTAACATTGTTAACACTGTGCTACATTACAGAGAAATACAAAACCGTACTAATGAACCTTCATTAATATAGGCCTATATTTTATCTTCAAGTGCACATACACATGATGTACATATCATGATATACATATCACCTTGGATTCGTCCTTCACCTTCTCAAAATGATCCCACACTTTGGATTTCCTGCCCGACATGTTATTAACTAGCCTGTGGAATAACCACAGGTACCAGCCCTGGAAATTAACTCCTATCTGACTGCTGAGCGTGGCCGCTTCCTGTGTCTGTCCTTTCAAATTAAATTCCTATTAAGCCTTTCAGTACAGTAAAGTGAAGTTAGATAGTTGCCCCATAAGATAATCCTGCAAATAGCGGTCAATATCAAACTAAAATTACTTAAAGATACAATCTCGAGGATCTTTGATCTCTTATCCAGATATCTTGAAAAGTTAGTATCTGGATGAGGATGATCTCATCCAGTGTTGCTTTGAAAAGCTGGCACAAAAGTAGGAGACATAGGATTTCCAAATCTCAATCATTCGTATCCAAGTGACATGATTTGAACAACTGGGCCCTGGAGATGCAAATATTTCCTTTCACTCCTCATCGACAGCAAGGTTCAACCAGGCCTCGTGATCCTAAACCGTTGTTTCTTGTGGACTGTAAACTGCATGCACTGAGGTAAACCAAATAACACTGAGCACAGCAGATGCCTCGGTTAGTCCTTCAAGTGGTGCAGCGGTTTAAGTGTAAGCTGACATTAGACCAAGCAGTGTTGACAAAACATAAACAAACCACCAGTCCACTCTTGTTACTGTTTCAGGCATATTCTTATTACGCAAAGCAACAATGGGCACACGTAAAATGAGGAGATGACATCATCGTATGGACAACAGGCCAAAACATAAGCCCCATTTCCACCAAACACTTTCAGTATGGTACCTTTGGAACCAACAGTAACCCTTCAGACATGGTACCTAGACCCTAGTGTTTCCACTGCAAACAGTGCTCTTAAATGTGGGCGGGGTTGTTGTCACTCACTGCTCCGTCCAGCACTCACTGTATTTCCTCATTACCAGTGACACAGATGGAAGTCTGTACCTCGTTTATCGTCCACAGAACGAGGCTGCACGCTGACATTTTCAGAACAAAATAAAACAGGCTGCAGTGAGAGTCTCTCTCCCCTGGATATCTAAAGATAGCAGGGTTGTGCATTTAGTCCTTCTCAGGCAAGCTCAGGGGTTGGCTGGTGGAAATTTTTATATATAAATGCTTGAAGATCCACTCATTACTAAAAGTGTATGTCATATAAAAACTAAAGTGGTGGTCAAAGTTGTCACAGTGAAATTTAAGGTGTGCTGATGGATTCATGTCGTCACCTCATGCATTGAGTAACATTACAAGTTAACGTTCCACCTTAAAAGTCACCAGCAGTCGGCCCAGTGAATTAAGTTATTTTTTCTCAGACTCCAGCTGCTGTGAGAGGCAGCAAAACATCCTTTCATTTTATAGTTACAGTTTACTAATAAAACTCTCCACAGTATGAACAGTGGTT
Source organism: Epinephelus fuscoguttatus (assembly GCF_011397635.1). Lineage (NCBI taxonomy): Eukaryota > Metazoa > Chordata > Actinopteri > Perciformes > Serranidae > Epinephelus > Epinephelus fuscoguttatus. The sequence goes on from NC_064771.1 coordinate 26,554,645, forward strand.
ACATGAGCCTCAAAACCAGCCACAACTCAGCCCTGAGCAGAGTGACCGTCCTCTACTGACCAATCAACAGACTGCAGTGTTCACAGCTCCACCTTTTAGTACCAGATCTGTGTGCTAGGTACACCAACAGAGGGGGGACCAAAAATGGGGATGGTACAGAACAATTCCATTGGTACCATCCACAACTTTTTACAGTGGAAACGGAAAAGAAGCATACTGAACTGAACCGTATCTTACTGCTCGGTAGAAATGGGGCTATTGAGAAAAATATGTTTTCAGAAATATGTGTATACATGTAGACAGCACCTTATACACACAAATCTTATTCTGCTTTCGGCTGCTTTCATGTGCCACTGTGTTTTTCCCGGAGCCTGATGCTCTGCATCCGATTGCATTACGGAGAGCTTCTTCTATTATTCAATAGTTTGCTTGATCTGATTCCACGCTGTCAGACCTCGTATTATTTATTTATGAACTTTGAGATGATGTGTGATTTGAAATACTCCCTCACAGTGCTTTCCAGGAACTTAGGTGTAAATTGAAAACTATATTACGCAGGATTAACGATAGGATCTTTTTAATATATATTCTCCCTTCCGCTCTATCTGGCCTTCTGAGCATGGACTCTTTTAGCTTGTGCCATTATTTGGCTGTCATGGAAATCCTCAAGCATGACAACTCATTTCCCAGGATGTCATAGAGCAAATGTTGACTGCCTGTTTTTATTGAGCTCCAGGAGGGAAAGGGGTGTAGATGGGGAGGGGCTGGAGGAGACGTGTCCATTCATTTGTCGTTACAGCCTAGAAAAAGAGAGAGAACCCCCCTCCACACCTCCCTTTTGCTCGGCTAGACGAGAACGTTGCCATAGCAACCACTCGGCATGCTCCCCGCCGCTGGCAGATGAAAACCTTGTATCTCCAAAATGTCAAAGTAGCAAGAGCAGAGAGGGGAGGACTTGTGAGCGTTTGGTTTTGAGTTTTTGCAGTTTGGGGAAATGGTTTCATATTTTTGAAGAATGTAATCGAGTTTTCACCCAGAATCCTTTAGTTGAAGGTAAAACTGTCCTTACGAGGTTTCCACATTCTGCCTCCAGATTCTTTGGCTGCTCAGCGTTCCCAGGTAGATAAATTGTGCTCCTTGTCCATTTTTTTCCCTCACACACCCCTCTCCTCCCTCCATACACTCCTCTCAGGCCTCCCGTGGGTAAAAGCAGGGATTATATATGAGATGGCACCAACCTACAATCTCTACTACAGCTTTTTGTGCACACTATACTCCAGTATTTTCTCACACAAATAGACTGAAATAGTAAAAGAAAAAAGCATCCAGTGACACATCTGACTCTCTCTGGGATCAAATAAATATGTGGTAACGAGATGGAAAGAGGCTTTATGTAAAACTCGCCTTCAAATCTGGGCTGATGTGCATTTTTCGCTGTGTGTAGATTTAGAAATCGGGGAACCTAATTTTTATTTTTGTTTTTAAATGAGGTTAGCCTGGATACAAAATGATGTGCACAAGGAGTTGGTGTCTGCTGGATTTGCTTTAAAGGCGCTCTGTAAATGTTCCCCCTAAAAATAACTCAAAGTCGTTTCTTTACCATGCTTACATTTTGTGACCATCACCATTAGGGATGCACCCGTTTTGAAATTCTGGGGCGATACATGATTAAAAGAAAAATTTGGTTTACAGCCGATACTGATGTTTTTTTTGTTGTTGTTTTTGTTGATCTTTCAGCCCTTCGTTACACCATGTTTAAATGAGTACAAATTCAAATAAATTTATGAAACAACCTTTGATATGACCTTCCACATGAAAAACATCTTTGCAAAAATGCCTCAGAAGTATTTTTACTGTATATAATACGGGTGGATGATAGGGCCCTATAACAATATCATGATATATCAGGGTATTTTTGCGATAACGATATTCTTGACAATATGACAAACTAGTAAAACCAAAAACAAGTATTATTAATTTAGGTTAACAGAATTGCAACAAAATAAGTGATAGTTTTACAGTTTGCCTTCAAACATTCAGTAAAATGATCTCTCATTTCTTTAGTTTGTGAACAACAGCAGTAACTCAGAGTGAGATTCAGATTCTGTATACAGTATTAATACTTCAACAAAATAAAATCTACCACAAATTACACATTTAAACAGCTCCCAAATAAAAAAAAATGTCCCCTGGGCTCTATATATATAAACCAACAGGTGATTTCCTTCTTTTAGTAAAATCCTAAATGATTGTTTTTTCCACCTGGATCTTTATGCTCTGCCATTTCTCCTCTAATCATCGCGCTGTAACCTGTGACAGGCTGTTACGATACCACAACTATCACAAATTCACATATATGGAGTTTTTGGTCGAGCCACGAGCGTCACGTAGGTTTATATTACCAAAGGTTTATGACGGATGTTCAAACATTTTTGAATGGGGGCCAGATAAAACAATGTGAAAATACCTGGGGGCAACTGATTCTTTCATCAGATGGGTTTTTAAAAAAAAAAGTGAGACAAATTCAACCATTTTTATCTTTTAATGAACTGTTAATACGTACTACTATGACTGTCTGCAAACTGTATGATAGTCCTATACAGTATGTGAGGTGAAGGGTAAAAATTGGAAGTGATCTTGCTCGATTAACCATTATTGTGTAAAGGGCCACATATGGTATATTTTGAAAGTCAAGCTGAGGGCCGATTAAAATTGGTCTACGGGCCACAATTGGCCCCCGGGCCAGACTTTGGACATGTCTGGTTTATGACTAAATCACTTGACGACACCGACTCCTGTGTGCGCACGGTGAGAGAGGAGAGGGAGAGACGCTGTGCTGCTGCCAGAGGAGCCGCTGATTGAGTTCCCTCTGAGTGGCAAGTCGCTAAAAGAGTCTGAGAAGTCCGGGGCTGTTCATGAAACATTCAGGACGCCACAGTTTATTCCACACTACTGAAGCTGCTCCTCTTTTTGGAACCACCGCGGTGTCGGTAATAATTTCACTTTCAGCTACGCTTGTTGTTGCCGTGGGTAACGGTTTGACGTCAATATGTCAACAAGTCGAAATATAGCGAGTATCACGACATGAATTCTACATATCACATTGAAAATTAAAGCAGTATTATCATGAGCAAGATGATATGGCACACCCTTAGTATATACTGCATCTACTCAAGTTTCTCACTCTCATAGTACATTTTACAAGATTGCATTTGAACACATCATGATAACATTATAATTTACCTTCCCCAATACTAATTTTTACCAAATAGAGCTTGAATGTATCCTAACGTAACTTATTGTAACCCCCGTTAGCTGTTAGTGTCGGCCACAGATTGCTAACAGCTAACAGGAAATAACAGGGTGTGTGTGTGTCTCTAACACATAGGGAGTTTTAGGGAGGTCTTTTTTCTCAAAGGTGTTGGGGGGGAGATCTCTGTTCATCCTTAACATGTTTTCTATTGTTTGCGACATGACATGACCCTGTCAGTCTTGAGCACTGCTTTTTAGCCTGTGCGAAATTAAAGTGATGCTACAAAAGATATTGGCCACTGCCATCGGTGAATGTCATTTTATTTGCCGATAGCGCACATCGCCTTTGCTCACCTTCTTCATGCCAGCTTCACCATCTTCAGCTGGTGAGGAAAATGTTCACACTGTCTCATGAATTTCCCTCAAAGCTTAATGGCATCATTATAAGTGAAGGGTAACCTATAGAGGATATCTAAGCTGTTTCACAAGGCTCCGGGGTCTCCTTATTACCTCACAGCCTCGTCCTTTGAGGAAGCTGTCCTCTGCTTTAACTGCACTCTCCTCTTGCTACATACCATTCCTGCACAACACAGGAACTGCATCACCTTCCCCCTCCTCCAGCCCTGGTACCTCATCTGTCTCTCTGCTGTGTCGTTGAGTGTCTTACATGGTCTCTGTCTGTCTTGCTCTCTGTTCAAATAAAGGTGGCGAGCAGCATCCTGTTAAGGCTTGTGGTGCCAAGCCGGCTGTTGCTCAGTGAGCCCCTGGAAGTGAAGTGCTAAGGCCCGAAAACTCACAGCCGCCTGGGTCCAGGGATTGTCTCTCCTCACTGGGCTGTAAGAGCACACCTCGCTCCCTCACCTCCAGCTTCTCTCCAACCTCTCACTGAAGACGACAACAATGTGACTACTGGTCTCTGTCAGAGCCATGTGACCTGCTATTATGGATCTGAGACTCCGCATACATTGAATCAACACTCATCCAGGTAATTTAGCACACTGTGACCTGCCTACATAACACTGCATTAATGTATATAGCTGCTGATATGAGCCTTGTATAAGGTCACACTTGAGGTTGGGGATGTTCTTGAAGACTTGGACACACAACTACCTTTGCTCTGCACAGGGCTGTTTGTTTTCTTGGTATTATTGACACACTTTTTTCCCCAGCATATTTGTGGCCACTCAGTCATTTCCTCAATCTGGAGATTCATGGCTAGCGGTTGTTGTCTTTGTCAGCTGGTAGAAAGGACAGAGAAACAGGAAGTTGGACAGTAATGTGAAACGGGTGAGAACAGAGGCCTGCACAGTACAGTGCACAGTAGTAAACATCCACTAAGTTGAGCGTGCGTGCTGCAGTTTATTCAAATAAGTGGTATTGTTTGAAATATTGCATGGTACGGTTTGTATTCATAGTGTGTAAAAAGGTTTGGCATTTTTCAACCCGGTCCCTATTTTTCCATGTTTTGTGTCAAAGTGACTATTGGAAATTTTTTTAATTTAATCAGTACTGAGTGAGTGCAGAAGCGAAACAGGCTGCAATGTAGCGCGTTCTTCCCCTCAAGGTACGTCCACTAAAAGTACTTGTTTTTGCCACTGACAGGTTCAGAGCGCTATTACAAGTGTCCGGCAACATTATAGAAATGACCCCTACAGAGCGAGGCCTCTTTGTTGAAGAGTAAGATCGTTTTTGTTTCACCAGAACAGCCCCAAAATCGCCACCCCCAACCCACCAAACTCCATTTAAAAAAGTAGTTATTTAAGTGTGTATAGAGACAGGGTATTTTCACATCTAAATGGGTAACTTCAGGGTTTATTTCAAGCAAACCAGAGTTGGTGATTGTTGGAACAGTGGAGAGACGAACTGAGACAGTTTTTCTGAGGCTTTTTTTTTTTGGTTTTGTATTTGTTGGCATTGTGTTTTCTGATAATAAAATTACTGTTTATTTAAATATATAAAAGCATAATTATAAGGCTACGAAAACCAAACGAATTTTATTTTATAGCGATTATACACTTATATAAACATATTAATGGGTATAATATTCAGATTCAGATTCAGATTGACAATAAACCATGCCAAATATTACACACTGGCCCTTTAACTGGAGACATAACTGCCTACTTTTATTAAAGAGGCAAATACTCCTAAGTTTTTGCTCCTTAGAGCACATTGTGGCATTTAAGTGGCTGGTATAATTAAGACAGAGGACTAACAGGTATCACTTTGTCAGACGTGATGGGGAAACTAAGCAGTCAGAGATGGAGGTAAATCCAAATGTAAGGCAGTGAGTGATTTCTTTTTGCCTTTTTTTAATCGAGATGGTTCTTTCTCAATTTGCAGTCTCTGCCATCAACTGAGGTCACTGGGGCTTTCCCAGTTAGACAGTCCGCCTCTGTAGAATTAAAAAGAAAAGCACACATTCACTTTCCTGTTATTACAACCCATGCTCTGTGGCTATAGGAGATTTTATAACTGCGAAAGCCTCTCAACACCCATGCTTTTGACTTTTCTTGTATTTAATAATCCCCTTCATTATTGTTCAAATCAAGCATTTTGGTCTCCGCCAAGCTATTTAATGACTTATGGAGGTGTTGTACCATAAAAAAATAAAGAAAAAAGGAACATACAGTAGATGGACGAATGGAAAACAAAGGCTCGAAGTCTAAGACGGAAGGAAAGGGAAAGGAGAGGAGACTATGTGTGTGTGTTTGTGTGTTAAAATGTGTGGCTAAGTCATTGTCTCTCCACATGTGTCTGCATGTGTACGTATCTTATCCAGGGTTTTTGTCAGGAGTGTGTGGCAGTCTTGCTCCCATTTCCGCTCTGGAGCAGAGTGGTACAGGAAGACTGGCTGGTTGGCTGGCTGCACAGGAAAGGAAACAGTCTCTATCAAACAGCAGATGGAGGACAGCATGTGCTTACACTGCAGAAACACACACACGCACACACACATGCATGCAGTCCTGCACACATAAGGAACTGTGTGCAAATACAGGAGCTTTATCAAGAGTGTGAGACATAGCACATAGCATTGTGCTGTGGAGAATCAGAAGTTTTCACAGAGTTGTAGTTGAATGAGGAAGCTAGAGGACACTCAAGTTTTCAGATGTGCTTTTGACATGTTTTCAAAATAGCAAAGACATTTTTTTTACCTGCTGGAAGGTTGTTTTGCCCTCTTGACTTTTCTCAATGCTTTTTTTCTTCCCTCATTGTATTTATACTTAACATAGTGCTGCAGTCCCCTGTAGCTCTTCAACCTTCAAATCTCTGCTCATCTCTGAAAAACAGAGCTGGGTCAGAAAGTACCTGCACATACAGTAAGCTTATGCTTCGCCTCGTTCGCAAAACTGGAGAAAAAATCTGATTATGTATGAGAAGGACTTTCAAATACTGGCTAATATTTTTATACACTAAACCAAAGCTGTAGGTCTTTGGGGCATGTATTTCCATTTAGCTTTTCAGTTCAGTTTGGTCTTGTCTCATAGGTATAGACACAAGCAGTAGGGAAGCCACAAGAGCTGATACTTTATACCAAATGGATGCCAGAGTTTTTGAAACACAACTGTACTCAATGTTCTCCAGTACCTTAGATACCAGGGATGCAAGACTTCCGGACCTGACGGGGCAGCATAAACACCTACAAGTGTTCTAGTCTACTCTGCCCCTACTCTTACACCAAAGAAGGAAAACATTGGGCTGTAGCAGCATCAGCAAGAAATGTTTCTGAGGCCAGCAAATTTTTTAAAAATTCTTTGTAATGGGAGCGTCTACAATGCTGCAAACACCAGCAGCATGACTTGGCGCTAGTCTGCACCAAGTGCTGCGTAGGGTGGGCAGTCAATCGAAAGTTAATCAAAACCAACATTCAGAACCTCTAACTGATGTAATCTTTCCCATCTTGGTAAATTTGTTTTTTTAATGCTTTCCCAACTTGGTGTGTTCTTGTGTTGCCCCCTTAAAAACGCACTAATGCATGTGTAGTCACGTGACTTCGCCCCGTCCAGTCCACAACGCAGAAGCAACATGGAGGAGAACTCAAAACACAGAGCAAACTGAGCAACTTGAGCAGCTTGTACTAAAGGGAAACGCCATGTCCGTCGCACATTTTTCTTTGGCTTTTGTGAAGATGACACCGAACAGAAGGAAAATACAATGTAAACAGTGCAGAAAAACCGTTTCAGCATTTGAGCACAATCACGTTACCAGATATGAACAGTGCATGGCTCAGACAAAAGAGACTGACAAGCGCTCAGCAACAAGTGCCTCCAAAAAGAAGCAGCTCTCGACAACACAAGCATTTACACAATATGATAAAGATTCAAGAAAGTAACCGATGCCATTTCCTGCTACATCCCAAAGGATATGGGTCCCATAGCTACAGTGGAGCACAGGGTTTAAACACCTCATTAAAACTCAAACGACAAACTGCGCTGCCAAACATGTACAACTCATGTCATAACACAAGTGATATGCGTTATTTTTTACTTTTGACATGGCAATATTTAAAATTTATAATATAATATTTAAAAGTTACTGTATTTTATACAGTTTTAGAGAACTTGATTTTTACTTTAAAACTAAAATGTGACATTTTTGAGGAGATGTGAGTTATTTTCAAATTATTTACACGCCAATGTTTAAAATAATTTATTTTGTTTGCAAGAGATGCAAGTTATTTATTTTCTGCTTTTTTAGGGAACTCGCTTTTTATATTTAAACTAAAATGTGACCTTTTTTGTAAGACGTTTTCATTTCAAGCGACGTTTGTTTTGATTTCAATCATGAAATATTCAATCAAATTAGCATAAATAGATCATGTGGGCGTGTTTCCTTCAATTATTTTAAAATCACAAAGATAAGATATGCACTCTTTCATTAGGAAAGTATCCCAGCTTTAACAGTTGAGCATATTTACAGTACAAACCTTGTCAGTTAACTATGAGGGCAAAAACCAAAGCAAAATAATCGTTCATTAATCGTAATCGAGGTAAAATGTTCAATTTATCGTGATATTGATTTGAGGTGATATCGTCCAGCCCTAGCGCTGCATGTTTACCGTTTTGTTCTGGTTGCTGAGAGTTGAAAAATGTTAAACTTTGGGTAAAACGCTGTGCTTGTCACTCAGCCTTCCAGTCACAGTGGATAAGGGCAAGGGTGTAGGTTTTTTAACATTTGGGGCTCCTCCGCCAGAATATTCTAAGTGTCATATACTTTATTTCCTGCGCTCTGGTAAATTTTCGTCACTTAATGGTGTGAATGTCTTTAATTTGGCCAAAATAAAAGTTCTCTTCTACTTTCATGTTTTAATTAAGGGGGACAAATACACATGTTCCAAATAATGAGGAGGGCACCCTGAAATCTGCTCCTATGGAGGAGGGGCGGGACAAAAAGCTTACTACAACACCAACCGTCACACATGTGTAGGTGCTAAACAGCAACAACAGAGGACAATGGAGTTTAACTAGCCTTGGTATCGACTACTAAATTTGTAGTATCGTGACATGTCTACAAGCAGAGCTGAGATTTTGACCCTTGTGTTACCTCTGTGGCCTGCAGATCAAACACATTTGTCCGTTGTTGAGATTTAGCGTCGCTCAATATGTCATCACCTCCTCCTCCTCCTGCCCCCCGCTTGGTGTGTACGCCCATGATATCTGATGGCCTGTCATGCCTCCATGCCTCTGTCAGGAACTGTTAGTGGCGGGCTGGGTCTCTCCTTGCATGTCTCGCAGAGCTTTTGTCAGTAGCGTGTGAGGACTGGATGCTGCACTTCCTTTTTCTAAGAGGGCAGCGAGTTCTCTGAGAGGCCTTCGATGTAGGATAGTCATTTGTTCTCCATATGGTGTGTGTGTGTCCTCTCTCATTCGTGTAACAAGCCTGCTTAGGAGGGAGGACAATGAGGCACACTATGGTTCCCAAGGCCTCGCTGAGTGACTCATATTCCTATAGAATCCAGGCAGAGACCAAACAACAGGGTTACACAATCTTAATCAACAAAGTGCTGCTCATAATGTGCTCAGCAGGGGCCGTGATCCTGCGAAAGAGGATTGTGAAAAATGTGTTAGGTTGGGGTTTTGAGTTTGGGTAACATAATTGCTTTGCTGCCACTTCCAGTTTCTGTTTCAGGGGCAGGCTGCTGTTGGAATCACTGCAACTCTGGACTGTACCGTGAAAACACCGGTTGTTTTTCTGCTTGTTTGTCAAACCTGTTGTCGCCGGGCGTGTGATAAGGGAGCATTAAAGGGGCTGTTATTCTGGAAGATGAAGTGTGATTCTGCGGTTTTGCTATGGAAACTGGAGCTGCTTGACAGTAAAACCTTGCCTCTCGTACAGACAGTCTGGGGACATGTCAAGAGCCAGTCTTCACGTCCCTTTTTAAAGACTCACAGGAGGGTTTTATAGTCTGCGTCTGCACTGAGCAGACAGGTCTGCTCTATCTCTGCAGAGCAGCAGAGGCAGGTTCCTCATCCTCACAGCGTGGGCCGTTCACTTTATCCCTTCTGGTCCCACATCTCCTCTCCTCCTCTTTGCCTCCCCTCTGAATCAAGTGGCTTTTTGTTCTCCCGCAGCAGTGCTTATCACTCGTTTCTCCACCGCTCCCCTCCTCCCCATCCTCCTCCCGGGGAGTGAAAGGATATTTTTGGGGATAGATCTTGTCTGTCCTGTGCAGATCCCGAAAGACTGTGGTTATCTCTGTCTCTCTGTGTCTGAAAACGGGGGTTCTATTCAAGATCCCCCCTCTTTCTCTGGGGGTTGGTTTTCCACCAGAGCCAGGTCTGTTTAGCCCCAGTTTCTGTGTGTCAGCGCTGATGTTAAACAAATCTCACAGCAGTAGAAAAGCTTTGTGGATTGTCATCATTACAAGCACTGACACTGCGATTTATTCTAATTCATTTGAGTGAAGTAGGTTTCTTTATCCCACAGGATTTCTCAATTGCCTGTTATTTCTACGCTTGAATAACATGACATAAAAATGAGCCATACATTCTCAGGGGAGGCAGTCTGGTTGGTTGTAATGCTCTCTAAAACCAGGCTCCCAGACGCCGTCTGACTCAGCTGTTATGGTTCTGCAACGAACTGCATTTTAATCTTTTTTAATCCTTTTTATTGACCATTAAAACTTTCTCAAAACGGACCTCTGATGGATTTATGGTCAGTTAAAGAGGTGATTTACCCATAATATGACCACCAGTCATAATTTTGTTTATTGTTTCAGATTTATTCTGATGTATAAGCCTGTAATCAGAGAGGATGTGGTTCCTGAATGGCTAATGTTTCTGCATCGCTTCCTGTAAGTAAATGCAGTAGAACAACTGTAAAGGACCCGCACAGTCCAATCAAACACTTATCCATAGAAAGGCGGTGTTACAAATTATAGAGAGTCCTGATAAAAGTGAGGCTTTTAAAGCGAAATTCTAGTATTTGTCAATAGTTAGAGTTTTATCATCAACATTTCACTCACCGACATATTGAGCTGGGTATTGGTTGATACCTTTAAGATATCGCAGCCAATCAACGCAAATGTTCTTCTATTTAATGCAATGTGTGATTGGCCCACTACCACTGATTACTGTCCAGCAATTCAATAAATGTTTTTAATAATTTGAACATTCTCAAAATGTATTTCCTGCTTTTAACGCAGCTGAATAGGGCTGGGTTGAAATAATCGACTCATCCGAGTCAAACTGATCTCCATTTGAATGACCTGATATCGATTCATAAAATCCAAAAATCAATTTTCTTCCTTCATCTCAAATAAACAGCTACCTGTATATAAATGCAGATATCTGTAGGCAAGTGTTTTGTATCCGAAGACTTCTGGTTTCCCTTTGTAGTTTGAGTAGTATTGACCACGTTTGAGCCACAGGTCAAACAGTCAGTGTGAGGAGACAAAGCATACTGGCTGAAATGCATCTCAGAACCCATCGGCTATCTTCTGATGATGATTTAGCTTCATATAAGTGTTTTTTAATGCACCTGCAGATATCTGTTCAGAGAGATTAGCTGAAATAACCGGCACAAAGAGGAAATGTGGGCCCAGATATCTGCTAGCCGCACTGGATCTCCCGAAATATTAGCCGTCGCCATCAGAAGCTTATCATTGTCTGACCGATAGCTGATGAGTTCTGTGATTGATGACCTGCTGACTGTAGCTTCGTGTTTATCTCTCTGACACAAGAGTGGTATCAGTCTTCTTCTCTGCAAAAAAGAAACTAGCTTGTTTGCTGAAAAGTATTCCTTAAAAGTTGATAGAAATAATCTCAAATACTTGTCTTTGAGTCTGACTGACAGTGAACACAGACAGAAGTTGTCTAGAAATCCTCCTGTTTGATTTAAGGTTTGTTTGCTTTACTGTGATTCTGAGGCTCCCTTGTGATTTAGCTAAGTGTGTGCACACTAGAGAAGTAATAGCAAATCTGAGAAGATGTTTTTCATCTCGGAATTCCACACATAAAATGACAAATTGCATTTGGCTTCAACAGCTATGTGGATTTCCAGGGGACAGTGTTTGTTAGGCGAGGTTTATACTCATGCGTTGAATCGACACTGTACCTACGGCGTAACCTGACGTGCACCTCCCCAGAAATGTAACCACATCTCGCAGCGACACAGACCTCCTGTCTGTTTCTGTAAGCTGAAACCATTTCCCTCAGTGGAAACAAAGCTTTTATTTACTTTAATTTCACAGATAATATTTTAAGTTTTGTGTGTCATCTATCCTGGCTGCATATGAGCAGAGGAAATCTCTGCTAGCTGCTAGGCTAATTTATACAATGTGAAATGCCATAAGCTTGTGCTAATAACGTTAGCATGTTATATTTGTTTGGAAAACGTGTTTAGTATAAAACAGTTGTTTTGTCAGTGAACCTTGTGAGTTGTAATGGAGCCGAATTTTGTAACATTACCTTTGTTAAATGTTGCTGTTGTCCCTGGCTTCATATGAGCAGAGGAAATCTGTGCTAATCGCTAGGCTAATTTATACAATGTAAAATGCCATAGGCTTGTGCCAATAACGTTAGCATGTTGTATTTGTTTGGAAAACGTGTTTAGTATAAGACAGTTGTTTTGTCAGTGAACCTTGTGAGTTGTAATGGAGCCGAATTTTGTAACGTTACCTTTGTTGAATGTTGCTGTTGTCTCATATGAGTCTTTCATATGAGTAGAGGAAAAGCTTGCTGTCCGCTAGGCTAATTTATACAATGTAAAATGCCATAGGCTTGTGCTAATAACATTAGCATGTTGTATTTGTGGGGAAAATGTGTCCAGATAAAGACAAGTGTTTGTCTGTGAATGCTGCGAGTTATAATGAAGCTGATTTGTGTACTTGTGTTTGAAACTGTCTCTATTAAGCCATGTTTAATGTGTGTTTAATGTGTGTTTTGAATTAACTAAACTTTACAGCACTTCACAGAAACCTCCACCGCCGACTAGTGTTTTGGAGGTGTAACTGTGGAGTGACACAAACACACCACCGCACAAGTATAAATGCTCACAACGACGTAGGCCATGTGTGTAGGCTACGGCGTAGGCTCTGCCACACAAGTTTAAATCCCGCTTTAGTGTGTTTTGTTAGCTTCATAGACGAATGTTCTGTTAAATTAAAAGAGGCTTGCGTCCTTGCCCCAATCAACATCATTCTTGCTGCAGTCCCAGATTTCCAAAAATCCATAAATATGACCAACAGTCATGATCATTAAAAATGAGAATAACACCCACTTTGACAAATACCAGAATTGTCTTTTAACTGTTTGATGAATGCAGATTTAACATGTACTCAGACCTCCAAAAAAAAAGACCCTCGCCTCATATTCAGCAGCCTAAGAACTCATTAGTTTACCACTGTATGTTACGTGTTGATCCCCTCCGTAATGGCCCTACAAGTTGAGCAGTAAATTTCCCATACATCACCACACTGACAGGCCCACAGCTTTATATACAATCCCTTCTTCCCTTCTTTCTCTCTCTTTCCCTTCACGTGTCTCCCACACTAATACCTGATCATAGCAGAGTGCTGGTAATCGCCGAGTGCTGGGTGATAATAAGAAGTGTCACAACGCTGGTTTCGTCATTTCCAGCCCAGCTGCTGCGCATTACGCTGGCTATCGACGGCTCTGATTCCAGGCCATAATTGCTCTGCCTTTGAATAATTGAAAGAAGGGAGGAGGCAAATCCCAGAGGTGTCAAGGTGGGAGAAAGATGGATGCCTCTGTGTTTAATGCTGTCAGCTCGGGAGGTGTAAGGGGGCCTGGAGGACATGATGAGACCCTCACGGGGAGATTGCCCTCCTCACACACACACGTGTGGTGAATGATGGACCACTAGTAGAATGATTTCTGGCATGGTGGTCCTCAAACAGTCCCTGGCACATCATGTGTTTCCCATGGATCCCTGCTGAAGCATTTGTGGGTATGTGTGCGTCCCCATGTGTGTGTATTCCATGCCAAGCAGCCAGGCAGTGTAGCTGTGCATGCCAGGTTTGGGGCAGAAACGTATGCGTGTAGTGTGATTGTGCAAGCGTGTAAATCTGTGGATCAGAAGTGATTTAGAGGCCTACTGGCTCCTTGGAAAAAATTACTGAGACAGTGCGTGTGTATGCGTGTATGTGTGTGTTTGAGGGGGACACTCGCACAGACGGCCGCGCGAACACACAGACTAAATGACGCTCAAACAAGCCAACCAAGTGTAAGCTCAGATGTGGTGTTTGCCTGCACAGAAGAAAGACTTGAGTAAATATTTACTACCAATTACGCTCTTGGTTTCCATGCCTCACCAGAATGTGACAGTAGCTTCTAAGTGCTATAAACGCTGAAGACATTAACTTGTACGCCGAACGAGAGCTGCTCTCAAATGTTATGGCTGGAATGTTTTTAAGAGGATTATCGATAATCGCTTTTCATCTAGCACCATGTTATTTTTAACTAATATGCAGCAGCTAAAAGCTCTTATTTCCAGTGAGGACTACTCTAATGGCGGCGCTTTCAGGGTCAGACACAGTCGCCACCATATCTCAGTCAACAGGATGTTCTGGCCTGAATCTGGCAACCAACCACAGCTCCCCCCCCGGCAGTGGCTCACCTGGTTTTCTCTTTGTTCTTTTATTCAGTAAATGTTTCTCTCCTACATGCAAACACCTGCATACATAAGCATGCATGCATTTTCTCACGTGTTCAGCTGAGATCTCTTCGGGAGATGATACGTTTGTTCCCACAGAGGTGGAGGGCTGACGCTGCAGAGCGGAGCCAGCGGGTCTCCAAGGTCATTACCACTGCCACAGCGTCTGGGCGCCCTGGGAAGGAGGCAGGAATTGATTAATGACAATGCTAGGAGTGCAGGAGGGGAGGAGCCCAGATTGGCAAGAGAGCAGCGCTGCAGAAGTTGCTACTGTAGAATGGTGCTATAGATAGTGCTGGTGTGAGATACTGCAGAGTGTGACACGGTACTACAAGTCCTGGTGATAATAATAGTATTCTTTGTGTAGCAGAGTTGGATCTTCAGTAAAGAGAAGTTGATAGATTATGGGACTCATTCTCGGTTTGCAGTTATGGACAGTCTGAGGCATGTTATTAAAAAATTACTTGCTAAAAAAAAGTAATTCTTCTAATTCAGGGTTTCCCACACATTCATTTATTTTTGGTGGTCTGGTGTGATATCAGCATCTGCCACCACATATTGATGATATAGTTTTGGACCTGGACCGTTCATTGGAAGCACAGTTGGAATATAGTTACTGTTTGGCACCTCACTGTTGGAGTGCAGAGCAAACTCTTGGCACAGACGGAGCAGCAGAACACCAGGCGCAGTGAGAGTGAAACCGTTCCTTAATTGAAACAGAAATATAATGCTCTGTTTCTTAGAACAGCACCGCTCTCATTTAAGTGTTTCATTTCATTCATTCATCATTTTTATGAGCTACTTCAAAGGAAACCGGCTTCGTTGTCAAAGAAACTGCGCAACCGTGTGCCCACGCCGGGTCTAAAAGTTTGCTTTCACTCACCTCTGCAGCAGCTGCTCCTCTTATCCATCAATCTGATCTGATGTTTCAACTACAAACTGATTGACTCATCAATTCTTTACCCTGCGACTCAAACTCAACAAACTGCTGATAAGGTAAAAAAATAAAAATAAAAAAAAAAAGTATGAAGTGTGAAGTGAGTTCCAACTGCGCTTTCAACTGTGAATTCAGAGACACACAAAGAAACACACACTCAAAAAAAGAAAAGAAAAAAAGTGTGGTGATCTGTCACTCTACGTCTTTGCTTATTTGCATATCTTGGAATATGCAAATAAGTCTCCGACTCTGTCTCACTCCCCTAAAGCTCAAGCGTACCTCTTTACCTTCAGCGCTGTGTCTGTGTTATCATACAGCTCACAATGTGCAGCTAATGTCAGATAAACCTCGTTCCCAGGCTCTGACACGTTGAAATGAAAGGGCAACCTGGCTTCCTGGCTTCTCCTCTAGTACCCCTCATTTCGCTGCAGCATTAGTTAGTGATGTGGAAAGCCCCACCCTGCAAACAGACAGCATTGGCTCCTCAGGTGTGTGATGTGTAAAACCCTGGAAGTCTGAATCTGTGTTTTTGAGACTGTCATTGGTAAACGGACGTCCTAAGGCAGAAATGCTTAACCACAGTGCTTATTTTGCTCACGATATGTCGTGTAGCATCTGAAAAACACCATATAAACACGTTTATTAGGTTAAAAACTTCATTTTCATCTGAGGGGGTCTTTAAGATTGTACCAAACACTCCCTCTCACTGCTTTTACCAAAAATCACTGTTCCTCAGGAGCTGTTAACTCAGACAAAAGGCTGGATTGACATCAGGTTCCCAGTTTTTCAGCGGGTGTCTGCATGCTGGCTTTTCTTCCCTTTTTTAAAAAAAATCTTGATAAAATCAACGTGTTACACATCCCACAGGTGCCACGTCGGTGGCAGTACTGCTGGTCAGGTTACCATGGGAACACATTGTGGCAAAACAGTCGTAGGCCTATATATGTTAAAGCAAATCTACATTTCCTGCAGCGTACTTTTTTAAAATACTAGACTGAATCATGAATAGTGTCACAAGTGGAGACAGATGGCTCCTGTAGTTTCATTTTAAATGTTAAAAAAAAAAAAAAAAAAAGCACAGACTGCACTGTGATACAGTCTGAATTTAGATTACGGGGGTAATCTGCAGGAACACGGTGGATAAGTTTCAAAAGAGCAACAGTAATCACCTTGTCCAACTAGGTTACATTGCATGGGAAGCAGTCGCACATCTGCGCGAGCAGATGGACACCCCAGCTTCATTTCCTCTGTCAAGACTGTGAATGTAGTGCAGTGTCCTTATAAATAGCTAACCCGACCCAGGTTTACATGCTGCAGTTCCCCAAAGGCAGAGAGCACAGAGGCGCCATGATATGCGGACGACCAGCTGAAACAGAAAGCAAGAAGTTGTTAGGCTTCCTGCACGGGCTGATTTAAAACTGTTTTCTTATAGAGATTTATTAATATTTTTCACATTAGATACCCAAACACAGTGATTCAGTACATTTTAATAAAGTCAGGTGACTCATAGGAGACTCATTGAAAAAACGATGGTCAAAACTGATGCAGTAGAGGATGATGTGTACTGATTTTTAGTCCATAAAATGGGTCAAGACCGACAACAGAAAATACATTCAAAAGCCTTTAGACACATTTTAACACACACACACACACACACACACACACACACACACACACACACACAAAAAAACCCTACAACATCACATTCTCGTTCTGCCATGGCAACCAAACATTACAATTAAATTTCACACCTGCAGTTACCGAAACAAACAACTACAAACAAACACAATATACCATCCAACCGCCACATCACTCCTTATCACTCTGATCAGCTTCTTGTAGCTTTGCTCTGTAAATAAGACTTCTCTATTTTGCTCGCAGGTCACTCTGCGGCAGCACCACAGCAAGCGAGCAGCTAACAAAGACAAAGTAAGGATGACTATATTGTACCTTTATAGCAGCGGAGAAGGGCCGTGCTGATATTAATGTTACATTGTGGTCGACGCTGATGCGATCATCACTGACAGCCACATGTGCGTAAGACAAAGTAAGACTGCTCATTAATAACTGCACTTGAGAGTCAATTGGTCTGTTCATGCACTGCTATTATTTAAGAAAATAAATGTACTTTTTATACAGTAATGCAGGCTGACCTAATATTGAAGTGAGAAATTAAAAAATCTAGTAATATTGTAATGAATTTATTGCTACGTATCGGCCTTCATATGCCATTACTGATATATTTGTCAAAAGCGGATATGTGACGGCTGTTTTATCTGTCTGGCTACATTTAGCATAGTAAATGTTCCTGCGTGAATTTAGAAAAAAAATCAGTTCATTTTGGAGAAGTTTTGAATTTTATAAAACACACGTATTTGTTTTCTTGTGGAGAGTTTGATGTAGGGCTGGGAGATATGGACAAAATTCATATCTCAGTATTTTCTACAAGATGGGCGACATGTTTTCAGTTGCAAGTCAAAGTCGCATTTGAGACGTCACAAGCACTTTTATAAAAACAAAAATGATCAAAATAAAATGCAGAGACAGGGATTTTATTCTCTGTTTGAAAATATACAGCTGTATGGCATGTAAAAGAAAAAGTATTTAAAATAAATAGCAGGACTGTACGTTAATGTTTCTGCACACAGCACTGGAGCTACAGAGGTTTAGAGGTTTGCAGCACAGGACACAAAACTATAACATGAGTATAAAGGTATTAAGTAGGTTTGAAACAATTAAGAATCTTTGTGGGGGGATTTTTCTGTTGACCTTTCAAATGAATATTGTGCTGGAAATGATTTAAATCATTTTATTTATTTAGTCTATTAATCTTATTAATGCACAGAAGAGAGCAAGAGATACTTTGTCCACGTTTTATACATCTTGTTGAAATGTCTGTGTTGTCGCTGCATTTTTTTAAACACGTCTGTCGCCTGCATTCAGGCGCTGTCTCCATGTCACATAATGGGCTACAACTAACAAGCTGAACAGCGACATGCTATAAGCCACCTCACACACAAACTAGCAGCGCAGTGCTGTACTGCACGTCGGCTGCGGTCGTTTCATTTCACAGACTGATTTAGCACGTGCAACATACAGACCGATGTCGCACTGTAGACTAATTAAGAGACAGATTAAACAGAGGAACAGCTCTGTGTCTCTCTGAGTGTTGATGGAGAATATGTGAGTGAGTGAGTGAGTGAGTGAGTGAGTGAGTGAGTGAGTGAGTGGGGCAGAGCTGTGAGGAGAGTGTGAAAGAGGAGAGATGAACACTGGTATGTGTCATGTAACCCAACTTGTCTCTACAATGATATAAATGGTGTTGTCTACATTTATATCTTACTTGAAAATATATTGCACGTAGTTGTTTTATGCCCTAGATTGGTGTGAAATTTGACACCACTCTGGTATGTGTCAGTTCAGTATGAAACTACAGCTGGGAGACAGTTAGCTTAGCTTAGTTTAGCTTAGCATAAAGACTGGGAGCAAGGGGAAAGGGCTACCCACAGCTTGTTGCCATGGGTGGATTACCAGACGGAGGACCCCTGGGCACAGAGATGCAAAGGTCGACACCACCACTCCTACATAAGAACAAGACACGCTTACTTTGTGTCTCTTTGTAGTCATTGTGCATCTTTTTGTGGCTTTGTATCTCTTTATGGTCATTTTGAGTCTCTTTCCTGATCGGTATGTTTTAATTTGACATTTTTGTAAGTGAAGTCGAGTAATCCATCCATACTTGTTGCTCCTTTCCCTTTTTATAGATTGAATAAATTAGATACAACATGTTAATTAGTGAGCTTTAGAAGCGCTGGTATGTTTTGACATTAGGATAGAGCCAGGCTAGCTGTTTCATCCTATGTCTTATGTTAATGCTAAGCTAAGCTATTTGTCTCGTGGCTGCAGCTTGATATGACTGTACAGTTATGATAGTAACATCAATTTTCTCATCTTATCCTCCGCATGAAGCAAGCAAGATTATTTCTGATAATCTAGATTTGTTTTGATGTGAGTTGCCAAGTGTTGAGATTTCGGCTGTAGAGATGTCTCTCCCCAGCAACACATTCCAACTCCTCCTGGGGGACCCCAAGGCGTTCCCAGGCCAGATGAGATATGTAATCCCTGCAGTGTGTTCTGGGTCTGCCCCAGGACCTCCTACCAGTGGGACGTGCCTAGAACACCTCCAGCAGGAGGTGCCCAGGAAGCATCCTGATCAGATGCCTGAACCACCTCAACTGACCCCTTCCGACACGAAGGAGCAGCGGCTCTACTCCAAGCTCCCTTTGGATGTCCAAGCTACTTACCCTATCTCTAAGGCTGAGCCTAGCCATTCCACGGAGGAAACTCATTTCGGCCGCTTGTATCTGCGACCTCATTCTTTTGGTCATTACCCAGAGCTCATGACCATAGGTGAGGGTTGGGACGTAGATGGACCAGTAAATCGAAATCTCCCTCTTCACCATGACGGTCCGGTGCCACACCTGCATCAAAGCAGAAGCCGAGGGACTTACTGCCTCAAGCGAGGGAGTTCAAGTATCGCAGGGTTTTGTTCATGAGTGAGGGTGATTTAGTTTGGTAGAAAGAAAATAGTTCCTACGTGAAACTACTCACAACAAGGTCTGTGGATTATCATGATGATTTCTTGTATGTACTTTTGATGTAGGGGTGAACTGTCCCTTTAAACCATTAAAGTAATCTATGTCTGATTATTTTTTTATAATCCGTTTTGGGCAAGAACAAAACGGGTGCCGACACCGAACACAGCTTTGAGAAACTACACAGACGGCTTCAGGTTATAGGTTGTTTTCCTCTTATAAGCCATCTTGCAGGTTTCAGTTATATTCATAAAAAAAAGCTTGTCGCCTAAAGGATAAATAGTCTGGCAGCTTTCTCCTCAGAGGACACAATGTACCTACTGCCCGCTCACCCTGTCACATCGCCCCTACACCCACCACCCATTTTCCAAATTCCCCAGCTGATGTATTTGAAGAGACAGAGCGACTCTGTGCCCAGTGAAACCACATTCAGTGGAACTGACAGTGCTCTGTCTACGGGAAGACACGATGCCAGGGAACACCGTGTTTCCTGTCACAGGCAGAGACAGACAATTTCTCTGTCTTATCGTCTAATTGTAACAAGCTTGTCCTTTCTGATGGTTAGGTTTCTGGGGCTAATTAGTGAGACAATAGTGGAGAGCTGCAGGGGTATCATTATGTCACTTTTAACCCAGACTGGAAGAATGACAGAGCAGGGAAGCACACCACAAGGAAAACACAAGACCACAGGGAGGGATAGCTCATCCTCCAAAACAAAATACTGTCAGGGAAGAACATTTATCAGCTCTCTGGTTTGGGACCGTAAACGACACAATATTCAGTATGCATGAGTCAGAATTCCCACACTGGCTTTTTCATGTTTGGAGCGAGGATAAAGAGGAGCCTTGTCATAGCCTGCTTCTATTCTCTGCTGCCTGTTTGTTCAGTGTGATATACTGATATCTGTGCATGTGTGTGTGTCTCCACATTTTTGTTTACATGCTGTCCGGGTTGCAGGTATTTTGAGGTGACAGGTTGTAATTAGTGGAGGCAGAGCTGTGAGTCACACAGTGCATACCAGGTGCTGGAGGTCTTTATGAACACACGAGCGTGGCTGAGGTGTTGTCATATACAGTATGCAGGCAGGTCTACCTCACACTTTCAACCTACTCACTTTGAGCGTGTTTGCACCTGGAATTAACGTGCATCCTGCGTGATCTGATCACAAGTGGACAGCTTAAAGACTGTTCACACCTGGCATTGGAACATGTCTCTACGTACAGCTAGAGTGACCACTTCATGGGCCGATTATCAGACAGTGGGCTTAAAGGCCTTTCTTACATAGGAGCAAAACTCAGACTTTATTGTTGTTCGGCCTCTTTTGATGTGCGTTGTTTTCGTCTCCGTTGTCTCCAGTTGTAATGCATCTTTTTCTGGGTTTGGCTCTTTGTAGTTTTTTGTGTCTTGTGGTCATTTTGTGTCTCTTTGAAGTCGTTTTGTGTGTCTTTGACATAATTTTGTGTTTCTTTTAGGTAGATTGTTGTCTTAGAGGTAATTCTGTGTCTCTTTGAAGTCATTTTGTGTATCTTTGAGGAAGTTTTGTGTCTCTTTGAAGTTGTTTTGTGTAGGGATGTCCCGATCCAGCTTTTTCCAGTTCCAATCCGATACCGATATTACAGCCTTGAGTTATGGCCGATACCGATCCGATCCAAGCGCGTATTATACATATTCACTTATTTTGTTGTCAGTCATGTTAGAAAAGGTTTGATCAAGCAATATTACTCTAACAAGATGGTATGAGAAACTGAGCCATTAATTGTTAACAGGGTTAAATAAACAAACTTTAAACTTGAACATTAACATTAAATAAAAAATATAGCTGGTTTGCTTTGGCTGCTTTGGCCCCTTCATAAATAGAAAATAAATCAACACAAGAAATCTTGAAAATGTCTAATACTGAAATTAAAATAGCAGCAAGACTCCACACACTTGTGCTTTGGCCCCCCAATAAATAGAAAACAGATTAACACCACAAGACATTGTTGACATTTAACAAACAATGCAACCTTTCCTTTTCAGTTATTTTAGTAGTGTCAGTGCCAGCCTGGTACTGCTGTTTCCTGGGACCAACAGAGGGGACAAAAAACCACACACAATATTGTACAACTGTTTAAACAAGCAATAGTCCATCCATGGCTCCAGTTTCACTAATTGTGCCCAAAACAATGCCATCAGTGCTCTTAAACAGTAAGAGTGTAAACCAAATAAAAATATCACTCTCAAAAAACCAGAGCAGAAAACAAATAGTCAGTTAACTAAGTTGACCACTACTCTTCCTACCCTCCGTGTGTGTCTGCCGTCTGCATGCTGGCCTGGTGGATTGATAGTAAGAGCTCATTTTTGTATCTTTGAGGTAAATTTGTGTCTCCTTGAGGTGGATTTGTGTGTCTCAGAGGTAATTTTATGTCTCTATAAAGTCGTTTTATGTGTCCTTAGGTAAGTTCGTGTCTCCTTTAGGTACTTTTGTGTATCTTTGAAGTTTTGTGTCTTTGAAGTGATTGTGTGTCTCTTTGAGGTAAATTTGTGTCTCCTTGTGATCATTTTGTGTGTCTCAGAGGTAATTTTGTATCATCTGGCTATGTCTCTTTGTAGCTGCTTTGTGTCTCTTTGCAGTTTCTGTGCATCTCTTTGTGGTCTTTTTCAGTGACTTCCTGGTAGCTTTTTGTTAATTTGAGTTACGTTTTGCAGATGAAGGCCATGGGGGCGCCTGACACTTTGGATCCCTTGGCCTTTGCCTGATAGGCCCGTTGAGTAATCTCCCTGTAACATAGGAGCGGCAGATATGTTGTTGTTTTTAACCAGCAAGAGGTTTGTCATGCTATACACTCACTGGTAAGAGTCCACCCACACAGATGCAGTGACAGGGCTTTGGAATGATGTTCGCTTGCTCCTTTGACGGAGATGGACAGTATTTGTGGCAAAGTGTTATTGCATGGCGTCCGAGAGCTGGTGACAGTTAGCATGGCCACCTGGGTGTCATATTTCCATTGGCGCCTAAGCCATTAAATACCCATGACTACTGCTGCAATCATTTGTCCTGGACATGAATGCAGATTTCAGCCTTTCCCATTAAAATACAAGGGCCAGATGTTAGAGGATGTTTGTGGGTTTTGTGTCCAGTGGGAAGGGGGCTTTGGAGTTGGCAGTGAACTGTGTTCTATTGTACATCAGAAAATTGTCTTTACTCATCTTTAACTTAATTTTTGTTACAGTTTTGTTTGTTTTTAACTACAGTTCGCACACAATTTTAAATTTGGGCAGCAGGATTTTGTAAATAAGATAACAGGCTGTTAATCACAATGCAGTCCGCTGAGAGTCAATGAGTTACATCTCACTGCTGCAGCTCAGCAAGGAAAAACAGAAAGGGATTTTGTACTAGAAAGACTAAATCTGGAAGATGCCCATTTGATTCAGCTAACTCAGAGTGCCGAAGCCTCATATTTAATCTCTTCCACTGGAATCATATCAAGAAGGGATCGTCTCCCGGCCAGTATAGAGAGGAGAGGATGAATGAGTGCTTCCCATTCTGCAGCCCAGGATGACACTGACCTGCCGTGAGACAGAGCGAACTCTCTGCTGGGTAACTCGGGACACGCATGCCACTGAAATAACTGGTCAGGACAATACCCTTCCCCAAGGCTACTTGCAAATGTCTCCTATCGGAAAATAAGGACGCCTTAGAACTTCCCCCGAGCTGACATCTCCCATGACCTATTTTCATTATGGCTGATGGTCGGTGACGAGCTGCAGAGTGCTAAATGGAGAAAGGACAATACACAGACGAGAGCACACAATGTGATGATAGCTGTTTGCCCAGAGTCTGACCCGAGCTAAATGATGACGAACACTAATAGTCTAATTTGAGACTTGTGGTCTCGGCTGGTTTATGCTGAGCGAGGAGAAACAGAGAAGAAGAGATTAGATACTCCGAAGAACAGGACGCAGTGTTATTTATAGTTATGTGACGGACATTCCCCCACAAAGATGGAGGAAAGGGAGTCCAGCATCTCCTCAGAGATGCTGGAGAGGTCAGGCTGGAGACCGCTGCAATGACAAGATGGGAAAAGCCGGAGAGCAAGGGGTGAGCAGCTCTGTGGTCCCCCAGGAGCAGTTGAGCCTCGCAGGGCTGGAGGCTAAGACGTGACAGGGTGACATCTCCAGAGGTGACGGAGGGGAAAGAAGGAGCCAGGAACTAGGAGATGCTCACAAGAAGCAGCAGCACTTTAACCACAAGACACAGCCTTAGGGCTTGCTACGAGCACTCTGCTGGCCGTCCCTGTTGAGCCATCACACACGCATATAAACAAACAGGCACCGCATACATAAAATTCATCGCAGCTTGTGTAGCGGAAAGTCCCAAACGGCACCATGAGTAAATTTCCACATCACAGCACCTCAAGTCTTATACACAGAGGATTCACACGCTGTACTAACTCAGCTCGATAACCTCCCCCTCATCCAGGCTTGTGACATTTGCAGAGAGAGCCTTAAAGAGGGGGGATAAAGAGGGAGGAGAGCCAGAGAAGGGGGTAGCATGCTCCTCCTCTCCCCTCTCCTCTCATTAGAATTCTCTCATCAGTCTTCCCCATGGAGCGTGGGGGGACATGTCAGGGTTTATTAATCGCTCCAGGAAATATTATTGACCTGGACCTTCTGCTCCCGCTCTCCCTGCTGCAGTCAGTGTCTCTGCTCTGCTGCCTCCACATTCCTCCGGTGTCCTGTCTGGACACATTACAGGACACTGCGGCACAGCGTGGAGGCTTCAACACACAGTGTCTTCATTGACTATGCACTTGGCCTGGGCTTTCTTTTTCACCGCAGCTGCAGAGCACCACACACACACACACACACACACACACACACACCTGCAGCCTTGGGGAGACAAAGCACACTCTGCTCTGCTTCATTATGGGGTGATAGCAGCTCTGGTGCCGGTGCGCATTGCTTAGATTCCAACTTTTGTGAAAATAAAATTAAAAAAAAAAAAAACACCTTGAAAACTGCAAACATCTCAAGGCTTATTGGTTTGCAAAGCTCACCAGCAGATTTCAAAGGAAAAGCGGTGCTTAAATCAATGTGATGTGAAACCCGTTCTGAATGCTCAAACACTAGAATCGATCAGAGAAACTCCTTCATCCTCCCTCCTCTGCATTTTTCTACTGGGAGAAAATGAAGGGATGATCAGAGCCAATCAGCTGAGACTCCTGGACGTCACTGTGTATGGGGCTCTGGACACAGCTCTTGGTGCTGTGGGTGTTGGCGTGCATGTGTGTGCATGTGAAGGAGATGCTATTAAAGAGGAATGGGGGGGAGGTGGCCGAGAGCAGATCATGAGAGTGTATGTGTTAAGCCTCTTGCAGCCTGACTCTAGATTTCGCTCCCCGTGATGTGATACATCCAGTTTCGCTCGGCTTAACCGCTCATTCGTAGTTCAGTATCAGCTGATGTCCAGGCCTTATGTTGGCATGCATGTTGTGTGTGTGTGTGTGTGTGTGTGTGTGTGTGTGTGTGTGTGTGTGTGTGTGTGATGTCTAACATATAGTACACGCTATATCCTGGAAATCACACATTTCAGCATGGAATAGCCACGGAAACTGCTGAAGGGAAATGGCTGTTATCAGCTTCAAGTGGCATTTACTCAAGTTCTCTTTGCTCAATCTGATAACACACTGATTAACACATGATGCCTTATTGGAGTAGTAAGATCATTGCTTTGGATTCAGATATGCAGCAGTGGTATTTGTGGACACACATGCTTTTGATAACATTAAAAAAAGAAATATAAAAATGGATGTTTCCTTGGCCTGGGTGTCATCTTTGCAATTTTTTCTCAATGGGTTGGTGAGAGAGCATGCTGTCATGACCAGCCTTGTTTCTCAAATACTGGTGTATTGCGCCTCCACGTGGACTTACCAGGCATTACACTGCCAGCTTTATGACAGGAGTAATGAATGACCAGGATATGAGTGTGTTGTTCCATTGTGTCCCCGTGAACTTTGCACCGATGAGCACATTCCTGAAAGCAGCCGTCATGAATAAAGAAATATGCCTCAGATCTGTCAATAGCTTTTGTGCTCTCTAAATGGCGATATTATCCAGCGGCCATGTTCGCATGAATCCTCACTTTCGCAGACATGTCTGGCACTAAATTTAATATCCGTCTTCATTTTGTTTTCCTGCAGTCACAATGGTCCCACTTCTGTTTTTGGCGGCAGCCACGACAACATCCAATTCCACGGGCAATGGCAACCATACAAAAGGTAAGAACAATAACAAGGGCGATGCATTGCCCCGTGTGAGGCTGAACAATTTGAGACGGCAACAAAATCCCATTGCTATCCACTGCAGTCATCACTTTTCCCCAAGATATGATTATTATGTGCCGTACTCAGCGCATGCATCTGCTTGATAATAGCCTTTTGTACAGACTTGTTATTACGGGATCACAATGAACTCCAGCAGCCCCGCACCGTAATTTATGGCTTATTGTGCGTCTTTATAAACACAGTTAATAGCTGGCTGTGTGGCTGTGACTCTTGGATGAGTCTCCATTCTTAGAGCTTCTTATTTTCCATCAGACAGACATACCGGCAGGGCGAAATGGGCTGATGCTTATCTCTGTAGATGAAACACTACAGAAACCAGTTATTAAATTAGGCCTGTGACCAGGGGAGAACACGGGAGGTGCTGAGTATTGATTTAGCTTTATCAGTTATGCAATACACACTTGGCTCAAACGCATGAACGCAGCACACATAAACCTATGCACATATTTCTTTGGCCTTGCTCCCTCTTCCTGCTTCTTTGTTGGCGGTGCTCCCTGACCCCTTGGCTCTGCCTCTCCTTCTTCCTCAGAAGACGTTGCATCCCCCAGCCACCACATCCTCCCCACCGTGCTGGTCCTGTCCCTGCTGCTGCTCATCGTTGCGCTGCTAGCCTGGTACTTCCTCAGGTAAAAAAAAAAAAAAAAGAAAGAAAGAAATCTCCCACCCCCCCATTTCTCACCTCATCTCCCTTCTCAGGACCCCCGCTGACTGGCTGTGAGCCAGGCTTGGGGGCCGAGCTCAGGGTGACAAACACTTCCTCCTTTAGTCATTGAGGCGGAGCCCAGTCAGGAAGTGCTGCTAGTCGACTCCCTCTCATGCTTTAGTGAGAAGAGAGCAGGCAGCCAGGCTGTGACAGAGGACCTAGACGGGCAGCAGAGGAGAGAGAAGGACAAATTCTGTACCACATTCGGATTAGAGCGCCATCTTTCCAAGACATCAGCTAATGAGAAAGAATAGCTTCAGTTTCAGATGGTGCGACAGAAAGCCTTTTCTTCATGGTTACCTAAATTTTGAACTTCTATTACCATGACAATTGAATATAACGTTTTGTGCCACTCTGTTCTCATTTTATTGAATATTTTTCTTGCAGGTTAAAAAACCAGAGAAAAGCAGTCGTCACAACGGTCGACAAGAAGATACCAAATGGCATCCTGGAGGAACAAGGTAAGACTGTTGTGAGACACAGCGAGACAGTTTGTAGATTGAGAGAGCGACAGGCTGGCACTCAAAAGAAGCACAGCAGTGAGAACATGAAGTAGAGGTGTAGAAACAGGAGGCGAAGAAAGAGAAAGAGATTCAGACAGATAAAAGGAGGTGTTTAAGAGGCGGCAGCTTTATGTTTGTGTGTGCAGGTCCCACCACTGCACTGTGGTTATAGACTTCCTGTAGTTAATGTGAACAACAGAGCTCTGTTATCATCAGCACCATGTATAGCTTCTCGACACGATCTATAAAATTAGTACCACTACTGGCTGCAAAGATCAGGGCTTTTCACCTCTGAGCTGCATCGTTTATATTAAGAACTGATTTGTGTGAAGTGTGCTGACAGCTATTGGACTTCACAGGAAACAATACGTCTTGAGGAGCTGCGAGAGTTCTTTAGGAAGTGTTTTCTTATCTGGCATTACAATGGAAAGTGCAGAACAGGTTGTATTCCTGCAGACAGGAATGTAACTTAGGATATGTGGCTGGAAAAGCACACCCAGAGGTGGCTGTGAATAACAAGGCATTAGCCGAGCTGCTAATTACTATGATTGTAAACATGACACATTGTCCACTTTTTCCAGGGTGTCTGCAGGTCCTTAAATGTCTGAAATTCTATTTTTTAAATATTGGGCTTTAAAAGTTATCATATAGTCTTAAATTTGGATTTGTGAGGTCTTAAATGCCACAAATGTTTTATCTAATTTCTTAGGTTAATCTAAATTAAAATTCCAACTCATTTAAATGACCATGTTCCTACATAAAGCCTCTGCGTCTGCATGGGACGTCGCTGCACATATGTGTATATTTTTACACACGTACAGACTCAGCACAGTGAAGATGTATATATTTAATTCCTACTATCTTAAGTATGCACATTTTTATCTGTATTTTATTGAAATTATTTACGTATTTCTGTTTCATAGTCTTTTTATATTAATATATGAATAAGAAAAAGATGATTTATCCATAAATCAGCCTTAGATTTGGTTAGAAATAGCTTTAAAATGTCTGAAAAAGCATGAAATTTAAGTGTCTGATACCTGTAGACACCCTGTTTTTCCATAAAAAGTGATATTGTATTTAATTTTAACTTTAAAGGGTTACTAAAGTTGGAAAACATTGCAGTATATATTAAGATGCAATGTTAAATCAGTTCAGGAAGCATATGTTCTGCACTCAAGAAATTAAATATACTCCTTCTTGAGCTTTATTGATGTTTAGATGTTGTTTTTGTATTTTTTAATCGATAAAAGTGAAAGCAGAAGTGTCATATGTCTGTTTTATGAACATTAATGCTATTTGTAATGACAGTATTGTTTTGCCTTTATGACTCTGTACACGTGTGTGCTGATTTGATATGTGTTGTGTTTTAGAGTTTGGATACAGTACTGAGTCGTTATACACCATTGTGCCACCAGGTCAGGTATACAGGGTGGCGGCGCCAGGAGCATCATGTTACTAACACTCTCAGTAATTTTTTATTTAACCTGAGCGCTAACAGAATGCCTAGCCGGGTGCTTTAGGGAGGTTTTCCACTCCAGAATGTACAGGGTGCTGTAAGTGGGGTCCCTGGGGTCCTTTGGTTCTCTAACACCTGTTGATGTTTGGTGATCATTGAATACTCACACTCCTTTTGTGTTTTTCAAATGTTAAGGTGGTGGAAAACACACACCAATGTGTCATGAGATTTGAAATCAGTTTGACAATCATTAAGGTTTTTGCAGAGTAGTTTGATAAGCTTATTGTCAAATTCAGTGGTTCCCAACCAGAAGGTGCTTTGGCAGTCGGTTTAAAATATATATGCAGAGTTTGCTTATAGATTAACAGAAATGATATTGAAAGTAATGGTTAAATAGAGTTAAGAGTAAAGTTAGCTAAAAGTATTTAATAAATGGTTGTAACAACGCTCACAGTAGGATCAAACATAATATAACAATATCCACATTTATATAATTAATAGTGTTACAGGGCTCAACACAAACTTTTAAAAGTGGTTGCCAGGTTTTCAGCCAGGCATCAGCTTGTAGTTGCTGACACTAAAAAAAACGGTAGCTGTTTTTCGTCACCTTGTATTTTGAGTAATAGAGATACTGTATAGTGGGCGGCACAGTGGTGCAGTGGTTAGCATTGTTGCCTCACAGCAAGATGGTTCCTGGTTCAAATCTGGGGTGTGGAGTTTGCATGTTCTCCCTGTGTCCGCATGGTATTCTCCAGGTACTCCAGCTTCCTCCCACAGTCCAAAGACATGCAGGTTAAGTGGTAACTCTAAATTGTCCGTAGGTGTGAATGTGAGTGTGAATGTTTGTCTGTCTCTATGTGTCAGCCCTGTGAT
Organism: Epinephelus fuscoguttatus; assembly: GCF_011397635.1. Lineage (NCBI taxonomy): Eukaryota > Metazoa > Chordata > Actinopteri > Perciformes > Serranidae > Epinephelus > Epinephelus fuscoguttatus. The sequence goes on from NC_064771.1 coordinate 26,584,408, forward strand.
AGTCTGGTGACCTGTCCAAGGTGTACCCTGCCTCTTGCCCAATGTCAGCTGGGATAGGCTCCAGCCCCCCGTGACCCATGACAGGATAAGTGGCTACAGAAAATGAGTAATTGAATAAATGCATTTGTATGGCAGCTTAATAATTAAAATGCAACACACTGCAAAAGAATGTTGAAAATCTTTATTAAAATAACCAAACAAAATTCTTTGTAATTTGTGTTTTATCTTAATATTTTACCATAAAATTTCAGTTTTGCTTAGACCCTTTAATTCTTTTCACACAAAACATTTGCTCAGTAAAGATGGTAAATATAATCAAATTGTTCATTAGTATGAATATTAGTAATTAGGCTTCAGATAGTATTCCAATTAGAGAGTTAAGACACCTGGCATACCAACACAACACCACTTTATCCTCACAACTTGGATTAATTTTTATGAAAAACCCTTTTGATCCTTTTAATCTGAGGACCCTTACAGAAGAAAGAAATATGAATAACTTGCAGGGTCATTGAGGAATGGACACATAATTTGAGGTAGGTATATAGGCTACATCCGAAGAACTTCTATGAAATGAACTACTTGTTAGATGAATTTGCACTTTTTTTTTCTGATGTTGATGAGTTAACCACACTGATGGCACTGCCAATGCTCTCCAGTGGCACTCTCGTAATCGTTGGCGTCAAGCTCGTGTTGAACAACAGGTGGTGCCTTGTTCGTCTGACAGGGCTTTGTTGGTACGTCTGGTTGGGAGCCACTGATCTAATTAAACCCAATTCTGTTTTAGAATAAATTCCTCTGAGCTGGTCATTTAATAATAATGTTAATGAAGGACAAATCGGTTATTTTCCTGAACACAACAAATCATTCACCATCATTAAACTGCGTCAGACCAGCAGGGATAATAAACCCACTGCCTGCTCTCCCCACAGAGCAACAGACGGTGGTCCTTCTGCCCAGATCCCCTTCAGCCTCTAAGACCTACTTCCCCATCCCAGTGGACCAACTCGAGGAGGAGTACAGGCTCCGCTCGGCTGACGATGGCAAGCTCTTCAGGGAGGAGTACAATGTAAGCATTCTCTCTTCTCCGCCTGGAGGTTGGAGTAACAGGTGGTCGGAGTCTTTTGCATTCTGCACAAGTGGAAGTAGTGTTTACATCTGGTGTTAAAGTATTGTGGCGTATACACACGCCATGATTTACAGGAGGGCTCAACCTTTACTGTGAGTTTTACAACAGTGTCAATTTGGACTCATTTGTGACGCAATTGCCACATCTTAAGTGTACCTTTTTAAAGCTCTATAAAAGCAAACATACCCATATTACCAATATGTAACGTTGTGTTGTGCCCTCGACTACGGCAGCAAAACCTTTCAACAATATATCTACAACTGGATTTTCCCACAACGGCTATGATGAGCTGTGTGCGCGAGGAGGCCGAAGATTTTGACCTCTGTGCATTTTTTTATTTAGGAAAACTACTGGAGTTAAATGTGTCACATTGTCCATGACACATACTGTACACATACACCCACGCACACATGAAAAATACCCTTTAAGGTATTTTTGGCTATGATAAGGGATCTGAGTCAAAATAAAGTGTGTGACTCATGGCTCATGTAACACATTAGTGTGATTTTATTCAGACAGTTTGTCAGCACAGACAGAGGAAGTTGAAGTTCTCAGCTTTTAATGGTGGTACGTTCACTGTAGGTAGCAGAGGAAGTGCCTACATCGAGACTGAACAAAGCCGAACGTACAGCACAACACAATGCACTGGTCACAGTTTCTACACAATCTGACTCTTAACTGCCAAACTGTTACGTTGTTTTGCAGTCCTTGCCGGGGGGTAATGCCCAGGGGACGTACGAGGAGGCTAACAAGGACGACAACAAGGAGAAGAACAGATACCCCAACATCCTTCCCTGTGAGTTTACTTTCTGTTCTATAGCAGCTAGATTTTCTTTTGACTCACACTCAGAGCTCACAGTTTCCTGTCTGCCTGTGTGTGCACGTCTTTTTTTTTCTCACAGTAGGTCCTCCCCACTAGCTCATTTCATTCACAATGAAACACCTCAGTCCTGAGTTTCCTCACCCTTCTTCCCTCATACAGTAGCAGTTCCCATCACTCATTTGTCTCATTAATAATTCAGTGTGCGATGTATTTTTCTTGCATTTTGATCTGTAACGGAACATATCACCCACAAAATGGTCATTTGTATATCTGTTACTCATCCTGTGTTGAATTTGTGAATGCGTTTTTCTCGCACGCCTCCACAGTGAACCGAGAATCCAAAAACAGAGAGAATTCTTGTTAAATTAGAGTAAAAGGTGGCTGTGTTTAATAGCAGTAAAGCTAAATTAAAACATTTGTTTACAAACTCTCACACCACTTGTGCAGTCTAACCAGGTCTCACGCTCAGCACCTCCCAAACACATGTATTTTTGCTAAAACCCTGATGATTTAAAACACTTTTTGGATTCTTCGTTCACCAAGGAGGCATGCAAGACAAACGGGGTGAGTAACTGATACATAAATAATTATTTTGTGGGTGTAATATTCTTTTAAAGCCTCAGATGAAAAGATTGAACACTCTCACTCCCGCATGGTAAATATGAGGCTTGTGCCAGAGGCTGGTTAGCTTAGCATAGTGTTAAAACTGGAACTGGGCTAACTTGGCTCTGTCAAAGCTAACAAAATCTGCCTACCAGCGTCTCTTAAGCTAATTTATTAGAGGTACAGTGTGTAGGATTTAGTGGCACCTAGTGATGTTGCAGAACAGAAACTTTTCCCGTGAGATGGGTGTGTAGGAGAATGGTGGCAGATGTGAAAACACAAATGGCCTCATGTAGAGCTAGTGTTTGTTTTGTCCATTCTGCGATGAATGTTAAATTCCATTTCTGCCAAAAGACGCCCCTAAATCCATCACACTGAACCTTTAACACTTTTAACTGATTAATTTGTACAAGAACTGACAATTAGCTGTTGTTGTTTTTTTTTTGTTTTTTTTTAAACTTAATTTTTATTTAGTTTTCATCAACAATAATGGACTAGTCCATACCCATTGAGTGCACAGTTGCCCACCTACAGTTTTACATGGTGTGTGTTTGGGATACAGTTCATAGGAAATTGCATATTAAATAGTCAACTGAATCCATTACGAAGAGCAATGTATTCAGACAGAGTTTTTGTGAATTTGATTGTACGATTGCTTTATTGAAAGTACAGTAGTACCATTGCCAATAGTGGGATAGTTAGTGGGCTAAAACTGTACATTAGTAGTTGAGGTAGCGCATTGAAAGGCAGATAGTTAAAGTCATTGCCTTATAGAAGCTCAGTTTTAGTAAGTTTTCCAACTTTTGCCAAGAGGGAACTTTAGATATTGGTCCCTAGATCATGTTCACCCAGTTTCATGCAGATCGGTCTAACTTCCTAGGAAGAGATCGATTTTAAGTGTTTTTCAAAAAATTCAAAATGGCAAAAAATATAACTGGAAGTTATGGGTTCTTGAGGCAAATTTATTCCTCATGAGGAGAGGCATCTGTGTGCAAAGCTTCATGTCTCCACGACATACGGGGCATGAGATATGCCCATTCAAAGTTTGCAATTTCAGTCGGTTGCTATAGCGCCCCCCTTTGGCCAATTGATGTAATATTGCTTCATTCGCATCCTCCCATGACCCTCTACCACTGTGCCAAATTTCACATGGATTGACCAAGTCAGTGAGGAGAAAAACGTGGAACAGACACACAGACAGAGTTTTCGTTATTATATAGTAAGATAGCTGACCAGAGCTCTACTGGATAATAAACCTCGTTGTACTAAGAAAGCCATGACAGGACTCGACAATTAGCTGTTCTATGGGAGGTTATGTGCCAGACTAAATGCTTGCCTGAAGCTAGTGAGAGCTAGTGAAGATTCCTCTTCCTAACTTAATATTTACCTATCATATTTCTTATGAGAGTTGTATCAATCTTCTTGTCTAACTCTCTGCTATTAAGCAAATAAGTATTTCCCCCAACAAGTCAAACTACTGTGCAATCCTGCACTGTAACAGTGTTTAATAGGTCATATACTCTATGTGTTGTTTTTCTGCTGTTACTCTCTAAACCAAGGATGTCAAACACACGGCCTGCGGGCTAGAACCGGCCCGCCAAAGGGTCCAATATGGCCCTCTACATGACTAGACTAAGTTAAACAACGTGTTGCCTACTTTTTGTAAAATTCTGCTTTGAGGCTTTTTTCCACCCTGATGTGAATACTTACTGTAACCATGTTTTAAGAAATCGAACATTGTGCAAAATGTGGTCAATCAGCAGCTTCAGTTCAAAAGAATCTGCATCAGGAAGTTTCTGGATAAATGCACATGTACTGACGGTGAGAAGCCGACTGTCAGAATGTGGCAACACTGAGACATACTGTTGAAACTGCACTTGTTCTTCTGAGCTGATGGTACTTACAGGTTATTGTGCGATGGTTTTATTGTTCCAGCCCATGTGAGATGAAACTGAGCTGCATGTGGCCCATGAACTAAAATGAGTTTGACGCCCCTGCTCTAAACTTTCCAATGTATTCTCACCAACAGACGATCATTCCAGAGTGGTGTTGTCTCAGCTGGATGGAAATCCCTCTTCAGACTATGTGAATGCTTCTTACATTGATGTGAGTTGTGCTTTCTCATCATTCTGTTGAACATGGTACATTCATTTGTAAAATGGCAGCACTAAGCGTAGCAGAACAACAGTTATTGCCTCATGTTTTTAATGAATTCATTTAATCATACATCAATGTAATACTTATTGACTGGTAATCTTATTGTACAATCAGCAGTTGATTTCCCGTTTGTTTCTGAGTATACAACTTCTCTATTTTGGCTTAAACCTTGAGAAAATCTTCCTTACTTGTTCTTGGAAACAGCAGTTGAGGACGCAATCTCGCCACAAGGTCTATTAGCAGATGTTCTGGAGTTTTATATTTATCTATTATTTATTATTTACATGGGCTGGCATCCCAGTATATTGCTGAACCTGTCTGCCACTACTCCAACTCCCGACCTCTTAGATCCTCCAATTTCTTTTAACTGTCCCACAATCGAGGCTGGTGGGTAAGGGAGATCGTGCTTTTGCTGTAGCTGCTCCGGAGCTTTGGAATAGCCTTCCATTCTCAATTAAATCCTCCCCCTCCATTGACACTTTAAAAGCCGATCTTAAAACGTACATGTTTTCAATGGCCTTTGGTTGTTTGTAGCGTTTTTTTTTTAGTATTTAATATTATATTTTTTAGTATTTAATATTATATTTAATATTATATGTGTCTGCAGTTGTTTATAAATGTGTCATATAAGTAAACTTGATTTGATTAAAGTCCTTAACTTGATATTCATTTCCAACAGGGTTACACAGAAAAGAACAAATTCATAGCAGCACAAGGTAAGACACAGTGGCGCGCGTGGGAATGACATGCATAATTATGTTGATCTATATTGTTAATTTCATGTCTTAATAAATCACATTACTTCAACTATTTGTTTTTCCTCACAGGCCCAAAAGAAGACACCGTAGCAGATTTCTGGAGGATGATCTGGGAGCAGAAAGTAGCAACCATTGTCATGCTGACAAATCTGAAAGAAAGAAAAGAAGTGAGTGATTTGGCCTTGTTTATTATGTCTCGGCTCCCCTGCTGCAGTGTCCGTGAAGACGATAATAATGACTTCTTCCTACGAGCTCCAGGGTTTCTTCTCTGCTCCCTGTGAAGGGGGCAAGCGAGAAGTCGTCTCTCTCTGTAAGGATTAATGAAGCATCACAAAAAGATTTGAGAAGAAATGTGCTCCAAATAGATTTCATTAGTTATGGTCAAAGGTGAAACCTTGGAGTCTGTTTTAAACTATTCATTTCACACCTGTAATCTCCCCTCTGACATCTGTTTTTCTGCTGTAATAGCTCTGTCTTTGTTGTGAACCATGTGAACCAGAACTCCCTCGATGAACAAGGAGAGAGGGAGGGAGGAAGGCTAAAAGGATCAATAAGAAGAGAATTGGCGAAGATTTAAATCAGCATGTGGACGCTTTGAAATCAATGGCTACATAATGTGTAATAAAGTCCTCCACGGCGGCATCATAATCACCCAGCACAGACTTGTATTGAGTGGTTTCTCGCCTCTCACTTAAACTAATCTGGACTGACTGGCTGTGAAATTGACGCATTTTGCAAAGCTCACCTTTGTGAAGTCATGCATTTGAGCCATTTTGTTTCTTGAAAGGAAAGTCTTTTAATACGTTCCAGAAGAACAGTTCCATTATACTGTAGGTATTTAATATCGACTCATGGCTGTCAACTCTCCACAGGACAAGTGCTACCAGTACTGGCCGGATCAGGGCTGCTGGACCTACGGGAATGTGAGGGTGGCAGTAGAAGACTTCACTGTCCTCGTCGACTACACCATACGCAAGTTCTGTATTCAATATGTAAGTTTCAAGCAGTGCTTGGGAAATGTATGGTAAAGGGACAGTTCACCCTAAAATCAAAACTACACATTGTCTTTTCACCTGTAGTGGTTTATAAAATCTAGATTGTTTAAGTGTTGGAGATATCAGCCGTAGAGATGTCTGCCTTCTCTCGAATATAATGGAACTAGATGGCACTCAGCTGCCCGACAAACCTGCTGCTTCTTCCCACTTTAACCTGAATAACAAACCGGGGCTCGGTGCTCCAGTTGGATCTAGCTGGGAAGCTAGCGGAGGCTAACTGGCTGTGCTTCCCTCTGGTCATGCTGCGGCTAACGCTCCGCTAGCCTCACAGCTAGCCACGGTTTGTTATTCAGGTTAAAGTGGGAAGAAACAGCGGGTCTGTCGGGCAGCTGACACCGGTTAGCTCCGGTTTCACTACAGGCAGATTCACTCGCTACAGGGGCGAGGAAATAAAACCTGAACAGCCATCAGAGTGATCTCTCTCACCAACTAGCTCCGCTGCCGATTCAACATGCTCAATCGGCCAAAAAGCCGCCGACGGGGTAGAACACACCACAAAAACTAGGGCGACAGATGCTCACCGACGGCCCGACTTTGACTGACGGCCAAACATTGGCTTGGTGTGTCAGGGCCTTAAGGCCCCGTTTCCACCAAACACTTTTGGTATGGTACCTTTGAGCACCACAAGCCGAGTGCCATTTTGTTCCATCATATTTGAGAGAAAGCAGACATCTCTACAGCCGATATCTCCAACAGTTTTAGAGTTGTTAACTTTTATAAAATTTTGTCATATTTGCTGAAACTGTCACTACATCCACACAGAAGTACATGAGACAGAAACAATCAGGTTCCTCCTCCCACTCCTTGTTCCTCTAATGGCATTTGCTAGAATCCATCAAGGCTTATGGAAAACTACCAATCACAGCTGAGGAGTCTCTACTGCAGCTGTCAATCACTGCTTGTGAACTGCCGTCAAACCAGGCAGTGCTGATCAAATATGAATGTGTGTTCTGTCACTACATGCCTGTTTCTCGCCTCACGTGATTTCAGAAACATATTTTAGTGTACTGTTTAGCTGTAAAAGGAGACAGTGAGCCAAAAACTAAGCACCGCCAACCAGCCAGACCAACTGTTTTCAAAATGCCAGCCAGCTCATAAAGGGTCTCAATTTACAGCTCAACAGTTCACTAAAATATGTTTCTGAAAGCATGTGAGGCGAGAAACAGGCAATGTAATAACAAATATTGATTCATAGGTGATCAGAGCTGCGTAGATCGACAGCTGCGAGAAATAGGCACGTGGTGACAGAACACAGATTCATATTTGATCAGCACTGCCTGGTTTGACGGCAGTTCACAAGCAGTGATTGACAGCTGCATTAGAGACAAAACATTACAAGCACTACGACGAGGCAGAGGAAGATAATATCTGCCTCATGTTCTACTCTTCTACAGCTTTAACAGGAACAGGTGTGGCATCTGTGAAACATCACTGTATACTGTTTGTGTAGTTCAGTTCCTTTTTCATAGGGAGTCAACTAGACAACTTCTAGTAGCTTTGAATATCTGAATAACTTTTGAACTGTTGTTTTCGTTTCAAAAACAACATGAACAGTTACCAAAGATTTCCTTGGGGTCAAATTGGGTCTGTTGTGTCTTCGGACTTGCTATGCAGGTGCTGTTAACACCATTAACTGTGTCTGTGCTTCATTTGTGTCTCTGTGTAGCAAGCCAGTGATGCTGCTAAGACTCCCAGGCTCGTCACCCAGCTTCACTTCACCAGCTGGCCCGACTTTGGAGTTCCTTTCTCCCCCATCGGCATGCTCAAATTCCTCAAAAAGGTCAAGGTGGTCAATCCCCCCTTCTCTGGGCCGATTGTGGTCCACTGCAGGTACCACAACGCTGAGCTAATGGCTCATTGTTTATTATGTTGTTGTTTAATTGGATCTACGTGCTTCTGACTGAACATCACTTTTAAATGGTTTTAATTATACAATTTGTCTCTATGGAGATAAATAGCTGGAAAACAAACTGTTAGCTATGTCTGGAAACACTGTGAGTGGCTACAGCAATACATGTGTTTACAAGCACAGACGTCTCTTTGTTTCACTGCTGTTGTCTATTAAACATTCCAGCGTCAGCTGAGGATTGTGGTTCACTCCATCTGTGGTTTGTTTTGTGTCCCTGCAGCGCTGGTGTTGGGAGGACAGGAACCTTCATCGTAATAGATGCCATGATCGACATGATGCACGCAGAGCAGAAAGTTGATGTGTTTGGGTTCGTCGCTAAGATACGAGAGCAGCGCTCACAGCTCATTCAGACAGATGTGAGTCGGAGACGAGTTTCCTCTTGCTTATCGTGCCACATGACATTACACAAATACCTGACAGATAATGTGTGAATTATACTTCCTTAATCATCTGTAAATGTTCAAATGTGCCTGTGCATATTGTGTGTATTAACCTGTTTGTGTGTGTTCTCACCTCAGATGCAGTACTCATTCATCTACCAGGCCCTGCTTGAATACTACCTCTACGGAGACACGGAGTTGGACGTGTCGTCTCTGGAAGGACATCTGCACAAACTGCACAACACCTTTGCAAACGGTGACCGGGTTGGCCTAGAGGAAGAGTTCAAGGTTAGAATTGCTATATCACAATCCATAATAACTCACATTTAAATTAGTGCCAGGCAATGTAATGATATTATATCGATATCGTGACAAGAGACTAAATATTGTCTTAGATTTTTGATATGATAATATCATGAGCGATGTCTGTTCCTGGTTTTGAAGGCTGCATTACAGTAAAATGATGTAATTTTCTGAACTTAGTAGACTGTTCTAGCTGTTCTATTAATTGTCTTTACTCACTTAGTCATTTTATCCACATTACTGATGATTATTTATCAAAACTTTCATTGTGTACGTATGTTGTGAAAGCACCAGAGGTAACCCTTCAATATTTTATGCAATCAGCATTTTGGCATCTGTTCAAAATTAGTGTTTTATTATTATTTAATCTTATTTAATTTTTATTTAAATGTTAATTTAAATCAGATATCAAGTCTATTACTGCCAAACTAAGAAACAGCTAGAATACCAGGAGCAGCTGATTTAAAATCACCTCTTTTTAATCTACAAATGACAGTAGAAAAATCATTACAACTGTTGAGTTCAGATCATCAGACTTAATGTAACACTTTTTAAATCTTATTTTATGAATTAATTTTATCAATTACATTTGTACAAAAAAAACAACCATGTGCATAAAAACGTCTCAAGCAAAGGAAGAGACCAGCACCTTGTTGAATCTATGCCATTCTCGGAACCCATTGGCTGTATTCGGCGTCTGACTTCCGGCAGACAGCGATACAGCCTCTGGGGGCAGACCCCCGATTTTTTGGCATTCCGGTTTGATTTGGGCGGAGGAGGCGAATTTCCGTTTCTGACTTCTGTTTATATATAAGTAAATATGCTGAACCACTGCGATGGATTCAGAGTTTGCAGTGACACCAGTCATGTTCCACCTCGTTAGTTCACCGCACGGACCGTTTAACCTGGCAACAACTGCAGCCGGCTCAAACGTGATTGGTCAATATCACGCGGACTACAATCAGCCTACAACCGGAAATCAGGGCTCTTCCGCTCTTCTTCTGGAGGCAAGATCTCCGGGGTTTGCCTACAGACTCTACATTCACTGAATGTAGAGTCTGTATATAGAGACTAAATCTATGCCACAAAGAAATTAGGCAGCTCTGAAGGCAAAGGAGGTCTAACTCGGTACCAGCACGGTGTACCTAATAAAGTGGCCAGTGACTGAAAACCTGTATTGTCTATATTTATCACTGAAAAACCAATTATTGCTAATAAATTTGTTGCGTAAAAATGAGCCTTATGAAAGCACAAGAACTGAGAAATGTGCCAGAGCCTACAGATTTACTCACTAATACTAAAATCTTGATAAGTGTGTAGCGATCGTTTGCAGGTTTCTAATGGTTTGTTTGCTTGATTTCTGCCCAGAAACTGACCAACATGCGAATAATGAAGGAGAACATGAGAACGGGGAACCTCCCTGCCAACATGAAGAAGAACAGAGTTCTGCAAATTATTCCATGTAAGAGAAAAAGGAAACCCATACAACAAAAATAGACGGCCTGTTCCATGTATCAGCTCGCGGCAGATTTAACCTCCAGATTATATTGTTTGTTACTATGTTTAGAGTCTGAACATGTTTTTTCCAATCTGCTCTGCTGAGCCACTCGGGGTCACTTTGTGTACCTGATGCTCTGTGAACATGTTTATAAGCTGCTCTGTTTCAAATGGTTTCCTGTTGTATTCCCATTTCAGATGACTTCAACAGAGTAATTCTCTCCATGAGAAGAGGTCAGGAGTTCACCGATTACATCAATGCATCTTTTATAGATGTAAGCGCACATTTTATTACCTCATGCCTTCATTCTTGCATTTATATCTGCAGTAGTTCAGGGGTGTTGCTACTGAAATAGATAACAGGGATCTGAGTAATGTGTGTTTTGCTGTGACGCAGGGCTACAGACAGAAGGACTACTTCATTGCCACCCAGGGCCCTCTGACACACACAGTGGAGGATTTCTGGAGAATGGTGTGGGAGTGGAAATGTCACTCCATTGTCATGCTCACTGAGCTCCAGGAGAGGGAGCAGGTAAGCTGCTGATGACTGTGAGCAGGCTGAGAGTAATGACAGCATTAACCACTACAGCAGAGCAGCACAAACCATCATGCTCAGATTTTCTGCCTCTTTCACAAAACTACTTTCATGTCAAGTCATGTTCGTGCAGTATTTTATACTCTGAGCCAAAACTACTTTAGGAATAGTTACATTCCATGTATTCCTGCAGTTTAATTTACTGCCGGCATTAAACAAACACGTCTCTCTGCTTCTGCAGGATAAATGTTGCCAGTACTGGCCAGCAGAGGACTCCGTCACCTACGGAGACTACACAGTGGAGCTGAAGGGAGACACTTTGTGTGACACCTTCAGTCTACGAGACTTGGTACTCACCTTTGTCCCGGTAAGCAAATTACCTCGCACTATCACACAGCTGTTAGAATGAAGCAGTTAACGACACATTATATTTGCTTGTCAGGGTTAGATAAGATCGCAGCAGTAGGGTTGTCCCGGTTTTTTACATTAAGCCAAACACCAGAGGTTCCACAGGTGGTGTACTTGACCCAGCAGCTGCTCCCGAGTAGAACATAATGACAGCATGTAAAGGTGGGTGTCCACAGGGGCATTTTTTTAAGTGAAAGGTTGCGCTGCTTCCCAGCCTTGGATGCTTAATAGGCATGCCGTAAGGCCTGTGGGCTGTCTGCTGGCAGACTTCAAACATGTTGGCTCATTTGGAAACTTTCTGTGTTAAACGTTACGATGTTATCTGACAGGGCTGCCCACGACTAAGAATTTTCCTAGCCGACCGATAGTCATCATTTAGGGCCATTAGTCAACTAGTCGCCCACATGTTTGCAATATTAATTCAACTATCAAATGATAGATTGTGGGCGGGGCAACACAATGGTTTGAGTTGAAGGTGTGAGAAAGAATAGTATCAGTAACATTGTTAACACTGTGCTACATTACAGAGAAATACAAAACCGTACTAATGAACCTTCATTAATATAGGCCTATATTTTATCTACAAGTGCACGTCACACACTGAGCGAGCCGCCTGTTAATGACGCTGTGGGCTAATGGGCATGTAGCTGCTTCCATGTTTCAGATGATACGTCATGTTTGTAGTCGACCAATGAAGATGAGTTTACATATCACCTTGGGTTCGTCCTTCACCTTCTCAAAATGATCCCACACTTTGGATTTCCTGCCCGACATGTTATTAACTAGCCTGTGGAATAACCGCAGGTACCAGCCCTGGAAATTAAAGGCCATACACATACTGCGTCTTTAAATGCCTGGAAAACAAGAGGTCTGGCGCTGGGCGGTACTGCGACTAAGCGATCAATGAAATCTTGCTGACTAACGACTTTTCTGGTCGACTAACGTTTGGTCAACTATTAGCTGGCAGCTCTAGTTTCCGAAAACATTTAAGGCGAGAAGTAAGCCATGCAGTTGCTGAATCAGTCGACACCTGTTGATGCACAGCTGCTCACATAGACAATGAATTGGAAGGGTGGAAATGATGAATCCTGCAGACACATACCATTACAGCAAGTGAGCATCAGACTATCAGAAATGGCAATATAACCAGTAGCAAGTAGGCTGCTATCGGCGATGGTCATTTACCAGAAACTTTCAGCTCCCTGTTGATCTCCCTCCTGCCAGCTGCCACCTCATTCTGTTTTTTTTTTAATGAAATAAAAAGGTATCGTATAGATAACTCTGCAATTGAACTTCACGAATCAGCTGTTGTTCGTCAATTGCGGCGCTTTCAAAGCAAGCAACATGAATGAATAGAAACAAGACGTCCAACAAAAATTTTACTCAAAATGGTGCACCACATGGCTGTGTGTGAGGAACCCTATTTTATGGCTTCAAATCCAAAATGTTAACATACTAGTGCAGTTTTCTTGAGAGACCATGCCATGTCTTAACTCATCACCCCAAAAAACACATGAACTTTCTAGTAAAACAATGTGTACATCTTCCGCTACTGAAATTTGATCTCCTTCATGTTGCCGACAGCGGCCTTGTTTCGTCAGACACTAGTGGCTCCTTTAGTCCATTTATAAACATATAAAAGTTAACTTTAGGCACAGGTTTCTGATGTAGAATAGCTTGTGCACCAGACCAGACTAGCACAACCAGAAATTGGCCCAACACTATGCAGCAGATGCAAATGTTGTAATCAGTGAGTTAGAATAAGAGGAGTTAGAGAGGGGACGTGGAAGGGTGGAGGAGGAGGAGTTAGAGGGAGAGAGAAAGAACAAGCTTCACAGGATGTAACTTGATTGTCTTATGACAAGTGAGTACATAAAACTCTTTTGGCTGCCAGAGGAAATGTGGTGGGCAGGATGTGTTTAGGATTATCAAGTGGGAGCCTCCCACCTCATATATTTCATTAAATTCGACCCACATCACCTCTGAGAGGCTCAATAGTACATTCCTGCCTCCCGGAGCAGCACCCATCAGTCCACCGCTAATCTGCTGCACACTTAACCTACCCTGACATTGCGCCTGCCATTATGCTTTCATAGGCTGCTAATAAATCATATTTGAAAGGTATTATGATCTCTTGTCTGCCTGTCCATTTCCTCTCAAAGGAGAAGCAGACGAGGGTGATCAGGCACTTCCACTTCCACGGCTGGCCGGAGATCGGCATCCCGGCCGAGGGGAAAGGCATGATCGACATCATCGCCTCAGTGCAGAGACAGCAGCAGCAGTCTGGGAACCATCCCATTGTCGTACACTGCAGGTAGCTTCAAAACACACATTTGAGCATGGTCTAGATTGGCATTTGTATTTGTTTAAAACAGTATTGTGATTCTGTGCTTGCAGGCCACTGGTCGCTCTTGATTTAATTTCTAAGAGTTTTTGTGTTTGTGTGCTGCAGTGCTGGTGCAGGGCGAACAGGTACGTTCATTGCACTGAGCAATATCTTGGAGCGAGTCAAGGCCGAGGGCCTGCTGGACGTGTTCCAAACTGTGAAGAGTTTACGCATGCAGAGGCCTCATATGGTCCAAACTGTGGTAAGTATCAACACAAGTGGATCATAAATAACCGTAAGAACTACAAAAATGTATCAGGGTATGTGCAGGAATCCTTCAGTTAAATTTAATACAGTTAAAGACTTTTTAAAACACCCTTCCCATACATTTTAAAAACTCATCGCCACTTCAAGTTCTAACCGTTAACATCAGTGACAACTTCAGTTTACCATATACTGATTGTATGATAGCACAATTAAACAGTCATAATTGTAAGTCCATGGACCACTGTATCAATGCAACATAACGTAGATAGATGGGGTGGAAACAAAGCACAAGTGAATGAACTGAGTGACTAAGCACATGCAAGGTTGGTAGTCTATCAATTTAAAAAAAAATCATAATAAAATAATGGTATAGTAAGCCAATTTATCAATGCATATTAATTATACTTGAAACAATTTCAGTACTCATTTCCAGCAGTATCAGTTCACTGGTACCAGCTGCATTTTCTCGTTCTGAATGTTAATGTTTACTACAGTCATTCTGCTGTTCTCTGCTGCTAACCAAGAAAAGAATTGTCATCTGATGTTACAGCCTAATTATATTTCTTTTTTTTGTTTTGTTTTGTTTTGTTTTTTTAATTAAATTTTATGTCCCTCAGTGTTAAATTTCCCTGTGGCACCAAATATAGTTTCAAATATTGGCATTTTTCAAGGTGTTGAAGTTAGAAATTCCAGTATCATGACAACATTATACCATAAAAGTTCTTGGTATAGTCTGATTAAAATATAATAAAAAATGTCATAGTATTGTATGCCCTCAAAAATAAACAAAAAGTCATAGCATGCCATAAAAAGCATAGTATAATATAGTAGTATAATATGCCATTAAAAACATCATAGAATAGTATGCCATATAACATAAAAAAATATAGTACAGCATGCTAAAAAAAAATGTCATAGTATAGTACAGCATGCTATAAAACATAATTCTAATAAACAGCCATGGTATAGTACGCCATTAAAAGTTGAAAAAATTTATGGTTAAGCATACCATGAAAATTAATGAAAGTAACAGTTAAGTATGCCATAGAGAAAGGAAGGTGGTAGTATAGTATGGCATTACAATTAAAAAGTAATAGTGTAGTTTGCTGTAAAAGTCTGTCTTCATTGTAAATTATGCCTTAAAAAAATATTAAAAGTCATAGTATAGTCTGCCATAATAAACGTTATGGTTAGGTATACAATAAAAAACAATGGAAGTAATTTTACAGTATGCCATAAAAAAGGAAAGGTCATAGTATAGTATGCCGTATGCCAAATTTGAATTGTAATTGTAAAGGATACTATAAAAAAAGTACAATGTCGTTTAAAAAAAAAAAGTCATAGTATAGCATGCTAGAAAAAATGTCATTGCAGGGTATGCTATATAAAACATCACAGCTAAGTGTGACATGAAAAAAAAAAAGTCACAGAATCCCATAAAAAATGTCATGGTATAGTACGCCATGTGTGAATAAGTATTAAAAACAATAAAATTAATAGTAAAGTATGCCATAAAGAAAGGGAGGTTGTTATGGTCAAGTATACAATAAGAAACTATTTCAAGCAATTTCAAAGTAATTTTACAGTTTGCCATACAGAAAGAAAGGCCATTGTATAGTATGCCATTTAAAATTTAAAAAGTATAGTAATAATAGTATAGGATGCCATAGAAAACATCATGGTAAAGTATGCCATGAAAAAATGAAGGTCATGGTATGTCATAAAAATGTCAGTAAGAAATGCCATTAAAAATGTTTTTAAGTCAGTTTTATGTTTTAAGTTATGCCATAAAATAATTTGCAAAATTGATTTATGTATGACGTATATTAACTAATGTTGTTGCTGTTTTATTATGCATCTTATTCAATATTTCGTGTTTCTTGCTTTATCTTGACTGAAACAGATTTTACAGACTACACCCTAATCCATTTTTCTGTCTCTCGTTCTTCCACAGGAACAGTATGACTTCTGCTACAGGGTGGTACAAGACTTTGTCGACATTTTCTCAGACTATGCCAATTTTAAATGACGAGATTTGCCTTAAACATGGTTTTTAATGTTGTTTTCTAAAGCTGGTTTGTCAGTTTTATGGGTTTCTTTAACCTGGTCAAATGATCTATTTTGCTATGCACTTGTCCTATCATTAACGCCATCCTCGCTGTAATATACTGTATGTCAGTGGATGAAAATTGTAAATGAAAAAAGTTAGATTAATAATGTATATTTCACATCATGTATGATAATTATTTTGTCATGAAGTGTTGTTTCAGACTTTGTCTCTTACTTCAGTTTTGTTGTATAATACTGTACTTTAAGTGTTTATCTAAGTGTTATTTTGGATTGACCACGTAATATTTTTAAGAGTTGTAGTTATTGTAAATGTATTTATGTATTGACGATGACATTCCATTCTTGAGTTTGGAGAACACGACGGGAATGTTAAGATTTTTTTATTTTTTTTTTAAATGTAAACATACAGTACATAATTTCATTTATTGATGACTTCTATCTGAGATTAGAGGCGATATTGAGACTACATGCCCATCACGAATGTGATGCTCTTTCCATTGGAAATATTGTCAGAAAGAGAATGCATCACGTCAGCCATAATGCCAAGAAGGTAAAGTTATCTAACAGAGGCAGGTGACGATACAGGGGCTTATTTCTGATGTGGATTCAGGCAGAAGTTTCTCAGTTAAACGTATCACAAAGTCATGAAATACCATTAAACTGGTTTTGTACCTCAAAAAAAAAAAGTGGTATGCAACTACGATTAACATGGATGTAACAGTCTGCCTTTTGTCTGTAGACAGCAAAAAGTATTTTGCTAAAATGACTGCACATTAAAAGCACATATAACCAAGCCTTTTGCCAAGAACCTGCAATATTCAAGAGTATGTTTATTGCTTTATTTGTATTATAGATTTTTCACAAATCAGTGCCATATGTACTTTTTTAAGACACGGAAAAATAGAACAACCCTGAGGTGAAGGCTGAGCATTAAGAGGTGATCGTAAGAAAAGGTAGGTGTAGTCGCTAAATGCAGTAGAGTCAGTACGATTTCATGACAACCTGTGTCAGATGCATAGTTAACTCATAGAAAGAAATACTTAAAAGTTAAACATTACATGAATTCTGTAATGGCAGCAACCACAGTACACAGGTGGTGATTCAGTGCCTGCTTAATGCCAGAGCAACAAAAAAAGTCATTATCAATGTTCAGTTAGTTCATAACTTTTAGAATCATGGGTTCGTTTTTTTCTCACGTAGGTCAAAATGAGGAAGCAGAATGTTTTATAGAAAAGAGTCTAATAGTATTTTAACTCATAGGAAAGCATCTGAATGTGAAACAGCTTTTCTGTGCATTTTGTCTATGACAGTAACCCCACCATCTATCTGGTACTCCAACATTAAACCAAATATTTGGAATAATTTGACCAAGCTCTGCTTTAATCCTCAATGAAATGTGTGATTTTGTTAATGCTGTATGTAAATACTACACGACAAAATGCTAACATTGTGAAAGTGGCTGAGCAGCAAGGATCTGTCAAGTGATTTTTGTGCCGTCTGTCTGTGGGAGATGTTGAGGTGCTGTACAAGAAGAGACTTAACAAAACAACCTGAGTCGATTTTCCCATGGCTTCTTTTCTGTCTACGCATTCCTTTCAAGAATATGGAGGAAGCTCTGTTTTGACTACAGCTCTTTGCCTTTGCTCTCTGTGGATGGTCTATCCATGTTTGGATTCTTAATGTCTTTCAAATGCAAGTTGCAATATTAAATTCATCTGAAAATGCCTTGAGGAGTCAGTTAAAGTTTTCTTGAGAAAAAAAACAAGTTCTATCTAGTATAGTATCCATTTAAATGTCATGAAAAAGTAACACTGGTATGTCATGGAAAAGTCAATGTTTTTCTGTTTAGAATGATATACAAAATATTTTAAAAAGTAATAATACAGTATGCTTTAAAATGTCATAACAGTAACATAACAGTTTACTTATACTATATATACTTACTTACTTAATTTACTTTTTATTTTTAAAAAGTCATAGTATAGTATGTCGTCTAAAATTATGAAAAAAGTCATAGTATAGTATGTTTTTCAAAATCATGAAAAAAAGTCATAGTATAGTATGTCGTCCAAAATCATGAAAAAAAAGTCATAGTATAGTATGTTGTTCAAAATCATGAAAAAAAGTCATAGTATAGTATGTCGTCCAAAATCATGAAAAAAAAGTCATAGTATAGTATGTTGTTCAAAATTATGAAAAAAGTCATAGTATAGTATGTCGTCCAAAATCATGAAAAAAAAGTCATAGTATAGTATGTTGTTCAAAATCATGAAAAAAAGTCATAGTATGTCGTCCAAAATCATGAAAAAAGTCATAGTATAGTATGTCGTCCAAAATCATGAAATAAAGTCATAGTATAGTATGTTTTTCAAAATCATGAAAAAAAGTCATAGTATAGTATGTTGTTCAAAATCATGAAAAAAGTCATAGTATAGTATGTTGTTCAAAATCATGAAAAAAGTCATAGTATAGTATGTTGTTCAAAATCATGAAAAAAGTCATAGTATAGTATGTTGTTCAAAATCATGAAAAAAAGTCATAGTATAGTATGTTGTCCAAAATCATGAAAAAAGTCATAGTATAGTATGTTGTCCAAAATTATAAAAAAAAGTCATAGTATAGTATGTTGTCCAAAATCATGAAAAAAGTCATAGTATAGTATGTTGTCCAAAATCATGAGAAAAAGTCATAGTATAGTTTGTTGTCCAAAATTATGAAAAAAAGTCATAGTATAGTATGTCGTCCAAAATCATAAAAAAAGTCATAGTATAGTATGTCGTCTGAAATCACGAAATAAAGTCATAGTATAGCATGTCGTCCAAAATCATGAAAAAAAAGTCATAGTATAGTATGTCGTCTGAAATCACGAAATAAAGTCATAGTATAGCATGTCGTCCAAAATCATGAAAAAAGTCATAGTATAGTATGCATCCAAAATCATGAAAAAAAGTCATAGTATAGTATGTTTTTCAAAATCATGAAAAAAAGTCATAGTATAGTATGTCGTCCAAAATCATGAAAAAAAGTCATAGTATAGTATGTTGTTCAAAATCATGAAAAAAGTCATAGTATAGTATGTCGTCCAAAATCATGAAAAAAGTCATAGTATAGTATGTCGTCCAAAATCATGAAATAAAGTCATAGTATAGTATGTTTTTCAAAATCATGAAAAAAAGTCATAGTATAGTATGTTGTTCAAAATCATGAAAAAAAAGTCATAGTATAGTATGTTGTTCAAAATCATGAGAAAAAGTCATAGTATAGTATGTTGTCCAAAATCATGAAAAAAGTCATAGTATAGTATGTTGTCCAAAATTATAAAAAAAAAAGTCATACTATAGTATGTTGTCCAAAATCATGAAAAAAGTCATAGTATAGTATGTTGTCCAAAATCATGAGAAAAAGTCATAGTATAGTTTGTCGTCCAAAATTATGAAAAAAAGTCATAGTATAGTATGTCATCCAAAATCATGAAAAAAGTCATAGTATAGTATGTCGTCTGAAATCACGAAATAAAGTCATAGTGTAGCATGTCGTCCAAAATCATGAAAAAAAGTCATAGTATAGTATGTCGTCTGAAATCACGAAATAAAGTCATAGTATAGCATGTCGTCCAAACTTATGAAAAAAAGTCATAGTATAGCATGTCGTCCAAAATTATGAAAAAAAGTCATAGTATAGTATGTTTTTCAAAATCATGAAAAAAAGTCATAGTATAGTATGTTGTCCAAAATTATAAAAAAAAGTCATAGTATAGTATGTCGTCCAAAATCATGAAAAAAAGTCATAGTATAGCATGTTGTCCAAAATTATAAAAAAAAGTCATACTATAGTATGTCGTCCAAAATCATGAAATAAAGTCATAGTATAGTATGTTTTTCAAAATCATGAAAAAAAGTCATAGTATAGTATGTTGTCCAAAATCATGAAAAAAAGTCATAGTATAGTATGTTGTCCAAAATTATGAAAAAAAAGTCATAGTATAGTATGTCGTCCAAAATCATGAAAAAAAGCCATAGTATAGTATGTTGTCCAAAATTATAAAAAAAAGTCATAGTATAGTATGTCGTCCAAAATCATGAAATAAAGTCATAGTATAGTATGTTTTTCAAAATCATGAAAAAAAGTCATAGTATAGTATGTTGTCCAAAATTATAAAAAAAAGTCATAGTATAGTATGTTGTCCAAAATCATGAAATAAAGTCATAGTATAGTATGTTTTTCAAAATCATGAAAAAAAGTCATAGTATAGTATGTTGTCCAAAATTATAAAAAAAGTCATAGTATAGTATGTTGTCCAAAATCATGAGAAAAAGTCATAGTATAGTATGTCGTCTGAAATCACGAAATAAAGTCATAGTACAGCATGTTGTCCAAAATCATGAAAAAAGTCATAGTATAGTATGTCGTCTGAAATCACGAAATAAAGTCATAGTACAGCATGTTGTCCAAAATCATGAAAAAAGTCATAGTATAGTATGTCGTCCAAAATCATGAAAAAAGTCATAGTATAGTATGTCGTCTGAAATCACGAAATAAAGTCATCGTATAGTATGTCGTCCAAAATCATGAAAAAAAGTCATAGTATAGTATGTCGTCCAAAATCATGAGGAAAAAGTCATAGTATAATATGTCGTCTGAAATCACGAAATAAAGTCATAGTATAGCATGTCGTCCAAAATCATGAAAAAAGTCATAGTATAGTATGTCGTGTGAAATCACGAAATAAAGTCATAGTATAGTATGTCGTCCGAAATCATGAAAAAAGTCATAGTATAGTATGTCGTCTGAAATCACGAAATAAAGTCATAGTACAGCATGTCGTCCAAAATCATGAAAAAAGTCATAGTATAGTATGTCGTCTGAAATCACAAAATAAAGTCATAGTATAGTATGTCGTCCAAAATCATGAGAAAAAGTCATAGTATAGCATGTCGTCTGAAATCACGAAATAAAGTCATAGTATAGTATGTCGTCCAAAATCATGAGAAAAAGTCATCGTATAGTATGTCGTCCAAAATTATCAAAAAAAAGTCATAGTATAGTATGTCGTCCAAAATCATGAGAAAAAGTCATAGTATAGCATGTTGTCCAAAATTATGAAAAAAAAGTCATAGTATAGTATGTCGTCCAAAATCATGAAAAAAAGTCATAGTACAGTATGTTGTCCAAAATTATGAAAATACATTATAGTATAGTATGTCGTCCAAATAGTATAGTCTGCATCCAAAATCATGAAAAAAAGTCATAGTATAGTATGTCATCCAAAATTATGAAAAAAGTCATAGTATAGTATGTCATCCAAAATTATGAAAAAAGTCATAGTATAGTATGTTGTCCAAAATTATGAAAATACATTATAGTATAGTATGTCGTCCAAATAGTATAGTCTGCGTCCAAAATCATGGAATAAAGTCGTAGTATAGCGTGTCATGCTAAAATCATGAAAAAACATCACAGTATATCATGTCGCCCAAAATACTGAAAAAATGCCCCAGTATAGTTTATAGTCCAAAATCATGAAAAAATGTTACAGTATAGTATGTTGTCCAAAATTATGAAAATACATTATAGTATAGTATGTCGTCCAAATAGTATAGTCTGCGTCCAAAATCATGGAATAAAGTCGTAGCATAGTGTGTCATCCTAAAATCATGAAAAAAAATCACAGTATATCATGTCGCCCAAAATACTGAAAAAATGCCCCAGTATAGTTTATAGTCCAAAATCATGAAAAAAAGTCATAGTATAGTATGTCGTCCAAAATCATGAAAAAAAGTCATAGTACAGTATGTTGTCCAAAATTATGAAAATACATTATAGTATAGTATGTCGTCCAAATAGTATAGTCTGCGTCCAAAATCATGAAAAAAAGTCATAGTATAGTATGTCATCCAAAATTATGGAAAAAAAAGTCATAGTATAGTATGTTGTCCAACGTTATGAAAATACATTATAGTATAGTATGTCGTCCAAAATTATGAAAATACATTATAGTATAGTATGTCGTCCAAATAGTATAGTCTGCGTCCAAAATCATGGAATAAAGTCGTAGTATAGCGTGTCATGCTAAAATCATGAAAAAAAATCACAGTATATCATGTCGCCCAAAATACTGAAAAAATGCCCCAGTATAGTTTATAGTCCAAAATCATGAAAAAATGTTACAGTATAGTATGTTGTCCAAAATTATGAAAATACATTATAGTATAGTATGTCGTCCAAATAGTATAGTCTGCGTCCAAAATCATGGAATAAAGTCGTAGTATAGCGTGTCATCCTAAAATCATGAAAAAAAATCACAGTATATCATGTCGCCCAAAATACTGAAAAAATGCCCCAGTATAGTTTATAGTCCAAAATCATGAAAAAAAGTCATAGTATAGTATGTCGTCCAAAATCATGAAAAAAAGTCATAGTACAGTATGTTGTCCAAAATTATGAAAATACATTATAGTATAGTATGTCGTCCAAATAGTATAGTCTGCGTCCAAAATCATGAAAAAAAGTCATAGTATAGTATGTCATCCAAAATTATGAAAAAAAGTCATAGTATAGTATGTTGTCCAACGTTATGAAAAAACATCATAGTACAGTATGTTGTCCAAATAGTATAGTCTGCGTCCAAAATCGTGGAATAAAGTCGTAGTATAGCGTGTCATCCTAAAATCATGAAAAAACATCACAGTATATCATGTCGCCCAAAATACTGAAAAAATGCCCCAGTATAGTTTATAGTCCAAAATCATGAAAAAATGTTATAGTATAGTATGTTGTCCAAATTTACTAAAAAAAATCATCATAGTATAGTATGTTGTCAAAAATGACAAAAAAAACGTCATGCTATAGCATGTCGTCAAATGTCATTGACATTGACATTAAAGTCATAGTATAGTGTCATACAAAGATGTAATAAAAAGCCTTAGTACAGTATAGTGTGTCATACAAAATATTATTTTTAGAGCAATAAAAAAGCATGCCATGAAAATGTCATAAATACTAATTTCATACAAACATTAAAATATAATTAAAAAAAGATATAGAACAGAATGCCAAAAAAATTGTCATCACGGCTGCATTTAATTGGTTGAAAATGACTCACATGACTATGAAAACGGTTGCTGTTTCTGTCAGTGACTAATAACACAATTAACTAATCATTTTATCCCTACATTATTTAAGTCTGGATATTGACATTAGCTTTACAATTTCCTACAATTTACAATGCCTTTATGGACACTAACACAGGTTTTACTTGTTGGACCTTTGTACTAAAAAGGCTATAACTTAACATAACCACTTGATTTGCCTATTGTCAGATGGCTGAAGCCTCATTTTAATGTCAGGTAAACTTTGGAATATATTTTTCCACAGATCGAGGATGAGAAAGGAGCATAAGTACCTCATACATCCCCACTTCCAAAGAACTGCACTATCCCTTTAAGACAGACTTAAAAATGGTAAAGCTATCCATTAAGTACTTCTTCATTTTGCAGATTGTTTCAGACCCAAAACAGTTAAAATTCCTGCACAGATTGCAGTTTTTCCTTATTTTATAAAACTCTCATCTCATGTGTATTCATCAGCGCTGGAGATAGCCATTGTGAGTTAGTGCCCTGCAGAGGAGCATCTACCAAGAGCACGGAAATGACGGATTAAATTCTAGCTGGAACAGGAAAAACACAATAAAGTGGACTACAGCTACAGGACATTTCATTTAAAACCACAACTGACTGATACCAAAAAACTGAAAAAACTCAAACTAATTCAAAACATGCACAGAAACAGAGGTTCAGTCTTTCCACATTTCCACTATGTTTAGTGAAAAAAAAACAGAAATAAGTCACCACTGAAGATACCTGTCATACCATGTTATACTTAAAGAGTGTCAGCAACTCCTCACTGCATAAAATATCACCTAAAAACAAAAAGATTTATTGACCTGTGTAGGTAATACTGTATGCCAGTAGGGGGCAGTGCACCTCAATCTATATGTAGATGAGAAGTTCTATTGATTAAAGGAAAATTCAGCTGAGAGTACAAGTGTCTGTGATATCATACTACTCAGCCATACTAGTAAGGTCAGTCTATCCTGACCATATCTACTGACCATCAAAGAGTGAGACTGCTCTGATGATGTAATCAAGACAAAAGCTGCTCTACAGGTGGTGAACAATGCAAAGCATGATGGAAGTGTCATTCAGAATATAGCACCAAAAAAGTGATAAATTTAAATTGCTCAAACAGAAATTCCCAGAGTACAACTTCAGAAACTGTCACGATTTGAATGGTTCAAATAAACGACCACTGTATTGTAACTGAAAGTTTCACATCCATGTGAATCCACATGTACGAGAAACTGCTTTCCACTGAACATGACGTTTCTACAGACACTGACAAGGCTTTAAAAGGCAGATAATTCATTACGAGGCAGGTTAGAAAGTTCCCCTTTCAGAGTGTCACATGATACATGAACAAAAAACAACCACAAATTGGTTCTCTCCCACTTCCACATATGAATGTGTGGTCACATAAAGCTTTAATCCATGTGACTGCCACCAGTCAATAACAGGGAGAAGTATATTTGAGCTATTTTTGCCAAACAATCATGTTTTTTATCTTGCACAAAAAGCCAATTCACAAAAAGCCTCTTTGTTGACAATTTCCATTTCCTCTGGGACCAGGCGCCATGGTAACACTCCTCAGCGGGAGGGGCCGTAACCCAAAAAAGGTCAGCATGAGTGAAGGGGTCATATGAATTATGTATTAACCCTAACTGACTCTCTTATTTTGATTGACCTCTAACTAATTATATTTTGCCATTCACAAGGCTTCCCATTTTCTTTCAACTATAATATGGAACATAAGCCATTTATTGGCAGCGTGGCCTGCGCTGCGACCCCTCTGCTGAAATGCTTTCATGTCCAGCTCAGGAAACTAATTCCTGATTACACTGTGTGTGTATTGTCAGCGAGTCTTTTCACTTGCTATGTCACTTTTTTCCCCCCAAACATGCTCACATTCCTTTCACAGTCTCCTGAATGGAATACAAATTCAAAACCAGACATATTATGTAAAACACTGAAAAATATCTTTGAAGAATGTTGTTTGGGGCAAAACATTTGCTTTAAATAAACTAGCAGTGATCAAAACAGTGTGCCAGAGTTTTTACTTTCATTCAGTTTTGTAAAAGGTGAATCATGTGAAAACACTTATTCAGTAAGATGTGAGAACACAGAATTATTTCACATGTGTACAATTATAAGCAACCGAGAGTCACTTCAAAAGTGCTGCTCAAACAGATAATTGATGGTTCTTGCTACACAAGATATAAGAAGTTTGACTGTAGACTAAAGCCCCATTTCCACCAAGCAGTACGGTTCAGTTCGGTGCGTTTTTTTTTTCCGTTTCCACTGTGAAAAGTTGTGGATGGTACCAATGGAACCGTTCTGTACCATCCCCATTTTTGGTCCGTGCAGCCTAAAAAGCCAAAAAAGACTTTGTCCCATAGACTTGCAAGGCAAAAGAAATGTCTGTACATCAGTGGATACATTTCTCAAAGTGTCATAACCCCCTGTAAAATGGCTGCTTTAACTACCAAGATTCAATACATTCTGTCTGATAACATTTAGAGAACAAGAGCTGCACACAAGTCATTTTATCCTCATTCAGGTTATCTCAAGCCTAAACCAGAAGGGGAACTGCCCATTGGTCCGACATCCCATTGTTCCGACCATATTAAACCCATTGTTCCGAAGTCCCGTTGTTCCGAAATCATCATGATGCCCTGTGGTTAAGGTCTGGTTATGTTTAGGCACAAAAACCACTTGGTTAGGGTCAGGAAAAGATCATGGTGTGGGTTAAAATGAAAAAGAAAGTGACAAACACATAAGCCGTGAGCCTGCTTCGCCTCAAGCCTTTCCCAGCTGACCCAGAACTGGTCGCGGTGCACCATCAAGGCAGAAATACGCCCGCCGGGAGCCGTTCAGCACCGCGGACCGTCGGACTAATGGGATGTCGGACCAATGGGCTGTCGGACCAATGACATGGACCCACCAGAAGTAGCTGGCTCTGCCGGCGCAAGTTCGCTGCTCAGCCGTTGAAGTCTTACGCCTGCTCTGCGGAACATCTGGGTAATTTTACACCCAGGAAGTCAAACTTTCTTGGCTTTATGCGCCCGATGGGGAATGTCACCGCCTGGTACCAAAACAGCAACCAACAGGACCACAAGGCCCTGCAAAGAGTTGTTCACTCAGCTGAACACACTGAAGATGCTGCTCTACCCTGCCTAAAGGATGGACACCACGTGCTGGAAAATCATTAAAGATACTAGCCACCTGGATAACCACCTTTGCTCCCATCTACCCTCACACCCCAAAGATCATAAAGGACAGTGGTTCCCAATGGGTCCAGCTATGAGATCCAGATTTCTCCTTAGTCATTAGTTCAAGGTCCTCAAAGTTTAATATATCAAGCATCATACTTGCGTTTGGCCAAGTTGTTGAACTAGTTTGCTGTCTCTCTCAAGTAGCTGTCCATTAGTCACTCACTCTACAGCAGGAAATGGCACTTCAAAATAAAAACTGTGCCAGAAAAGTGCTTTTTACAAACTTGACATGTTCATGAGTCACTTGCAGTCCATTCAGAATGGACCCATGACCCACTTTTGGACTGTGACCCATCAGTTCGGACCCTGCCTAAGACTGCCCCAATGCAGTCTATTTTAATGCAAAGTCTGAAGGAGCTGACGGGATTACATTTCATTAAAAGTGTATTCTTATTTAAATCCACATGACTAAAAACTTGGTGGATTGATTTGATTAGCTTTGCATGTTAATATGCTAACAATTGCTAATTAGCAAACAAAGGACAATGGAGGCTGATTGGGATGTCAATAGTTTTGCAGGTATTTGGTGATAAACCAAAGCACTGCACAGATTAAATCTTTGACCTGATGATGGTGCTAGATGAAAAGTCAGAGGATACCAACGTTTTTACAATTCATTATGTGGGGAACAAGAATGTGTGTACCAAATTTTATAGCAACCCAACCAATAGCTGACGAAACATTTCACTCAAACAACAAATGAGAACCGTATGGTGGTGCTAGGGGGAAGTCAGCGTGTCACCAAAGCCAGCAGGAGTCATGCTCTGGGAACCATAAATGTCTACAACATTTCATGGCAATCCATCCTGTGTTTGAGATGCCTCAGTGTGGACTAAAGAGATGGCTCTACCAACCTTGCCATCTATAGAGCGATGCTGCTAACAGTCTTCAAACCTTAAGACTTCCTTTATCTGCAGAAAATAAAGAAACAAAAGGTGCAAGTGTCTGTGTGTTTTTAAATTTTGCATGCTACAAAAGTGTGGTTTCTAGATCTCAACCTGACCATGTTAGCCCACTCGCTTCTCTTGCCTCAGTGTGGTTGTGGCTGATGAAAAGAGACAGGCGCAGGGTGGAACATGGAGAGAACCATTAATATCCCTAGAATGAACCGGAGATCCTGTCCGTTCGTCTGTCTGTCTGTCTGTCTGTTGTCTTCTTCACTGGCTTGATAATGACTTGCTGTTGAATTTATTTTCTCACCCTCTCTTCCTCTCCCCGTCTCTCTTTCACAGCACAGCGTCTTGCTACACTGGAGACATTCTCAACAGACACTTTAAGTCTAGCCATAACTCAATCAGACAGCTCTTACTGGGATGTTAATGCGACGCACTGCCCCCCAAAATGCATTACATATCTTATTCTATTCCTCCCTTGTTTTATGAGACTAATAGGTTTCTTCAAGTTTCTTTTTAGGAAATACAGTGAGAGATCTGATGATTAAACTAATTAGTTTGGACACCAAATATATACAATACAACACAGGCGGAAAAGGAACAGTTAAAAGCTGATACTCATAATTTTTGGAAAATGTTTTGAGGCTGCTCACTTTTATGCTGCTTTAAGGAAATGTCTAGTGATATTCTATAATTTTATTATTGTCAAAAACGTTAATAAAAAGACCAAAACCAACAATGCAAAAGCCCATTTATCAATGCTTTTCAACCTCTGTACCCTGTTTGTGGCCCCTCTGAGTCACACTTAAGACGATAATCTCTAAGGAAGGCGTCAAAAAATTTCATTTTAGAGTAAAGCAATGTAATACTCTAAAAATCTAGGCACTGTAGTTTTCAGAAATATTACTCAAACAGGAGTGAATTTGATTATATTTTTTTCAGCTGTGTATTGAAACCAGCATGAATGTGTATCCGGGATCTACTCAACAACAACAAAAATTAATACCCATGTTTTGGACTGCAGAATTAATCCAAATATAATTAAATTTGCAATATGGTCAAGTGCAATATCCAAACATTTTATTTGTTAATTTGAGAAGGACAATGAAAGACGTGCCTGTGGATATTCTCATTCATCCAGGTCATAGTTATCTCAAGGCATTTGAATCGAACGCAACTGGATTTGGTTTTGTCTTAGAAGACGTCAGACTAGTTTCAGCCTAGTCAGATAAGCATGAACTGATGAAACCTCTTGGATAAGAGGTGAAATGTCTTCTCAGACAAAACCAAGTCCAGTTGCGTTCGATTCAATTGCCTTGCGATGACAATGAAAGACAATGAAGACAAGTGCACATTATATCCTCCTGAGACCCCCGAGCCTCCTGAGAACTTCTGTTTGATATGCATTTTTAATTTCCCCCAGCTATTTGGGATCAATAGTACCCAATAAGTATAAAAAAAACTTAACATTGTCAAAGATAATTAAGTCCAAATGTCCTCAAACCAGACAATAATAAAGAGACGCCTCAGCCTACAAATCATATTCTAGATGTAGGGGAACACACTAGTCCGGTGCAAACCCCAGCAACCATCTTTTTTTTTCCAGTGAAAATGAAATGCAAATATTATTATTCCCACTAAAATCATAACTTACATTGCAACTGCAATCTGCCAAAATAAACACAACATGATCATTTTTGCATATCACGCTGCCCTACCCATGTTCACTGTAATGAATTTGTACCAATCCTAATGGTAGATGTTATATGTAACTGAATAAATGAAAACCCGGACTTGCTGGTGGCCCTAGATAAAAAATGTCAACATTTTACCCTATTAGACATTTGTGTCAAATTTTGTCATAATTATATAAATCCTTTTGGCCAAAAACGTTTTATGAGGCCAGAGTGACCTTGACCTTTGACCACCACAATTTAATCAGATAATCCTTGAATCCAAGTGGACATTTGTGCCAAATTTGAAGAAATTCCCTCCAGGGATTCTTGAGTTACCACAATCAAGCAAATGGGACAAACAGACAACCTGAAAACATAATGCCTTTAGCAATGGTATTAAACTCTGCTGTTAGTAGGGCCAAGGTCCCTTGATGACAATGTATTGTAAAGGTGGGAGTTGTTTAACTTTAGTATTGGATGTTATACTTCACAAAACTAAAGAGAGTATACAAGTTAAATTGTAGAGGGCACTAAACCTGACACTTGTGGAACACCTCCCTTGTTGTAATTTAAATTTACTAGGGGAAATTTAAAAGTCTCCACCTTTCAAATTACAGATAAATCAAATTGGCCACAGTTAAAACATTATCAGCCGTGTCAAATCTGGTGAACTACAACATACTGACATCACTGCTGATTCATTAGGCCTTGACGTCAAGCTGACTGGAAAACACCCAGGATTCTTTGCTTGAGGACACAAGATAAGGGAAGTTGGTTATAGGCCTATAATTACTGATTACACAATTAACTTCAATATGTAATTGCCTTGTCAACATTGTTGATGAAAAACTGCTTTAACGGAGCCCCAAAACAGCAAACAATAAGACATAAAAACATAATAATCAAAAACTGAGAAGACAGAATCAGAACTCATAAAAAGTAATTAACAACAGGGCTCCAAACTAAGAATTATTTCTCCTATGAGAGACACAGCTGCAATGCAAAATACAGTGTCACTGATTTTAGTCTGGTTAGAGCAATGATTGGAAAAAAGTGGTTTAGATACTTAGGAAAGTGGAATAGTTTGCCTGTTGATGTGGAGCGCTCTACCTCTCCAGTTAATTTCAGTATCCATCCATCTTCAGCAGCAGCAGGCCAAGCAAAGCACCCCAGACACCCCTCTCCCAAGCAACGCTTTTCAGCTCCTCCTGGGGGAACCTGAGGCATTCCCAGGCCAGATGAGATATATTATCCCTCCAGTGTGTTCTGGGTCTCCTACCAGCAAAACATGCCCGGAACACCTCTAACAGGAGGCACCCAGGGACCACCTCAACTGACCCCTTTCGACATGAAGGAGCGATCCCTGATGTCCGAGCTCCTTACTCTATCTCTAAGGCTGAGCCCAGCCACCCCACAAAGGAACTCATTTTGGCCACTTGTATCCTCGATCTCATTCTTTCGGTCACTACCCAGAGCTCATGACCATAGGTGAGGGTTGGGATGTAGAAGGACCAGTAAATCAAAAGCTTTAACTGCTGGCTCAGCTCCCTCTTCACCACGGCGGTCCGTCACATCGCCCGCACCACTGCAGAAACTGAACCAAACCGCTGATCCCTCGCTTTAGGCAGTAACTCTCTCCCAACCTGGAGGGGGCAATCCACCATTTCAGTATGAAAGTTGAATTTAAAATTTGTAAATCTGAGTGGTGTGATTCTTTAGGTTGAAACCCGTTGGTGTTATCATAATCACGTAAATTGTATTTATTCAATGCTGCCATTCCAACTGTATCCTCTGTTTATTTAATAAGGACCACAATGGATATGCAGCTCCAAACTTCATTGTGCCATCTTTAACAAACAAGTTTTTTACTGTCAAACAAACTTGACTAAAATGAGTGTAACCACACTGAGTGAATTTGCCCACAGGGCTACCTCCAGTGGTGATACATGATGAGAGTGATTACTGGTCTCTGGCCAGGAGGAAGGAATTTTAAAAAGAGCCAGCACATGTCTTTGATGCATTTGTCATAAAAGGAAGGAAACAAATGCACAGTCACAGCCAAGATGCTTTATGAACAACCCCATCCAGCTGTCTCCTTGCTCAAGCAGTACAACTGACTGACTTGAGAAGCAGTGTTCATGGTAAAAGTGAATCATTACTTATTACTTAAGACTGTAGAAAATGACCTTTGATGTGCTTTAAAATAATTGTGGTCAGATTTGCCTCTAATTTCTAAGCGGGAGAAATAGTAGAGCCAAGAAACCACAATCTCCACTAACTAGCCCTCAGTCTGTGACAATCTACCATTGTTTTTGTTGTTTGTTTTTTTCATGTAATACAGATTGCTTGATGTACATGATTTAATCAAAGCTGACCGATAGCGCTGGTATTGCTGCTACATTCCCAACAGCTTTCCAATAAATGCTGTCTATTCAACTTAAAGGGACAGTTCACCCCAAAATCAAAAATACATATTTCCTCCTACCTGTAGTGCTATCTATCAATCTCATGCCAAAACTTACATTTTAAAAAAACTCAACAGTTTGTCTCTTTGCAAAGACCATGGCCTGCTTAGTCAAGATATTCCACAGACCTTGTTGTGAGCAGTTTCATGAAGGACCTATCTACCAAACTACACCCAGTAACCATATCACCACTTTGAGGGAAGCATCTACTTAGGGACAAGTGGTTCATACTCATGAGATAGCGAGTGAAGTAAACATTAATGGCGTTCTCCTTCGCTGAGTTGAAACATTAGCTTGCTCAGTGGTGCTAGGTCAGCTAGCAGTAGATACACGCCTCCGTCTGCGTGGTGATACTGTCGGCAGGTGTAGTTCAGGAGAAAGAAAATGGTTTCTACATGAAACTGCTCACGACAAAGTCTGTGGCTTATGTCAAGCTACCAGGCTATGTATTCTTGAAAGAGACAAATGGTTTGTTTGTTTCAGCAGATTGAGTACCACAAGCCGAGTACCATCTAGTTCCTGATATATCAAGTTCACAAGAATGGGACGGACGTGAGGTCACAGTGACCTTGACCTTTAACCACCAAATTTTAATCAGCTCATTCTTGAGTTCAAGTGGACATCTGTGCCACATTTAAGGAAATAAAATTAATTATTAAATTAATTAGGAGATATCATGTTCATAAGAATGGGACAGATGGACCAACTTCTTGGTAGTGGGGTTAAGATACTACAATGTAAAGGTGCATGTTAGTGTTAGTACAGCACTGGATGTTTAAGCAATATCACACGAGAGGGAGTGATGTACTGTATATCGTCATGGCTGTGATTCGGTCAAAGGTGATGAAATAAATTATTTAAATATGTTATGTAGCTGGGCGGCACGGTGGTGTGGTGGTTAGCACTCTCGCCTCACAGCAAGAGGGTTGCCGGTTCGATCCCGGGCGTGGGAGCCCTTCTCTGCGGAGTTTGCATGTTCTCCCCGTGTCAGCGTGGGTTCTCTCCAGGTACTCCGGCTTCCTCCCACAGTCCAAAGACATGCAGGTTAATTGATAACTCTAAATTGTCCGTAGGTGTGAATGTGAGCGTGAATGGTTGTTTGTCTCTATGTGTCAGCCCTGCGATAGTCTGGCGACCTGTTCAGGGTGTACCCTGCCTCTCGCCCGATGTCAGCTGGGATAGGCTCCAGCCCCCCCGCGACCCTCAAGAGGATGAAGCGGTTAGAAGATGAATGAATGAATGAATGTTATGTAGCTCCGCAAAAAAAAAAAAACAGTTCCCCCAGTCTGTTGCCAGGCAACGCAGCACACATGCCAGGAACTCACAAGCTACTTTGTATTTACATTGATCTGCAACTGTGTAACTTCGTCCAGTTCGGCTGATGAAATGCTGGCAAACCTGGATGTTGGCACAGCCAGATTCAAACACACCTGGAGGTCTGCACAGAAGAGTCCTGGCTTTCCTTTTCCTTGTCCTATCCTGAGGACCACTCATAATTTAATTCCAATGTAATTTTGGGGAAAATATCCATCTTCTTGGTGTAACGCTATAGTGTCAGTTTGCATCAATGTAGCGAGTGTGACAGCTGGTTAATTAACGGTTGTATTTATATTTATAACAACTGTGAGCGGAGTGATTTTACTGTTACATGTCCCAGTGATGTTGTACTCTGTATCAGCACTCATGGAATGCCTCTCGTCCAATCAAATTACTCGGTCAGAACTAACTGTTGTATGATATACTTTTTAGGACCTATACAAGTTAAACTGTAGAGGGCCCTAAACCTGACCTCTGTGGGACACCACACTTTTTTCTGATTTAAATTTACCAAGGGAAATGTAAAAGTTTCCATAAATAAATCAAGTTGGCCACACTTAAAATATTATCAGCTGTGTCGTAATCAAGTAAACCACCAAGTAATGATACAAACGTCAACCTGATGGTGCCACTGTTTGCATGTTAACCTGACTGGAAAACATTCAAGATTAGCTACTTGAGGACACAAGAAAAGGAAAGCGGGTTATAGGCCCATAATTACTGATCTAGTTACAGACATCTCTACGGTCGATATCTCCAACACAATGCAATTCACACAAAAACAGTCTAGGCTGATAAATAATACTACAAGTAAGAGGAAAAATATGCATTATGATTTGTGGATGAGCCTTCCCTTCAAACCATCAGTAAACAAAACAGGAAATCGAACAGTCCTCGGCTGTGCAGCTTGTTGCCGCCTGTAATTAGAGTGACAGTATATAAAACTGAATAATGCACAGGGTTGCTTTTAAAGAGGTCAGCATTGATGAACAAAAGACAATAAACATGAAATATTGTTGTTACGCCTGCATTTCATTAAAAATCGCTCTCCAGTAAAAGCCCTCAAGGCGCCACTCAGGGAGCGGGACCATAGAATTAAGACTTTGATTTATTGATTGTCAATTTTTAGTGATTGCTGATAGAAAAATGTGGTCCAACAAACATCACGAGCCTTGCCTGGCAACCCTCTTAGTTCCCTTCTCCTCCTCTGTCCGTCTGTCAGTTTCCCTTCTTAACATTGTGAGGAACTGTCAGATGTTGCGTCAGTAAGCGATTTGTGAAATGAGGAAACGATAAGTTGTGAAAGGCCTCAAAGCATCATAGACTTCTTATACATTCTGCTTGAAACAGCTTCAGCAAGTTGATGTTATTTCAGATAACACCCTCCTTCTCTGTTCTGTTACCTTACATGGTGTTAATATATGAATGTCCCATTAACATAAAGATGTGTCACATTATGTCACCTACTCAAACACAGTCTATCAAGCCTCTGTTAAATGCTCAGTACACCTCTCGTATTTGCAAATAAATATCTCAGAAAACAGCAATGTTTGATTGCCAAGTTAATTCAGTGTAAG
Organism: Epinephelus fuscoguttatus; assembly: GCF_011397635.1. Classification (NCBI taxonomy): domain Eukaryota; kingdom Metazoa; phylum Chordata; class Actinopteri; order Perciformes; family Serranidae; genus Epinephelus; species Epinephelus fuscoguttatus. The sequence continues at coordinate 26,618,943 of NC_064771.1, forward strand.
CAGGGTGGACAATATATACATAATAAAAGTCTACAAGGACTTGGGGGGGGGGGGGGGCCTTCCGGTGAAGCCATGTTGGGTATGGACGCATGGCTATCTACTCTGTTTTAACGGGTCATAAAAACCAACCCCCTACTTGAAAACTCAAATACCTTTGAGGAGAGAAAATGAGCTGGGGGAACCCACAGAGAGGTCAGAAGAGTTCAGAAGGGCAGCTTACTCAATAACTAATGTCACAAAAAATGAGGATGTTGCTTCCTTTAAGAAATCGCTGGCAGAAATCACCAACTTGTTCCACATGCAGAGAGCAAAACGTCCTTCTTGCAAAGGAAAGATTCGAGCGCCGTCTTCTGTTCCTCTTTTAGAGAAAAAGCCAAGTCTAACTCATTCATTGTAGCGGCCAAAGCCATTTCAAACAACTGGTGTTCATCCGTAGCCATCTTGCAATGTTTACTGACTGATTCCAGACTTCGTCGTCACAGTGCTGTTGTCATCTGTTTAGCTCGCCTCTGGCCGGCCTATATCAGATACACCAATGTGATTGGTGCAGCTCTGCTGCAAGGGTATAGGTAATGAGCATCATTACTAATTCCCAGAGTAACTCACTGAGCAAATTCAAATTGTGCTCTCGTGAGAACTCTGGATTTCCAGGGTACTAGGGCTGGGTGATAAGGACAAAAATTCATCTTGGGATTCACAGGCTGACTGGCCATGCACGGTATGGTTCTCTGTATTTTTTTTATGAAATGAGCTACATGTTTTCTGTTGCAAGTCAAAGCCACACTAGCGGCTAGCACAACATTTAACAAAGGTAATGTTACAAAATTCGGCTCCATTACAACTCACAAGGTTCACTGACAAAACAATTCTCTTACACTAAACACATTTTCCAAACAAATATAACATGCTAACGTCATTAGCACAAGCCTATGGCATTTTACACTGTTTAAATTAGCCAAGTGGCTAGCTGACTTTTCCTCTACTAATATGAAGCCAGGATAAATCACACACAATGCTTAAAATGCTATTTTTGTGGAGGCTTTATTGTCTTCACAATTTATTGTTTCTTATCTGTGAAATTAAAGTAAATAAAAGCTTTGTTTCCACTGAGGGAAATGGAGGTCAGAAGGTCTGTGTCACCATGACGTATAGTTACAGTATAGTACAGTTCTGGGGAGGTGCACGTCAGGCTACAGCTCTAAAAGTGTTGCTGGAGAACCCGTGAGTGAGTGAGTGGGACGGAGCTGTGTGGAGAGTGTGAGAGAGGAGATGTGAGCTGTTTCTCAATACTCAAGTTCGGCAGTTCGAACTTGTGGACTTGGCAAGTTCGGACTTGGCAAGTCCACGCAAGAGGCCTGACTTCCCAAGAATGGGAGAACGGGAGGATGGCAGTATAGTCATTTCTGCTTTTGAAACAGCAGCAAACTTGATGATGTCACCACCTCCGCTCGCCTTGGCTGTTGTTCTGTGTTGTATACATGCATTTAGAATAAAACAATATAAACACAGTCCTGCGGCTTTTCATTGTCATTGTAAGAAATTAATATGTATATGTTTTTAACGTTTCAACATATATAACTGACATACAAAAACATATAAATAGCCAAAATATTTTCATAAAATATCTTTTAAAACCTTCTCCCCACAGCTGGCTTCTTATTATAATCAAAAGTCAAGTGCGGGGGGGAAAGTTTGTGGAGAGTTGGTGGTTATTGTGATCGTGAGCATTGGCGAGATGGAAATCAAAAATCAATAACGGATCGGAAAAGGCGTCTTGGCGCAGTTATTACAGCAGGACTGCTGTACCTGCAGGCTGAGGAGGAGGCTGCCCAGCTGAGGAGGCAGATCCGAGAAAGACAGCGGAGGATGAGGACAAGTACATCAAATTTGTACTTAAGTACAGTAGCTACTTGAGTAAATATACTTAGTCACTGTCCATCACTGCATTTGTCTCATCATTATGCTGTCTGCATTTTTATGGAGACTTGACAGTTTACTTGGTACACCTAGAAAAAACAACACCAGTTTAATATTCAGTCTAACATTATATTGAAGTGTTGAGTTGTAGATTGTCGTGCTGTTGAACTGTACTGGATTACAATGACAGCAGTTTGTCATTTAGTCTGTCCTCACCGATATAAATGGGATCAAACAGGTCAGATGTTCAGAGGAAAACTTTATTCAGCCACACTTCAGACATCAGATATACAATTCATATCAGATAATCAATATTTAAAATGTTGTTGAATAAATACTACAATAAATACAATTCATCTAAATACAATAAATAAATTACAATAAATTCTTAAAATCATTATTGAATGGTAAAAACACATAAATAAGCAAAAGAATGCAAAGAACAATAACATGTTACAACATTTAATAATACAAGAATATATCTTATACTGAGACTGAATATTGCCCATTGGACATTCCCCAAATGAATTACATTTCATATTCAACCACTACAGAGATATCAGCCACGAATTTCAAAAGGACTACCCGAGAGAGGCTGCTCTCTGTGGGGCAGCCTGAGCGCTCATACACACACGTTTATTATCTATGAGCACTGACACGGCTAGATGACAGCGGTGTCAGCGCTCATAAACACATGAGCGCTGACACCGCTGTTATCTAGCGGGACCTGACATTCAAGCGGGCTCTATATTAAAACATCGACCACGGGTCTGAAGTTTAAACTACGCATGAAAACACTATGTTCTGTGACAAAACAGTAACATATCGGTATGGCTTACAATTGTGCGCCTTTCCCTCACTTGTCATTTTCTGATGATTGTTGCGAAATGCATGCTGGGATACCTGGCTGTCTGAAGTTGACACAAGTCTGCTCCGATGCATCCCCGGTGAAATGGGTGTGGCGAGAACACATCCGGGAATTTGGACTGAACTTGGCTAGATGTGAACTTTGAATTGGAACAGTACTTGGGCTGTGACTTATGACGTGTCACAAGTCCACACAAACACAAGTCCGCACAAGAAAGCATACTGAGAAACGGCTGTGGTATGTGTCATGTAACGCAACCTGGCCCTATGTCAATATAAACGGTAACGTCTAAATTTATATCTTGCTTTTTTTATTTCAAGAATCCTTCCTGAGTTCTTGTTTTCTTTTGAGTTCACTTTAAGTGTGTTTTTTGTGTCCAGCTGACACCGATGTTAAACTTCATAAAAAGTAAATAAAAAAAAGTCTACAAGGCCTCTGTCTTGATCAAATATTAGCCATGTTATCCTTTTGCTTGTTTAAGGATGAAAGGGTGTGGTTTCTGTGGAAAAAAGGAGTGCCAACATTTAAAGTGCTCTAAGGAAGTTAAGAGATTGTTTCTAACTGTTACAAAAGTACACCCTCATGATGTGATCCTTTAGTGAGAAGTGTTGAATCCGTAATAGATGTGAAGTGATTTACCAGTTCTCTTGTCTGTGTAAGTTGTGATGAAATGTTTAACCTGTAACAGCATGTGTGCATTTCAATGGTACTGCTTTTAATCAATGTGAGACAAAGCATCATCACTGCAGTAGCTTTCAGTACAGCCTGCCCTGTGGAACCCTGACAGTGTAGCTTCATATGTAATTGAGATATACACACATGCAGCAAGCAATTGAGTATTACAGAGAGCAAAACAATGATCACACCGTTTGAACTTAATTTGTATGTCTTAAATATATCTGAGACAGAGAACCTGTGCACACCACTGCAGCTCAGGAGCAATTGCAAATACAAAAAAGAGGCACCTTTTTAGCACTAAGTGAATAATCTGTGGTGCAGCGAGCAATATTTAAAAGGCATAGTTTGATGTTTTAAGACCTGCACTTTCGCTTTCCTGTCAAGAGTGAGATAAGAGGATCAATGCCACTCTAAGATATGAGAGTGGCATTGATCTTTTCATTCAACTCTCTGCAAGAAAGTGATTACACCTATTCCCTGAAATGACAAACTATTCCTCTAGCAACCAGACAAGCACTTAAGAGCTACTTTAACCAATTGAGGCTGGGGTAGGTTAAAATCTGGAAAAGGCAAAACGAGGGCAGAATCTGAAAATACACCCTCCTCCTGCAGCTCTACCCTCTCAGTCCTAAGGCCCTCCCACCAGACGACAATATGCATATTCATGCGCTTTATACAGTAATGCAATGTTTCCAACACATCAATTGATTTTATCGTCAAGTTGCACACAGCTCATTCCCTTAACCCATCCTTGTCCGCTCTCACTGGGTATCAGACCACAGATGCGAGAATTAGCTACCTAGCGTTCAGCACTCCCTCCGCCTTGCTCCCACCACTGCGGACTGTTTTCCTGGAGAGACAGACCTTCAGTCATCTGCAAATGTCACCAGTGCACACCTCCCAGCACTGGGTGTAACATAGCAAGCAGCAGCACCAGGTCTAACCCGTGTAAAGGCAGCAACAGAAAGTTTGCTGATCCAGTGGTATCAGGGCTGTCCGGTCCACTGGAGCTGGGTTTGTGTTGGCTGGAATTGAGTTACTGTGGCCGATGACCGGGGATCCTTCTCTGAAGGTGCTGCCCAAGTCTCTGTAGCAGTGAGCTTAGGGACCCACTGTGATTGGAGGCTTCTTGGAGTTTTCTTATATTCAGACAAACAAGATGTAAGGAGATGTGTTTTACCTGCTTGACATGACAAAGTAGAACCGGACAAGAAATGCAACATCATATATGAAATACCATGCAAATCATGAATGAAAACATACATCAGGGAAACAGGCAGATCATTCAACACAAGGAAAAAAGAACATCAAAAAGAACACGAAAAAGAGACAGCGGGGCAATTCACAAGGACACAAAAAGACAAAGCAGAACAGGAAAACCTAAAATCAGCCGTCACAGATCACTGCAGAAGAAATAACCACATCATGGACTGGGACAGCAGTAAAATAATCACATCAGAGACCAATAAATTCAAACGGTGGCTAAAAGAGGCCATTGAGATCAGGAAGCAGGCAAGCGGCACCATCAACCGGGACGAGGGGGCGTACACCCTCTCGCATACCTGGGATTCCCTACTCCAGAAAACGGACAACGACACGGGAGGCGGGGTTGGCCTGACAGACTCTGATTGGTCTGCCAGGCCTACCAGGCCTACCAGCTGATACATGACACGTCAGCAGCACGTCAGATGACGCTTCTGAGGAAGACTGGAGTCTCAGTTGAAACTGTCAAGCAGGTAAAACACATCTCCTTACATCTTGTTTGTCTGAATATAAGAAAACCTTAAAATATTCTAAATACGAAGACAGTATGAATCTTAGCAATCTATTAGCTATATAAACATGAACTTGAAGCCATGGCTATGAGACACTGGCTCTGGTTAGCAGAAGGCTAAACTATTAGCAACATTTTCTCTTCATCTCTCAAATGCTTCACCAATATTGACACACGTTTTATTCATTTACTGTCAGACTCTCTTTGAGATTCTCTTCTTCATAAATCCGTCTTCTTTTTTTGGGTTGCTTTGCTGTGTCTGCAGTTGTTTCCAGTGCTTGAACAGTACCTTTGTCTGTAGGATTCTCCGCCACTGAAACTTTCAGTGAAGGGACGTGCATCTGCATTTATACAGCCAATAGGAACGCCCTCTCTCTGAAATGACCCGTGATTACATCAAGCAGAGGTGAAGAAGTCTAGTTTTCTCTCAGTCCGCTCACACTGCAATATGCTCAAAGTGTATTTGAGGATTTTTGCCCAATAAAACTGCCTATTCCAGCTTTAAATTTATTTTGTAATATTTTACAAAATAGAGGGACAACTCGGCTCATCAGAGGGGCATATCAACCAACTAGATCGGCATTTAGGAGACACTTTGGACTAGAAGGGTCCATGGGGGTACTTAGACTCTGGCACTCGGAGCATAAGTAGCAGAGGCAGAACCCCCCGAACGCCCCCCGCCCTCTCACTGTGCACACCACTGGATAAATAGATATTTACCATCACTAATGATGATTTTCATATTTTGTGACAGACTGATGGAGCGTTTACAGATTCAAGCTGAACGACAGGACATTACTGCCATCTTGAAGGAAGTATGCCGCATGTAATTTAGAAAATCATTAAGTGAGGAGGATTACTGTTGTCATAATAATGTGCGTTTTTCTTCTGTCACTGCACAAAACACTGGGAGAGCTCCAAACTAAACAATACCTCTGTCTGCGGTCCCACCATAAAAACAAACATTCCCCCAATACCACTCGTACTGATTGCGCCATATGCATTAGCATGCATACTGATCACACCCATATATTCACGGTTTCTGCTTACGGTGGCAGATTTTTTTTTTCTTCTTACAAATATCAGTGCTGTGGAGTAGTGGTTTATTGTTGTGGTTCAAGAGCAGCCTGGTGTGGGAATCTGAACTGGACACCCCCCTGTGACTCAAAAACAGACACAGCTTTGTTTTTCAGCCTTGGTTCAAGTGTGTGACAAGCACACACACACAACAAACAGGTAGCAGCGTCAATGCCACGGCCCTGGACTCAAGGTTTCTTTATCATCCTGAATTGAAAGCTTTGTGCTGCTCTTCATGTAGAAATCTTACATAACGCCTCTTAAAGTTAACTTTATAGGGTCTGTATCTGAGGTTCAAGACTTCAGTAGAATCTTTTAGAGACCAATTTCTTTCAACAGAGTTAAGATTACAGCTATAAAAATGAGGAAGCCTGGTATCAAGGATTTAAGCGAGAGGCTGAGCTCACCCGCTGCCTTTACTCTAATATCCCTCCAGCTTGAGCTCCAGCTCCCATCCAGATCTAACACTGCTTTCATGTTTGACCCACTTTTACAAGACAGAGACAATGACAAGGAGAAAGAGAGGCAGAAGGAAAATGATGAAAAAGACACCAGTGGAAGAGAGCGGGAGAGTTAAGGCACTGAGGCAGATTAAGAGGGAGATGCAGAAAGCGCAGGAGTGAAAGAGTGACAGCAGCAGTGAGAATGACAAAGGTGTAGAGAAAGAGAGAGGAGGAGGAGGAGGAGGAGGAGGAGGGGAAAAGGGGTAAACAGAAGGCAAAGGCGCCTGGGAAGGAGGGGAGTGGGCTGAGTAGGAGGGAGGAGGGAAGCTCTGCTTCTCCTAATAAAGCGAGTGTATGTGAGACGAGGTGGTTAAAAGAATTACAGTGAGCTGAGAGCTGTGTTACCACAGAAAGAAAGAGTGAGAGAGAGAGAGAGAGGGGGGGAGACAGAGAGGAGAGAGAGAAAGAGAGAGAGAGAGAGAGAGAGTGAGAGAGAGGGGGGCAAAGAATAGAAAGAGCATTGTGTTGCTGCTGAGAAAGAACCCATGTCTGCACAAAGAGGTAGGTGTACTGCTATGACTGGCACACGCACACACATGCATGCACACACAGGAGCAGGAAATCCTGATCCCTCAGGGTGTCTAGCTGCAGGATGTACCACAAGTCGGCACAGTTAATGTTAAGTATCAGGTGAGTGTGTGTTCTCCTCTAACTGTGTGAGTCGCCTTATTGCATGTAGCAGCTGTGTAGCAGTGTGGGGCAGGTGTGTGACTTTTTCATAGCATGTGCCTGAGTGTGCATGTGGAATAGCAGGTGCCTGTGTATGTGTGTTTCGCATGTGGGAATCAGCTGGAGGTTTAAAGGTCCGTGTGATTGTGTTGAGGATAAACAGTGGCAGGCTTACGGAGGCACTCTCAACATCATGTGAGGTTTATGGTAGTTCATCAGGCTTGTGACTGAGGCTAACTGCGAAACGTTATATGATTGATTGAACGCATTTCACTGAGGCCGGTTAAAGTTTAAGACAACATGTGTTTGACGTATGATCCAATTTTATCTGCTGCCAAATCCAGAGTTTTCAACTGAGCTAAATATGATTCACACCTCAGTGGTTTATTTGAGGCTACCAAGGTATCAGTGAAGTTAAGGATTTACAATCTCATAACTGCATGTTAAAGTCACATTGGTAAACCCGTGTAGATTAAAGGGCCAGTTGACCCAAACTAAAAAGAGATCACATGCAATGCAGATGGATTGGATTTTTTGTGCTGAGTTTTTGCATGTGTTTCCATCCCAGTATAATGTAACTGAACGGAAACGCATTTGTAGTATTCGCTTTAAACTATGTTCAGTCATCATCTTTTATTTTTGTGGTTTGCTGAATCATTTGACCCATCCCACATGAGAATGCAAGACAATTATTTTGCAATCACCTTCCTGTCTTGCATGTGCAAAGCACGCAGAAAGAGAAAAAAGAAACTAAAATAAACTAAAAACAGAGTAAAAAAAAAAAAATACTAACTTAACTGTTTCCATAAGAAGCCGCTTTCTCGAAATGAGTTTGAATAGAAGTGAATGATTAAAGTTGATTGGTTGTAATTAAGTTACAGATATCAACAAAGAACATTTCCATTTCTAAGAAACTGATTGATTTAATTGTTGAAAGGGCTTGTTTATCTCTGTAAAGAGCTTTTCTCTCCTCTCCCAGGCTTCCTCTAGATAACAGGCTAATTTGTTTGATATGTGAGCAGATATCTCAGTCTTTGTGCATCTTCTATATTTAAAAAAATCTATATCTATTGTTATCTTACTAAACAAAGCATCACATGGTTCACAATAGTAGCTCATCTTCTATATCATTTAATGTGTACATTGTACATCATCATAGAAGCACGCAGCTTTGGATTAGATCATATAACGTCAGCTCATTGTCCTTATTTTTCACTATTCTTTTCAATAAAAGTCAACAACAACTGTTTCTGGAGAAAAAGTCATGAAAAGGTCATTTTTAATGCTGTGAGCACCACAAATTAAATTCCATTCGCCTCCATCAATTGAGGTGAAAGCAAAAATCTCAGAGAAACCTGGAGAGATTAAACCAAAACTGTTTTGTCATTTGGGTGACTTAACTCTTTAATGCCAGTTTAGACAAATTTTATTTGCACCCAAGACGTTTGTTTTAAGATTAAGGCACACCAAGACAGACAAAGGGTCAGTTCACTGAAATTACAGAAAAGAAATCGTATGCCATGCAGATAGTTTTGGTTTTATTGGCTGAAGTTTCACAATGTATATTCTGACTCTGTCTCCACCTCGTTATAATGCAGGTAAGTGGAATTTCATTTGTGCTTCTTGCTTTAAACTGCATTTGAAAAGTCAGCAACAATGTGTGTCTCCTGAAACAATGACCAGACACTGTGATTTACCTTTAACTATGGGGTATTTAAAAAAGTAATATTCAAAGCACCACAAAATGAATTTCCATTCACACCCACTAACTGGTGTGTTTTCTTTACCCTTTAATATCAACTGAGCGCATTATCATCTGCACCAGTATGTTTGTTTTAGGCTATTTAGGTTATCAGTAGCCATGTTTCCATCAGCCTGTTTAGATACGCATCTACTGTAGAAGTATCGCATCTGAAAATTATGATGGAAACGCCAAAATTCGAATTAAAATCCCCTGATTCACACAAACTAAAATACGCTCGCTTTAGCCGGGTTTTGGTTGATTCGAAAAAATGTTGATTCGCAAAACGGGGGATGGAAACAGTTATGTTTGAATTAAGTCTGACATAGCGCACCTCTCTCCATGGTGATATCCACACTCCAGGTCGGGAAGGCGGTAATGCATTTACAAGCTTGTTGCCAACCACCAGAAAACATAGAAGAAGAAGAATGCGAGACTCGTTTTGTTTCCACTTCTGCGGAAACTCGCACGAGTTCGTAGTTTTCACCAAAGTCCGTACATTTAATGGAAACACACAGGATTCGTATTTCTTTTAATGCGCATTTCCCAATGATTCTAATCAGTTTTGGATGGAAACATAGCGAGTGAATTCAATAATGTCTGGCCAATCTCAAAATATCAGCTTCAAATACAGGTGCTTTGTCACGTCCCTTTGCATGTGATAGTCGCTAAAGGCAGCCTTTAGTGTCTTCATGAGACGCACCAGGCCTTTAACTAACTCAAATGTAAATCCACCTGTAGCGTACTTGATGCTGAGAGCAACTGATGTTCTATAAAGAGCAAGAAAGTGTGTGTAGGACGGGCTTGACGAGAGGAGAGTTTCACCCAGGAGACTACACTTGTCCCGATGTTACTCTCGTTACGTATTGACTTACTAATCTTATGCCAAAACTAGGGGTGGGCAATATGGCCGGAAAATAATATCACAATATTTCAGGGTACTTTTGCAATAATGATATTCCTGACAATATGACAAATTAGTACGCACGGTGAGAGAGGAGAGGGAGAGACGCTGTGCTGCTGCCAGAGGAGCAGCTGAGTGAGTTCCCTCTGAGCGGTAAGTCACTAAAAGAGTCTGAGAAGTCCGGGGCTGTTCATGAAACATTCAGGACGCCACAGTTAACGGAACGGTAACGGTAACGGAAGAACATCATATGACAAAATCGAAGTCGAATAAGTGTTGAATGTTCATATGATATTAAAAATTATACCAGTATTATCATGAACAAGACGAAACATGAGTCTATTTTTTAAACCTAACCAAGTAGTTTTGTTGCCTTAACCTAACCGCCACTGCTTCAGTTCTACGTCACACAGATGCATACACGAAGCATCAGTATTTGACGACATAGAGAAGTTACATTTGGTTATGTTTAGCGAGTGATGCCTGCCTCCCCATGTAGATTAAAGGGTCAGCTCTGCCTCAACCTTGCCTTTTTGTTATTTGGTTGAACTATCTCAAAACCTGAACAAATTAAACCAAACTATCTGCACAGACATCACTAAAGTGAGAAAATATGTTCCTTTATTTTAGACAACTTGCCCCTTTTTTTGTCACAGTATCATAATTTGGTGTACTTTAGGCTGTTCAGGTATTAAAAGTGTTTGTAAAATGCCAGAATGTACACAAAAGCCAAATTAGCTCATTGACTGATACCTTATCTATGCTCCATGTAGATGAAAGTAAAGTCACCATTGTGAGAATACATTTTGATCTGTGACCAATATTTCACTCCAGCCAGGGATGTATAGTTCCTTTCTAATGAAACAGTGATGTCTTTTTCCTCTCTGCTGAAGGTCAGATGTAGTCCAGGGTTATCAGCCTGTCCTGCAGGCGAGGTCAGGCTGGACTCACCAACCCATGAGGACAGACCACTTCTCTGTGGTACTTCCCCTCACTTCCAATCATATGACGCTGCCAGAGGTTCCCTTTTTACAGGAAGCAGCAGGCGATGCTGTTTCACAACAGCCCGGGCGAGAGTATTTATAGAGCCGAGTGCTGTCATCTCTCAGCGTTAAGGACAAAGAAAACTTTTCCTGATTAACAGGAAAAAGTCGAAGCTGTGGCAACTCAAGGACACTGTGTTCAGAGAAACAATGGTGTGTGTGTGATGTGTGGAGGAACAGTGTATGGGCATTAAATTGGCTTTTGCGGGTATACCCGCGTGGTGTTAAGCTCAGGAGGAACATAACATGGCCCATTTACTCAGAAGCACATAATGAAGTACGATAATTCAATGTATCAAATCGAGTCTGCACTTCCTGTCATTGCTAAGTGCTTTCTATTGAAATTATTGTTGTCTTCTTCCTGTTCATTGGGAAAAAATAGATCTTGTGCATTTGAGCTTTCCTGCAGGTTTGAGCATACGCAACTAAATATTATTACAATGCTGAGGTTCCTAACCAAAGTATTTCTGCGCTGAAACTTCTGACTTTACTCCTCGACTTTAAAATGTTGCACTTTTAACATCCCGTCTTCCCCTTATGTCCTTCTATCTTTACTTCCTTGCCTCTGTCCTTTCATCCTTCATCATTTCCTTTCTTCTTAAATTGTGCTTAAAGCATGAAAATCCTGATACGGGACACTGAGTCCTTTAACTCTAAGTACGTAATCAAACGTTACAGCTGAAAGTTGTTTACATTTATTTACTAAAAATGTAATGCAGGCCCTTCCCTTGTAATTGAATGTTTTTCCACTGTCCTGCTAATTTTACTAAATTAAAGGATTTAAAACACCGGTGTTAAAGGATTTGTGGTGACGACGCCTGTGTAACACATGTATTGCGTCTACAAGATTCGTGTACGTGTGTCCACACACAGGCTTATGACTTGTTAGAGCCTAACCATCAGAGCAGCGCAATAATTTAAGACCTGCCTCGCAGGGACGTCTTTGTCTCGTCTTCCCGTCATTGTGAAACCGCAGCGTCTATCCCCGACTGTGTCACCCTTTGACTCACTGCTGAACATAAGGAAACAACCCTCTCGGCATCTGCTGATTTAAAACACCCTCCTCCTATCTCCTCCTCCGTTGTGTTTGTATCTCCTTATCACAGAAGATTTATGAGACTGTAGTTTCACGTCAACACGGGTGGAGACTCTATTATGTCATATGTCCTGATCTGACTAGGCTTCAACATACTGACAGTATAAACTTCATTTGTGTGCTGCTTTGTGTGACGATGGCAAATTAGGCAAACCTAGAACTGTGTAACTTGGCCTCTATGCGTGTGTGTGTGTGTGTGTGTGTGTGTGTGTGTGTGTGGGCCTGTGTTTGTATGACAACAAAGTGCTGTACTTTTAAACTGGTAAAACCTAGTTTGAACTTTAGACTTCTTTTTGCCCAGAGAAAATAATAGTACACTACTGACACTACTGTCTTTAAGAGGCTGTAGGGCGTTCATTTTTTAAGCTAGCTCAGCATAGCTTGTTGGGAAGGGGGCTAAATTAAAAGTTAAAATAAAAAGTTTAACTACATTTTGGCAAGGGAACAACTGGCAAGGTCATTTTCAATGGGGTCCCTGGAATTCTCACTTCAGGATATCTGAATGAAAATGGTTTGCATGGGAACCCAAGTATCTCCCCCAAACTTCAGACACGTTCCCAGTATATGTTTTATTCTTTACAATAAATGCATGTCTTAAAACTGAAGCTTTTATTTGTCCTTTTAAGGAAGAGGACAACCTGAGTTTGCATGTTCTCTCTGTGTCAGTGTGGGTTTCCTCCAGGTACTCCAGCTTCCTCCCACAGTCCAAAGACATGCAGGTTAATTGGTGACTCTAAATTATCCGTAGGTGTGAATGTGAGTGTGAATGGTTGTCTGTCTCTATGTGTCAGCCCTGTGATAGTCTGGTGACCTGTCCAGGGTGTACCCTGCCTCTCACCCAATGTCAGCTGGGATAGGCTCCAGCACCCCCACGACCCCTAACAGGATAGGCGGTGACAGGAAATGAATGAATGAGTGCACATAAATAACTAGTAATATTAACCGTAAAATAAGAAATCCTTTACTCTCATATTGACGTAGCTTTGACATAGAATTTCTAATATTCAGTTATTGCTTTTGAATTCGGCGTGACACCCCAAGATTTTCAGTGGCCCCATCTGTCCACCCCTATGAAACATTTCTGGGGGCTCCATTGCATGTTTTACAATTCAAGTTTAGGGTTGAGGAAATAAACTTAGTAGTAAACGTAATAAATTGCCATCTGAAGGCAAGAAGAATGTGTGTAAGGCAGTCAACGGCTTTGTGCTGTGAATGTTATTTTATGTGTCACAGCTGTTGAACATAGTTTTTATAGGCGCATGATCCGAATGCTGCTCGTCCAAACAACATTTCTACTGCAAGTTAATGTAGAGTCTCCCTTCACAGTCATTTGTAGGCCTACCTTACTACCTTCTGACAAGTGAAAGTTAAGTCAATCACGCACCAATGCTTACTATAGCTTGGCAAAAATCTCTTAAAATCCTTAAAATATTTGCATCAAACTCACACACAAGGACCGAGAAAGAGACATACACAGATGGTGGGTGTTATGTTTTCCACTTCCATGTCGCGGTGCTTTCCTATTCCCACCACTCTGTCTTTCCGCATGTCGTAGCCTGAATCACCTTCACACTACATTTAGTTCACAGAAGAGTCGGAAATGGAAAATCTGTGGTGCAAGATTGTATGTGTGTGCAGATGAGCAGGCTTATGTGTGTGTGTTGAGGACATTTTGGTTGATCCTCACTTTGTCACATGGCTGCTTGAAAGTTAAGACTTGGTTTTAGGGTCGAGATTAGACTTCAGGATAGGCCAAGGGTCAAGGTTAAGCATGTAGTTGTGGTCATTAGAGAACACCTAATGTCCATAAAAATTCCTCACAAGCACAGACACGCACGGACACACAAAACTGTGTGATCGTGTGTCCCAAAAGTCTGTCCCAGTCTGCGCTGATGTTCCGAGACAGCTCCTCTATGATCTCATGCGCTTAATTTGCCTCTCAGGTAAGCCCTGTTTTCTGTCTCAACATGTGCTCATGACAATGTGTCTGTATCGGTTTGCCTGCCAAGAGCACCATCATTACTAAGTGGTGACACGTACTGTAATGTAGCCATCTTTCCTCATGTTACTGTGAACGCAAATTAAGGAGGAACTCTGACATGAAACTAAATATCTCAATGCTTGCTTAACACTTCTCAAACTTGACATCAACTGGAAGGAAGGGTGAGGTCAGGTCAACGCGGGGCACCTTTACGCCTCTACTCCAACCACTTTCCTCACAGACTTTGATTTGCTCTGTAATAAAGCAGGGGGTTTGTAACTGGTGCCAGCTGTCATTAATGGAGTTGCTCATTAATGCCATGGCTGGCTGTTTACTTCGCCTGCAGACACATCGCAGCTGTCCTCATACATTTTATATGTGCAGCTATAGTAATGACGGTACAAATTAAGGCATGTGAAGATGTTGTAAAACAATAAACATATGTGGCAGTCATATGTGGTTTCAGTCTTCACTGCGGCTGCACGCCTTCAAGGAAAGATTTGATGAATGAATACCATAATCCCGCTGAAGCAACATGCTGGCCTTCTGTGATGTAGCACAGACAGTCATGCAGTAAGAGTTAGTGGTTGGACCACCACTAAGACGGGTACTATGTAAGCCTTTGATGTCTGACCTCGTTTCCACCAAGGAGTCCAGTTCAAGTAAAGGCATCTTTTAAGCTGGACCCTACTTTCCTGTGTAAACTGGTTAAAGGAACTGATGTAAACAATTTTTGAAATTGGTCCAGTGTGGAGCGAGCTAGCAACGAGCTGCAGTAGAGGCACAGAGGGCAATTAAACATCATCACTGTCTGTCAATTACTCGTTAAGCAGAAGTCTCATTCTGAAATATCACGAGATGTTACTTGTTGCAGGGAAACAACAGTGGGAGCATGAGTGAGATTTGGAGAGAATATAATAACCGGAGTAACTTATAGAAAATGTATTTTAGTGTTATCGAAAAGATTGTCAATGTCATGGATGATTATTTCCCTGATTTCAACAATGCGGCTCAGGCCTTTGAATTCCATCAACATATGTTCAGCATTCATTAGAACAGTTATTTTTGTGTTTCCATCGGAGCTGCAAATTTTCGTAAAAGGAAAAATGTGTCACAACATACCATTATAAATGAGCATTGTGGTGCTACAGTAATGCACCTGGCCCACAAAACATATTCCAGATGTAAGGGAACATGCTTGTTCGGTACAGACCCCCCTACAAAAAAAGATATGCAAAAGAGATCATTCCTACTAAATTCTTGGCTCACGTTACCATCGCAACATCTGTTAAAATAATCGCAATATGATTGTTTTTACATACCGTGCAGACTTAATGGCGGCAATAAGTAAGGCGGTTGGCCTGCCAGGTGTGTAGCCAGTTTAGTGATTTTTTTTGTTTTCTTAAAAGACGTCCAACCACTACCCGGCCAACATTTGCACGTGGGGCCCATGTGGGTAGTACATGGGCTAAACAAATGGGCCCTATATGGGATTGTCCATGGGTTCCATATTGGCCCCATGCCCACATGGGTTGGTTTACCTGTGGGCCCACATGGGTTATGCTATGGCTACCTGGGCACCAAGTGGGTGTCAACCCAAAATGGGCATCTAATCTGGGGCCTACGGTTAAACCCACCTATGTGGACAACTGGCATGGGGCCATTATGGAACCTGCTGACAATCAAGCCCAATTTTCAGTGCAGTTACTACCCACATAGGGCCACATACAAACATTGGCTGGGCATGAAGGCACTGTTACACAGCTGGCATGCTAACGTTAGCAATGTTAGCTAAATATGTTGTTGAACTTTTTAGGTAGAACAACACATAATAGAGCTTATCGTCAATCTGTTAGCTAACTTGTTTTTACGCTAACTTTCTGTGGCATAGCTCATACTGTCTGTCTGAAGACTGCCACAAGGGTTCAATTTTTTTTTATACGTACTATAACGTACTCCACACAAATCCAGACCAGAAGAAAAACAACAAGAAGCAGTTTTGCAAACACATCAGAGATCATGAAAGTTCTCACAGGAACAAATGGACTTCCAGTTGACCAACATACGTACACAGAGCTATGTGGAAACAAAGCGTTACCGACATGATCATACAGGTTTCGTATCGGTTCTAAGGAAATTATACCTAAAGTGTTTCAGTGAAATCGCAGCTTAAGTCTTCTTTAATATAAAAGCTGTCCGTGTCTTGTAATTTATGTTTACTGTTTTTAGAATGTTCATTTTTATGCCGATGAATACTTCATTTTCCCCGTACACTGTAAAAAACATTAACTGACAACTTTCTAGGCTGCATTTAAAGAATTTGAGTCCAGATTAAACAAGTAGTATATCCTCTGTCTCTGATCTTATCACAGCTACACCAAGACTTTCTCCGCTTTGCACAAATTTGGCTCCATTATCTTGCAAAACTGTGAACAAGCTGTAAACCAAAATAAACCAAAATCTATAAGAAGAAAACTCTAGTGTCAAAGTGTTAGAGGGTCAGTCATGCGGAGAGTCACATTTGAGCCTAAAGTAATCACAGACCTGACCTGTGCATTTGGACACGTCCAACTCTTCTTTCATGCTTTCAGTTTGTTCTGGTAATTCTCTCTGGTGGTGCTTTATTCATTTTATTGTTACTTTCAGCCAGACTGTATCTGGTTTAGACAGCCCCTAATGTTTTCAAAAGAAAGAAAGAAAAATATCGGGGCGTCGGTGGCTTAGTGGTAGAGCAGGTGCCCCATGTACAAGGCTGTTGCCGCAGCGGCCCGGGTTCAACTCCAGCCTGTGGCCCTTTGCTGCATGTCTCTCTCTCTCTCTCTCTCTCCCCCCCTTTCACACTTGTCTGTCCTATCCATTAAAGGCTAAAAATGCCCTGAAAAATATCCATGAACTTTGGTTGTTTGCACAGTGAAATGACGTGGTCATAATCCCACTAAATCAACATACTGAACTTCTATGATGTAGCACAGACAATACAGTCAGAGTTGGTGACTGGACTTTCACTGAGCCCGGCGCTGTATGAGCCCTTAATGGTGGTGTGTGTCTACTTCAATATAAAAGCTGTGACTGGTAATATCTTTAGAATTGTCATTTTAATACCAATTCATTCGATGTTTTCCCCATGCACTGTAAAAAAAAAAAAAAAAGTTAACTGAAAGCAATTTCATATATTGCATTGTAAAGAATTTGAGTCCAGATTAAACTAGTAGTTTTTCGTCTTATCTTAGCACAGCTCCACCCAGACTTCTTCCACTTTGCCCAGATTTGGTTTGATTTTCTGGCAAAGCTGAAGACAAGCTGTAAACCAAAACCCATTAAAGAAACCTAAAGTCTTGGCAGTTTTCTCTGTTTATGGTTTCTATCAGAGGGGTCCAGGTGTCAGAGGGTCAGGCATGTGGAGGGTCACGTTTGTGCCTAAAGTAATGAGACCTGTCACATGTCTCGCTCTCCTTCTTCTGTACCTCAAGAGCAAAGAGATCAGTCTGACTGTAACAAAAGTTTAGGTCATTTACTAGGGTTGCACCAATATGTTGGCTGCATATCGTTATCGGCCAGTATTCGCCTTGTTGACTGCCACCAGCCGATCAGCAAATAAGATCACCAGTAGTGGTGGTCGATGTCTTTCTGTTGTGTCACAAATTTTGCACATGCTAAAAAGCAAAGGTGTCATTATCCCGGGACAATAGAAAACATGTTTGGGACAAACAGATCTTCCTTGGGACGTCTTCTGGACGATAGAACACAGTAAACTCACTATTGGCTCATCAGGGAACACACCCGATTGTTTCCCTGATAATGCTACATTTATTCATTTCTATAACCACTTATCCTGTCATGGGTCACGGGGAGGCTGCAGCCTATCCCAGCTGACATTGGGTGAGAGGCAGGGTACACCCTGGACAGGTCGCCAGACTATCACAGGGCTGGCACATAGAGACAGACAACCATTCACACTCACATTCACACCTACGGACAATTTGTGGGAGGAAACTGGGGTATTGGCTGACTCACGCTGACACAGGGAGAACATACACACTCAGCACAGACCCCACCAAGTGTTGAAATCAGCAGGAAGAGAGCACGTTAACATTAGCTGTTAGCAGCTGGTGGCGAGAACTAACAGCTCACAGGAAGTTGCAGTTACATTATGACATGTTCAAGTTCTATTGAGTAAAAATGAGTATTGGGCGTAGGTTAAACATTATGTTCTCGTGATGTGTTCAAATGTAATCTTGTACATTGTAGTTTTTCATGAGATGCTTGAATTAATACAGTTGTTTAAAGGAGATACTCGTTGATATGGTGGTGCAGTAGCATTGTTGCCTCACAGCAAGAGGGTTGCTGGTTCAAACCCAGGATGGGGGAGCCCTTCTGTGCAGAGTTTGCATGTTCTCCCTGTGTCAGCGTGGGTTTTCTCCAGCTTCCTCCCACAGTCCAAAGACATGCAGGTTAATTGGTGACTAAATTGTCCGTAGGTGTGAATGTGAGTGTGAATGGTTGTCTGTTCTGTATCAGTTATTTAAAAACACGTTTCTCATGTGACAGAAGGTTATTTTAAAGGTTGTTTCATAAATGTGTATGATTGAATTTGTGCTCGTTCAACAATAGTATAACGCAGGATTAAATGACTTTAAAACTTTTTTTATAATGAAAATTTCTTTGTTTTGGTGGCACAAAAGGGGGAATAAATGACAACAAACTCAAAATAAACATCAGCTATCAGCCAAAATGTTGTTTTAAACATATATATCAGTACAGAATTTTACAATCAGTGCATTCCTATCACTCTTATCACAGAGTACAGTGAGTTGATGAATAGCCAGACTATCTGGTTTAGACAGCCCCTGGGTAATGTTTTCAAAAGAAGTAAAATAGCTGTGAACTGTGGTTGTTTGCTCAGTGGAATGGTCAAACAATTACGGGATTTGAGTCACTCAGCTCTCTCAAGAGGAGGAAGCATAGGGAACGATAAGGGACATAGATCCTAAGTTTACAGTAATTCTAGTGTTGAGGTGTGTGTTTGTGTATCTGCGTGCGTGCAGCAGGAGAAGGAAATAACAGCATGGATCTGTGAATGGAACAAATTAGCAGGCAAGTCAAGTTTTAGGCCTGCACACACACACATACACACACAACAGCAACCCCTATTCTTCCAGCACACACACACACACACACACACACACACACACACACACACAGCCTTGGAGAAAAGCAGGGGATTCCGATCCGTCACAGAGATGACATCACAGCCTGCCAGCGATAAAAACAGCTAAACAAGGGAGTCCCCACTTCCCCTCCCTCCGACACATCCCACAGAATGAGCCGAGGGAAGAGTTGTGCTGGAGCGAGTGACTCTCATTAGTTCACAGGAACACAGAGAGAGTCCCTTTTAAGGGGCTCACATGCACACAGAGCGCGCTGACACACGCACAAACACACTTTAGCTGTGTCTCCATAGTGACCGGCTTCGCTGCCCCAGCTTGGGGAGGAAATGCCAAACTCAGTGCTTCAGAGCCGCTCCAGCAGAAAGACACAAACACACACACACACACACACACACACAGCTCTATTCTAATCCTCCGTCCGGCCACGGCGGAAAAAACCTCTCCTCATCTTATCACTGTGCTACCTCCCTCTGTCCACTCTCTCGTCTTCCTCTCCTCCCCACATTTTCCTCTCCCTCCCCCTCTCTGCCTCTCTGCCTCCCCTGTCAGTGTAAGTTCATTGAAGTAGACAGCAGAGGTAAGTACTCCCTTTCACTCTCTCTTTTCGCCATCGGCTTTAACGCGCTTTAAGTTTTTGTGTGTTTTCCCACACTGGACAAAGGTCAGGTTTACTATCAGTGCTGCGAGTCCTGCTGATGCGGCACGGCGGAAAAGCTCCCCCGTGTGTGTTTGTGGCTTACTGTGTCATCATGAAATGTGTACTGTTCTCTGCAGTCGGGTCAGTCTCCACGGTGTGTGTACTTTGCCAGCTGTCATGTGCGCCTAGGTAGTGTGTGCCAGTTTACTTACCCTGTTAATGAGCAAACAACGGTGTGTGTGTGTGTGTGCGTGTGTGTGCGCAAGTGTGTGTACTTGAGATTCAGGTTGGTGTCATGTTCATCACTCTTTTCCATCACAACAGGCTTGTAAATACAGACGCCCTTTTTTGTTCCCTTTGAAAACTGAATATATACGGACATATAATACCATCTGTGTGCACTTGTGTGTGTTGTAAGTGCCATTGGTAAACAGTGGAAACTCAGTGTACACTTAGGAAGGAATGGGCGCCAAACAGTGATCAAATATATATTTAGGATTGAAATAATACCTTTAACGGGATGTGGAAATTATTAATTATGGCTGGCTAACAGTGACTCACTGCTGCAGCGTTAATCTTAACCATTTTTTGATTGCAGCTGATTGCTCTCTTGTATAAACATTGGATCTATTTCCACAGTAATGAGCGTGAAACTTCCTTTTCATCATTTTCCAAAGGGGGGAAATCTTGTTGATCTTTCAGCACTCACAAAGTACTTTGGTGGGATGTCCTTTCAAATGTGCTGCGGGCGAAATAACAACCCTCATAGAATCAATGAGCAGCTTGGCATGAGATCAGACGTGCCAAATCAGAAATCCATCTGTAGTCCTTGGTTACAAAACAACACAATTAAAACACTTTCGCAAAACCCCCAGACTTACTCTGTTTCTCTCTCTTTCCTACATACAAACAAACACACAGGCTGTGACATCACTCACATCTGGATGCAAGATTGGCTAACACCCCATTCCTCTTTCCAATGTGTCCCCATCTTCCCCTTTCTACCCCCGGCAACCCTCTCGCTTCTCCTTCCTGTCTGTCTTTCTGTCTGGCTCGCTGGCTGGCTGTCTCTCCGCCCCCGCTCTCAGAGATGAAAGAGAAGAACCCCTGGCACACGCCTGTGACCATCATCATCTCTGTGATTGGTGTCATAGTGATTGTTGCCCTGGTGACGGTAGCAGTTTTGCAGAACAAGCCCCTCCCTCAAAAGTACAAGGTATGGTAGAGGAAAATGCTAAAATGTTGTAGCCTGGTCCCTCTGTGGGAGCGTTACAGTAGGATCTCTGTCCAAAGTCCACAAGCCAAATATGGTCTCTTGTCAATATGACCTCAACCTGTGCAACTGGTTCTAGAAATCCAACACCAAATAAGGCTGGTGGATGTTGATAAGAATATTAAATCAGCGCTCCTTTTGTAGCAGATGCAGACACAGGAAGGATCTCACAGCTTTCATTGATTAGAAAGTCTAGAGTGCTTTTTTCATGCCATAGTTTCAGATGAAGATAAACATATTGCTGATATAATTCTTTACAGTCATTACACTGGATGTTTAAACTGCTTGTCTGGATGGAAAACTTCCAAAGTGAACTGTCACTGAGCACTGAACTGGGATTCCTCCCTCTGTCTCCACTCCAGTATGGGATCGTGCTGGACGCTGGCTCCTCCCACACAGCTCTGTATATCTACCAGTGGCCGGCTGAGAAGGATAACAACACTGGAAGGGTTGAGCAGTTGCATTCCTGCAAAGTCAAAGGTGCGTGCTGCACAATGCCGCCACACACACACACACACACACACACACACACACACACACACACACACACACACACACACACACACACACACTTTGCCCTCACATTCTTGTGTAAACCACTAATTCATGAACACTAATGCAAATATTTAAGGAGGAGCAATCACAAGCTTACATGCACATGTTTATATATGCTTCACTTAGAGCAGGGAATGTAAAGAACAATACTTCAACCACAAAATGATCATCTGTAAATTAATTAGCCATGCTGTGATACCTTGAATTCAATAAGAAAACTTTTTCTTGCATGCCTCCACAGTAAACAGTGAACATATTGATTTATTGATTGATTGGGGACCAGGTTTGACAACAGCAATATTATATCAGAACATCTGTTTACAAACTCTCACACAACTCATGCAGTATAATCCAAGTCTCATTTATCCAGTCGCCAGTGTTGGGCAAGCTACTTGGAAAATGCTGTGAGCTACGCTAATAGTTAAAGTTTCTTTATGCTTCCGCGTACACTGGACGCAACGTGCACGCAGTTGCTCCGCAGTTGCTGTGTGCGTATCATAGTCCTGCGTCCTGTTGGTGTATGTCACTATGCAATTCCCCACCATAGCGCTTGAGGGCGTGGTGTTCTTTTACATACCTACCTAGACTCAGCGTTCATTGTTTGTTTATCTTCCGGCTTTGCTCTAGTCACAGTGAAGATGGCGACAGAGAGAGAAAGACTGTTACTGGAGCTCGAAATGATCGACACTTAACAACAAATGCTCTTATTACAAATGTTACGAAGAAGAGAGAGGTGACTGTGTCGATGGTCTGTACGCCCGTTGAATGGCTCCACTTTTGAAAATGGCTGTGTTGTGGTACTGCAGCAGGAAGTGAAACCTTGCGAAATGCCGGAAATGATGTAGTTTGAAGGACTGATCATAGCTCTGCGTTGCCTCGATGCGTGGTTACAATTTTTTGTAGGTAGGGTTGGGTTGGTATGAGAAAAAAAAAAACGGTCCAGTCCATCAAGTTGGTAATACCGGATTTTTGCCACTTGGGGGCGCAATTGACTCATTTAAAATAAAAAACAACCTTAGGACAACAGAGTGACAGTAACAAGTTGTTTCTTTTATTCCTTACAAATAAATTTTGCAGCTTACTCAGTCAGTGCAAACAAGGGTTGCCTCCTTCTGTAACAAACCTTAATTAAAACATTTCTTTTTGGGGGGACATTAGAACATAAACATGTCCTGCAAATAACACGTCACATCAGTATGTTTCTGTTTCCTCTCTACTTTCTTAATACTGCTCTCTGTCTCTCTTGCTCTTGTTTTGGCCCTTGTTGTGTCCATTTCTCTGGTGTCCACTGGAAATCCACTAAATATTTACAGTCTGTGGGCAAGACATGCGAGAGATGCGTCAAGAAGTGCAATGTAGCCAGTCAGAGGCAGAGTAGGGCAGGTCTTGCCAAGAAAGGTCAATAGCAAAGCAGCAAGCAGAATAAACTCAAGGATTAGTATGTGATGTCATACATCATCACTTACTTTTATCCAGACCTCCGTAGAAAAACGTCTGCAGCACTTGAGAGCTTTTCCTGGGAAAATCACTTTTAAATTTTGCAACTGAAAAGCTATTTGACTCAGAAAGTAGTGACGTTACCACCATGCTACTAAGAAATGCCGTTAACACTGCCAGTGGTGTCCTCAGAGGTTCCCGAACACATGCATTTTCCCTAAAACGGGCGAAGAAGCAAGCACAGATATGTTTTGTTTAGTTCAGTTTTAGTAGTGAGTATAAAAAAGACACTTGGACTACACTGCATGAGTTGTGTGAGAGTTTGCAAACTGATCCCCTTGAAATTAGAGGATACCAATCGTCAGTCAGAGACCCCTTAGTCGCCTGAGATCGCTTCAAGCCAAGCAGTCGTTTTTTTGTTTGCTTGGTGAGCGCTCTTGACTTTCACGCTATTCTTTAGACAGCTGCAGACGTGCCCCTAAAACATACCTGGACACACCCATATGCTTCAGTCGTGCATTTAAGGGTATTACCTCTCTGGAAGATTTGTATATTGGCGATCGTCTTGCCTCTTTCCAGAAACTGCAGCAGACATTTCAGCTCCCTACTCCACATTTCTTCCGCTTTCTACAGTTGCATTTAAGGGCTCATGTCCCACTCCATCAGCAGAAACCTGTTAAACCATATACTAAAGGTGCTGTGCCTCACTTTTATAACACTCTAGTTAAGTTAAAATGCCCATCATCAAAATCATTTAAGGAAAACTGGCGGGAAGAATTGGGCACGGAGATCACAGATGAAGTGTGGGAAACCTGGATTGAAAATATTCGCAGTAGCTCATTAAATGTGAGGCATGATATGATACAAGTCAGAGTTGTTCATACATTACAGGAACTTTTTGGGGTCATTAATTTGACTTCTTTGCTAAGGCCGTTCCTTAGGTACAGTGAAGGATATGAAGCTCAAGTCTCTCTGTCCACACTGCTAGCAAGAAAGTTGCTGCTTCAGTTTTGGAAACCTGAGAAGTTCCCAACTTTTGATATGTGGCTAAAGGAATTCGGTCATGTTTTACATTTAGAGGAAATGAGATTCACCCTGTCAAACAGAGAGGGAACTCTTTAAGAAAATCTGGCAACCGGTTGTTAGTTTGATTGAAGAATTAAAATGAATGGGCAATGTTTTAACAGGTCAACTGTGCCATGATGTCATATGTCAGTATCCTGTAACTTGTGGGATAACTTATGTGTCATCTTTCCTCTCCTTTTTTTTGTCTTACCTCCAATGCTCCCTTGTGTTTTGTTTTATCTTTTGCTGTTGGTACATTTCTTTACTGTATTTACACTGTTTTGCAAAAACCAATAAGCAGACATAAAAAAAAAAAAAAAAAAAGACCGCAGCGAAATTTCATTCACTTTTAAAACTCCACACCTGATGGATTATTGTCCTGGAGAAACCCCAACACAATGGTTTGAGTTGAAGGTGTAAGAAAGAATAGTATCAGTAACATTGTTAACACTGTGCTACATTACAGAGAAATACAAAACCGTACTAATGAACCTTCATTAATATAGGCCTATGTTTTATCTACAAGTGCACGTCACACACTGAGCGAGCCGCCTGTTAATGACGCTGTGGGCTAATGGGCATGTAGCTACTTCCATGTTTCAGATGATACATCATGTTTGTAGTCGACCAATGAAGATGAGTTTACATATCACCTTGGGGTCGTCCTTCACCTTCTCAGAATGATCCCACACTTTGGATTTCCTGCCCGACATGTTATTAACTAGCCTATGGAATAACCGCAGGTACCAGCCCTGGAAATTAACATGGCTACTGTCTGACTGCTGAGCGTGGCCACTTCCTGTGTCTGTCCTTTGAAATTAAATTCCCCAGATGGTCCAGTTATGTTAGGCTTTTTGTTCGTTTTGTTTTGTTATTTTTCTGCAACTAAGTGACCAATAAATCTTGCCGACTAATGACCTTCCTCGTCGACTGACGTTTGGTCAACCATCGGGGGCAGCCCTAGTGGCACCCGAGAGATTTCCTAAATACAGAGCCAGCTAGCGATTAGCTTAATATAGCTTAGCTTTGGCTGGAAATCACACCGTGATGACAAGAGTCCTGTAAGCTAATTATCTGTTGACTTCAGAGTCATACCAGCCCAGTTGCCAGAAGAAAATGTTGGCATTGTACATTTCTGCAAACCCCAGATACATAACAGTTGTACATGTGATACACATCATTTCAATGTTTCTAAAGTGACGTTCAGATTACATGTATATGAGGTGGCTTTGTTATCTGGAGGTGGAGGGGATTGTGGATGGCCTAACACATACAGTAGACGAGACAGCTGCCGAGCAGCACTGCAGAGCACTGCTTGAGACCAACAGACACTAGACAGTATTTCTAGCTGATACTGTGGCACCAAAAACTGATAAATGAAGCCAAAACATGATCTTTAACAAACCATAACCATGTGGTTTTTGTGCCTAAATATAACCCGATGTGAACCACAGCGTTGTTGAAGAAATGTGTTGTCTTTAAGAAAGGTCAAGTTTCAACACATTTGCTACATAATGGACTCTTTTATGGCTGACATCACAATGACGTCATTTTATTAGCTGGAGGCAAAACACGACTCGCCACCACAGGGCTGTAGGCTACATAGGAGTCTTAAATGTGGTCTTGTTGTGTTATTGTGAGCCAGAATAGGAGGAGTCATGGCTCAAAACTTAAATTTTATCACATACCAGCCGCTACTGCCCGTCAACAAAATCAAAGACAACCATGGTGAAATGTGATTAGACAAAAGGACTGGACTGAGGCGATTATCAAAAATGCTCACATGTGCAGCGCACACTTCATATCAAGTTAGGGAAAAATATTTCCCGTTGTAAGGATGAAAAACGTTATGTGTATTAAGGGTTATCATGTCCACCTCATCAGAAATTCGGGTGGTATAAGAGGAATATTGGATTTCTCTGTAACTAGGGCTGCAACAATTAGTTGACTAATCGATGACTAATCGACTATTAAAATAATCAGTGACTATTTTAGTAGTCGACTGATCGGTTTGAGTCATTTTTCATAGAAAAGTATAAAAGTACCCCAAATACTCTTATTGCAGCTTCTTACATTCAAATATTGGCAGCTTTACACACTCTCCCATGACGGTGAACTAAAACCCTTTGGCGTGAGTACAAAAAAAGACATTAGATGACATCATTTTGGGGTTTTGGAGAGACATTTTTCGATAAAATGATTAGTCAACTAATTGAAGAAATAATCTATCTGTAATGCTAACTTTTTTAGCACATTAGCTAACGTTAGCTTCGATAGCAAAACAAACTGAAGGAAACCGTTCAAGTGTCGTCCTCCTTTGTAAGACTGGCGTAGTAATCAACCACAAAGCTTCCTGTGACATCATCCATCCACCGAATGAGAGCATACGGGTCGGCCAGTCTGGTCCCGTTGGTCAGTGTTTACTTATTCAAGTAACACTTGAGGTCCCGGAGAGAGAGTGACCTGACATGGTGTGATTGTAAATTCAGTCAGACACACTGAAATGAGAGCTTCATGGGTGAAGAAATGGAGCGTTATATTTCCATATAAATTAACGAAAGGTTAAGTTAATCACATATTCACTCGGCTCTGCTCTTTCTTTCTCCGAGACTGTGGTGCTCTGGATGAGCCAACGGTCCAGTTTGTGCCAGAGTGCGCTCCGACACTCGGAATGAGCATTTCCGAACGCACCACTCACATTGTCTTCCTCCATTGTCTAAAAACAAGCCAACAGAACTTGCTAACTTGCACTAACTAATGTCTGTGGAGAACTGCTTTGCCTCCAGCTAAGCCCCGCCCACCAAAAAATGTCAGTGTTCATCACGTAGGCCAACGTTCATTCTGACAATCAGGCTGGTCTTACTGTACAGACATTAGAGTGGTATCAATCCTCTCATCCAACTCTCCGCAAAAGAATGCATGGGCTAAGTGTATGTCCCAAAAATGCCGAACCATTCCGTTGACAAATCTCGTATTAATTATGATCAAAGCCAATAGTTACAACATGATTCACAGAAAGTGTTATCTGTGTTGTGTTACAGTGCTTGTGTTGAATGCATGTAAAGATGTAAAGTCAAGGTATAGTTTGTCCTTGAACTAGAATGAACATGTGTCTGCCTGCCTCAGCATCAAGGCAACCTTCTTATGCAACCAGCTTTTGCTTAACTATTAAAGCACTTTGAATACACATCATGCATTGGACAGGTCTGACAAGCTGACATCTGCTGTTCTCTTTAACCACTGCTCTATCACAGCACTGTCAGTGTGTGCTGGCCTCCCTCTCCATGTCATTTACATTTGGTTTAGAAGTCTCTAGGCTGAATGCCGCAGACAGGGTAAGGAAGTCAGACAGTATTTGAGATGAGCTAAAGCGTTGCTCTTTTTGGTCTTTTGGAAGTGCATCCTGAATATCTAACCAAGGATACCCGTGGCTGTAATTTTGCCCATTGTGAAACTCAAATCCAGCAATTTAGGACTAGAATACTTGCTTAATTAAGGGAGGGTACATCCAGCATGTTTATAGGAAGCCGCCACCTTGATAACATCTTCAAAAAACTTTCTCCTCCACAGCAAACTCCTTAGCAGTTCATGGATTTGCACAGATGACCTTCAATTCACAAGCAGGCTGGCATCTCTGAACTCGAGAACTTGTTATGTTTCATGGTGGCTAAATCCACTTGACATTTTGCTCAACCTGCAGGTCCAGGTATCTCCAGCTACGCGTCTGATCCACGGAAGGCAGGGGAGTCTCTGAGAGCATGCATGCAGGAGGCCGAGCAGTGGGTGCCCGGAAAGAGACACCACGAGACCCCTCTTTATCTGGGAGCTACTGCTGGAATGAGATTGCTGAAGTACGGCACACGTGTACGCACACACCCCCATGACCGAACATTGAATAAGACAGCGGGTCTTTTCATGCCGACACACGAAGTGCTGTCGGCATGCTGTATCTGTAGCCTTCTCCATGTGCCTGTTCTGTGATTTATCTCCACATAAACTCTACTGCCAGAGCAGGGAATATGTTACAGTCAAATCCATTATATATGACACAGTCTTTTTATAATTCATGAGCTGCTGTACTGATTTGATTTATGGATGTGAATCAGTCTAATGAATTTGTGTTGTGTATGCGCAGTATGGAGAACAGCTCGGCATCAGACAAGGTCTTTCAGGCTGTGGAGGATGCCCTGAAAAAGTCTCCCTTCTCCTATCAGGGAGCGCGACTACTCAGCGGCTCGGAGGAGGGCGCCTTTGGCTGGGTCACAGTCAACTACTTGGATGACCGCCTCAAACAGGTCTGCATGCACGTTGTAAATGCAAATTTGTCCACTTTTAAAATGGGCCTTGTGTGCGTCAGTCAGCGTGCTCCTGCTGTACACTGACTTCAATGCCTTTTTGTCGCGGCTGCAGGGCTTGGAGACCACAGGCGCCCTTGACCTTGGTGGGGCCTCCACTCAGATTAGCTTTGTTTCCGGTAATTATGACGGTTCAGAGTCACCCAGCAACTCCGTGACATTCCGACTCTACGGAAATGACTATAACCTGTACACACACAGCTTCCTGTGTTACGGGAAAGACCAGGCACTGCGACTGACGCTGGCACAGCAGTCTAAGGTAAATGTCTGTTTTTTCTCAGTTAACATTGAGGGAATATTTATATCTAATCTGAGATTACTTAAGACATAAAGGGGCAGTTTACCTCAAAATCAAAAATCCGTAGTTTTCCTCTTACCTGTAGTGCTCTTTATCAGTTTAGATAAAATCTACCACAAATTACACATTTAAACAGCTCCCAAATACAAAAAATGTCCCCTGGGATCTATATATATAAACCAACAGGTGATTTCCTTCTTTGAGGAAAATCCTAAATGATTGTTTTTTCCACCTGGACCTTTATGCTCTGCCATTTCTCCTCTAATCATCGCGCTGTAACCTGTGACAGGCTGTTACGATACCACAACTATCACACATTCACATATATGGAGTTTTTGTTGAGCTGTGAACGTCACGTAGGTTTACATTACCAAAGGTTTATGACAAAATCACTTGACAACAACGACTCCTGTGTGCGCACGGTGAGAGAGGAGAGGGAGAGACGCTGTGCTGCTGCCAGAGAAGCCGCTGAATGAGTTCCCTCTGAGCAGTAAGTCATTAAAAGAGTCTGAGAAGTCCGGGGCTGTTTATGAAACATTCGTGACGCCACAGTTTATTCCACACTACTGAAGCTGCTCCTCTTTTTGGAACCACCGCAGGTCACGAATTATTTCGCTAATTTCGGTCATGATTGCCGGAAAAAAACATTGCTGCTAAGTTTTTCAGATATATATTTTTAGTGCTTTGACCACCACAAGCTGAGAGCCATCTATTTACACTATATTTGAGAGAATTCTTACGACCAGTATCTCTCAGTAACTCACCAAAACTATACTGATAAACAGCACTACAGGTAAGAGGAAAAATATTTGTGATTTAAGGGTGAACTGTCCCTGTAATCATCTAAGACAGAAATGATTTGTTGAAATGTGCACTGATGCCAACTTTAAATTCAATGAGCTTCCTCTCTGTGTCTCTTACACCTCTCCATCTTGCTCTCTCTCCTAGGCAGGTCCAGAAACAGTAGAAGATCCCTGTTTCCACCCTGGCTTCACTGAGACAAGGAACTACTCGGTCCTCTATGACAGCCCCTGCGTGTCAGACAGGAAACCCCAAGGAGGTCCCGCAAGCTTCACTCACATGGGGACAGGAAACTTCCTTAAATGCCAGGAAGCCGTCAAAAGAATCTTCAACTTCACTCACTGCAAATACAGCCAATGCTCTTTCAACGGGGTCTTCCAGCCACTTCTGCAGGGGCCATATGGGGTAATGTAACACGGTTGTCAGCATTTATTTATCAGCATATATCAGTGGCCTGTGACACAGCGTGTTTTTGAAGGGTTACACAACATAAAGATATATCACTTAGTCATAGTTCACCGTGCAACTTCTGTTTGGACTTGGAGTTGCGAGTGTGACTTGTTCACTACCTGTTTTTGATCTGTGTCACGATATGAACTCCTTAAAAATTTCACTGGTGAAGTAACTTGCTTATTAAAGCGTCATCCAAATTACAAATACATGGAAACCACATGGAAATTCTGACCAATCAAGAGCAGCTGTCTCACACAAGGCATTTGATCTGGTCCGCTTGTAAATGCTGCCATGAGAACATGAACCAACTCTGGGCACTTACACAAGTTCGTAAAAAATTTGGCCCTGATTCGGACCAAAGCAACACAACTCTAGGTCTGAAAGAACCCTAAGTTTGCTGTTGTTGCCAGTCAACCCAGTTCAGCAGAATGAAGTATAAGGTTCAGCAAACCCAAAACTGCAATGTCCCCATATGAGGACAAGGGGTTACAGAAGGTTTGTGGGGTTAGTTTGTAGTGCATGTAGCATTTTGAACTTGTATGTGAACACTTCAGCTTTCCAGAAACTGTCTCTCTCAGTAACCCTGACTAATTCAGACCTCATTGCATGGACACTTCTCCTTGTAACTAAACAGTTGCCAGAGAATTCCTCATGAGGGACACTGTTTCTGGGAGGAGACGTTGCTGTTGAATTGCGTATATCCTCACAGCTACTTGCAAACAAAGACAAATAACCTCTGAGTCAGTGAGACCAGAAAAACCCTTATGAGAATTATTTATAAACCGATTACTTCATTTGCTAATGAAATAGCTAATTTCTTTTGCCTTATCTCTTCCTCTCCCCCTCTCTCTCACCTCAGGCTTTCTCTGCCTACTACTTTGTGATGAACTTCCTCAATCTGACCGACACATCCATCCCTCTGGAAACTGTCAGGAAGAGGGTTGCAGACTACTGCGCTACCCCCTGGGAAGAGGTCGGGTCACAGTTATGCATCACTTACACACACAAAACAAACATCCTGCCATATTTATCTGCTGTCCTGTCTTCTCTGCTGTATGTCCTCCATCATGCCTTTACTGTACACTGATGATATCTCTGCCATGTGAACTGCTTGAACAGGTGAAGCAGCAGCATCATGGTGTAAAATTAAAGTATCTGGCTGAGTACTGTTTCTCTGGCACGTACATCCTGACCCTGCTGACAGAAGGATACAACTTCACCTCAGAGAGCTACTCCAACATAAAATTCATCAAAAAGGTCAGTAGATCACGGTCGACTCCTTTCCTTTCTCACACACCTCTTAGCGTTAACACCCTCTGTCTTTGTGAGTGCAAGCGTGCCCTTAAACTTATATCTTTGAGGGAACTTTTTTTAGTTGTAGACCTTCCCATTTGTTTAGACTTGGATTTAAAGATATAATATGCAACTCTTCTACATTAAAATGTGCTTTTTGTGAGCTGTATTTACGTCCCAAACATATCGGACAATGTTCAAACCCAGAGGAATCTGTAATATTAATCAAGGACAGGGTCCGAGTGATGTGTCACACACGCATCAAGGTTGTGGTTGTCTGCCAGATGCTGTCTTGAATTGATTTTTATCCAGTTTTAAGCCACATTTTACAACACACATTATAGACCTTGGTCATTTTTAACTATGTTTTAACCGGATGAAAGATTTTAAGGCCCAGACACACCTAACAGACTACACAGAACTAGTGGCGACAAAGACACATGCTGCGTTGCCTGACGTCGCCGTCTCTTGACCAAAAAGTTGCACATGAACACACCTCAAAGACTACAGCCAACAGCCAACCAGGACGCATATTCTGCACCTGCATTTGAAGAAATAACCCTCCACACCAGCAGACAGCGACAGTCTATAATCGTCATTTAAAACGGGAAACTGGAAGACCGTCTTGATACCAGTTGGCACATTGACAATGCATTCAAATGTTGACTCAACAGAGAATATTTATCATAAGCTTATGAACAATACTACAAACCATCACAAAATGTTTCTGCTGAAGAGCTCAATGGCTACAGAAAAACAAATTTATCTTATGTAACAAGTCTGTTTTGGTCTCATTCCCTCTTGACTTCCATTTCTTTACTCGTGCATTGAACTGAACTGTCAGTCAGAGTGACTTCATTCACCAAAAGGCTCTCAGGATGCTAATGCCGATTCACCATGCTGAATCGGCCAAAAAAAAACAAAAAACAAAAAAAAAACAACAATGGGTAATGGTGAGGGACAAACCAAACTGCCTGGGGCAACAGACGCTCACCGACAGCCAAGCATAGGCTTGGTGTGTCAGGGCCTTGAGTCATCAGACATCTGGATCTTACATGATCACAGAAACAAGCTAAACAAACGTAAGCAGCAGCTTGACTCCAGCCCCTGCTGTGCTGAACAGCCTTGTAAAAACACCAATTTTCAACATGAAACTGCCTTATTCAGTGTTTTTACCATTTTAAACCACCGTGTCCATTTGTTTTGGAGAGTAAGAGACCACTGCACATAATTCAGCTCAGTAAAACCCCTCTGCTCATCTGGATCTTAAGTTACCAAAGAGAAAAAGGTGAGCACACATCAGGTGACATCAGTGACCAGCCAAACAACATCATAGAAAACGCATATTTTTAACATAAAACTGCTTTATTCAGTGTTATTATCGGTTTAAATCACTGGGTCTGTTTATTCTGGAGAGGAAGAGACCTCTGTGAATCATTCAGCTCCCAGTAAAAACCTCCTGAACATTTAAGACTGAAGGAATTAAACCTGATAGACACTGACAGCAATGACAGCATTACTCCATCTTTTGTTAGTGTTAGAAGTGAGGGACCCCATTGCGCCACATAATTACACACTGTACGTTTAATGGGTTCAGGCTAGAATCACTCAGGATTAGTTTTGCTCTCCCAGAACCAAAACCTCGGCTTTACTTTCAGCCCAACCACCTCCCTCCTTGGTGACCACTTAGCACAATATCCCTCTTAAAAACACAGATTTTAATAGCATTACTAGAGGCTAAAAAGATTACACTTGATTGCTCAATCGAAGAAGAATTAAATAAATGATCCATCAAGGACCGGCCCAGTCTAAAAAAAACCCACAGCAATCTTACCAGAGACAATGTCAAACAATAACAAGACACCTGATACGCATTTCCTCAGTCTAGAGACACTTACAGTACGTCAAGGAATTGACCGTTACAGTAAATGGCTGTAGAGTTACATTACGCAGAAAAGGATCTGCTGTTTAAGAAGAGCTAAATCCTCCACACTGGACCTTTAATTATGGTACAAACATGTCAAGCTTTAACATAAACTGTGATTAAAAATGTAATGTTTTGAGTTAAATATTTCCTTATGCACAGCTTTATACAACATATATACAACAAATACAACATGGCGAGAAATTACAAATGTGACTTCATATCCTTTATCATTTCCATGAAGCCAGGAAGCAATGGAAATAATGACAGACAATATTACTCTGCTAGATGCCCGATTTACAATCAGCCAGCAGGAACCCCTCTGAAATTCCAACACCATCAGGGGAACACATCACCAAAAACAATTCAGCCCATTAACAGGAGCAGGCTTGCAACTTTTACAGCTTGGTCATTAAAGCAACATACGGGAAGGAACAGGAAACAGGAAATTAACTCATCTGCTACATTAAAATGTCTCACACCAATGCAAAGACACTTCATGTAGCAGCACACACCGGTTGAACATGCTTCTGCAGCACATGGAAATAATTCAAGCTGAATATTAGCTCAGACCCAGGTGTGATGGAAACCAGGTGAGAATCCCCGCATCAGGAGTGGCAGCAGTCACACAGCGAACACGGTGAAACCAGCGGCTGTGACGCAGCAATCAAACATTTGTTGAATACGGGAACACCGGACTGTTGCAGATCAGCTGCTGCTGCGGTAGAAAAACGGCTCTGACCTGTGTGTGTGAGCAGAGTGGTGACGTGTGTGTGTTTGTAATGGCCGCGCTGCACACCTGCATGAACATAAATGGACTCAACGAGTCAGCTGGCAGCTCAGCAGGTGAGGACTAAACTGGGTTGGTGACTGTATGGAGGATCACAAGTGTCAGGAAAACCATTATAAAGCATTGAAACAGACTATAAAGAAATTATTAAATTATTTTGAATTGATCAATATATAAATAAATAGAGCATTTCATTTATTCCTATTTAAATGGGGAATACATATGGTAAATTACAAGAGAGTATAAAAAAAGACTACATGAAACAATCTACAAAATGAAATAAAAATTTAATTTAATGATAAATAAATTATATTTATTTATAATTATCAATTAAATCAATATATAATAATAAATTAATCAAATTAAATTGCTTTAATAATGAATTAAAATACATTTAGATAAAGAATAAATTAAATGAACATTTATATATTAAAATATAATAAAATATAAATTAATGAGTCACTACAAATAATTTCAAAATCAATTTAAAAATTCAGCTTTAAAAGAGCAATAAATGTCTGATTTTTTTAATCTGGATTTTTTTGTTGTATATGCTAGTAGGCTATTTAAAAAAAATCTACGTTATTTTTATGTACTTTTTAAACATGCAATATATGATGAAGTGGTTGCCTGGCAACAATAAAAAGGCACAGCAAGCGTGTTTTTTTTTTTTTTTTTAAGATTTTTTTGGGGCATTTTTTGCCTTTAATGGACAGGACAGCCAAGTGTGAAAGGGAGAGAGAGAGGGGATGACATGCAGCAAAGGGCCACAGGCTGGACTCGAACCCGGGCCGCTGCGGCAAGAGCCTTGTACATGGGGCGCCCCACTAGTTTTATGACCTGCACAACACTTCCTGTGTGATGGGAGCCTTTAAGTCTTCTGCAGGGTTTGATTCCATTTGCAGTATTATATTTGGCAGTATGGCTCTGTTCTGGGGCCTCTCTGCCTTTCCTCTGGCCTACGAAGAAAGCCTCTTCCATATGCCTACATGGAAAGCATAAGGTGGAGAGAGCACACCTGTCTGACCTTCCACATGCAAATGAGGAAAGCCTGAAGCAGAGAGAGCAAACCTCCCTGTCCTTCCATGCGCCTACATGAAAGGCAGGCCTAAGGCAGGGAGAGCAGCAGCAACAGTAGGCAGGCCAGAGCAGTTTTAATAGGGCGCCCTGAATGAGATTCGCTGATTGGTTACATAGAAAGGAATCATGTGATCTATCAGCTGACTCCCTTCCATCAATCAGCTGCTCCATCAGTTCATTGGGCTGTTTGAGATCAGCTGATGTAGCTGGGATGTGAGCTGAGCTTGAGACATCAAGTCCTACCTGAACTAATGCTATACACAGTTTATGGCTTTTGGTTTTGGTGTGCCACCCCAAGATCTTCAATGGCTCCATCTGGACGACCCTGTGGAAAATTTCTGGGGGTGTCACTGGTTGTGTTTACAGTATGAATACCTCTAAGCTGTCCTGGCCTGCACTTCATGTATAGCTTTCATTCTTGTGTTTGTGTCCAGATTAAAGGCAGCGACGCAGGCTGGACGCTGGGCTACATGTTAAATCTGACCAATATGATTCCAGCTGAGGCTCCTGACTCTCCCCCTCTGCCCCACGCCGGCTACGTCTCCATAGTCACCCTCATGGCAATACTGCTCTTCATCCTCTTCATCCTCGTCAGCCTGCGCCCTCTCTGGCCCCGCTGCTCCAAACGGCCTCAGATTGTATAATCACACACTCACACAGATGTATATATAAGCATCGGCGGGGGAGGAAATGTCTGTGAGAGCTATTCGGCCAGTTTGTGAATAAGATAGTCAACTTTACACTTTCCAGATTTTGTGGGGAGGTGAAAGGTCAATGTCTGCTGCACATCAACAGTCCTGCAGCTCATGTGGATTCAAGGACATTTCAGAAGGACAAATACTTTCTCCACTCTTTCTAAAAAGGGAGTTTTGCTTCTCCGGTTGAAGGACAGTTTCTGTGTTTGTGTGTCAGTGTATGTGTGTGTGCGTGTGTGGATTCGAATGCGTGCTTGAGTGTGTGTACCCACATCAGTCTGCATGTATGTGTCTTGAATTATGATGTGAATATGATAATGTATAAATAAAATAACCCAAGTTTATATAAAATGTTGGATTGGCTTGTCATTTTTACATTTGTAGAAAATATAATCAGTTAGAAAATGTTTATTGTTGCTTGTTTATTTACACTTTACCCACAATGCTAAGTGGATTTTATAAAAACAACCTTAACAGAGTTCAGCTCTTCATTGAAACCCAAAAACCAGCAAAATGACAATGAAAACAGCAGGAAAATCATCTTTGGAGAAGTTGTTTACTTTGACTTTTGTGATTTGAAGCTATTTTTAAGGAAAGACACCCCAAGTCAATGGATTAAAGCTTTTAACATACAGGTAACACTATTAACAATATGCAAATAAGGTATATCTAATAAAATATGCGCTGATTTGCATCCATTTCCAGAATACAAACGTGAACATTGGATAAATTAAGATTCAAAAATTTTGTTTCATTTTATCGGCACATTAGAGTCAAATGTTTTTACAGAGGAAAATTTAGGAATCTGTTTTTTTTTAATCACTCTATAAATCAGAAAATACTGTCAACAGCCATAAAAAATCCACTTTGCCATGTTTTAGGAATAAAATTTTATATGAATCAGGCTATGGATGATATATGAACAAACCCCTCTATAAAAACCTTGAGGATATAGACAGTCAGGAATAAAACTAAAGTTTGATGTCTTTAAGTGACACCGAAGTAAAGATTCTGATTCAGGGTATAAAAAAATATTTCAAGAAAATGATAAATATAAAATATAAATATATGTACTGTAAAATGTCATGTATTTTTGAGACACTCCAGGTGAATGGAGATAACACCATGAAACTTCCACAGTTGGTCATTTATATTTAGAAATTATATGTTTGTATTCAAGTTTTCTGGAATTTTATGTTTAAATATGGCAATAAGGAATTATCTAATAAAATATATGCTGATTTGCATCAGTTTCCAGAACAAAAAATGTGAACTTTGGATACATTAAGGTTCAAAATCTTCAGCCATAAAAATCCATTTTGCCATGTTTTTAGGAATAAAATGTTATATAAACCAGGCTATGAATAATATATGAACAAACGCCTCTGTTAAAACTAGGGCTGCCACTAACGATTATTTTCTTTGTCAACTAATCTGTTGATTATTTCTTCGATTAGTCGACTAATCATTCCATTGAAAAATGTGTTAAAATGTTGAAAAATGTCAGTCTGTCTCGCCCAAACCCCAAAATTACATCATCTAATGTCTTGTTTCACACTCACGCCAAAGGGTTTTAGTTCACTGTCACGGGAGAGTGTGTAAAGCTGCCAATAGAGTGTGCCAGTAAACCCAGAACTCTGTTAGCGCTTTTAGCACTTCCGGTTCTCTCGTCTAAAAGTCAATATGTTTTTTGAATGAGATTTTGGTAAAATGCCTCAAATAAGGTCTGTGGTTAACAAAAGCTTAAACAAGTTTCAGGTTTTGTTCTACGACATAAAACACGTCAGTAAATACCCTACTGAATTCTGAAGCCTTTACATGTCATAAAAAAGGCGGTTGCTAACGAGTTGTTCAATATGACTACAAACCCTGTCAGGGACATTAAACGTCATCACCCCCGAACAGGCAAGAGTGCTGGCAGTCCGCCATTACAGCTTCTTATTTAGCTTAAACAGTCCGATTTCCCCATTATACAATGTTTTTAAAATAAAGCGGCCGAAATCAGTTGAAAGCTTAGTGGCGGTGACATCAAGAGTCATGCGCCTGTGGAGTAGTCATGTAGTCCGTTAAAGCCTAATGTTAGTTTTTTACTTCTGGCGATTGCATTTAAGCTTCAAATGCAGTATGAAAGGTGTTCATATGTGAAGATTATCTCGCTGAACAAAACCTGTAAGTATCATAAACTTGTGTTAAGGGCTTATTTTCTGACATAATCCAAAACACAATGCAAAAATCACATTCACTTTCTCTTCCGGGAACCAGCGCGATGCTAAACTTCCGGGTTTTGGCGTCAGCCCTGGCACACTCTATATCTGAATGTAAGAAGCTGCAAGAAGAGTATTTTGGGGTACTTTTATAGTACTTTTCTATGAAAAATGACTCAAACCGATTAGTCGACTATTAAAATAATCACCGATTATTTTAATAGTCGATTAGTCATCGATTAGTCGACTAATCGTGGCGGCCCTAGTTAAAACCTTCAGGATATAGACAGAAATAAAACTAAAGTTTGGTCTATTTAAGTGATACTGAAGTGAAGATTTCTGGGTCAGGGTATGAGAAAAAATGTAAATGTAAAATATCATACATTTTAAAAACACTACAGTTGAACAGCGTAAAAGTTTAAACATTTAGATATCACCATGAAACTTCTTGTATTACAGGTTTTTAAAATGTTGTTTAAATATGCAAATACAGCATTATCTAATTAAATACACACATTTTGCATACATTTCCAGAGCAGAAATCTGAACTTAAATAAAGGTTGTATAATAATGGTAAAAATCAAATCAAAATCAAACTACATGACTCGTGATACTGTGTCATGACTTCCTGTTGCTCATCATTAACAAATGATTACGTCACTATGACTTGATGTGAGCAGCCCACACTTATTAGATCATCAACTAAGGAATGTTAATTCACAGTTACTTACATTAAATGATACACAACCATGTCAGCTGGATTCCACTTATACTGAAGTATATTTCAGAGCAGTGCATTTGCTCAGCTTCTCTTAAAGGGCCAGTGTGTAAAATGGGTTGAAAACCGTTGAAAACAGTGACATCAGTGGTCAAATTCTAGATTGCAGGGCTCACTCGCTCTGGCTGGCTGGATTGTCCGCTTGGTCTGCCGTACATACATGGCGGCGCAAAATGGTGACCTCTCTAAAGCAAGGCCCTTGCTATATATATATATATATAAAAGCATAATTATAAGGCTACGAAAACAAAACAAATTTTATTTTATAGTGATTATACACTTGTATAAACATATTAATGGGTAGAATATTCAGATTCAGATTCTGATTGACAATAAACCATGCCAAATATTACACACTGGCCCTTTAAAGCAGAACAGTACTTTTGTGTTACTTCATTTACAACCTATGGGGGGTAGAGCTTCAATCCACCCGTTAGGTTGCATATATGTATAAAGGGAGGAGATAGAGGCCACTGATATGAAGACAAGGAAGCTTCTCACAATGCATTGAGGGTTTCATCCCAAGTCAAGCACCCTGAGACACCTGTACACTAAGCGGAACAAGGGAGGCCGAGGACTGGTGAGCATCAGAGCCACTGTCCAAGGCGAAACAACCAAGATCCAGGAATACATCAGGAAGACGGCCCCCAGAGATGAGCTGCTGAGTGAACGCCTCAGGCAGCAGAAACCTGTGAATGCAGAAGAGGAGGATGAACCAAGCCACTGCACGGCATGTACCACGGACAGATTGAAGAAGTGGCCGACATCAAGAAATCCCACCAGTGGCTGAAAAGGGCCGGACTGAAAGACAGAAGCACTAATCATGGCAGCACAGGAACAGCCACTTAGTAGGAAGCGGGGGACTACCACAGCAGACAGGACCCCAGGTGCAGGCTGTGCAAAGATGCTCCTGAGACAGTTCAGTACAAGGGACGTACATGGGATGCCATAACCAAGTGGCTGACATAGTGTACAGGAGCATCTGCACTGAGTATGGGCTGGAAGTCCCAAGGTCAGAATGGAAGACACCTCCTAAGGTGGCTGAGAGTGACCGAGCTAAGATCCTGTGGGACTTCAGATTCAGACAAACTGGCAATGGCTGAGCAACCAGACATCGTGTTGAGCAATCCCAAGCGTCAGCAACCATCAGGAAGAAGGAACTCAAGAAGCTCGGAAGATACCAAGGGCTGACAGAGGAGCTAGAAAAGGTGTGGGGGGTAAAGACAACAGTGTTGCCAGTGGTAACTGGAGCTCTGGGGAAACTGGAGGAGCAGCTCCAGCAGAGTCCAGGTACAGACATCTGAGGTCTCTGTCCAGAAGAGCACAGTCCTAGGACCAGCTAAGATATGGCGCAGGTTTATGATAACAGGTTTGTTCTGCTTTAAGAGAGGCTGCACAATAGCATGGCCCTGGGATAAACTCTAATAGCAGCTAATTTAGTCTCATACAAATTCATGTATGAAGTAACATTGCTTAACGGCTGATCTATTAAGTGTGAACTGATCACATCAAATCATAGTGACTTAATCATTTGTAAAGATGATGAAAAGGAACTCTTTAACATTACTCAAGTATTTGATTTGCAACCATAAAGGGAAAAACACACCTTAATGGGTATTTTGGACGTTTCTGACGTAACCTCAAAATTAGACCAGTGCCTGAAAAACAATTTTTGCCTGGGGTGTCTTGCCTGAAGCTGTTTTGCTAGCTTGTGTGTAAAATGGATAATAAAAACAGCAACATGCTCCCTCACCTTAGCAATGACATATTCTTGCAAACTTATTATATTTTCAAGAAACACTCCCCTGAGCAGCAAGACAGAAGAACTCCCAGCAACGACAAACCTCCTGTAAAGCTTCCTTTTGTATGTGGAATGAAAGTGCTGCCCTCTGGTGGTCAAAGGCACACACTGCAGTATGAATACCCCAATGGAACACAAGCACTCTGATACAACAACAGTTCTGCAACAAACTCTCTCTCTATAAAGGTTACAGTGTTTAGTTTTAGTTGAAACTGTTTTAAGGTGGTGCTGATTCAACTGTATGGTGATTATGGAGGCTGCAGTTTCCCCACACAGTTCATATTTTCTTCTTGGAATCGATGCACATGCTGCACAGTAGGCCAGCTGATGACACACCTGATTCCCCTGCTGCTGCTTTCATGCTACTTCCAAGAAGGCAAATTTCCTATGCAAATCCCACCATAGATTATACAAAGTGCAAAGAGTGGGTGTGAAATCCTCTAGAGCAAACTGTGCCACTTCAGAATTACGGCATCAAGACTTTGGCAGGAAGTGTAACCTTGTGGGGTTTCCCTCCGTTCAGGGGCCCGGCCCTTCCTCTGTGTCACGGACCTAGCTCTTATCTGCAGGGAATGGAGCTACAGGGGAGAACAAGAAAACAATGCCATCCTGATAGTCTGTGGGTGGTTCCTGCTTTTACGCCACTAATGTCTGTTGGTGTTGGCAAAGGCAGAGAGACATTTTCAAAGGGATTAAGTAATTGTAGATATACACACAAGCGTGCTCAGGCTCCTTCATACACATTAGGCAAAGGTCAAAGCCGGTGTGTCCTGAGCAGCCATGAATGCAAATAAAATGTTTTCAGGATAGTTTGTCATCTCAGTTCCTTCACAGCAGACCCTGGTGCTTGGTAAGGCGTTGGTGACTTGCTGTCCTGCTGTAGGGACGCAGCCTGCTCTGACACAGACGGGATGACTGGTTGGTGATCCGTCATGTGGTCCACAGGGTTGCTCAGCTGATCCCGGTCGATGATGTTGGCGGTCTCGGAGTCCAGCTCGCGAACTTTTTCACGGTAGAACCTCTGTCTCAAGCGTTTCATCTGGGGCAGCTCGCAGCACGTCTCCAGCACCACCAGGACGAAGACCAAGCCCAGCAGCAAGTAGACTGGGAGGGCAAACACACACACGCCATAATGAAACAAAGACCAGTGCAGTGTGACTAATAAGATCAAATCAGGGTTTGGTGAATAAACAGAGGGTGTGTTCACTAAGAGTGAAGAGAGAAAACCTTATCAATCAGGAAAGCTAATGAAGTGAATGGAGGAAAACATAATGATCATGTAATGAACATATTAAAAATTCAGACTTTGGGGGTTTTATGTTTTAAAGAAATAGTAAAAGGATCACGTGGTCCTCTATGGCAGTGGTTCTGTTGGATGGATTGTCATGAGATTGTGGTGATCTACTGACTTTACATCTAGCGCCATCATCAGGTCAAAATTTCAATCACTCATACATACAAAAATACAAAATGCTAGGTACTTGGTACCCATTAAAAAAACAAAAAGACAAGAGTTTCAACAAACATGTATTATTGTATGGCATTAAATGACGGTAAAGATATCAACTGTGGCAGAACATAGGTAAAATGAATTAATTCAACCTGGTCTCACTTCGAAGTTGTTGAAATCCGGTGCTTGGGCAGTAACTCACGGCATCAGACACTGACGAAAAAACTCGGTAGCGTCAGTTGGAATAGCGGCGGGACCAGAACAAACGTCAAGGTGGCTAAAGTCTGAGTAGAGCGGGCGGTAGGCGTGTATGGGTCCAACAAACACTTTACGACATTAACCTGGGAGAGCGGTGTTTGCATCTTGTAAGATTATAAAGCCAGACCCTGTTCTTTTTTCCTAAACTTAACCATGTATTTTTGTTGTTGGAGGATAAAAACGGAAATATGCGGTGTTGTACTGACGTAGTGCGTTTATTCTTAAAGAGACTGTCTGTAAACGTTAAATTTCTGGGCCCATGTCATTGGTCCGATATCCCATTAGTCCAACAGTCCGCGGTGCTGAACGGCTCCCGGCGGGCGTATTTCTACCTTGATGGTGTGCTACGACCGGCTCTGGGTCAGCTGGGAAAGGCTTGAGGCGAAGCAAGCTCACAGCTTATGTGTTTGTCACTTTCTTTTTCATTTTAACCCACACCATGATCTTTTCCTGACCCTAACCAAGTGGTTTTTGTGCCTAAACATAACCAGACCTTAACCACAGGGCATCATGATGACTTTGGAACAATGGGTTTAATATGGTCGGAACAATGGGTTTAATATGGTCGGAACAATGGCAGTTCCCAAATTTCCTGCAAAAACCAAAGAGTATTTTGTAAGAAGTCAATGCATGTAACAGGCAGAACTTGACACGGTGTCCCAGAACGTCAACAACCAACACAACCACGTTACACGTCATATGTGGACGTGCAAAGCCCATGACCAAACGTCGATATGTGACGAGGTTGAAGTGAGAATGTGCTGATTAATTAAGGAGAGTCCTGATAAGTCTACATTTAACAACACTATTTGAAACACGGGTAAGCGTTTGAATATTTAAGGTTGAGGATCTTTTAACACTCATGCTTTCAACAATCATTGAAGAACTCTTTCATCTAAAAAAGGTTTTTCAGATGAAAAGG
Organism: Epinephelus fuscoguttatus; assembly: GCF_011397635.1. Classification (NCBI taxonomy): domain Eukaryota; kingdom Metazoa; phylum Chordata; class Actinopteri; order Perciformes; family Serranidae; genus Epinephelus; species Epinephelus fuscoguttatus. The sequence continues at coordinate 26,662,431 of NC_064771.1, forward strand.
ATTCTTAATGGAAAGCTTAGTCTCACAAAGAACCCTTGAAGAACATTTTCCTCATAAAAGGATTTTTTAGAAGCAGATGGTTTTGTGTACAGCATCGGCCCCTAAGGAAGAACCCTTTGGGAGCCTTTATTTCTAAGAGCGTAGCATGGCTGTAGACGCTGTTGTTGTTTTTTCCCGTGAAATACTGGATATGATTTTTCAGTGCCTCCAAAAATAAATCGGTAGAAACCTGGCAAGCAAAGTCACTTTTTGGCTGAACAGCTTACGACTGAACTCACAGACTTGTTTCGTATTGCGATTAAAAAATGCTTGATCTATTGAAACAATGTCTAAAATGATGTGTTAATGGCTTTCTATTTTTGGAGATAAAATACTTCCACCTGATGGCAGCACAGTCAGCCACCTCCTCACCTGTGATGGCCAGCCTGTAGAGGTGTGGGTGTGGGTTTTCCTCCTTACTGCGGGTCTCTCCAGGGACATAATCCCCGAGGCCAATGGTCGTCAGACTGATGAAACAGAAATACAGAGACTCCAGAAAGTCCCACTCCTTCTCCAGGCTGACAAAGATCCACGCGGGGATGATGAGGAAGAACAGGGTCATGATGAGGGTCAGGCAGATGGCATGTATGGTGGCTAGCTTCGATTTAGACATGGCCCATCGCCGGTGGAAATAGGCCACTGGACGCCGAGTCACCACGACCATGATCCTCTGCACCACAACAGTGAGGAAGAAGAGGGTGACGGGGATGCCGAAGAGGGAGTAGAAGATACAGAAGGCCTTCCCTTCGTCTGAGAGAGGGACAGAGTGGCCATAACCTGGAAACACAGCCAAACATGCAGCATAGCTTTAATCACAGACCCTGTATAGCTCAACACACTAGCAATAACTAGACAGAATGAAGAAAGATGAAAGCACATTCAACATATCTTCTTGTGAAAGACAAGTTTCATCCCATACTGACTAAATCTGAAATCTTAAAATAAAGGCGGTGGGTTTTTATTTGCTTCTTTTAGCAGAACTAAAGATTAAACTGGAGCTTCAAGGGCATCAGTACTCATCGAAACCCACAACATTTTCCCACCAACATCTCTAAATCTGCCTCTGATTACTGAATAACAAGTGGTGCAGCGGCTAAAGCCTGATAAGATCTTAGCATAGTCAATGTGAACTTTTATATACCCAGAAATGTTACCAGACCATATACATTTAGTCCTTGACTTTCCCCTGATGTCATGCGATGACTTTGAGAGAACCTTTTTCTCGTTGCACGCTTTTTATGATCAGTCATGGGGGAATTACTGAACAGGCGCAGGGGCCCAAAGTGTCAGAGGTGCCCCGGCTTTCACCTACAAAATGTCACTTGAAGAGACATGCACTGACCAGGGAGAGACCCAAAATGATATCAAAGAGACGCGAAACAACTATAAAAAGACTAAAAAAAATATAAAGACACACAAATAGCAACTACAAACAGACACAAAACAACTTAACAGAGATGCAAAGCAACTAAAAAGATAAACAAAGTGACCACAAACATAAAATGACTACAAAGAGATGCAAAACATCTACAAACAGAGACAAAATAAAACAAAGAGACACAAAATGACAACAAAGAGATGCAAAATAGCTGCAAAGAGACAATGCAACTACAAAGCGACACAAAATGACCGCAAAGAGACAGAAAAATCACTACAAAGAGACACAAAATGACTAAAAGGGATGTGAAACAGCTACAAAGAGACACAAAATGACTAAAGAGATGCAAAACAACTGCAAAAAGATACAAAGCAACCATAAGGAGACACATAATAACCAGAAAGAGACACAACATGACTACAAAAAGATGCGAAACAAGTGCAGAGGGACACAAAACAACTACAAAGAGATACAAAAATAAACAAAGAGACACAAAATGACTACAAGGAAACTTAAAATGACTATGCAACAACTGCAAAGAGTCATGTAACAACTACAAGGAGAAAAATAAAATAAAGAGACACAAAATGACTACAAAGAGATACAAAACAACTGCAAAGAGACACAAATATAAAACAAAGAGACATATAATGACCACAAAGAAACTTAAAATGACCACAAGGAGATAAAAAAACAGCTGCAAAGAGACACAAAACATTTACAAAGACAGACAAAATAGCTGCAAAGAGACATAGAATGAATGCAAAGAGATGCAAAATGACCACAGAGGGACACAAAATGACTAAAAGAGATGCAAAACAGCTGCAAAGAGACACAAAGCAACCATAAGGAGACACAAAACAACCACAAAGAGACACAATATGACTACAAAGAGATGCAAATCAGCCACAAAGAGACAAAGCAACTACAAAGTGAGATAAAATGACCACAAAGAGACAGAAAATCACTACAAAGAGACAGGAAATGACTAGAAAAGGATGCGAAACAGCTGCAAAGAGACACAGAACAACTACAAAGAGACACAAAATGACCACAAAGGGACACAAAATGACTAAAAGAGATGCAAAACAGCAACAAAAAGACACAAAGCAACCATAAGGAGACACAAAATAACCACAAAGAGACACAACATGACTACAAAGATATGCAAAACAGCTGCAAAGAGACACAAAACAACTACAAGGAGACAATAAAACAAAGAGACACAAAATGACCACAAAGAAACACAATGACTATAAGGAGATACAAATAATAGTCTGGGCTATTAATTGAAGTTTTACAGTATTTGATTTACTTAATCCCTCACTCCTCAAATATGTGTTTGGCATCTTTTTACATGAGTTGCACATCTGACCTTCACGTACAGACTGATTCAGGTGCAGATTCTGACACTGGAAGGCTTAAGGAGGAAGTTTATCTGTGCTCACCTTAAATCTGGTATCAGCCTGTGTACACAGGAGCAGCTAGGATTCTGTGACATCACAGCTTGTTCAAAAACCAATCATGGTCCAGTGTTCAGTTTATGTAAGAGTGGTTTGGAAATCTGAAACTCTAAGTGAACACTGGAAGGAATCTTTTGTCTTTTGTCCTGCAGTTTAACTTTTGGAATGAACAAAGCATATAAGTTAAAAGAAGCTTATGAAACTTGTTCTGCTAGAAAAAAAACATGTAACATAATTATTGTTTACAGCAGAGTATTTTCAACGTCTGGAGGCCATAAAAGACACTGGTTACAACACAAGTCTAACAGTTTCAAAACCTGTCCAACTGGACCTCACCTGTGGTGGTCAGCACGGTGCTGGTGAAGAACAGGGAGGACACAAAGTCCCAGTTTCGGTCGGTGTCATTACCCAGCACGGACACTCCATAGTTATTGGCCTCCAGCGCGCGGATAAGCAGCTCCTCCAGGCGCGCGTCGGACACACAGGTGTTGTTGCTCAGGAAGTCCTGCCGAGCCGCCTTCAGCTCCTGGCGGAGCTCCTGCTCGTAGGGCAGCTCGATGGCGGAGAAGATCCCGGCGCCGATGATGAGGTAGAAGATGTACCCGACAACCAGCAGCGCAAAATTCAGCCCTGACCGGTGTCGCTCCACAAACCGAGCGCACCAGTCGCTGGCACAGCTGCGCACCATCACTCCAGTTCCCAGGTAATGGTGTTTGATTTATAAACGAATTAGGCTTCAGTTAACTGCAGAAAATGACACCTCAGATAATTAGACAATAAACTGCTTTTAATAATGACTTCTATCTTCCCTACTCGGTGGATGGAGTCGTCTTCCTCATTCCTCATCTCATTGAAGCGGGTGGTGGTGACGTCACTCATTCACTGCACCAGGTGTGTGTGAGTGTGTGTGTGTGTGTGTGTGTGTGTGTGTTGCTGCACTTCCCTCTCCAACCGGTTCAACAGGTTTAGTGTTTTGAGTCATTACAAAGGATTTATTTTCCGCAAGGCGCAAGGTCAACTTTCATTGTAGACCCAGATTTACTACTGTCACAACTTTGGGATTTTTACACGGTTACACCAGACACACAATGAAAATGATGTAAGAGGCTGGAAAATAGAGCTGACGAGACAAGAACACTGAAATAAAATAATAAAAATGAACCGGTTAATTTTCTAAGGGGCGTTGGCGTCATATTTCCCTGAAATATAGAGTTTCTATTTTAGGTCTTTCCAGAGGCGCAGCAGGAGGTGGCCTCTGGGGCTCCGGCCCTAAAGTTTTCTCAAAAGCCATAAATCTTTGAGGTTTTTACCTTCAACTTTGTGTCATTCAGATAATAATATGTGTGCATGATGTTTTAGAGAGAAACCACTCTTTCCTTCCCCGATACTGCTTCCAGCACCCAAACTTGCATATCGGTCAGAGTACCGATCCAATACAAGAACTAACCCTGTATGGGCATGAAGTGATCGCTATCATTGTTGTATGGCAGGCTCCAATTAAAGCACATTCTCACTTCGACCTCGTCACATATTGACGTTTTGGTCATGGGCTTTCCACATCCAGATAACATGTCCAAGGTACCCTGGGTGCGTTGGTTGTTGACGTCCTGGGACGCTGTGTCAAGTTCTGCCTGTTACATGCATTGTCTCCTTTCAAGATACACTTCAGTTTTCACAGGAAATTTAACATTAACATATAGTCTCTTTCAAAATAAATGCACTACGTCAGAACAACAGCGCGAATTGACTTTTTTTTTTTTCCTGCAACAACTAACGCCCATGGTTGGGTTTAGGAAAAAAGAACTGGGCTTGGCTTTAGAGTCTTACAGGACACAAACACTGCTCTCATGGGTGAAAGTCGGTGTTTGTTGGACCAATCCTCCCCCACTCTCAACCCACCCTACTCGGACATAAGCCGCCTTAATTTTTGTTCTTGTCTCACCATGTGTCCCCCTGAAGCTGCCAAGCACTGTTAAACATAACAGCAACCAGCCACGTATCATGCTAACATTAAAAGACGCCTTTTCCCATCAGTGTCTGATGACGCAAGTCACTGCCCAAGTGTCGGATTTCAATGACTTCAGAGTGAGACCGGGTTGTGTAATAAATTCCTCTTTGCCGCTCTAAAACAGTAGTTGCCGACAGCAACAAAGCTTGTATGTTCTGCGCACACATAAAAGGAAATACCCGTCCATACCAGCAGATGGTCTTAGTCATTATAAAGGGGAAACCGGAAGACCGTCTTGATGCTCGTTAAGCAGGATTTATACTTGTGCGTCAGCTCTACGCAGACCCTACACTGTAGCCTACGCACATGGTCTATGCCAGCGAGAGCATTTATATTTGTGCGGTGGTCTGTCTGTGTCACTCTGCAGTTACACCTCCAAAACACTAGATGGCAGTAGAGGTTTCTGTGAAGTGCTGCCAAGTTTAGTTCATTCCAAAACAACAAAACCACATTTTAAACATGGCTTAATAGTGACAATTTCAAACACAAGTACACAAAGCATTTGTTTTTTGCTGGACACATTTTCCACACAAATACAACATGCTAATGTTTTTAGCACCAGCCTTTGGCATTTTACCTTGTATAAATTAGCCTAGTGGCTAGCAGACTTTTCCTCTTCTCATATAAAAGCATGGACGAAAGCAACATTTAAAGGTAACAGTACATAATTCAGCTCCATTACAACTCACAAGATTCACCAACAAAATAACTGTCTTATACTTATTTTTTTATGCAAAAAGGATAGAAAATGCTGTTTTTAGTTGCGCAGATACATAGTTTTCCTGCTTTTCTGTTTTCTATCAAATTAAACTGAATAACTTTGGGTTTTGGATGGACAAAACATGACATTTAAAGACATCGCCTTGGATTTTGAGAAACTGGGATGGACTTTTTTCAGAATATTTTTGACAATTTATAGACCATTGCTTAGTAAATAATCATCAGATTAATTAATTATGAACATAATCATTAGTTATTGCTCTATTGTAGAATATTCAGATACAAAATGTATACTCTATTATTTATTTCCTTGGCCACTATCATGTTTTTCCCTAAGGAGGTACAAATTTTTAGGGATTCACTTATGTCAAATGGTTTGCAAAATAATGCATATAGCTGCTGTAAATGGGGGAAAAAAAGCTCCCAAACCCCTAATGTGTCAGCTGAGCCCTGAATATTTACAATGTCTGGTTCCGACCATGAATATTTAATCAATAATTTAGAGTTATTAGTTAAGAAACTGATCTAATTTCGTTACACAGTGGTATAAGAATCAGAATCAGAAATACTTAATTGATTTCTGGGGAAAAATTGTGATACATTAGAGCTACTGTAATATATAATATAGAAAATTAAATTAGTATGCAAAAATGTAATTATATAAACATGTGCATTTTGCTACACTATGTGAAATATTTAACCATAAATATGTATAATATGCTTAGTTTTACACACCAGTGTGTAAAACTAGTATGTAAAGTTTTAGAAATGTAAAAATATGTATGCTACAATATACAACACAATACATGACCTACATAAACCGAAATAAGAATAAGAAATATGTTCATCATATATTAAACATACATTCAGGAATTAAGTAACAATGAAAGTACTGTACTTTAATGTAATTTTGAGTTGCTTGGATTTTGCTATTTGGGTGTTTTAGGACTTATAGGGTGCTATTGTTACTTAAATAAATTTGACTTTACTGACCTCAGCTAACCTTTGTCAGGTTCTCTCCCACTCACCATGTGTAATTACCACTTTGACCACTAGAGGGTGCTGGAGACCACATCCCTGCAACCAGCTACTGGCATCATCAGAAAAAAAAGAAACAACTGGGAAAAAAAGTGTTTTATTGATAAGTTAGCACCAGACATTTGCCAAGTGCTTCTCTGTTTACTCCATCATCAGTGTATCCTCCCATCTCCTCCCTTCATATCCAACATCTGACAATAAATAATTATTTACAACCATGAGCAAAAAAAAAAGCAAATGAAAAAAGCAACAAGAAGGCACAGCCATTAGAGATGCTGTCTGGGTCTCTTACAGTTATATACAGCGATTGTGATGTACAGCCTGAAATCAATACCGTTGCATAAAAAGCTGCTAGATAGATTTGTCTCTGTCTCTCTCTGTTGTGTTACGATTCTCTGAAATTAATGTGGATCTCCGGTGGGTTGTTGAAGAGTTTCCTAGATATCTCACCCAAAATATTCAGTTATCTGAGGAAAGAAATAAAGGAAAATAGGTCACGGATATGACAGAGACATGGGTTTTTTAAGAGGAACTAAATTTACAAATGCAGAGTACCGAGGCATCGATGAGGTGGTGGTGTGGAATACTGTACTTGAGTATTTCCACATCATACTGCTTTATACTACCGCTCCACTAGAATTCAGGAGGAAATATTTCTTTACTCCCCTACATCCATTTGTCAGGTGTAGTTGTAGTTACTGATTTAGACAACACAGTGTCAAAGATTAAACCAGTGGTTCCCAACCTTTTTGGCTTGTTACCTCATACGAAACATGTTCAGTTAAGGCCTCTTATCACATTTCAGATATGAGGTGCTATCACTGCCAACAAAGAGAGATTTCCCCTCTTAACTGTTCAGATGTTTTCAGTTAAATAACAGTCTGAGGCCAAAAGAGGTTGGATTAATAGTTCAGAATAAAGCAACTATCAGAGAAAAGTCCAAACATTTGGTAGTAGCCTACATTTTTTTTAAAACCTTGTTAGGGTTTTGAATGTAGGACTTTTGTATTTTCCAAAGTGGACTCAATTTCCCCATGTTTTTGCCCCATAGTGACTCATGGGAACAATTTTAAGCCCCGTTTCCACCAAGCAGTACGATTCAGTTCAGTTAGGTACGCTTTTTTTCTGTTTCCACAGTGAAACATTGTGGATGGTACCAATGGACCCGTTCCATACTGTCCCCATTTTTGCCATTTTCTGTGTGCAGCCTCGTTCTGTGGACGATAAACGAGGTGCAGACTTCCATCTGTGTCACCGGTAATGAGGAAATACAGTGAGTGCTGGACGGAGCAGTGAGTGACAACAACCCCGCCCACATTTAAGAGTACTGTTTGTGGTGGAAACTCTAGGGTCTAGGTACCATGTCTGAAGGGCTACTGTTGGTTCCAAAGGTACCATACTGAAAGTGTTTGGTGGAAACAGGGCTTTCTTTAGAGACTGGTCAAGTATTGAGCGAGAGTGCTGCAGCCAGCAGCTGTGAAACAGACTCCAATGTAGCCACTCAGGGCATGTTCATGTCGTCAATTTACATTAACTAAAAGTGCATGTTTTTGCCACCGACAGACTCAGAGTGTCATCAGAAGTGTCTGACAACATTAAGGAAAGAATTCTAACAGACATAGACATTTTTGCTAAAGAGTAAGATCCTTTTTGTTTAACCAAAAGCAACCCTGAAATCGCGACACCAAAAGCCACCACACCCAATTTAAATAAATATTAATTTTATCATAGTAAAACACACTTTATTTAAAGTCTGGTTTGTTTTAAATAAACCCTTAAGTCACCCAGTAAGACATGAAAACGTCGTGGCTCTATACACGCTACTACCCTCTCGCTCAATACTGGACCAATTTCAAAGATTGCTGTCTCCATTTGTTATTTAAAGACAAAAACATGGGAAAACAGGGTCCAGGTTGACAAATACAGAAGTCCCCCCTTTGAATGAAGCATCTGAGCACCTCTTCCACCGCTGATCAGAAGTCAGGACAGATGTTTAGACAGGATATCTTACCTCTGCACTCGTATCTGAGGTCTGAGAAGAGGACGTGTTCCTGAGAGAAGACAAACAGTCCCAGTCTGCCTCCAGCCAGGGTGTGGTCGTACACCGCCCCCGAGTCAGATAAAATCTCCCTGCCCTCGTACACCACCACCCTGCAACACAAGAAAGCTAACTACGTCATACACAGCATTTATTATGTGTTTTAACATTGATGCAGACCACATTTTACTATACGTACCTGCAGATAACTCAATTGCGTGGTTTTTTTTTGCAGAGTATCTAAGTACATTGAAGTATTTCTTTTTGTATTTTTCTCCCTGCTCCATATTTGACCATTTATTCTTAAGCAAAAGGGAGGACGTGACGTCAAATGCAGCTATATTTAAAACGGTTACAGCAGAGCTTCGTAGCAGCTATGCAAAATATCAATGCATGTCTGTCCTTCACAATCAAAGAGCAGGAGCCTCTTTTCAGTCTCACATTCAATAAGCACAGTCCTCCTACAATCATTCAGTACCCAGAATGCAACACAGCCATTGCTTGCATCTTCTGAGATAGCCTTCTTTAAGATTATTTTTATCATTCAACAACTGGGCCAGGCACATCTCTTTCCCTTCAGTTTTTTTTTTCAGCTTGAAAATCTCACTATACACTCTCCATCTGCACATAAACAGCACAAAGCTCAGAGAACTCACTGCCATCTTTTTTTTAAGTCCATTAGTGTGAAGTACAACTAAGTAAAAGTAGATGTGGCAGGTTGAGGAGAACCGGGTACAACAAAGGAAGTGAATTACGCTGTTATCATAAAATAACTCTTGGAGATTGATGATATCCTCGAGTGCAAGCACATCTGTGGGTGATATTTTCTTCAAAAAAGTGCCACTGAATGTGATTCTCACAATTTAAGAAGTTATTCAGCAGATTGCTGCTCCACTAAAACCCACATTAGCTGATCTGGTACTGACTGAGCCCCAAATGTTTGATTTAGAGAACCAAACCAGTGCTTCTGGCATGTTTTATCCCATTTCATATAAATCACATTTACTTTACAGTGGTGTGCTTTAGTGTTTGAGTTTAGTCAGTTACAGTAAAGCCTGCTTTAAATTGATTGGTGATCTCAAGTGTTTACTGTTGCTGATGTAACACAGCTTCACATTAGTAGCTGTAAAAGCAGACCTGCACTAAATTTGTTCATATCAGTAATGTTACTTTCACAGAAATTATGTTCACAAGTCTTAAAACAAAACAGGAAAATTATGTGTAAATGATTTATAGTAAATGGGCTAAAACACTATTCCTCCAAAAGCCAAGCCAGTAATATCAAATATGTTTTAAAGCTGGGGTAGACAGTTTGTGGAAAAGGATTAAAAAAAGTGACCCTCTGACCTAAGCCCTTCCCACCACATGACCGAGGGCATATGCACACGCTTCATACAGTAACTCCACCTCACTCCATGTTGCTGTGGACTGCCTTGCCTGCAGGACAGCAGACAGCAGCTCCTTTGAAAGGCAGCTGTAGTGGCTCAATTTCAGCCAGTGCAAACATTGTGTAACAGCAGCAACAGAAAGTTCCTGTGCTGATGTTTTCCTGGAATTGGGGTTTGCGCTGGCTGGATTTGGGTCGCTACCACCTCTGAATAGGCATCTGTCTTCAGAACTGGTGCCCACTCTCCTCCTGGCGAGGTGGTCTGTAGCGGTGGGGAGTGAGGCAGAGGACGCACTGTGATTTTGAGGATCAAGCTAACGTTAGCAACATAAACATGAACTTGAAGCTGCAGCTGTGGCCTTTGGCTCTGGTTAGCAGAAGGCTAAGTTATTAGCAACACTTTCCCTCCATCTCTGAAATACTTTGCCGATACTGGCACATTTTTGGGGGATTTTTTGGGGAATTTATTTCATGATTTTGAAATACTAACTCATTATCTTTAGTAACTAACTCATTAATTCTAGATACTACCTTACTGTTTTGACACATTAGGTCATTGACGTCATTGACAAGAATTAGCTTGCTAGCCACCCCACAGTCCCTCTACCTCACTCCACGTTGCTGTGGACTGCTTTGCCAATAGGAGAGCAGACAGCAGCTCCTTTAGGTGGCGGGTGAGTGGTTCAGTTTCAGCCAGTACAAACCCCAGCACTGGAGTAACTTGTGTAACAACAGCAACAGAAAGTTTGCTGATCCTGCAGTGAGTCAGGCTGCCTGTTCCCCTTACACTGGGGTTTGCACTGGCTGGATGTGGGTTACTAGGCATCCATCTCCACAGCTGTGGCCTACTCTCTTCCTAGTGAGCTGGTCTGTAGTGCTGGAGAGTGAGAAAGAGGACACACTGTGATTCAAGGATCTAGCCAGGGCCTTTGGCTCTGGTTAGCAGGAAGCTAAACTGTTAGCACAATTTTCTCTCCATCTTTGAAACGCTTCGCTAGCATATTTTTCATTTTGTTTATCTTTAGACTGTCTTCTAGACTCTCTACCTTTGTTGGACTGCTTTGCAGTGTAGGCAGTTGTTGCCAATGCTGGAATAGCAACTTTATTTGCAGGATTCTCCACCACTGAATCAGGCTTTCACCAAATGGACATGCATGTGTATCTGCATTTGTAGAACAGCCAGTAGGAACAACCTCTCTCTGAAATGACCTGTGATTGGCCAAAGTCTCCCATCACAGGCTAAATTTTCTAATGCCTAAAACAGAGCCAAGATGAGGTGCAGGACTCCAGTTTTCTCTTAGTCTACTTGAATTACAATATGGTGAAAGGTAGGGATGTCCCGATTCATATCGGCTGCCAATATTAGCAAAAAATGTGCATCGGCATCAGATCGGACTGCATGGAAAAATGCCGATCCAGTTTTCCATGGAGTCCCATCCAGGTTTTGTGGCCAGCCCAGCGCTCCGCAGTTCAAGCAGTCCATTCCAGTGATTCGCTCCAGCACTTACTATCAATCCACCAGGCCAGCATGCAGACACACAGGAAACAGCAGCACCAGGCTGGCACTGAAACTACAAAAATAACTGAAAAGGAAAGGTTGCATTGTTTGTTAAATGTCAACAATGTCTTATGGTGTTAATTTTTTGTTGGGGGGCCAAAGCATAAGTGTGTGGAGTCTTGCTGCTATTTTAATTTCAGTGTTAGACATTTTAAAGATTTCTTGTGTTGATTTATTTTCTATTTATTAAGGGGCCAAAGCAGCCAAAGCAAACCAGCTATATTTTTTATTTAATGTTAATGTTCAAGTTTAAAGTTTGTTTATTTAACCCTGTTAACAATAAACGGGTCAGTTTCTCATACCAACTGTTGTGGATCATTCTAACTAACCCGATTAAGTAGTTGTTCTTGTTAGAGTAATATTGCTTGATCAAACCTTTTCTAACATGACTGACATGACATGACTACGCGCTTGGATCAGATCAGTATCGGTATCGGCCAAAACTCAAGACTGTAACATCGGTATCGGATCGAAAGTGAAAAAGCTGGATCGGGACGTCCCTAGTGAAAGGTACTATGAGATTTTTGCCCAGTGACGCCCAAATAAAACTGCCTACCCCAGCTTTAACTGTAAATTAAAATGTAAAGGTTACTGCTAATGTTGAGCCATCTCCACTTGGGAGGTCCACATATCTTTAAAAGTTAGGTGATTTCCATGATCCAGCTGTGGTTTGACAGCTCAAACTGAAAATATAAATTCAGCCAAGATGCTGGATATTATGAGGTCATGAATAAATCTAGCCACTGTTGGATCCCCCAGTGATAAAAAATGACACTTCATATGATGAGAGTATTTGTACCTGATGAACCCAGTCTTGGGTCTGTGGATAAGGTGCATGCGGTAAGCTGTGTAGTCCTTCCAGCCAATTTTATTGGGATCATGCCACAATGTTCTGACCTGAAACACACACACACACACACACACACACACACACACAGATGTCAGGGTGGAGAAAGAAAATTGGGCTTGAGTAACTGATCTTTACTGTGCCAGCGTTCAAGGTTATTTTAGTGAAGGTTTATCTGTTCTAATAAAGGATTTAGTGTGATTTATGACAAGCAGAATATAAAAAGACAAAGACATAAAGTCACTGTTTCGTGCCTGGTGTCGGGTGTTTCCAGTGTGCCACAGGGCATTGCGTAGATACTCCCCGGGTCCTGTGGCGGAGTTGACCAGTTTGATCGAGACTCCCGCTGTGCCAAAGGCTTTGGAGGGCTTTTTCTCCCAGTAGGCCTGAGACACCTGCTCTCATAGAAAGACAGAATGTGGAGAGTGAAGGTTACGTTTATGTTCATACAGTAGTACATGACTTCGTATCAAAATAATGAGATGCTTTCTCACAATAATGAGTTAGTTTATGAATTAGTATTTCAAAAATAGTCAGTGTCTGGACTCGATGGGGGGGATTTATCCTGCTGCCTCTCAGATGTCCCTCGATCATAAAATATCTCCCTCTGATGTCCTGGTGTGCCTTAATCAGCACAAATAATCTATTAATCTGTACACTCATATTCTGTATTAGATATTATCTTTACTTTATTCTTCTGTTTCTCCTGATTGAAATTATTTTGAGAAGGTTTCCATTATTTTGAAACACTAACTCATTATCCTGAGTTACTAACTCATTATTTCAAGAAAGTTTCTCACTATAATGACCTCCAGTTTTTTTCACACTATTGGGAATGGGCTTCCATAGATAGTAGTTATCATCAACGTTAAAGTCAACATTCAAACCTCACCTGTTTCCACATGACAACGTAGAAGCGTCGACTGGACTGGTAGGCGAACACAATGCCTGCGTAGTCGTCATCTCGGTTGGTATTTACATAAAATGTCACACTGAAGTCCACCGCGCTGAACTTGTCATATCCTGTTTAAACAAGTAGATATTAATATCAATGTATTATACTTTTTATGGGTTAAGTTTTTTTTTTTTTTAACAGTTAACGTCACCTAAAGCGATGCCAGGGTCTGAGTTGGCCGTCTGCAGCAGCTCGGTGCCTTGGCTGCGGATCACCCAGAGAGGGTCAGACTGTGTGGTGCCTTTAGGGTCCAACAAAACAACCTGAAACTTCCTGAAGTCTGTAGACCCAATATCCTGGTTCAGCGGGCATGGATCCAGCGCATCTGGAATACTGTCATTGTCAAAGTCATCAAAGCAGGCATCTCCACTCCCATCACCTGCAGATGGGAGGAATAAGGAGAAAGAATGCAACGATGCTATTTCCTTGAATCATTTTTGCCAAGAAGGAGAAAAAAGAGTGTAAGAGACGACGTGTAAAAGCAGTGAGAAAGTCCCGTGTGATGGTGGATAGATTTAAGAATCTTTTATTTATGATTAATCCCACGGCTGAGAGCCGTAAACTGTTTATGTTGATGTCCAACATTAACATGACCTGGATCACTGGAAATATACTAAACTGTTTTACTGCATGACTGCAAAATCCATTTATCATAAATCCTACAAAATATCTTCCCCATGTGACAATCAGCATTTGTTCACATCTGTATCGTGACATTAGAGACACTATCAGTCCTACTGATTAATTTTCAGTAGTTAATACAGGTGTTTTTCTTTCTTTGAGGCCAACAAAAAATTTAGAAAAACAGTAGCAACACCGACCATCAGAGTCCCTCTGGTCCCTGTTGGGCACAAGTCTGCAGTTGTCCCGGTCGTCGGGGATCCCGTCGTTGTCGTCATCATGGTCACAGGCGTCTCCCCTCCCGTCGTTGTCATGGTCAGCCTGGTTGCTATTGGCGATGTACGGACAGTTGTCTAGAGAGTTTTGGTGGCCATCCTCATCGATGTCCTCATTGTTGTCACACATGTCCCCCACTAGGTCACTATCAGAGTCGAGCTGCAAACACACACACACACACACACATAAAATATATATATTAAAATAGTATTAAATCACAAGTCTCCATGCTCTGTTTTACCTCCACCAGCACTCCCACTCCCTGCACAGACTTCCAAGTTTTCCTTTTCATGTATTGAAAAAACAATAATCCATCCACCAGATTGATTGCCACAAATAAATTGTTAGAATGGCTTTGTTGGATCCCTGTTAGAAATGTGCACCCCCAAACCAGATGTTCTGCAAGGCAACAGCACCAGACACATGTGCACTTTTAAGCATTTGTGTTTTTCAGGAACCTGCAGAGGGTTGTGTAGAAGGGGACAGTTGTCACACTGGTCTCCAACACCATCCAGGTCGGTGTCCCTCTGGTCAGTGTTGTAGACTAAGGGACAGTTGTCATGGTCATTCAGAATCTCTAAGAGAAAGAGACGCACACACAAACATACGCACACGCACACACAGAGCAGATGAATTGCATGTCTTGTGGCTTTTTCTCTTTTATTACACATAAAAACAAAACAATCAACATAAATCATGTTTGGACAAATGTAATTCGATCCATATTTAAAGACTAACTCAGCACTGAATCCACTTTGAATTGATCCTGGTCCCAGCCTGTAGTGCTCATTACTATAGAATTTATTCTCCTTTTTCAAGAGAAAATCAAGTAATTATGTCCTCTAGAACAATGATTCTACACCTCCTTCACGTCAAGGACTCCTAAATCAATACACATTAGGTCATGGAGCCCCGTCTGAGCAGATTTTGCTTATGGACCTCAATCTGAAAATATTTTGGTTGATAGAAGTGAATTCTACAGTTGTCAACTAGAGTTTAGAGGATAATGATGGAGGAAGTGAAACCTATGATCACGCTGCTAAAAATGCGGCCTGTCGACATTATCTGGTTTTGAAATGTGGCCCAGTTGAAATAGTAGCCTAAATGAATAGCCCTGCTGTAGTTTGTTTGTTTGTTAGCTATCTAACAGCACATCAAAAATAGGCTAATTGTAAGCCAATCTTGTTCAGTGAATCAGTTTATCATGTACACTCAAAAAATATTTAGGCCTATTATTTAAGATAGTTTGCTTATAAATACATGAACCTGGTAGTTCTATATTTAAAACACATTGGGTTTATTAGTGCTATTAAATAAATCACATTAATCACATTACTTATTATACTCATTATTATTACTTGAGCTTGTTTTATTTATTCATTTCACAGATAGTTACACATCGTTAGTCCTTAAATTCATTATGAACGTGGACTTAAAATCATTGTTTTATTTTATGGCTTTGCTGCCCTCAAAAAATTGAAAATTGGCCTTGCCCCTAAAATGACGAAATCCCAGGCCTGGTCATGACCCGTCAAGCTACCTAGATTCATGTTCATTTGTCATCCCTGTGTTTCCTGTTTTATTTTGGTAACCATTGTCTCGTCTCAGATCCCACATCTTGATTGAAGACCCTGAACTTTTATCTGAGTCTGTGAGTCTGCTTTGTGAGTCGTCCTCCAATTTGTGCTTGACAAGGTCATGGCTAGGCACGAAAGAAATAACTGGTTGGGGTTAGGATATGGCTGGGTTGAGGTTAAGCACCACAGAAAACAACTGGTTCAAATACATTTTCTAAATCTGAGACGTTAGCTAAACCGTTGTGCTAAGTTTCTCTTTGATTTTAATGTGGATACATAGAACACGTTATCTCTCATGGGACCGCATGGAAATCTAAAAGTGAAAATTTTAGTAGCGCTACCCATTTCATGATAATGGAGCTCTCTAAAAAGACTGAAATAATTGGTCATGTTCCAGGCCTGGTTTCCAGCTCCTACCATCTCCATCAATGTCAATGCTGCAGGCGTCTCCCTCTCCGTCGTCATCAGTGTCTGTCTGCAGCGGGTTGCTATCAAACGGACAGTTGTCACAGCGGTCTCCGACCCCATCTCTGTCAGAATCAAACTGCCGAGGGTTGTACACCAGCGGGCAGTTGTCCTACACCGAACACACACATTAGTTCATACGCACACACAGGTGAAGCTTTCTGTCATGGCATCCACAACATTACTCCATGTCTCACCCTCTCATCTATGATGTCATCATTGTCGTCATCAGGATCACAGGCGTCTCCCTGTCCGTCTTTGTCCAGGTCTTCCTGTCCAGAGTTTGGTATCATGGGGCAATTATCCTGCAGCCAATCACAACTCAGT
Source organism: Epinephelus fuscoguttatus (assembly GCF_011397635.1). Taxonomy (NCBI): domain Eukaryota; kingdom Metazoa; phylum Chordata; class Actinopteri; order Perciformes; family Serranidae; genus Epinephelus; species Epinephelus fuscoguttatus. The sequence goes on from NC_064771.1 coordinate 26,679,128, forward strand.
TTAGCGAAACCCGTCCGATCAGAACACTGCCAGCCAATCAGATGACATTTTCCATTATTATTTTACCCTATGACAGTGATAGGTTGCATTCTGCTTGCAGGGTAATCTGTAGTTGGGCCAGCCATCCAGATCAGAGTCTTCTCCACACAGGAAGCCATCGCCCGCAAACCCGATGGCGCACACACACTTGAACAACACCTCAGACGCCAGGCCCAGGTAGATACACTCGGCATACTTGTGGCAGGTGTGTGTGTTGTCTTTGCAAGGATTGTAAGGCTCACACACCTACAACCAAACCAAACATTTGAGGACACAAAAAGTGATTTAGTTTAATGCGTTGAGAGTAGCTCATACAAAGGCAAACGTTTATTCAACAACATTTTTTTGTGTTTTTTTTGTTTTGTTTCTTGGATTTTTAATTCTATATTTGTTTTACATTATGATGTAATGATTGCTTGTGTGGAGCCCAGGAAGAGTAGCTGCTACCCTGCTAGTGACCAATGGGGATCCAAATGATAAATAATTAAATTCATATTGTTTAAAATAAAGACAACAACACGTGCCTGTCTGGTTTCCAGGGCTTCCTGCAGTCCAAGGCCAAACGGCTGAGTGCCTTTATAGCGAGGAGGACAGGGCAGACAGTAGAAGCCAGGGTCTGTGTTTACACACTCTGTGACACAAACACTCTCCACTTCACACTGCAGAGATAGAGGGATTAACCATGTTCAGCATATCAAACACTAACAGTGGATACAAAGGTTTGACAGGTGAGGTGTACGGGGTCAGACTACACAACATCTACTCCTCTCGAGATGGCTACTGTCTGATTAGCTGATCACAGCGGCTTCAGTTACAGCCTGAAGGTTAAACTCTGACCAATTATAGCTTGTACAGCCTGTGTGATGTGCAAAGGTGATGACACAGGAGAAACTTTGAGGATCTGGAGAGTGTAAAACTCATTTTAAAGGACAGTTCACCCAAATATTAAAATACATGATTTACCTGTGGGGATATTTATCAACCTAGAATCAATGGTTCCCAAATGCTGTGTCATACTTGCATTTGGCCATGCCACTGTCTCTGTAATGGAGCTGTCTGTTAGTCACTCACTCTACAGCAGGGAATGGCACTTCAAAGTAAAAGCTCTGTGCAGGAAATTCACTGTACTTCAAAATAAAGTGTGTATTTTACAAACTTGACACATTCGCAAATCACTTATAGTCCACTCAGAATGGACTCAGGACCCACTTTTAGACTGTGACCCACCATTTGGGAACCACTGATCTAGACTGCATTGGTGTGAGGTGCTGAGTGCTGGAGATATTGGCCATAGAGATGTCTTGCTTATCTTGAATGTAATGGAACTAGATGTCACTCGGCTTGTGGCGCTCAAATTGTAGAAAAGAATTTAACAGCAATGTCTTTTTCAAGAAATCATGACCTGTTAACTCAAGATAATCTACTGACCTTGTTGCAAGCAGTTTCAGGAACTATTTTTTTCCTACTGAACTGCATCACCAGATTTTTTTGCCACTTTGAGCACCACAAGCGAAGTACCATCTAGTTCCATTATACGCAAGAGAAGGCAGACATCTCCAACACTCTAGATTCTCCAACAATCTAGATTTATAAATACCACGACAGGTAAGAGGAAAAATATGTGTTTTTGATTTTGGAGTGAACTGTCCCTTTAAGTGTCACCATACATGTCAAAGATGATGTCGAACGTGAACATAAATGTGCTGTTATTACCTCATTTTCATCTTCACAGTGAGTGCCATTGCCTTTTAAACCCAACGGACAACGTCCACAATACCATGATCCATCGCTATACGACGTGCACTCCACTCCAGGAAAACATGGATTTGAAAGCAAACATATGTCTGAAAAAACATATGCATATAAAGGCAGTGAGTCTTTTACATAAAAAGCAAATAGTCCAAGATAAATAGTGTTATTAGTGGCAACTAAATTAATTCTTGTCACCCAAAGTGATCATTTGTACATCAATTACTCACCCTGTGTGACGATTAATTTATGAAGATGACATAATGTTTTAATTGCATGCCTCTACAGTGTACAACGATTTCAAAAATGGAGAGAATTCTTGATAAATTGGAGTGAAAGTGGGCCATGTTTAGCAGCAATACTATATCAAACATTCATTTACAAACTCATAAACCTTGAACAGTACAATCCAAGTTATCCAGGTGTAAGCTGAGTACGTCCCAAACACACGCACCTTCGCTAAACGTTAAAATGTCTGCCTGAACAGTCTCACTCATGGACATAGCACGTACATTTGACTCTGCTCGTACACTCCATTAAAATCCCGTCTCTCAGCTCATTCATTGTCCAGGGTGTGACGAGTGTGGGTGAGTGATGGCAGCACTCCTTCTCAGAATTCATCAAGAATTTTCTCTGTTTTCGGAGTCTTTGTTTAATATGGAGGCATTCACGAAAAACATTTTCCTCACACATTTAAGGTAAAGTAATTGGTATACAAATGACCATTTTGGAGATTAAGTATTCCTTTAAGGAAATTCATACTTGAATGATTTGTCAGTTCTGTCCTAAGCTTCAATAATTAAATAAAGGCAGCATAAACGCTGAAGGATATTACTTTTTAATCCTCTGTTGTTTGAAAATATGTTGCATCCAATAAAAAGGAATAAGGCTCACATGCAGATGTGAAGCTGAGCCTACTTATGGGGTAATATCTGCTCACACAGTTAAGACGCACCAATAGCCTGAGATATGTAGACAGGTTTACCTATAGGACATGGCTGTTTGTTACATGCTTCATAGTCCACAGCGTCTCCAGCACAAGGCTTCCCACCGTGCTGAGGGGCAGGGTTCAAACACTCCCGCTGACGACTCGTAAGACCTCCACCGCACGACTCCGAGCACAGTGACCATTCAGTCCAGCTCGTCCAGCCTCCAGCAACTACACACAAATACATCATTTTCCTGTGAGCCGTCTACGTTCCACAGGGCAGCCTGCTTGTGTATTTGTGTACTCACCGGGGCAGAGTGTATTGTTGCAAGGTTGTGTCTCCCTGGCGCTGCCTGTGCACCCTCTGCCCCCCTTCTGTGGTGGAGGGTTGTTACAGAGACGGACCCGTGTGATGTCGCCTTCTCCACATGTGGTTGTACACGCGGACCAGGGAGACCAAAGGCCCCAGTTCCCTTCAGCACGCACTAGACATGACACAAGCACATAAAGATTGTAAAACGGTCCTTCTCTTTGTGCAGTAGCCTGGAAAAGTCTTCAACACAGACCACCACCGCGGCTCCGCACTGTGTATACATTTACAGAAATACAACGTGTTTCCAATTATGATTACAATCTCTAAAATCCATTTATCTGAAGTTCCGTGCTTTTTGCTCTTTGCTGGAATATTCAATTTGTTCTCTTGGACCCGCCAATCAATCACAAAAACTAAATTAAATGAAGACATGTGACAGATTAGACATGCTGAGTGATGCCCTACCCTTGCGGTCACATTTCATCAGCATGCAGCTGCGGGTCTGGACTGACGGGCCAGCACAGGACGGCATGATGCCATTGCAGGATCGTCCCCTCTGCTGCCCTCCACGTCCACAGGTGACAGAGCAGTGGGTCCACTCAGACCAAGGGGACCAGCCATCCTCATTATCTTTATATACATACACAAACTGTTGGTATATTTGTAACCTTAACATACATTTTCGACCTTTAATTATAGCTGCAGACAAATCGAACTCACTGAGACACACAGGACAGCACTTATCGTCGATAAAGGATGGATAGATGCAGGATACAGGAGGGCAAGACACCTGATGACACACCACCTTTCCATCCTACACAAGACGAGGAAGATAGACATAAATTCAGCATTTTTAAACAATGTTATTAGTCAAGCCATGTGAGCCAGAGCCAGAGCCAGAGCCAGATGTTTTGCTAAATGCCAGTCCTCGCAGAGGAATGGTATGCTGTCATGACTCACAATAAGTCTGGCTGCTCCCTCAATCCATCCTCGATAAAACTAATGATACTTTATAAGGAAAAACAGACTCAGAGAGGATGAAGAAAGCATGAAATATAGGAGTATACCAAAGGCAACTCTGGAGATAAATGAAACCACATTGGGTACAAGCGAAATTTACAGTAACTGGTTAGTACACTTTAAAGGAATTTTGAAAAATATGTTTATTCGAATTTTTGCAAAGAGTCAGATGAGGTGATTGAAACCATTCTCAGATCTGTCTGTTAAAGGGACAGTTCCCAAAATCAAAAACACATTTTTCCTCATACCTAATTATGCTATTTATCAGTGTAGTTTGTTTTGGTGTCAGTTGCCGAGTGTTGGAGATATTGGCTGTAGAGATGTCTGCCCTCTTTGGAATATAATGGAACTAGATGGCACTTGGCTTGTGGTGCTCAAAGCAGCACGAAAATACTTCAGTCAGGACCACTTTAGTCAAAAAAAAACTTTATTTCGATTTGCATTTCAAATTTGGCGGTATGGCTCTGTTCTGGGGCCTCTCAGCCTTTCCTAGGCCTACGCAGAAAGCCTCTTCCACGTGCGTACGTGAGAGCACACCTCTTTGCCGAGCCCGGTCTCACTCTGAAGTCGTCGAAACCTGGTGCTTGGGCAGCGACTTGTGGCATCAGAAACCAACGAAAAAAGGCATCCTTTAACATTGGCATGACACCCGGCCAGTTGCCGTTATAGTTTAACAGTGCCCAGCGGCGACAGGGGGGAAATGCAGCAGGACAAGGATGAACCGAAAGCCTGACTGGGGCGAGGGGGAGGGGTGGTGGATGGGTCCAACAAACACCAACTTTCACCTGAGAGAGCGGTGTTCTCATCCCGTAAGATTCTCAAGCCAAACCTTATTCTTTTTTCCTAAGGCTAACTGTGTTTTTGACGTTGAAGGGGATAAAATGTCAATACGTGGTGTTGTATCAACATAGTGCGTTTATTTTGAAAGAGCTTGCATGTAAAAATTAGTGTATCTTGAAAGAAGCTGATACGGTGTCCAGGAAGGTCAACAACCAAAGCATCCAGGGTACCTTGCATGTCATATATGGACATGGAAAGTCTATGACCAAACATCAATATGTGACAAGGTTGGAGTGAGAATGTGTTGGTTTGCCCTTCCACATGCAAAGGAGGAAAGCCTTAAGGCAGAGAGAGCACATCTCTCGGCCCTTCCACGTGCACACAAGGAAAGCCTTAAGGCAGAGAGAGCAAACCTCCCTGCCCTTCCATGCGCCTACATGGAAAGCCTAAGGCAGGGAGAGCAGCAGCAAAGACTCCCCAGGAACAGAACAGAGCAGCATCAATGACAAACACAAATGACATTAATAAGTCAGACACAGCATGAAAAGGAGGAGCTGGGTGGAGGTGGGTTGCAACACAGCTTGCAGAGAAAGCAGCAACAGTAGGCAGGCCAGAGCAGTTTAAATATGGTGCCCTGAATGAGATTCTCCAATTGGTTGCATAGAAAGGAATCATGTGATCTATCAGCTGACTCCCTTCTATCATTCAGCTGCTCCATCAGTTGATTGGGCTGTTTGAGATCAGCTGATGTAGCTGTGATGTTAGCTGAGCTTGACGCTAAGTTCAATATTTGAAAAACTCACCAGCAATGTTTCTCTCCAGAAATCCTGACCTGGGTTCTCAAGATAATCCACAGACCTCGTTGTGAGCAATTTCATGTAGGAACTATTTTCTTTCTACCAAACTACACCCGCCAACCGTATCACAGTGCAGACGGAAGCGTGCATTTACTGATAGCTCACCTAGCACCAGTGAGCCAATCTTGGAACCCATCAGCTATAGGTCTGATGACGATAAGCAGCCGATATTTCAGGGGATCCGGTGATGCAAGCAGATATCCGGGCCAAGACTTTCTCTCTGTGTGCTTGTTAATGTCAGTTAATCTCCATGAAGAGATATCTGCGTATGAATGCAGATAAACTAAAGGCAAAAGAAAGAAAGAAATGCTACTATAAAGCTTAAACATCATCAGATATAGCTGATGGGTTCCCAGATTGGAATTTTGGCCAATGCATTCCGCCTCTTCACATGGACTGCTTACCTGCTGATCAAACGTGATTGGTCAATACTACTCGGACTACAAACGGAAACCAGAATCCTTTTAATACCAAAATCTTGTCCCATACATATACAGCTAGTTGACATTACAGTTCAACTAAAGAGGATTTTGTTAATGTTTACATCTCCTGCTTTCACAAGCATGAGCCTCTTGTAGATGAATAGATGCATGCTTCCCTCTGCGCAGTGATACTGTTGGTGGGTGTAGTTTGGTAGAAAAAAAATAGTTCCTAGTGTTATCTAGTTCCATCCATATTTTTGAGAGAAGGCAGACATCTCTATGACCAATATCTCCAACACTCGGCAACTCACAGCAAACAGTCTAGACTGATACACAGCACTACAGGTAAGAGGAAAATATGTATGTTTGGCATCAACTGTCCCTTTAAATATGAAGCTGCAGCAAAACTTGTCATTTCTGTATTTCGCTATTTGTACAGACAGAACAAAACAGATATAGTGAGCTTTAGAGGTGCTTTCAGGCAGATTTTTCCAACCTTTCAAGAGAAACAATTTTCATGCCAAACTAAGCTAACGGTCTCCTGGCTGTGATATTAGAGTAGTGTCAATCTTCTCGTTTAAATTATTTTTGGACTCTTTTGGTTTCATGATCTTAAGTCGGAGTCAGAACTTGAGACTCCATGTTGTGGCTTTCAAGTCTCAAGTCAGGTCTAGTTTTGACTCAAGTCTTTAAAGTTAAGTCTTGGATAATCCAAGTGTTTCAGTAGCCAAGTACAAATTCAGAAATGTTGTGTACTTAAATAAAATAAACTAAATATCAAAAAGAAACTTGGACTTGAGCCTTGTTCAAGTCGCAAGAACTTGAGACTTTACTTGGACTTCAAAACTGCTCTAGGCTTTAATTCAAAATGGAATTACTGAAGTAACTGCAGTGTAAATGATCAACCATCCACACTAGATGATGTGTGTGATGGTCAGGCTGTCTTTCCATGACAGAAGACAGACGTGCATGGCACTCTCCCAGGAAACACCTCACTGCTAATATTTCAGATTATAGTTACATAACACTTTTTCACAACTAACCTTGCAAACACAGGAGGTGCAGCTGTCAACATCCCAATCCTCCCCGTGCTCATACACTCGTCCGTCCTGCATACACCACACCTCTTCGTCTCTGCCTCTGTCAAGATCATTGATATCATCGCTGTTGCCATCACTGCCGTCGCCATGGCCACTGCTACTACTGCTGCTGCTGCTGTTGCTGCTCCAGTGTCTGCTGCGCCAGTTGCTGCTGCGCCAGTTGATATCATCACTGTTGCCATCATTGCCATCACCATGGCCACTGCTGCTACTGCTGCTGCTGCTGTTGCTGCTCCAGTGGCTGCTGCGCCAGTTGCTGCTGCGCCAGTTGCTGCCACGCCAGTTGCTGCCACGCCAGTTGATATCATCACTGTTGCCATCATTGCCATCGCCATGGCCACTGCTGCTACTGCTGCTGCTGCTGCTGTTGCTGCTGCGCCAGTTGCTGCCGCGCGAGTTGATATCATCGCTGTTGCCATCATTGCCATCGCCATGGCCACTGCTGCTGCTCCAGTTGCTGCTCCGCCAGTTGCTGCTTCGCCAGTTGCTGCCACGCCAGTTGCTGCTCCAGTTGCTGCTGTTGCTCCAGCTGCTGCTGCTGCTGCTGCTGTTGCTCAGCTCAGCCAGAAATATCCGCATCTCTTCATTTTCTTTTGCCTGAGAATACAAAAACATACATATAGCATTTTCAAAACATTAAAATCATAATAAAAAACATATATTTCTCTCTTTTCTTTAACGTTACCCTGTATTAGTGCGCAGAGACCTGTTAAAGTAGGCTACAATGGTGGTTGAGTTGATCACCAGCCAATACTTTAACACTGATGGTATTCTTTCTGCATGGTTTTTTTTCCCCCCAAAAAATTAGTAGGGCATTGACCACAAACCACAGCGCTTCCTGCCAGTAAAAAGGGATGTTGCTGCTTGTTCCATTTACATTGGCAGAAGAGCTACTCTCTGTTGGTTTTGTCACACAGATTTCCCCAAAAACCAAACCCCGTCACATTCAATGTAAGTGCAGAGGCTGGTAGACTTAGTCAGTGTTGTCCACAATTTATTTATTCTTATCACAACAAAAGAGCCAGTATTAATTTTGAAATGTTTCACTGGTGTTGAAATGTCACATTTAAAGGGGACCTATTATGCTTTCACCAATTTTGTCACATGTAGATAATGTTACAATGAAGGTTGTTCATATTAAATGTGGCCAGTGTTTCTAATAAGGAAGTGAACTTATGTTTAAGTTATCATGTGAGCCAAAACCTCAGACTTCTCACAGTTTTTTCTACTCTGGTTAAAGTATGATGTCATAGTGTGCTGGATTTCTTTACATGGTCATCTACGGCTGCAAGTACACTGCTACATGTAGCTACATGCTAATGTCAGGCAAACCTGTAATTTTGGTTGCTGATGTTGTTAATTTATCCCAGATTTTGGATCATATTCCCACTGGAACATTAATGGTTGAAAAGTTTTTGATTTAAGAATTTAATTTAATTTAATGTTGGTGAAGTAGAAGTGTTGCTATTCTCTAAGTAAATACACTTACTTACTGCTATTGTTCATGCAAGTGCATGCTAACGTCAGGCAAACCTGTAATCTTAGTTGCTAATGTTGTAAATTTCTCCCGGATTTTGGATCGTATTCCTCCTATAACATATCAGGTCATGTTTATAAGCTATAATTGTTGATTTTTTTTTTATTTTTTTTTTGTGATAAAAAGTGCAACTATGCTCAACTGAAGTCATTCCGCAGCTGCAAATACACTGCTACATGTAGCTACATGCTAATGTCAAGGAAACCTGTGATCTTGGTTGCTGATATTATTAATTTCTCCCTGATTTCAGATCAAATTCCTGCTGGAACATGTCTGGTTGAAAGGATTTTTGGTTTAGAGGATTGTATTTGTGATTTCTTTGTTACAGTCATTCCCCAGCTGCAAGTACATTGCTAACATTCATGTAGGTGCATGCTAACATCAGAGAAACCTGTAATTCTGGTTGCTGATGTTGTAAATGTCTTGCAGATTTTGGATCATGGTCCTGCTGGAACATGTTGAGTTGTGTTTTGAAGCTTGCAGGATAGAAAGTGCCACTATAGTCAGTTACAGTCACTCTGCTAACATACATGTAACTACATGCTAACATCAGGCAAACCTGTGCTCTTGGTCACTGATGTTGTTAATTTCTCCCCTATTTCAGATCATTTTCCTATTGGAAAATGTTTAGTTGAAATGACTTTTGGTTTAGAAGATTTTATTGGTGATGTTTTAACAGTAGAAAGAGGTGCTAATTTCTGTTACAGTCATTTCATGGCTGTAAGTACGCTGCTAATGTTCATGTAGCTGCATGCTAGCATAAGGTAAACCTGTAATCCTGGTTGCTGGTGTTGTACATTTCTCCTAGATTTCAGATCATGCTCCTGCTAGAAAAAGGTTAAGTTGTGTTTTGAAGCTTAAAGGATAGAAAGTGCCACTATACTCAGTGGTCACTCTGCTAACATACAGTCACTCTGCTAATGTACATGTAGCGACATGCTAACATCAGGCAAACTTAATCTTGGTTGCTGATGTTGTTAATTTCTCCCAGATTTCGGATCATGTTCCTGCTGGAAGATGTGTGGTTGAAAAGATTTTTGGTTTAGAAGATTTTACTGGTGTTTTTTAACAGTAGAAAGAGGTGCTAATTTCTGTTACAGTCATTCCCTGGCTGTAAGTACACTGCTAATGTTCTTGTAGGTGCATGCTAACATCAGGTAAACCTGTAATCCTGGTTGCTGATGTTGTAAATTTCTCCCAGATTTCAGATCGTATTCCTCTGATTATGGGTTAGAAGCTTTTCTTGGTTTTTTTTGTTTTTTTTACACTAAAAAGGGCCACTATTCACCATTTAAGTAATTTCCCTAGCTGCAATAATGGTGCAGAGACGCCAAGATACAGAAGACCCAGAGATGCTGACCAATCAGAGCAGCTTTTTTTCCAGGAGGGCAAAGGCACTAAACAAGTGTTTGAGACAGAGGTTGAATACAGGTGTTCCAGCACAGACAGTATGAGGAAAATAAAATGTAAACACGTTCTAGTTAAAACCCTAAACCCAAGCACGAATCCCCAAATTAGCATTATAGGTCCTCTTTAACATCTTTAACCGGGCATTTTAATGTATGTAAAAATGATTTTAAAAGAAAGTAGACACCATTTTTTACAATTTGTTGCTCATGCCCTATCAAAATAAACACTGGATCCGAGAGTTTAACACAACAAACAATCACCAACATGCAGATAATCCATGTGCATACACGTATTTATGTGTCTTACTACTCTATCCAGGTCTTCCAACAGGTTGCTGGTCACAATACGCAAGCCTTGGATCTCTGTCAGCAAGCCCACCAGCTCTTCACACGGATGACGACAGACCTCTGACGACACATTGTTGACCTTTGCACCGCCCACACCTGCAGATGAGCCACAACATATGTCCTGTGCTACATTTCATACTTGCGAAGAAAACAAGGTGAATAGACTGTATTGGAATGCACTGTGTTTGTGTCTGCACATGTGTGGTACCTGCGCACACAGCTGATGCATAGAGGAATATCAAAAGCAAGGGGAAACCTCTCTGCGGACTCATTCCTGTTCACACATAAATCACATATGCAGCCACCATGAAATAAAGCACCTATACTGCTCCACCACTGCACCATACAAGCAGGACTGCTGCTGAAGAGATAGGAGAAGAAGAAGAAGAAGATGATAAAGAGGGAATTAACCATGCATACCTGCGTACTCCTCGCTGTTCAGCCTTTCTCCACGATTAGAAATCACGGCTGGTAGGCTCGTCCCCGCTGCAGCTCCACAGGGGCTGTGATGGAATGTGTGTCTCCTCGTCTTCTTCTTAATTCTCTTGTCTCCTTGTTTCCTTCACACTGGGTCAGGGCTTATCAATACAACTTCCTCAGTACTTTGTTGTCCGTCAGGTTGGTGAGAGTGAAATCTGAGTGAAAACATGAAGACAGCTCTGTTAGTTCTGTAGAAACTTCTGTGTGGCTATGTATTTGTTTGAGTGTGTGTGTGTGTGTGTGTGTGTGTGTGTGTGAGTGAGTGTGTGCATGTGCATGTGTGTGTGTGTGTGTGTGTGTGTGTGTGTGCATGTGTGTGTGTGTGTGTGTGTGAGGCAGGAGCGGGAGCCATATATTACCCGTCTGTCTGGCGATGAACTGGGCTGCATATCTCCCAGCGAGAAACCCAGCTGGATGGAAGGAACTTGTGTGTGTGTGTGTGTGTGTGTGTGTGTGTGTGTGTGTGTGTGTGTGTGTCTCGATGCAGGTTTCCCAGACACATCATTTACACTCTTCACTCTCCAAACTGAGACACACACACAAAATCGTGCACTCACACATCGATACACACATACACACACTTATTGGCTGCCCGAGTTTTTCCAATATTTTAGGAGCGAGAAAACTGGCATCACCGTTAATCTCTGGTGAAAATGAGAGACTTGGTATGTTTGTGTGTGTGTGTGTGTGTGTGTGTGTGTGCATGTGTGTTCTTAGGGCTGATTTTTCTTGATGCCTGCAGAGGATCGTGAAGTAAAGATGAGCAAGCTGATGGAATACAAAAACATCTACTCCCATTGGGACCATCATCTCTCTTTCCTTTCTCCCGCTCTCTCTTTTTCCTCCATCACTTTCCTCCTTTCCTCCCTCCTCCTCCCCCCCCCCCCCTCTCTGTTTGGTCTTCTCCCTGCTGTGTCAAAGAGGCATCATCATCATCCTGAATCACATTTTCCATCTGTAGACTCCACTTGTGGAATAATGAATCCCGCAGATGTGTGCACACATGCACGCACACACACGCAAGCGCCTGTGCCCATACAAACACACAACCTCTCTATATCCAGATACACAGAAACATCACAACCAAGAACAAATGAGGACAGGCACCATGTTTCCATCCTGGAAGTGGTTCAGTAGTGGAGACGTTGAAAGCAGGTGCTGTCACTGCTCTGAGGAGAAGAAAAACCCCAAAAGTAATACGATCTGAGGGATATAAAAGGTAAGGACTTGGGCGAGATTGCTTGGCAAAGTCCAGAGTGACATTCTTGGACTGATATGCCCTGTGGAAGGCACATTCTGTTCTGGGATCTCTCTTAAAGTCTGTGGCTGTCAGTCTTCCCCTGTTTTTATAGAGTAAATAGTTTCAAAGAGGGCACCTTGCTCGCTGTCTCATGACACTGTTCAGGGCTGTAATCACCTATTTAACTTTGGCGGGGACCATTTTCAATCTACACCTTCTGCGAACCCTCAAGGGTGGTTGACGGAAATCACCCCCAGGAGAAAGTTTTAGAAACTTCACAGCTAAAGTGACCATTGAGAGCATTTTTAAACAAACATCTTAGATGAGGGGTTCTCACCAACACACTCTCGCTCCAACCTCGCCACATATTGACATTTGGTCATGGCCTGTCCACGTCCACATATGACATGCAAGGCACCCTGTGTGTTGGTTGTTGATGTTCTGTGACACCGTGTCAAGTTCTGCCTGTTAGATGCATTGTCCTCTTTCAAAATAAATGCACTATGCCAGTAGAACACCGGAATTTTTTTCCTTCAACAACAAAAACACATGGTTGGGTTTAGGAAAAAGAGTAGGATTTGGCTTTACAGTCTTACAGGACTTGAACACCACTCTCTCGGGTGAAAGTCAGTGTTTGTTAGACCCATCCACCACCACTCCCACCTGACTGCCCCAGTCGGAATTTCACCACCTTAAGTTTCGTCCTTGTCCCACCACGTTTCCCCCTGACGCCACCGCGTGTCATTAAACTATAACGGCAATCATGCCGACATTAAAGGACGCCTTTCTCATTGGTTTCTGACTCTGCAAGTCATTGCCCAAGCGTCTGATTTTGAGGACTTCAGAGTGAGACCAGGCTCTTCTCACAGTTTTGATGGCAGAGTGCTATTTTAAGGAGCCAGCCTATGATTGAAGGCCAGACAGGAAAAGTGCACACACTGAACAATCAACAGTGTTATACATCAGTCTATCCTGTCGCTAAACCAAAATTAGTGTGCTGCTATTTAAGATCTGAATCTGAGGATATTATGTGATGTGTGCTGTTTGTGTAATTGTATGTCAAATTTGTGTGTGAACTTCTTGAGATGTCTGAGGATGCAAAATGAATTTCAGCGTAAACTGACAATAAACATACAGCGTATCATATTTTATCTTATAGTATCTTAACCATTCTAGTTTTATTAATATATCGAGGGTGACATTCTGAGCATATTTGAATATTAGGGAGGATGTGTCCCCCCCAATCTATCAGTCTATCTATCTATAAATACATATATATATATATATCATTCCATATATTCAGACTTTCATTCAATATACTTGGAATTTCATTCCATATATTCAAGTTTTGTTCAATATATTCAGACTTTCATTTAAATGCCCGGTCCCTTTTACTAGCCTGGTGTGGCTACACATTTTGACAAAGAAAGGCCTGTCTCAATTAGACGCCTGGTCTGGTTGTCAAACAGTTCTTTTAAGTTCTTTAAATAGGCGTTCTTCGGATGTATGAAAGCAGATTGCTGGCTACCTCAAATAATGTGTCCATTCCTCGATTACCTTATAAGTTATTCATATTCCTTGAGTCCGTAAGATTCAAAAGGGTTTTTCATAAAAATTAATCCAAGTTGTGAGTATTGTTTTAACAGGATGAAGTGGTGTTGTGTCAGGATGCCGGTTGCTGTAATCCCCGAGTGCCGTAACTCACTGTCTCTCTGATGCGTTGTCTGTTGGAGTTAAATCAAGTGAATGCTTCATAACTGATATATTATCTGAAGTCTAACTTTTATACAAGTAATATTCATACCTATCTATCTATAAATACATATATATATATATATATCATTCCATATATTCAGACTTTCATTCAATATACTTGGAATTTCATTCCATATATTCAAGTTTTGTTCAATATATTCAGACTTTCATTTAAATGCCCGGTCCCTTTTACTAGCCTGGTGTGGCTACACATTTTGACAAAGAAAGGCCTGTCTCAATTAGACGCCTGGTCTGGTTGTCAAACAGTTCTTTTAAGTTCTTTAAATAGGCGTTCTTCGGATGTATGAAAGCAGATTGCTGGCTACCTCAAATAATGTGTCCATTCCTCGATTACCTTATAAGTTATTCATATTCCTTGAGTCCGTAAGATTCAAAAGGGTTTTTCATAAAAATTAATCCAAGTTGTGAGTATTGTTTTAACAGGATGAAGTGGTGTTGTGTCAGGATGCCGGTTGCTGTAATCCCCGAGTGCCGTAACTCACTGTCTCTCTGATGCGTTGTCTGTTGGAGTTAAATCAAGTGAATGCTTCATAACTGATATATTATCTGAAGTCTAACTTTTATACAAGTAATATTCATACCAGTTTAAATAAACAATTTGATTGTATTTCCCATATATAGTTGATATCAGTGATTAAAACAAATAATAGCCCGGGCTATTCAATGAACTTTTAAGGTAAGTCTATCCATCTCTCTCTCTCTCTCTCTCTCTCTCTCTAAATATATATATATATATATATACACACATATATATGCACATGTTCTAAATATCGAGGGGGGGGCGTGTCCCCTGCATTCCACCTAAAACCTACACCTAAGCCAGGAACTGATGACAGGTTTCAGGGCTATCATGGGCTGTTTGACCTCCAGAAGACCACTGGTGAGATCGAGGCAGGGCTGAGAACACTTTATGCAATCAGGCGGCTTAAGAAAGGCCAAGGTGGAGTTGCAGCAATTGGCCCATTTCTTTGAAAGTAACCAGACCAGACATCTCAAGGGGCTTTTGCATTATGCTCTAAGCCCTCCGCTGTGAGCAGCAACCTTATTTGCTAGGCAGGCCAGACAATATCCTGCAATTGCCATAGCACTCCTAAGCATGCAGTGGTCAGAGAATTACATGGGCTTAAAGTAAAAGGATTTACATGGAAGGGTGCACAGTAACGCAAGAATAGAGAAGTTCGCAGAAAAAGGTGTCATAAGACAGCAAGGTTAGATATCATGAGTGGGACTTCTTGTCAGGGATGTATTTTAATTGCACATTTAGGTGTACAAATAATTAAATGTTTCTGTTGCGTGCAGCCAAATCATACAGACATGTGTTTTCTTGCTCTAGCTGCTTGACAGACAGATATATGCTGATTCACTAATGCTCCGTGTCTGTCCCAATAACAGCCACAGTGGGTCAGTAGAACATGAGAGGGGCATTAATCCAGTTATCAGATCATCCTATTATTCTGCAGATTAGCTTGCAGCACACACGCAGCTAGCGCCTCTGGGATTTGTAGTCCACAGTCATGCCTTCCAGGTTGCCCCCTACCCAAAGCCTACACATGAAAGCTTTTTATATTTATCAAAGCCTGCTCTCTTACTGATGCTGAAATCAAAGCGTGACCATAGAGTACTACCCTTTCTAGCAACCTGTGGGGTAGCCATCACTGTGAGTGCACAAGCCCCCCCACCATCCCCCTCCACTTGTACTGGTAAGGTGTGAAGTGAGAGATGACGCAGCGCCTGGTGCAGGTCAGAGCAAAACCGGCCCCTGCGCGCGCTCAGGGCTTTGCACAGCTCAATTAGCGTGACACACTTTCCCCTGTGATCGCCTGCCTGCCTTCCGCCTGGTCTCTGGACACACAGGATTATGCCCTTTAAACTTCTCAGACGCCACAGCATTCATTAGAGAAAGAGGAACAGGTTTTCTTTACCTTTTTACGCATTGCAGAAAAGTGACCAGACCATCAGTGGGATATGACTGTGGATGGGGACACGGCGGGGTTTATCCCTCAGAAGGAGATTGTGTATAATGGACTGCTGCCTTATGCTGACCGGTTGGACCGAGAGGCCACGAAGCTGTTGGCGGAGATCAAGGCGAACCTGTCCAGAGCTGTCCTCCTCAGAGAGCTGTGGCCCGGGGTCGCCTTCTGGTCCAGGAAACTCTTCTCGTAAGTGTTGAAGCCCTGGTTGTCCTCTGGATACAAGCAAACCCATGATTACTTAGTATTAGGCCTTAAAAGTCAGTCAATAACAAGTGTTTCTAATTCTAAAAATTCTAAATCTAAATCTAAATCTAAAATCCAGGATTCATTAAAAAAGCAACCACCTGGAGGAGTGTAGCTGGTAACTACCAGAGCTGACACACAGAAGGGAGCAAAGGTTGGCTGGAAGTTTGACCACTATTGTTTAATAGATAAAAATATACCAGTGCTGTTGTCTGTGAATGGTCAGTGATGTCCAACTTGCAAAATGCATGAGAATGCAATGAGAATGCAGTGATGAGTAAGTGACTTTGCATTTGTAATAAAACGTAGAGATGCATGGTACACTGAATCAAGGCTGCGTAAAATGGAGGAGGTTGCATGCATATACAGTATGTCACTGAATCACAGACAATCTTAGCACTGAAAGTAAAACAAGACTTATTTCTAAAATAAAAGCCAACCTTCACTTTAAGCTTCCTAACTAGAGCAGCAATTATATGCTGCAATATTAAATGAAAGCGTGTCATCTATCCATGTACCCAAGTACTTGATGAAGACACTTGTTCAATTAATTTACCATCAGACGTGAAGATGCTAAAATCCTCAAGCATTGAGAAGACCATAAACTTCATTTTCTGAGCATTTAAAATCAATTTTAAACTCAGCAGAGCGGTTTGTAATGACTGAAAGGCTGTCTGAAGCTCTTGCACTGTCTGCATTAGGAGGGTGCATGCATGTAAATTAGGACTGCAACTAACAATAATTTTCAGTATGGACTACTCTGATTATTTTCACGATTAACTGATCAAGTGTTCAGTCTATAAAATGTCAAAAAATTGTTAAAAAAAAAATAATAATAAATGCTCTTCACAATTTTCCTGAACTTAGAGTGACATCTAAAATTTGCTTATTTTCTCCAACCAACCGTCCAAAATCCAAAGACCCTTCATTTACTATCACACTCTGCTTCATGGGTTTCATGGATAACACTTAAAACTAGAAAAGTGCAGACCTCCGCCAAGTAGGTGATATTCCCTCCTCCTCTGCATCAGATTTTGCAGCCTGCATCACAGTTAGGTTATTTGCATCACTATCATTATTAGGTTATATATGCCTTCACCACGGAGACACTGTGGTGTATTTATTTCATTTTTATTTTGTACCAACACAGAATATAATATGTTTTTTTTGTATTTTTCACTTTCTTTTTTTCCGACACAGAACATTCATTTCAACTTTAGAATTACAACAATATTTAGCAAGTAGAATGAGACGTGCTTTCTGGCCACCAGATGGCGCTATTTTCACCGTCTTTAGAAATTGGAATTGATGCTGAGGCTGTCAGATGATAGACTTTATTTATTATTTTATCCACTTTGCTTCAACCGATGACCACCAAAATTTTTATCATCTGTTCCCTGTCCTATTATCCACCTTTCCTGAAAATTTCATCAAAATCCGCTCAGAACTTTTTGAGTTATTTTGCAGAAAAACAAACAGACAAACAAACAAACAGACAAACAGACCAACGCCGGCGAAAACATAACCTCCTTGGCAGAGGTATGGTAGGTTTTTCAGCATAAAAAAATTATGTTTGTTCAATGAACGTGTTGTAGTCAGTTGACAACTTATTTTAAGATGTTGGTCAAAATCAAAAACATTTTGACATTTTTGAGTAGAATGGAAGTGAAATAAGTTAGAATATCAAATTTTCGATAAATATTAAATTGGCTCAATTTAATTAAATTTTGCAAGATCAAAGCAAATCATGTTGGTTTCACTAAACTACTTAAAAAGATGCATGCATATTGTTATCATAATCTTTTAAAGCTGAACCAGTTGCTTATTTTTTGAGTGCATAAATTACAAAGAAAAGCAGCAAATTCTCATGTTTAAGAAGCTCAACCGACAAATGTTTGACATTTTTGCTCGAAAAATTACTGTGACGATTAATCTATTACAAAAATGAAAAAAACAATTGATTAATAGTCTTAAATTTGTGAGGTCTTAATTGCCACAAACATTCTTCTAGTTCAGTGGTTCCCTACTGGTCCAGCCACAGGGTTCAGAATTCTCCTTAATCATTAGTTCAAGGTCCACACAGTTTAATATGTTCAGCATCATATTTGTGTTTGGCCATGTCCTGGAGTTAGTTTGCTGCCTCTGTGAAGTTGCTGTTTGTTAGTCGCTCATTTCACAGCAGGAAATAGCACCTCAGAATAAAGACTTGGTTCCAGAAATTCACTATACTTCAAAATAAAGTGTGTTTTTAACAAACTTGAAATGTTCGCAAGTCACTTGCGGTCCATTCAGAATGGACCCAGAGTCCAGCTCTTTTGTGTTGAAGTCCACATTCCTGATGTTGCCAATCTTTACACCAACTACTGGACCCAGTTCTTAATACTTGGGACAACATACATATACAGAATCTACGTTTATACCTGTAGCCTAATGCCTGAGAACAAAAGATGATTTGTCCCAAGTCTTAAATTTGGATAAAAAAGAACTTTCTCTTAGTTATCTTTATCTTAAAACACATTAGATTTAAGTATCTGATACCTTTTGACACCCCATTCGTAATGACAGTCTGTACTGTCACAGTTTATTTAGATTCTTAATGTCGTTTTGGAGGTTATTTTATCAGATTGACTGCAATCAGCCCAACAATATCACACCTTACAGCCTCACAAACATATCAGAATCACTTTAACACTTTGGTTTACATTGTACAGAGTGTCAGTATTTCCTTACATGTGGCCACAGGTATAATAAATGTTAATTTTAAAAACCAAATATTCCATTTTAGGTCTATTACACCTTAAGAAAAGGGGAATTAATTGCCAAATACTGTATATCCTCAGCAAAGAGGAGACTTCACGGAATACTTTGCCAACAGAATGATCATTTTTATTTCAATTACTTAACATGTGTTTCATTGAATTCTTTTTCCTATAATATTACTGATTTATTGATTGATTGGGGACATTGTTGACATTGTTCACAACAGCAAAACTATATCAAAACATCTGTTTACAAACTCTCACACAATTTGTGAAATATAACTCAAGTCTTATTTATACAATCGTGTGTGCAGTGCTTCCCAAACACATGTACTAGGGATGTTCCTGTTACTAATTTCCCTGTCGACTAAATGAAAATTTTAATTAGTCGACTAGTCTAAAAAAAGGTCTCACCACGGTGTATTCAGGCTCATCATATTCCATTAACTTCCTTTACCAAAGTTAAGTGGAAGCATATCTTGCAAGGTCATTGTCATGCTATGTTATCTTCTCAGACCGGGCAGGATCACAGCATCTAAGGGTGACTATGTTAAATTGGTCTGAGTGTGACCTGCACATCTGGCAGCAGCAGTTGTCGTTCCATGCAGGTTAACATCCAAATGCTTGAGTTGAATGTGGTTGTGCATTGCTCCAGTCGAATGATTTTATGCCAGTGTTTTCTGACACAGCCTGCATGCTACCTTGTTTTCATTTTCTAGAGTACTGCCAAACTGCGCTGGCTTTACAAGAGGATGTCCCTCCAATTTTCCACCGTGCTGTATTAAAACTCTCACTGGTTTAACGGACTAATATTTCTGGTGCAGACTAGTGAGGGAGCGCACGTTTAATCGTTTAAGTGACTAATCACGCGTATCCCTAGTATACAAACAGTCTCAAACAAGGATGTAGTGTGCTTGGGCAGGACAAATAATGTTTGCCTTTTTTGGATTGCCCTGTCACCATGGAGGCATGCGAGGAAAATTTCCTCCACAAATTCAAGTTAACACGTGATCAGTAATTAATATACAACATCTTGTAAGTTTACTGGAATTTGTCTGCTCGGTATCAACTTTATTTACCCCTTAGCTAACTAGAAAGGTCCAATTCAGACGCAATATCTGTTCTGCAAGGGAGTTCTGTACAAGATGGGCAACAAAATAAACATTTCATATACAAGTACAACTGTGGACGGATGACATCACAAAAAAAGATACCAGAATATAACAACAGACAGAAAACATACAGGAATCAGGGGCTAAAAAGAATCATGGCAAATTAGACTGCTTGTTAAAGGCATTAAGATTATTCTCAGAGTCAATTAGGTTATTCTCATGTTGAGACACTGGGCTGCTGAAGTACTGCACTGATGTACTTACTGTACTTTGAGGATATGGGTCAGCTGTGTGAAGCAGGAAGTGATCAGCAGCTCACTGACAGTGACATGTCCTAACCCCTGTCCTCAGGTTTCTGAAGCTGTACGGCCGCAGGTTCAGCAAAGAGGACCACATTCTCTTCATCAAGCTGCTCTATGAGTTGGTGACGCTGCCGAACCTGGAGCCTTACATGATGCAGAGCTACGCCAGGCTGCTCATTCAGCTTCTCAAGTGGGTGTGACACAAACACAGACATAACAATGATCTAGCTTTATTTGTATAGCACCTATCTTATCAAGGTTACAGAGTGCTTCAAAAATGCATGAGAATAAAACAATAAAAATGTGGTAAAATGATAAGAACTAAGAAAAACAGTGTATAGAAAAGCAAACACAACAAAGGTAGAGAATTCCAGAGTCTAGGGATGGCAAAAGGCCGATCACTTTTGGTCACCAGCTTTGACCGAGGGACAGCTAGGAAAGGTAGGCTTTAGGATCTCAGGTTACGACTTGGCGCATAGGAAGTTAGAGGCCTAGTGAAATAACCAGGGGCCAAACCATGTCAAGCCTTGACATTAAAAGAATCCTAGAGTTCACAACCAATGAAGGGAGGCAAGAATTGGGGGGATGTGGGACCTACAATCGGTCCTGGTCACTAGCACTAGCTGAAGCCACTGAGTATTTACTAATGCCAACCACACACTTAAGTCTGACACCCTCTCACATCTGAAGACAGTGTGAGTTTTTAATCACATACCATAAGATTTTGTAAAGACTTGGGATCTCGCAGGGTCACTATTTTCAGGACGACAACTAGATTCCTTGAGATTATTTCCCATCCTGCTCCTGATGGAAAATATTACACCAAACTCTCTTTAAGAAATACGAAATATACACAATTACTTATCTGCAAAAGCACATAACTCTAGACACACCAGATATAAGGCACTTTATGTCAACAGTATTCTTGTTAATTTGACATTAATATAATCTTCACATTGTTTTTGCGTTTCAATTCGCTATTAGCCTCTGTTGGTTAGCTGCAGTGTTTTAGTAGAAGGAGACCGTGGGGGGACTGTGAGTTTCAAAAATTAAGATTTCCGAATAAAATAAGTGCTGGTTGGCTGACTAAATGCACGCCAAATTAAACACAGTTTGCACCACTACTCCACCAGCTTCTCCTCCTTTCCTACAGTCCAAGAGAACCGAGACTTGTCCACCTCCCCGGAGTACCCACCATGATTACTCTTTAGCCGGTTTGCAGCTTCTTGTTTGGTGTTGGAGAGAGCGCAGCTATTGGTTGTTGACATGTCATTAAATTTGTATGAGCCAAGACTGAAAACTAACAAGTAGATCGGAGTATCATCAGCATAAGGGCGGGGTCACACATGAGCGAAATAAACATTGGCTAATGTTCCCCTCCTGTTTACTTCCATTCACTGTGAGCAAAGAGGCAAATAAAAGATTTGCTTCTGGTTGCAAATTTGCAACTGAGGTAAACTCTGACTAGCAATGTTGCAGCCTCAACCAATAGAAAAGAAGTATGTCTGGAGGAAACATTGATTGTTGCCTTGTTTTAACGACAAATACTGTATGATAATGGTCATGAAAATTACAAACTGCCCCACATCAGAGATGCTGCCTGAGTCAAAAGACAGGCATGGAACCTAAGAAAATTAAACCAATACCAATAACATCATATTTCACGGTATTTATCAGCAAGCTGACTAACATTTGCTAGCAAGATAGCTTACCGTGTGCATCAAATCCCAGGGATCATCTCAAATCAGGGACAAGGTGTGGAGGTCAGACATCTGGATGGAGTGTGGAGAACTGCAGCTCTTTTATATTGATAAAAGAAGCCAGTTGAGGTGGTTCAAGCATCTGATCTGAACGCCTTCCCGTGGACCCCGAGGCAGACCCAGATCATGAGGGATTGCATATCCCATCTGGCCTGGGAATGCCTCGGGGTCCCTCAGGAGGAGTTGGAGGACGTAGCTGGGGAGAAGCATGTTTGGGTAGCCTGCTGCAGGCTGGATGGATGGGTTATAGTATGAAGTACAAGGCAGTAAAATAACTACATCACTCATAAAACATTACATGAACTAAAAGTCAGTATAACAGGAAATGACAGTCCGACATCTTTTTTTTATAGCTATGAGAGCTTTTGAACGTAGAAAGCTGTGGCCTCTCTTGCCCTTTTGTATCCTTACTATAATGAGATCAGAGAGCAGCCCGACTGGTACACATCACTGTGCTACAAGTGGTAGGCTGCACCAATGTCAAGTCCCATGACGTGTTAAAGTGGATTTTTCACTTACCTCACTGCCATTTGGATTGCTGCCATTTGGAGCTTTAGACAACCTGCAGATTCGAGAAAGAAAAACAAAAGCAATTTAGCAAGCACTCAGAGAGCAGGTACCTCAGTGAAGGCAATCCTCTGAATGTGTTATTTTAATTATAGAAAGGCATCTGCTGCATCATAATAAACACAGTGGTAGATATTCATTCAAGTAAGCACATTTAGAGAATTCATATGAAAAGAGCAACAATTTCAAAAGAGCTCAATTTCAAAATTTGAGTGCAAAATGCTGCTGGCAACCCTGAAGTTTTAACAGATGGTTAATTTCGATGGACAATAATAAAAGCCGAATGCCGTCCAATTTTGAGATTTTGTCTTTGTTGATGGAGTGAAAATTAAAAAAGGCAGCTTAGACTGATTTTTGGGCAATAGTAATATAACTTCTATGTATGTTTTGTAGTGGTAACAAAAACACATGACGAACATATGAAATAGTCTTTGGACGTAGTATTGAACTTTTGATTCAAATGAATTTTGGCAGATGTATCATAGTAAAGCTACTGGATTTTGGATACAAAGTCCTCTACCACCCAAACTGGTCTGCAGTCCAACGCGGTTGTGCAAAGGAGTTAGTTAGTTGGTCACAGGTAGACTTACTCACTTTGAACGCCTGGTCGAGTGTGGCTTGGCGAGGCTGGCTGCTAGCGCTAGCATCAGAGACTGTGCTAGCTCTGACCTCTGGGTTCGCTGCTACATGCTTAGCGTTGAGGTGATATTTCAGGCCTGAAATACTCCAATGGTACGAGAATCCCTGCAGTTCTTTCTGGGCTTTTTTTTTTAAAAAGTAAACGTTCCATTCACAGGGCCGAGCTGCGTCGTCTTGTCTTGGGGGTCAATAGATGATAAATGTGATATAGGAAAGAAGAAAAAACAAAGCTCGTTTGTATTTCTTTTGTCCTTTACTCTGTTTAAAAAAAATGGATAATTTGACATTTAAAGGTGTCAAACTGTCACTTAAACATAACTATCTTGTCTGATTTTGGTAGAACCGTTTTAAACTTGTAAGTGACATAGGGCCACAGCTAGATGTCTGTTTAGGAAGGAGCAACATGCCAAAAAGATGGAAGTTTTTTAGGGAGTCTTCCTCCCCTCAAACTTGTGTTTTTCTTATGTTTATGTCCCCTACAATGTCTAACTTTGATTATACTGACTTGTATCCATACAAAGTTTGTCACTAGAGAGATGCTTTCACATTCCTCTGCTGAAGGGGACAATGTCTGTACACTTCCCTAAAATCTGCCAGACAAGCTAGATGAGGAACATCACTAAAGAAAACAAGTAGGTATAGCAACAGCTGGAGCAGCTATGTGACCCGATCACCAGCTACATGATTTGCCCACTATACCTTCACATTTAGTCCCCTTCGCCTCTTAGGTATGGAACTGGAAGCCGTGAAAGTTAGCATTTATTCATTCATTTATTTTAAGTAACTACTTATCCTAGTACACAGTTGCAGGGGGGCTGCAGCCTATCACAGCTGATATTGAGCAAGAAGCGGGGTACACCCTGGACAGGTCACCGGACTATCGCAGGGCTGACAGACAACCATTCACGCTCACATTCACACCTACGGACAATTTAGAGTCACCAATTAACCTAATCTGTCCGCAGTCTCCATCCACTGCCACTAAAGTTATGTTTTCCACAAGGACAGCACACTAGTTCAGTTAATAGCGAATTGCGACTAATAAGCTCAAATGACAGCCATCTGTATGTAGACTAACTTAGCTTGACACTTATCTTAAAATTGGGCAAATACTTTTAAACTAAGCTGCTGGCTGACGCAAACAGTCTCTCCTCTCTCTACCAGCACTAAATGTTACCTGCACACAGTGAATCACATCAGCAGAGAGGGAGCAGGACAGAGGACAGGAGGAAAGAGGACAGAGGACAGGAGGACTGACTGATATAAACTAAACTTCACTCAGTATTGTGATGTCAGGAATATTATTTATATAGTGATTTTGCTGCTGTAAAAATCACTGTTGCTGCTCAAGAAACAAACAATTTGTTCTATTTAACATATTTAATGACCCTGTTCTGAATTTATTCTTTCTATAAATTAACATATTTTCTAAAAAACAATTTATTTAGCAATGAAAAATAACCCATAAGAGTACCACTAAAGTACTGAATCAATAAGGAATATCGATAAAAGCAGTTCCATCGATAGAATCTTAACGATACCCATCCCTAGTCAGGATACTCCTTGCCATCATAGTGCCCTAATATTTGCATTTACATCGCTTCGCCAGAAACATGTCCCAAAAAGGGGTTTTGGGCTCCCTGAGACCAAACGGCCCCAAGTTTGGGGTGCTTGTGATGGCCCGAGGTATCCACCTTATTCCTAGCCCCCATGATACAGTACCTTGCATGAAATATGGGTGCAACTTCCAGTTGAACCAAAACCGGTGATTTCCAGTGACAACAGTTTGTTTACAGTGCTCTATTCTTCTTTCCAAGAGTAATTAAAATGTGGAACACACCACCTAACGGGAATATGTGATCACACCTCTGCCATCTCTGACAGCAATCTCAGAGCGTTGTTTTTTTCCTTTTCAATGAGCTTGCCTTGCTCCATTAAAATATTGTTGACTTTAACATGACTCGAGCTAGCTTCAGGTAACATCTGCTCCTTCTAAAGATGATTTATGATTTCTGACGACTTATTAAGAGACACTAACACATTCGGCAAACATTTAATATAATTCAGTATTAACTGTAGCTCCATGTAAAGTGAATAAATGTGATGTTTCCCCGCTAATCCTCCGCTCGTCTGCGTTAATGACACAGTTTACACGTCTTATTAACATCTGATTCATTAAAAACTGTTCTGAGTGAAACATGGAGCTGAATTTAGCAGCAGACTTCAGTAATAGTCATATAAAGTAGGAGTAAAAGAAATAACTTTCGGCATTCATTTTTTTATATGATATAAAGGAAGTACGGTAAATCAGTAACACATTCTCAGCCCTAATGACTAAATACATATTTCAAGGTTTGTTGTACTGACGTTGAGTGACAGACCTGTCAGTCTACGCGTCATTCTCTTCTGCTAATTCTGATTTTATACTTTTGCACTATGTCTGGTGAAGCTCTTGTGGTTTTATTTCTCATATCAATGGTACCTTTGGCAACATTAGCGGTTAACCACCAAGAGTAGCCACTGGGACTAACCACAGACAGTCTATGGGACTAACTAGCTTACTGATACTTCTGCTATTTCACTGGAAGTTACGCCCATAATCATTTCTACAGTAGTGCCCTCAGGATTAAGGTGGATATAGTATAGTACTTGTGACACCACAAATTCAAAGAACTCCTGACGGCTCGTTTAAAGGCACAGTTTCTGAATACAAACTGTGAGCATTTGTGGACTGAGCGTTTTGATACTTTGTGTTTATTTTGCACCTATTCCTGTTTTTCTTTTTTTAAAAAAGACAAAAAAATCTGACTTCTCCCAAATAAATAGGTCAGTACAGTGAGTACGGTGCTGGAGTAAATGTATTGAGTTACACACCTACACATGGTAAGTAATAAGGACAGTGAAGTATGTTCGCCTAACAGTACATTCATTAGTTTTTAAGCTCTGACCTACATCGTAACTCCCTGCTTTTGTCCCTCAAATCAGATCAGTCACTACTCAAGTGACTGCAGGATATTCTCTAAGATGGTCACATTCATCACGTCCCATTTGTCTCCAGTTGTTTCCACGATTTTCACATCCATCACAAAACAACCTCTTAATGTAGATGTCATTTGTCTGAGTGTTTTCCATTAGATGAAAAGAGAAAGATCTGGGCTAACCGTATATTAAGTACCAGGTCTCACAGCTGAGAGATGAATTTGATACTCAACATCACGCATCAGGTCTCCGTTGGCTTCTCCTTTTTTTTTTCTCTTCAGCCCTCGCATTTCACCGTCATTTCCCCGATTGTCTCTTCTTTCCTTCATTTTTCAAGTCTCCCCAATGAGAGTCTGTTAGATGAATGAGAGAGGAGACGACAAGAGGAATGTGAGGCGTTGGAAATTGTGCATATTCTTCAGTGCGGGGACTCTCAACCTTTCTGTGGGGTTTATTCCTATAGAAATTGTGATTTTTACAAAGTAATAGAGTACAAAGGACGCAGTGTGAAAGTTTCTCAGGAGGATTAAAACTCCTGCTCTGCTTTAAAGCTTATAAAGCACTCATCAGTTAGTGTGCAATTTAAAAGCTTAACGGGGTGTTTGAAAAATCAGGAATCATTACAAAAAGGTAACTGCGCTGCGTGGTCTTCATTTTTCTCTACGGAGTCTCTTATAGGAGGGTTGTACTGTATTTTCTACCAGCCGAGTCTACACCTGCAAATTACTAATGTCTGCAGCTGTCAGTCCAGTTATGCTTTAATGAACACAAAGAATCACAGCGCTGTGTTTGCAGACATGTCTTGAAGTTGGCAGTCATCATGTCGAGTGCAGCCCGATAGGTAGTGACTCATTTTCCCACGATTACAGACTCTTTTCAGACACCCTGTAGTTTCTCACTTCAATGGAACAGTATTACCATCATTTTGTCTTGACTGGGGTTTTAATATCAAAGAGTCTGACTCGAGTCCTGCAAAAATCCTTATAAACAGTCAGTAATTGGCTTCTTTTTTTTTTTTTCAAACAGGAAGAAGGAACTGCTGTCAAGGGATGACCTGCAGTTGCCATGGCGACCACTTTATGATCTGTACGAGAGGGTTGTCTACTCCAAAACCGAGCACCTTGGACTCATCTGGTTTCCCAAGTATTAAGTTTTTCCTTTTATGCTGACCTCTTGTCAGAAGTAATGTGATAAATATGAAGCTACTGCCAGCAGCCGGCTAACTTAACCTGGCATAAGACAGGAAACAAGAGGAACAGTTGCCTGGCTCTTTCCAAAGGTGACGAAAACCACTTAAGCGAGGGTTTACCCCAAAATCCAAATTACATATATTTCCTCTTATCTGTAGTGCTATTTACCAGTTGAGATTGTTTTGGTGTGAGATGCCGAGTGTTGGAGATATCGGCCGTAGAGATATCTGCCTTCTCTGGAATATAACAGCATTAGATGGAAAAACTCAACAGCAATGTCTCTTTCCAAAAATCATGATCTGGTTACTCAAGATAATCCACAGACCTTGTTGTGAACAGTTTCATGTAGGAACTATTTTCTGTCTAGCAAACTACACACGCCAATATCTTCATGCAGGAGGAAGTGTGCATCTACTCATGGAGGAGAGTCTCGTGACAGTGTGAGATGCAAACAGTAATGGTGTCCTCCTCAGCTGAGATACATTAGCCAGCTCAGTGGTGCTAGGTGAGCTAGCAGTAGATGCATGGTTCCTTCTGTGCAGTGATACGGTTGGCAGCGGCAGTTTGGTAGAAAGGAAATAGTGCCTACATGAAGTGTTTTGGGCTTTGAGCACCACAAGCTGAGTACAGTCTAGTTCAATTATATTGGAGAGAAGGCAAACATCTCTACGGCCGATATCTCCAAAATTCGGCAACTCACACCAAAACAATCTAGACTGATTAACAAACCTGCAGGTTAAAAACAAATGTATTTTTGATTTTGTGGGTAACTGTACCTTTAGCTGAGCATTTCCACCAAAAATACATTGGTTCAAAAACTGAAAAGTTGGTTCCCAGCTAGAGCCAAAAAAACTGCAGGTTTTCCTTAACCTGAAGCCTGAATCGCTACGACATCAGTGGACGTGACATATTCTACAGGTTGGAAAGAAAGAATGGAGAAGGCAACAATAGAGACGTTCAAGCCCCGTTTCCACCAAACACTTTCTGTATGGTACCTTTGGAACCAAAAGTAACCCTTCAGACATGGTACCTAGACCCTAGTGTTTCCACTGCAAACAGTACTCTTACCAGCCACAACTCAGCCCTGAGCAGAGTGACCGTCCGTTACTGACCAATCAACAGACTGCAGTGTTCACAGCTCCACCTTTTAGTACCAGATCTGTGTGCTAGTAGTCTCGCTCACCAGACCTTTCTCAAGAAAAGAAAGGTCTGGCTGGGCTGACTCTCACTTTGAGATTGGAGAAAAAAACACCCTGGCTGCTTGTATTTCTTTCAACCAATCACAATCGTTCTGTGCGGTGCCACAGCAACGGTGCGCTTGCAAAAATATTGCCGGGGGGAAACAGGTTTTGGTGTAACACGCCCACAAAAATATCGCCTACAGGACGTGAACCATGGCTACATCCCCGCAAGATCAAACACCACAAAAGTTAGTAAAGGACGTCTTGAAAATGGTTGAAAACTGCTACACAACCGGATGTGGTAGGGCGGGACTTCAGCGGGTTGCTCGTTCCGCCCAATGAGAGGCTGATCTCTGGAGCGAACTTCCACTCACTCACTCAGTGTGCTAGATACCCCGGCAGAGGGAGGACCAAAAAGGGGACGGTAAGGAACGATTCCATTGGTACCATCTACAACTTTCTGCAGGGGAAACGGAAAAAAAGCGCACCGAACTGAACCGTACTGCTCAATGGAAATGGGGCTTTTCAGTCTGCTGGCTACTGGCTGTAGCTTCATATTTGCCCCACAGACACGACAGTGGTATCAATAATCACAAGCAGATAGGCGTATTATTTATATCAGTAAAGCTCTATTACAATTCTAGTCCAAACCCTAAATTGACAAAGTTAACCTCTTTCCTGTCACTGGGGTGCCTGCGAGGCAGCAAGGGAAGAGCACAAACACAGACAGAGACAGCTGAATGAGTTATTGACAAAACTGACTGG
Source organism: Epinephelus fuscoguttatus (assembly GCF_011397635.1). Classification (NCBI taxonomy): domain Eukaryota; kingdom Metazoa; phylum Chordata; class Actinopteri; order Perciformes; family Serranidae; genus Epinephelus; species Epinephelus fuscoguttatus. Next base: position 26,708,596 of record NC_064771.1, read on the forward strand.
GAGAAGAGGCTTATATACAGTACAGGCCAAAAGTTTGGACACACCTTCTCATTCAATGTGTTTTCTTTATTTTCATGACTATTTACATTGTAGATTCTCACTGAAGGCATCAAAACTATGAATGAACACATGTGGAGTTATGTACTTAACAAAAAAAGGTGAAATAACTGAAAACATGTTTTATATTCTAGTTTCTTCAAAATAGCCACCCTTTGCTCTGATTACTGCTTTGCACACTCTTGGCATTCTCTCCATGAGCTTCAAGAGGTAGTCACCTGAAATGGTTTTCCAACAGTCTTGAAGGAGTTCCCAGAAGTGTTTAGCACTTGTTGGCCCCTTTGCCTTCACTCTGTGGTCCAGCTCACCCCAAACCATCTCGATTGGGTTCAGGTCCGGTGACTGTGGAGGCCAGGTCATCTGCCGCAGCACTCCATCACTCTCCTTCTTGGTCAAATAGCCCTTACACAGCCTGGAGGTGTGTTTGGGGTCACTGTCCTGTTGAAAAATAAATGATTGTCCAACTAAACGCAAACCGGATGGGATGGCATGTCGCTGCAGGATGCTGTGGTAGCCATACTGGTTCAGTGTGCCTTCAATTTTGAATAAATCCCCAACAGTGTCACCAGCAAAACACCCCCACACCATCACACCTCCTCCTCCTCCATGCTTCACAGTGGGAACCAGGCATGTGGAATCCATCCGTTCACCTTTTCTGCGTCTCACAAAGACACGGCGGTTGGAACCAAAGATCTCAAATTTGGACTCATCAGACCAAAGCACAGATTTCCACTGGTCTAATGTCCATTCCTTGTGTTTCTTGGCCCAAACAAATCTCTTCTGCTTGTTGCCTCTCCTTAGCAGTGGTTTCCTAGCAGCTATTTGACCATGAAGGCCTGATTGGCGCAGTCTCCTCTTAACAGTTGTTCTAGAGATGGGTCTGCTGCTAGAACTCTGTGTGGCATTCATCTGGTCTCTGATCTGAGCTGCTGTTAACTTGCCATTTCTGAGGCTGGTGACTCGGATGAACTTATCCTCAGAAGCAGAGGTGACTCTTGGTCTTCCTTTCCTGGGTCGGTCCTCATGTGTGCCAGTTTCGTTGTAGCGCTTGATGGTTTTTGCGACTCCACTTGGGAACACATTTAAAGTTTTTGCAATTTTCCGGACTGACTGACCTTCATTTCTTAAAGTAATGATGGCCACTCGTTTTTCTTTAGTTAGCTGATTGGTTCTTGCCATAATATGAATTTTAACAGTTGTCCAATAGGGCTGTCGGCTGTGTATTAACCTGACTTCTGCACAACACAACTGATGGTCCCAACCCCATTGATAAAGCAAGAAATTCCACTAATTAACCCTGATAAGGCACACCTGTGAAGTGGAAACCATTTCAGGTGACTACCTCTTGAAGCTCATGGAGAGAATGCCAAGAGTGTGCAAAGCAGTAATCAGAGCAAAGGGTGGCTATTTTGAAGAAACTAGAATATAAAACATGTTTTCAGTTATTTCACCTTTTTTTGTTAAGTACATAACTCCACATGTGTTCATTCATAGTTTTGATGCCTTCAGTGAGAATCTACAATGTAAATAGTCATGAAAATAAAGAAAACGCACTGAATGAGAAGGTGTGTCCAAACTTTTGGCCCGTACTGTATGTGCTGTGGGGCTGATGAGGGAAAGTGGAAACAGGTGAGTTAGAGTCAGGTGACTGGGAGGCAGGTGACTTGGACCAGTGGGAAGTCCTGAGGGCGTGTGGTGGGCAGGAGGAGAATGGCATGTCTGGGGAGTTGGAGGAAAGAACATGGCCTGGGGAAAGTGAGCCGGGGCTAGAGCAGCGATCGTCAACTGGCGGCCTGCGGGCCACGTCTGGCCTGCCAAAGCTTTCCATCCAGCCCGCAGAATATTAATTGATTCAGAAAATGTGGGGAGGAAAAATGCATTACAGTATAAAGGATGTCTAGAATTCTTTTCTTACTACATTAAAGCAAGGAATGATTTACCAACCCACAATATGTGCCTTTGACTTGCGGGTACTTAAGATGTTTTAAATCCATCTTTCAGCTCATTATCAGTAGTGATAATAATCTACAGCATCTGGGTCACCTCTAAAGCTTGGTCTGTTGTCTCCGACTCGCAACAACCTGTCCATGTTGAGTTTCAGATGCTTCCATTAGGGCGGAGGTTTTGCCTCCCTGATCGTCCTTTGTCACGTGGAACTGAAATGAAAAAAGGAATATCGGAGCAACCTCTAGCTCACCTTGTAGTGTGCGCAGCATCACAGGCTTGATTTCAACCCACAGCCCTTTGCTGCATGTCATTCCCCCTCTCCACCTTTCCCATTTATCTTCAGTTGTACTTTCAATTAAAAGCAAAATGCTTACCAGTCACAAAAGGAAAGGTTGTCACACTGAGAATGGTTGCTTGCGCCCACCCTCCATTATCTCATTTCCTCTCATAAAGGATGGACCAGTGTATCCTATGCTAAAGGAAGTGTTTCAGCACCTTTCCTAAGCATTCTGAGAATTAAGATGGCTGCCACTGCAATACTTGTAGCTAATTTCACTTGGTTTAAACCTTCCTGTGCAAAACAGACAGTTCGAGACAGGGACAGAGCTCCAGGCTTGGAAAAACGAACAAACGACAGTCCTCCTGACAGTTTCCTAAAGAACTTAGAGAATAGTTTATGTCAAATAGTGCTGGAACCATTCATCAACTGTTATGGGCTTTCAACCAGAAGGGACCCTGAATCCTAACCCTCGTGACTGATCCAGTGCAGCTCCCCCGTGGCCAGCTCCATTTAATAAATAATGTTCAAGAACAGTAAATTATCAAGCAAAGATACAAAACAGTCTCTAGTTTTCTGAAATATTACATGTAGGGTTTCCATCTTTACTTGCTCCAAATCTACTATGTGACTTTTATTTATTTAATCTTTATTTAACCAGGAAGTCCTACTGAGATTGAAAATCTCTTTTATAAGAGAGACCTGGCCGAGGTAGCAGCCAGTCAAAACACATCAAAACCACTGTTGGTCAGACAATAAAGGGAATTTTTAGATGTTACCTCGGGCTTTCATGGTCACTATTTTCTGACATTTTACTGACTTAATAAGAATAATTAAAAAAAAAATAAGCAAAAGACTAATTAGTGATGAAAAAAAAAATTGCCTTACAGTTTTTTAAATCCTGGGTGGGGGCGTGTGGATCTCACAAAATAGTAAAAGCAGGATTCCTTCACAAACATACACTCACACACACCTCCTCTCTCTGCTTGTTTGCAGCTCAGTGGACCACATTTTGAAGGCTTTGATCAAAAGCTGCAGACTGTAAGTCTCATCCTCTGTGATCATGTAATTTGTGCACCGGATAATGTGTTGCTTTGATCTCCAGTTGAGCTGTGTGCTGTAGATCAATGTGTGTATTTGTATCTCCACTCTGTCTTTGCTTGTCTGCATCTATTTGTGCTCATGTCTGTCCTCGCTCGGTGTGTGTGTGTGTGTGTGTTTGTTTTTGTGAATTTCCCAGGTATTTCCCCGCGTCGTCCACCAAGGAGATGCTGGATGAGTGGCGCCCCCTGCTGTGCGTGTTTGACATGGTCATGCAGAAGGCCGTCAGCAACATGGAGTTGTTCCTGCCCACCATCATGCCCCCAGAGGAGCACAGCCAGAGCTTCCTGTAAGTGGGCCAACTTGAACGGCTCTGTTTAGGAACAAGATCAGACGCCAAGTGCAGCTTGTCTTGGCCAGAGCTAACACAAAGGGTGCATAAAGTTTGAAACGTACCCTTTGTTTATTTATAGAACAATCTCTGCCAGCAGGGAAAAAGGTAAAATATGTTGCATTAATTGCCATTTTTGGTCCTGAGATGGAAAGTCTAATTTGGTTGGATCTTATGACCATGCATCGCCTCAGGCATGTCATGAATAATCCCCTTTCTCAGGCTCTGCAAGCGTTTACACCTCTGCACCTGGGAGAGTCAATAAATAATGTTCTTTTTAGCGTGAGCAGTGCTTCCCCCTCTCCTTGTTTTGCTAATATTTTGCTGCCTTGGAAAACCCTTGCCCCTCTCTCTCTCTGCACCCTCCATGGTGGTGTTCCAGCTACCAAGCCTCTTCACAGCATTCACCGCATTCTTCAGTGTGTTCGCTCTTTCGCAAGCTATTTGTCTGGATTTACTCTTGGATTCATCAGCAGTTTCCGCACAGTTTCCACAATACATCATCTTTAATACTCTATTTTTCCGCTTCAGTTTTTCTCTCACTGCTCCAGGATCAACCAGGGAGGGAGCGAGTTTATATTTTGGGGAATTGGAGATAGATGAGGGGAATTCTGCTTCAGGTGTGTGTGTGAATATAATGTCTTTTTGTGTGTGTTCTCAGGTTGTGGTTTGAGGAATTGATGAATCTTTGGTTGTCAGTGCAGAATCAGCCAAGCTGGGAAGGGGTGAGAAGCACACACACACACACACACACACACACACACACACACACGCATACACGCATGGATGGATTACTGAACGGGTCTACCATACACAGACCTCAGGGGGCCTCCCTGGTCTCCACCTGCAAAATGTCACTCAAATTAACATGTGCCAACTGGGAAGAGACTCAAAATGACCACAAAGAGATACACAGCAACTGCAAAGAGATACAACATAACTACAAAAAGGGGCAAAACAACCATAAATACCTCCTTTCCACCAAATTAGCTCTGCTTCTTGAACTAGTTCTCTTCAGATCTCGTTACCTTGGCACTATCCAGTCAACCAGCCTGTGTTTCCACCAGTTTTGATCAGAACCACTGTAATCAAGGATGCATCATCAACAAAAGGCATTTTGAGCTTTTGTTCTAATATTTTTTATCAAGAGGCAAGCATGGATCAATGATGAGACCACTGCACATTCTTTTTTCTTGATGACTTCTCACTTAAGCCCCGTTTCCACTGAGCAGTATGGTTCGGTTCAGTTCAGCACACGTTTCCACTGTGAAAAGTTGTGGATGGTACCAGTGGAACCATTCCTTAACGTCCCCATTTTTGGTCCCCCTCTCTGTTGGGGTACCTAACACACAGATCTGGTACTAAAAGGTGGAGCTGAGTTGTGGCTGGTTTTGAGGCTCATGTAACCACTGTTCATACTGTGGAGAGTTTTATTAGTAAACTGTAACTATAAAATGAAAGGATGTTTTGCTGCCTCTCACAGCAGCTGGAGTCTGAGAAAAAATAACTTCATTCACTGGGCCGACTGCTGGTGACTTTTAAGGTGGAACATTAACTTGTAATGGTACTCAATGCATGAGGTGACGACGTGAATCCATCAGCACACCTTAAATTTCACTGTGACAACTTTGACCATCACTTTAGTTTTTATATGACATACACTTTTAGTAATGAGTGGATCTTCAAGTGTTTATATATATTCATTTTGACCAGGTTACATGACCTGCATATATTCTAATCCTCACTCAAAGAAAGCATCGTGGAGCCTTGTTCCTGTGGGCTCCAGCAACACTAAACCCCTGAGCTTGCCTGAGAAGGACTAAATGCACAAACCCACTATTTTTAAATATCCCATCTAGGTACCATGTCTGAAGGGTTTGGTGGAAACGGGGCTTTAATGTCTCTATTGCTGCCGTCTCCATCCTCTCTTTCCAACCTGTAGAATATGACACGCCCACTGATGTCGTTGCAGTTCAGGGTTCAGGTTAAGATGAAAAAAACTGCTCTTTTTTTGGTTCTAGCTGGGAACCAACTTTTCAGTTTCAGAACCAATCTATTTTTAGTTGAAATGCTCTGAATGGTTCAAAATTAGGTGCGGGAACTGCATCAGAACCCATTACCTGTTGGTGGGACAGAGTAAAGAGACACAAAACGACCAAAATTACCTCAAAGAGACATGAAACGACTACAAAAAGCTGCAAAACAACAAAATAAATAAGCAAAACCACCACAAAGTCCAAGTGTCCCGCTCCTGTTTAAGGGAGGTGGTGGGACTTTTTGCATAACTGTTTCCAGGGGCCGACTGTCTCATAGTCCGCCAATGTATACACACACAATATTTCTGGTATTTTTCTTTTTATTTGACACCTAGTTCACTTTTGGAAGTTAAAGTCTTTGTCCAAAGTTAAATGAAGTTGAAATGAATGAGAATTCCACCTCTCAAATTTCTGTGTAAATCTGCCACAGCAAGTGGTGGATTTTTCAAAAACATTTTCAAATGATTGAGCGATGACTCATGTAGCTCTCCAGTTTCCTAAATATGGATGGAGTAATTTGGAACGACACACATTTCCTGACGACGATGATTGAAATGTTGAAATGTTGTTGAAGCATTGGTCGGTTTCCACTCGGCATGCAGATAAGATTTTCCATTTGTGGCTCTGCTCTGCTTTCATGCAGCCTCCTGGCCTGAAGTGGCCTGGCTGCACGCACTTCCTTCAACATCCTTTCTTTTTTTTTTTTTTCAGAGTGGCTATATTTAATTCTTGGAATGACGGCGTTCACTTCTGGGAATGTTCTTTGTACTTGCAGTGATTGTTTGCCTGATGTTGTTTTGCAGCACCTAGTGAACCTGTTTGCTCGCCTCGCCAACGATAACATCGGCTACGTGGACTGGACCCCTTATATTCCCACAGTGAGTCATTAGGAGGATTATGTGGATGTAAAGTGTGTCTGTTAAGGTATTTTATTGGGGACCGCTGGGCCTTGTGAGTGACTGTACACTGTGTGTATGTGTGTAGATCTTCACCAGAATCCTGCGCAGTCTGAACCTTCCAGTCGGGGTCAGTCAGATGGTGGCACCGCGGTATCTCACCAACTCCTATGACATCGGACACTTGGTGTTGTGGATCACAGCACTCCTGGTACACACTCCGCAGACTTCTTCTCTTAAAACACATTAAAAATATATTCTTTTCAATGCTGTTTAATCAGGGTTATTACCTGATTTATTTGCTGCAGGGAGGACCAGGAAACCCTGCACAGAAACAGCTGACCTGCCTCTTCAACAGCATTGCCTCCTTCTACCATCCCTCCAACCATGGCCGCTGGCAGGTAAGCCTCTCTCTCAGACACACACACACACACACACACACACAGACTGAGCAAGTTGTGAGCACATTTTCAGCTGCTCGCTGTCACACTCCTTTGATTTATAACCTGTCATTCAGGACTTGGCTGGCTCTCTTCGCTCTAACAACACAATAATGAAATGCACAACTCCCGGAGAAAAAGAGCGATATCACAGATCTGTTTACGGCAGACTGTGCGAATGTGTCTCTGGATGATAACGCTTATGTTGAATGTGTGTGTGTGTTTGTGTGTGTGTGTGTGTTTTATGTGTGTGTGCCTGCAGTCTCGACTGATGCGGCTGCTTCAGCGTCTCCCGGCGAGTGTTGTCCGCCGCGTACACCGGGAACGTCACGCTGCCCCAAGCTGGATCACGCTGGTTCCTGAGAGTCAGAGGCTGACTGATGAAGACTTGCAGGAGTTCACCCGCAGCCTCACAGGAGCCGCCCTGCTGGCCATGTTCAGGTACTGCACTTAGGTAGATGTCAGTCATGATGATCACTACAACCTGTTGCTCTGTTTGTAATCTTGCATGGCTACACCTGTGCTTCTGGGGAAACTTTAACACTCAGGAAACCTGTGACTGTGAGGATTTTAACACATGTACATGCATGTATCTACATTTATAAATACATATACCCACTTATACACCTATAGGCAGTGAGAGGCTCTAAAAAAAAAAGAGCACAGCAGAAATTAAGCAACAAACATGATATGAACATAGTGGGAAAATATGAGTGAAAAAGTAAAATCACAATCACAGAGTCCAACAAAACAGAGAGATTGAAAGAAACCATAAAATAAATAGAAGCCACTCTGTAAAAATAGGTTGCAGGATGACATTTAAAAACAAAGGCAATGCAAGGCCACCTTGTGCTAAGTGGGCAGGCCGATAGAAACTATTTCTACTCAGGCAGGAATAGGCAGCATAGGTGTGATTGTGGAGGTAGGTGTGAGCTTTCTGTTGCACAGTCACACCGGGTGGTCTTGTTAATCCATTTTTAATGACCAAACTTTCCTCAGACTTCCATCTTTTGAGCCAGAACTTTGATTTCCAAATACATTCTAAATGCATGTTTGTTTTTTTTATACCTTGCAGTAATCGGTTGTATCTCAGCTATAATGTTCTTCTGTACACCAAATATCACAGCCAGCAAAACCCTACTGATAATTTGGTGATCAGCAGGGCTAAATTTGGCTTTCATGCTGTGTAATGCTGTGTATGTTGTTTCAACTGCACTTTAATGATCAGGTTTACATGCCCAAAATACCATGTTTTTTCCATTGTTCTGAAGTAGACAATATTCCTTCTAAGCCGTTTCTATGACTAATGAAAATTAATATTCCACTAATATTCCTGTTGACATGCAGCCGTGCATACTCCGCCTAACGTGCACTGACACATCGTTCATCACATTAAAATATAGAAAAAGTGGAATGGCAGTGGAGCGCCTGAACGCAGCCTCCCTCTTTTATTCCTTTAACCAACTTCTTTAAAAGGTCGGCATTGCGATATTTGCGCATAACCAAAAACATGTTGATATCCAAGTCTTTCATAATGTTTAAAAGTTAGTGTGTTTCCTCTTCTTAGCAGAAATGTAGGCTTTTGTTTTGGGCATGTATCTCTACACCAGCAAACTGTTGGCGAGGTGGTTTGTGTACAGCACACAGAGCTGACTGCACCAGGCAAGAGATTGTGTCACAAATTGTGGTAAAACCCCAAATGAAACACATATTCCGAACACACTGTAAACATGCCCATAGAATATTATCAAAACCCAAATGATACCGGCATATTCCACATGTCTTTGTTGGAAAATGAAGAGAACTGGCAATAGGGCAGCACAGTGGCGCAGTGGTTGGCATTGTCGCCTCACAGCAAGAGGGCTCCTGGTTCAAATCTAGGGTGGTGGGTCCAAGACCCTGGGGTGGGGGAGCACTTCTGTGTGGAGTTTGCATGTTCTCCCTGTGTCAGCGTGGATTTTCTCCGGGTACTCCAGCTTCCTCCCACAGTCCAAAGACATGCAGGTTAACTGGTGACTCTAAGGGTGCTTTCACACCTGCCCTGTTTAGTTCGGTTCAATCCAACTCAAGGTCATTTGCCCCCTAAGTGCGGTTCATTTAGGCAGGTATGAACACAGCAATCGAACTCGTGTGCGCACCAAAACAGCCGAGACCTTCTTGAAGAGGTGGTCTCGGTCCAGTTACAAACGAACTCTGGTGCAGTGAGAACGTGTTGCGACCTGGATGTGAACCAACTGCAGTCACATGACACATTGTTTGGGTTAAACATGAGCATGTTACAGTCCTGGAGGATTATTAATGTGCACCTCCTCCTGTACTGCCTTAATATGCACATTCAGCATATGTGTGAATGGTCTGTATGGTTTGACTAAAATGAACAATGACAGCAATATAGTCCACGATGAGCAGCGCTCAAATTAACCTGCGTAGTTGTCCCTCCATTGAAACATTAGAAAGTGTCACATTTATCTTGCAAGTGTACTCTTCTTCAACTTTTGGTTCACTTCCTGGATTTTTCCCACATGGAAATTCTGACCAATCAAGAGCAGCTTTCTCACACAAGATATTTGATCTGGTCCGCTTGTAAATGCTGCCGTGAGAACATGAACCAACTCTAGGCAATTATACAACAATTAGTCTCTGATTCGTACCAAAGCAAGACAACTCTAGATCTGAAAGCACCCTCAATTGTCCGTAGGTGTGAATGTGAGTGTGAATGGTTGTCTGTCTCTATGTGTCAGCCCTGTGATTGTCTGGTGACCTGTCCAGGGTGTACCCTGCCTCTCCCCCAATGTCAGCTAGGACAGACTCCAGGCTGACTTGCATCAAATTCACAATATCGTCATATTCAGTATAATGGTGGAATATTAGTGTGCATGTAAACACAGCCAGTGATTCTATTTAAGTGTGTAGTGAGGAGGTATTTCATATTTAAATACAGACTTTGAAATGTAGTTAAAACAACAGTTATAACCTCGACATCTAACCCACCTTCACCCGCCTCAAGTCACTCTGTAGTGTTAACTGGGTTGTTGCCATTTGAATCACTGCCAGTCAGTTATCTAATCAGTCTGCTGTGTCTCACACGGCACTCGCTTAGCAACAACAAGCCTAATCTGGGACAAAGACAGGTCAGCAGTGATTATCTACCTGTGCATGTGCGCGTGTGCTGTTGTTGTTGACGCTGTACTTTATGTTGTTCATCTGTCCCTATGTGGTGATGTGCAGTAAAACCGGCAGTACGGACGCAGCCTATGCCCTTCAGAACCTGGCTCTCCTCACACCTGAACTCGCCATACCACCTGTACTTGAGAAGTGAGTGTTTGTGTGAGATATCTGAAGCATGTTGTTGGATAAATTTTCATATTGCAACATAACAAAAAAAGAGTTTATGACTCCTATTATTTTCCTTCGTCTCACTTTGGTTTGGGGGATAATCACACTCTAAGTTTTGGAGCTACAGTTCCCATAATTTTAGGGCTTTTGGAGGAAGTAAACAGGAAGTATAATTATCACCATGGAGTCAGTTAGACAGCTGTGGGCAACAAACAAAGTCCCATTTCTTTAGCTTATATTTGTTTAGATTTGGGCGAATTCCCGCCATTAAAAGAATGCTGAATTTGCTACTAGCAGTTCCTGTTAGCAATTTATCAATGGATACACAAACAACTTTCACTGGATTACTGTGATACTGAAGAAAAAACGTGATGATACTCAGGGATGTTCTGGAGCTATGAGAAGCTTCTTTTTTCTGTGATTTCCAAGCAGATTTATATTTGCAGCAGACATGGGATAATGATATCAGGAAGTGTCAGTGTGACACTGACATGTACCTGTCCCTCTGCGCCTCCCCTTAAACTCTCCCATCATCTCATTTTGTCATTTACCTCCTTGTATCCTGTGTATCACAGGACCTATGCAGCGATGGAGACCCTAACGGAGCCGCACACCCTCACTGCCACTCTCAGCTGCATGATCGGAATGGCTCGCAGCCTGGTGTCCCCAAACAACCATTACCCAGAAGGCCGTGCGCACGTGATCCCACTGCTCATGGGCTCACTGCCGGGGGTGGACCCCAACGACTTCAGCAAGTGCATGGTGCGTAATGGATGTGTTGATTAGTAATGAAGAAGGATTGTAAGACAAGTAGACAATAGAGCTCCTGCTGATTAAATTCCCTTCTCGTGTACTCCGGTCTATCCTATTAATAATTCCTGAAAGTGGAATGAATATCTCAGTTTGAAGAACTCGCAATTACCGAGGCTCAGTCCCCAAGTTTCTGCTTGGATTGTGAAATGGATTGGTTTTCTTTTTCTTGGTGTGCTCATTGTCTCCAGACTGCATTAATCCGTCATCACACCAGAATGAATTGATACATTTGAAAAAGTTATTCCACCGACATCTGGTAGGTTATTTAACTTGGGCCTTGATCACGTCAGATGATGTAAATTGATCTGTTTCCCGTTGTGCCGCTCTGTCCAGATAACGTTCCAGTTCATCGCTACCTTCACCACTCTGGTGCCTTTAGTGGATTGTTCGTCTGCTATTTCTCAACACAGCGATCTCACAGAGGTATACACACGACACACATTAACCGTGCAGTCATGACAGATTAAATAAACAACATGTTGAGCTAAAGTCTTGAAAGGATCTCTTTTTTTGTCTTAAATTTAGTTTGACAGTTTTGGAGAGTTAGCTCAAAAGATTGATACCACTCACATATATATCCTTAAATATGCAACCAGTTAGCAGTGGTGGAGGACGCTCAATTACTGAAGTAAAAGTACTAATACAACTCTTTAAAAACTATATGCAAAAGTACTGCATTTAAAATTTAAAAGGTTCAGTGCGTAGGATTTTTGGGGATTTAGTGGCATATTGGTGAGGACTACAGATTGCAACCAGCTGAAACTTTTCCTGGTCAGAACTCTTTCAGTGTTTCTCGTTCAGGAGGTTTTTAGCAGCAGCTGAATTATCCACAGAGGTCACTTCCTGTCCAAAACAAATGGACCAGGTGATTTAAACTGGTAAAAACACTGAATAAAGCGGTTTCCTGCCACAAATCAGTGTCTTTCGGACCCAGTTTGGGCCTCTTACTATGGAGGCTGACACGAAAAAGCAAATGGCCCTATCTAGAGCCAGTGTTTGGTTTGTCCGTCCTGGGCTACTGTAGAAACATGGCGATGTAATATGGCAATCTGCATAAACAAGGGCCTGCTACCTATGTAGATATAAATGGCTCATTCTAAGGTAACAGAAACACAACCATTGTGGTTTTCAGGTGATTATACACTAAAGAAAACATACCCTGTCAAATGTCCCCTGTGGCTGTTAGGCTATTATATATTATAATATAATTTGTTGTCATATTCCACCACTGCTGTTTAGCTTAGCTTAGCACAAAGACTGGAAACGGGGAGACGGTTGGCCTGGCTCTCCTCGCTCCAAAAACCGACGTGTAAAAACTACAAGTTGCAGTTTTATGCAACTACAAACTGCAGGACGGGGGCAGTCACTTCATGGAGCCTTGTCATTGTTGTGAGGTTGTGAGTACCAGGCTAGCTGTTTCCCCCTGCTCTCAGTCTTTATGCTAAGCTAAGCTAACCGTCTTCTGCTTCATATTGAGTGTCAAACATGAGAGTGGTATTGATCTTCTCGACTAACTCTCGGCACGAGAGTGGGTAAGTGTATTTCGCCAAATGTTGAATTAAACTTTTTCTTATTTGAAATAAACCAGTTCACATACAGAGTCATACTAAATATATCCACTAACCAATCGTCACTATTTCTCCCTCTCAGATTGAGAAAGATCTGTGCTTTGCTTCAGCAGAATTTGAAGACTTCGTTCTGCAGTTTCTGGATAGGTACGAGACAAATTAACAAGTCAAACTGTCACTTTGTAAAGCCTCGATGTTTTGAGTATAAATGTATTTCTTCCTGTTTGAAATGCACCAGTCTGCATTGTTTGCTCTGCTGGCCACGTATAACAGCCTTTTTGTTTTTTTGTTGTTTTTTACACTGCAGCGCTGTTGACATTTTCGTCGCTGACAAACATATAAGAGTGTGCTTGTGTATGTGTGTGTATCTGCAGGTGTTTTGCACTGATAGACAGCAGCACCCTGGAACAGACGAGAGACGAGATGGAGACGGATACCCAGACTCATTTGGAGAGCCTGGTGGAGCTGGGCCTGTCCTCCACTGTTAGCACTATTTTAACACAATGCTCCACAGAAATATACAAGGTAGAGCACACACTCTCTCTCGTCTCCTCTCTTTCGATTTCATTAAATCAACTTTGACAGTTGCCTATTTAGTCATGAATATTTAAAGGGATAGTTCAGATCTTTTGCAGTAGGGCTGTATGAGGTACTTCTCCATAACCGGTGTGTTACCTACAGTAGATGGCGATTAGCACGCCCCCAGTTTGGAGAAGCAGGCAGGAGTACTGACAGCTAAGTTACATACTGCTGTGAAGGGGTCGACAACGAAACATGTTTTGACACCTAAAGCAACCTAAGAAAAACAATATCAGTTAACGTGTATGCTGTATTTAGAATTTCAGTGCTTTACCTTGATGTCAGACAACGATTTGCAACAGGAAAATTAAGCTGTTTTGTTGCTTTCTTCAAAGCCAGACTTCACTGAGAAAAACAGTGATTTAACACCACTGAACACAGGAGCTGCTGGTCCACCACTGCTTCCATCAATTATTTTGTTTGTGTTATTGTGCGACTGAGGCATTTTAAAAGGATAGTTCGGTTTCACCAAAGTTGCTAAAATAACACAAATTAACGAAATGATCGAGGCAGCGTTAGACAAGCAGCTCGTGTGATCAGCAAGCTAAAATTACTGTTTTTGTCAATGGAGTCTGGTGGCAAGAACAGGCTGTCTGACGGAGAGATAAAATGGTGGAAATATTATCAGTATACAGTAGCATCCGCTTAAACTGCTGTACATTTTTTTAGGTGGGACGTTTGTTGAGGTGGCTAATATATGTTTTCCTGCTGCCCCAATCCACAGCAGTACATTGCTTTGCCTCCATTTCAGCACTCCTATGCTTCTCCAAACTGGGGGCGTGCCGACAGACATACTGTTTGTAACATTCCCCCAATCCCAAATGGGTCCCTTACAGACTAGTTGACTCAAGCCCTAAGCCCTTACAGACCTAGCATCAATTCCATTTCTTCCCTTTAGCCCTTGTCTTGGCCCTTCCCCTGGCCCTTCCCCTTGGTTTTGCGCATTCACGTGAGGGGAAGTGGTGCCCCAATGGTGCATCGGTAGCGTAGCGGATAGTGCCAGCGCCCCATGTACAGAGGCATTGCCTCGCTGCAGCGGTCGCAGGTTCGAGTCCGGCCTGCGACCCTTTGCTGCATGTCAGTCCCTGCTCTCTCTCTCTCTCTGTCTCCCCATTTCACACAAAGTCCTATCCATTAAAGGCAAAAAAAGCCCACAAAATAATCTCAAAAAAAAAAAACGAGCTAACCTGATGGAGAATTGGGACACCACTTCCCCTCACTTGAACGCGCAAAACCAATGGGAAGGGCCAAGACAAGGGCTAAGGGGAAGAAATGGAATTGATCCTAGGTCTGTAAGGGCATAGGGCTTGAGTCAACAAGTCTGTAAGGGATCCATTTGGGATTAGGGGAATGTCTACGGACAAGTACCTCATATAACCCCACTTAAAAAAATCTGAACTATACCTTTAATGTTATAGAGAAATACTTTAGTTTTGAATCCAAGTTTTCAGGTGCTTTAAAGGTACATATCCATCCTTAATACAAATTCAAGCAGAATGATAAGCATTACATTACACTACATTTATTTGGCTGATGCATTTAGCCAACACGATTTACATTAAGTTGATTCAGTCTCAACAGATAACCCACCACCAAGAATCTGAACACAAGATTGGAACCTATCATCACTCCCAACTGGATTGACAAATACTTTTTTTTTTATTTTTTTAAGATTTTTTTGGGGGGCTTTTTAGCCTTTAATGTATAGGAGAGACAAGCGTGAAGGGGGAAGAGAGAGAGGGAGTGACATGCAGCAAAAGGCCACAGGCTGGAGTCGAACCTGGGCCGCTGCGGCAACAGCCTTGTACATGGGGTGCCTGCTCTGCCACTAAGCCACCAGCGCCCCGACAAATACTTTTACACACTGACTAAAACTAGAAAACAAATAAATCTAAGCTAGTATTTTTATCTGCAAGTCAAACTCTTATGTTCTATAGCTGGAAGATTCAGATTTGAAAACTTTTAGTAATGCAAATGCATCACCTGATTATCCCAAATTTTGCCTTTGTGTCAGACGGCATTGCAGAAGGTGTATAACTTTGCCACCTCCAACGTCTTTGAGACGTGTGTGTCAGGCAGGATGGTGGCTGACATGTGCAGAGCTGCAGCAAAGGTATGTGTTAATCAGATTTTTATCTTTGTCTCTCTGCCTCGCGTATTTAACAGTAATGCATTCACTGTGGGTTTGTGAATTTCACTCAGTAATAGAAGGAGGAGAGATTTGAGTCATGTTTCATATGTTGATGTATTTTTCATATAGTGGCATGACAATATAATCTTATAAGGTCATGTTTGATCCAAAATCGTTCTTTTTTCATTCAACACCTCCAATTACATGTCATACTGTTGTTACATCCTCATTCACCAATTATTATTGTCTTCATCTTTTCTGCTCGAGCATCTAAATGTGTGTGTGCATGCGTGTCTGTTTGCAGTGTCATCCCACTGAGTCTCTTCGTCTGTTCGTCCCTCACTGCTGCAGCGTCATTTTCCACATTACTGACAGTCAGTACCACACAGTGTGTGTGTCTGTGTGTAGAACAGTCTAGTGTGTGTGTAGAGTAGATTCAACTGTAGTGTGTTTGCAGTACGACTGTACGACACCTTTTAAATCTAGTGAGTTCATTGACACTTTAATTCACAGCTAGGTGCAACCTGCAGTTTGCAGCTTTGTCTTTATCAGGTTTTTAACACCTTGTCAGATCTCACAAGGAAAAAGACATCATATTAGACACAGTGTGAAGTCATTCGAGGATTAAAAATCTGATGAAAAAGAAAATAAAATGTGACAACTATCTTTTTGTAATAATTATACAATTTCCTGCCAAGCGAAAATAGTCTGTAATATGTGGTTAATAACGCAGTCTGTGCAAGGAGCAATCAATGCTGCGCTTTAATTGGCCAGTCTGCATCCAGGGGCAGGATTTAGCAAAGGGTCAATTATTATGGAAGTATTTCATATTCCTTTAGTCTGTAAGGGTCCTCAGATCAAAAGGGTATTTCATAAAAATCAATCTAAGTTGTGAGTATTGTTTTACCAGGATAAAGTGGGGTTGTGTTAGTATGCCCGGTGTCATAATTCTTGAGTGCCATAACTCTCTCTCTGATGTTTGGTCTGTCAGAGTTAAATCAAATGAATGATTAATAATTTATATATTATCTGAAGCCTAATTTTTGTGCAAGTAATATTCATACTGGTGTAAATAAACAGTGATTGTATCTCCCAATCTGTTGCTGAGCAACAGTTTTGTGTGAGAGGAATTAAAAGCCTGTCCCATATATAGGCCTGTTGATTTCAGTGATTTAAGCAAATAAAAGCCCAGGCTATTAATTGAAGTTTTAAACTAACAGCAATGGCCAGGAGTTAAAAAGCTAATGTTAGGCTATAAAGGAACTACGTTGTGGTTGCACTACTTCGAAGCCATGTTCAGTGTGATGGCGTTTCATTTAGCAACTTCTTAGCAACCATCTTTTTTAGGACACGTAAAGGCTTCAGAATACCCAAGGGGGGTATTTACTGACATATTTTATGTTGTAGAACAAAACGTGAAAATCTCTTCAGCTTATTTTAACTGCAGACTGTATTAAAGGCATCTCAGGACCCGTTTAAAAATACATTGACTTCAAGATGAGGGAACCAGGAGTGCTAAAATGTTGACTCATGTATGGGTTTTAGGACTCATTCCTGAGCCACACTAATGTGGTGACTCAGCCAGCACGAAAAATCATTCATGCAGCTACATATAGTCTGTTTTTTTAAATGTTATTTCAATGAAAACAGTCAAACTGATTGAAAAATCTAAGATAGCAAGACAACACTATGAGCACGGTCATGCCAGAGTCACTAAAATGGTGCTGTGTCATGCTAACAACTGTGTTAGATAGTACTTCGGCTTTGTTTGGAGCTAAATGCTAACTTCTGCATGCTAACTCACACTTGAAATGCTAACATGTTGATGTCATTATGTTTAGCAGGCATAGCGTTTTCATGCGCACCATCTTTGTTTAGCAGGTTAGCATGCTAACATATGCTAACAAGTGCTAAAGACAAAGTACAGCTGAGGCTATTGGGGGTGTCATTTTGCAGGTTTTAATCATGAACAACTTATATTTTTGGTATGATGGTAGCTCTAAATGAGAAGCCAAGGAACCCCCAAATTTATTACAATTCATACACTATGTCTGTAAAAAAAAAATCACTGAAATCCATCCAGTAGTTGTTGAGATATTTCAGTCTGAACCAAAGTGGTTACTGACCGACAGCCGCCCACAAAGCCGTGCAGCAAGCATGTCTAAAACCTGAAATGACCCCAAATTCAGTAAAAGGAGCTCAGTCTGTCAGGGGAGCAATACACTGCATTATTCATCTTTTTTATGTATGTCTGTGTGTGTGTGTGTGTGTGTGTGTGTAGATGAGGAGCTGCAGAGTGAAGACGAACTGGATAAGGAGCTGTTGTGGAATCTCCAGCTGCTCTCCGAGGTGAGACGAGGATCTATCACATCCCAAGGGCTTCAACGCTCAAAAAAAAAAAAAAAAAAAAAAAATCTGAATCCTCATTTATTTTATACGGTGTGCGTCCTAAAGTGATATTTAATCTCAAAATGATTGAAAAGCATGCCGGTGGGGTCAGCATATCTACTTGATTCCATTACAGATCAATTTGTTTTAGAATATTTGAGAGTCAGGTGTCATTTCCTCGCCACTTACTGAAGTGATTTGTCTATTCTCCTTTGATTCAAGGTCTCATCAAGTGTTCCTAAAAATACTTCAGAATCAGATCAAACACCTAAAATGAGTGGAACAGAGAGATGTTTTCCCTTGTTTTGGAAAATAAGAATATGATTGTGACATTGCATGAGAAAAAAAATGATGAATAATGACATTTCGTGCAGTGTGCACCCCGCACGGTCATAAATATCAAGGAGCTTTTGTCGTTAACCAGAACATATTGATACCCTTTCTGTTTTGTTTTATTACTCCTGGGAGCTTAATGCAAGTGGGAGCAAGCCAGATGCTGTGATTTACAGGAGAACCTCAATATTTAAGACACAACTCTCCACTGAATTGCCCGTGTTTGTGTGTGTGTGTGTGTGTGTGTGTGTGTGTGTGTGTGTGTGTATGTACTTCTGTGTGTGTTGTTTTTAGGTAACCCGTGTGGATGGTGAACAGCTGTTAAAATACCAGGGGGACCTGGAGAGGATCCTATGCGTGTGTGTGCGTCTGCGCTGTAAACGTGCATACACACTCGCCTGCAGCCTGCTAGAGCACACACTCCGGTCGCTGTCCCTGATCTATCCCACCGAGTACAGAAGCACCTCTGGAGGGTTTGACACTGACCTTCCTATACGGGTAAACACACACAGACCCACAAACGCCACATAGAGGAAGATTACTTTAAGAGGCGAAACAATGACCACCATTATTTAATCTTACTAAAGTCCCTCGACTAACTGCATAGTTTCAACTGGGGCTTATTTGCTAACCTCCTTCAGTACAAATTGGCTCTTATCACAGCTATTACAGTATCTAGTCTAGGACAGGAAACAATGAGGTTTTCCTGGAAACACAAAATGCCACAAATAGCCTACAACCTTTAAAACTGCCTTTTCTCGCAGTTTAATTAAATGGGATGTTACAGGTTCGGTAATTGCAATGCAATTTCCATTTCCAGGAAGAGAATCAGAAGGCATTTATCAAATCCAAATTAAATGGCTACACTGCTGCAGAGTTATTATAGTTCTGTATTTTTCTTTCCTTTCTATTTTTCATTAGCTTCAGGTCAGTTTTTTAGTTAGTTTCCAGAGGGCTGTATCACAAAGCAAGTTCTCGACAAACCCCAAAGCAGGCTTGTCCAAAGTCCGGCGCAGGTGCCAATTGTGCCCCATGGATGGAATTTAAACAGCCCAGGGCTATATAGGTATATCAAGCAAGTTCATGTATTGCATTAGTTTTGGTTTTTTTTGCATTAGTCTTTGCTGCTGCTCTCTGCCTCCGGCTTTCCTCATTTGCACGTGAAAGGGCAGGGAGGTGTGATCTCTCTGCCGTATGCTTTCTACGTAGGCGCATGGAAGAGGCTTTCTGCGTAGGCCCGAGGAAAGGCAGAGGGGCCCCAGAACAGAGCCATACCACCAAATATAATACTGCAAATGGAAATAAAGTTTTCTTTGACTAAAGTGTTCCTGACTGAAATGACGTTAAAGCATACCCTAAAGTGTAATATTGGGATTATACAACTTGCTTGGTCTGCTGCCCCTGAGACCCAGCCTCGGATAAGCAGATGAAAAACGATGGATGGATGGATACAGTGTAGGTCCGGTGTAAAACAAGGGTCAGTTAAAAAAACACCTAAAATCAGTGGCTCAAAAACCACAGGGAAGCACCACCAGGGAAATGCTGTGAAGGGTCGGTAAAAACACCAAGGATCAATGGCTCAAATGTCGCTGGGAAACTGAAACTAACTACAAGTAGGGGGTTTTTTTTATTGGGGTAACGGGACGTCAGAGCTATGACCCTTTGTTTTTGGAATAAGGTGTAGTCAGAGAAATGGGCTTTCATTCCAATTGGACATTTTCAGATGAATGAGGCTTCAGAATTTTGGGCCCTTGAAACAATGGCATGACACCAACCACCATAAGTAACCAGTCATACCAGACCAAATGATGCCTTAGCAGCAAAACCCGAGTGTATTAAATGGAAAGGTTTTTATTTTGAATAGAACAAAGGTGCTAAATCATCTTTGTAAAACTCGATGATCTCACTTTAAGGCTGTTAAATGCAAGTCCAAAGATGATTTCCCTCACGTCTGTTTTGCGTTTTTGTGGCAGAAGGAGACAAACATGAGCTCCTTGCACTGCAGTGTTTCTGAGAAAAGCCTTTTCAATAATATTTTGTCATGTTTTTGTACATGAGCGTGAGGGAAGTGTGTTTCTGTTATGATGTCAAGGTAGCGGTAATTACAGCTACGTTTCTCTGCTGCTTTTAAACACTGACCTCTTTTCATCTGCAGTTCACGGTCACTGATGTGGTTTTGTTTTGTTGTTGATCTTTCATTTTGGATCTGCTCGTCTGTCATTTGATAGCAGATCACTTTGTTGCGAAATTTGTTTTCTTCTGTCCATTGCTTAGTGTCCTTGTCCTTTACATGTGTTTCAAATACCAGCTGATGACACAGATCTGTGGTTTTGAGGCGGACTGGTTGTGCTGGTTTGCTTGCCAGTTGTTCCAGTGGAAATTTCCCCTTTCTCTACAACTTCTCTCTCTGTCTCTAAAGGACTGGGGCAAAGCTGGAGATGTGGCAGACTTGGGTGTGTGTTGGCACGTGCCTGATCAGGAGGAGGAGAACTTCGTTTTCCAGCTGTTGTCCCGCCTCCTGCACCCTGAGCTGCAGCGAATCAAGGCCCACGTCTCTGGAGACCAGCCAATGAGCAGGTGTGCTGTCGTTTTCCTCAGTTTTCCAATTTTAGAAGTAATCAGGCACAAACAAAACAAAGAAACTTTCATCACTGATAAATGAGATTCGTCTGCATCCAAAAAATGAAACCTGGAGATTAACATCTGTTTTTAATATCTCTCTTCACGTTCTTGATGAAGCCTAATCAAGAGCACCGAGTGATGAAAAGTTGAATTTAGCTGCTGTGTCGAAACATTATTATTGACTTGCCAAGTGAGATCACAACAAACACACAGCTATGAAAGGACTGTAACACGTTGCCTGATTCACAGGGAGGAGCTGTTGCAGAGTCTTGCTATTGTGCAGCACTGCCTCCTTGGAGCTGGAAGCATGCTGCCCCCTCTGGATGGACCACACGTATCTGACCTGTGAGTCCTGCAGCTACACACACATATAAAAACACGTTTTCCTGCAGGCTTGTCACGTTTCCCGCCCCTTACATTGTGTTTCTCCTCAGCGTGCCCTCCA
This sequence comes from Epinephelus fuscoguttatus, assembly GCF_011397635.1. Taxonomy (NCBI): domain Eukaryota; kingdom Metazoa; phylum Chordata; class Actinopteri; order Perciformes; family Serranidae; genus Epinephelus; species Epinephelus fuscoguttatus. The sequence goes on from NC_064771.1 coordinate 26,729,896, forward strand.
TGGTAAATCTAGGGGAGATCGAGCTGCATATAGGTGTCGTCTATGGTAAGAAAACACAAAGCACACAACATATATGCACAAGTAGTCGCTTTCTGAACAGTTGCGGCTGGTGATAAGGCCGCTCATCCTGCATTCTATGCCCATACGGGACGCCTGTCTGTCTCCTCCCCTCCAGATGATTCACGGGAGAACTACAGAGAGTCCATCTGCCAAACCATGAGACTGCTGCTACGTGAGTGAAGACTTTAACGCCGCTACACTCCAGCTCTAAACTCCTCACTTTGTTCAGGGTGTACAATTAATCTATATCCACTTTTATCCAGATCACATCCTGGAGCACTCAGAGGATGACACCAAGTCACTCTTCGTCATCATTAAGGTGATTTTTCTGTTATTCGTGAGTGAAATGCTATTGTTCAGTCCTGGGGTGGGCCCGCAAAGGTCTCACAGCGCCCTTTTTCTGTCTGTCTGACTACAGATCATCAGTGACCTCATGTTTTTCCGAGGCACTCACAAGAAGGAGTTTGACTCACGGTGGAAAAGCTTCACTCTCGTCAAGAAGTCCATGGAAAACAGGGTGAGTTGGAAAAGTGCGACAAGGCCGCTGATTGTTGTCAGTTTCAGTGAGTCAGGGTGATTTAAGTGTGTTGCCTCTTCTCCTGCAGCTTCATGGGAAAAAGCAGCACATTAGAGCACTGCTCATCGACCGGGTTCTACTCCAGCATGAGGTTAGTTTAACAACATGCGCACTTCACGTAGGGTCACAGATGTAGCTGTAATCACATGCACGTGGAATGGAGCTGTGATGGGGCCCAAAAATTCAGATCTGATCCGACAGGCTGTGTTCAAGTCCCTGAACCACAGCAGCAAGTTTGGGCCCAAGCTCAATAAAAAAACATAAATTTCTACTGTCATTTTTTTCTATATTAAAACATGTATTTATACTTGAAGTGTATATGACGCACAGGGAGCTTTGTTTAATGAAAGTATGTGCTGACTTTAATTTACCCTGTTCTATAAAGGCTGTTGGTACTTATTTCCATATGTTTCCGCAACGTTCCCCATTTGCCAGATTCTGGGAAGTGGTTGCCACAAACCTCACTGATATATTTGAGATCACTGTGCCTCATTCACACGGATCTGTCATAGCTGGACTTGACACTGATGAAAAACAGAGCGCTACTGGCCGCGCTTACAGCAGTGAAAAATTTGTTGCTATGCGCTGCTTCCTCACTCCCTCTGTTATTGAGTGTGGGCTTTAATGTATCTAGAGTTCGGCAGGCTGTTCAAACAAACTGTATGTTTTCCTATGAAAATTAATGCACCCAAATTTGTACATTTTTTGTGGGAGAGGCGTGTTCGGAGCCATGTGAACTTTGCGTTATTTTTAGGTACACCTTTGCCATGTTTCTTTACTGAAACCTAACTGCTGTAACTTTATGGTAACTGCACTGTAACGGTACATTGAGGATGTTACGTCATTCGTGGGGTGCTAATTCGTAGAATATCACACAAACTGTTGAGCGTAGGATATCATACGAACGTTTCTATGAGAATACGTTGACTTAGAGCTGTCGACAAAATGTACGTGGGGCAAAGGAGTTAATGCTAGAGATGTGGAATTTAGTCTCATTCATTTTCCGTATCCTGTTGGGGGTTGCAGGGGGGCTGTAGCCTATCCCAGCTGACATTGGTCGAGACAAGTCACAGGACTGACACATAGAGACAGACAACCATTCACACTCACATTCACCAGTCACCAATTAACCTGCATGTCTTTGGGCTGTGGGAGGAAGCTGGAGTACGCAGAGAAAACCTGTGCTGACACTGGGAGAACATGCAAACTCTGCACAGAAGGGCTCCCCCACCCTGAACCAGGAACCCTCTTGCTGTGAGGCAACAGTGCCAACCACTGCACCACCATGCCACCAAGCTTAGTTTCAGTGAACCGTAAAAGGGTCGGGTCAGGCCCAGTCGGGTTCAGGCAGAGAATCAAAGCTCTAATATGGAATAAAATGATTTTCTCAGTCAGAAGTTGGTGCGTTTTTTTATAATGTTTGTTGTATTTCTGTGTGAATAGATGAGGAAGCTGGTGGTTGAGGGCAGTGAATATAAAGTTGTTCACCAGGAGCTGCTCTGTGATCTGCTGCTGCTCTCTACCAGCACGTACAGCCAGGTAAAATTAACAGGACAAATTCAATTAGAACATCTGCTGGTATCGATTTTCCTGATGGTATTAACATAAATATCTCTGGTGAAATAGTAATTAATTGGGCATGTATGCATGTACATCTGTGAATATTCGTGTGTGTGTGTATTTGTGTCTTTGCAGGTACGTAGCAAAGCCCAGCATGTGCTGACTACCGCACTGGGAACCTTTAGCTTCTCCTACAGAGACCTGATTCCCCAAATCCTACAACTGCTCTCACCACAACACACCACTGGAACACAGCAGCAGTTTAAGGTAACACACACACACACACACACACACACACACACACACACACACACACACACGGTGACAAACACAGTTGTCGCTCTGAGCTTGCTCATAATAGTCCCTGTCCGTGGTGCTGAAACTTGAAGGGAGTCCAATACTGTATTTGATGGCTACACTGAACTCCCTGCACTGGATACCTGTGTATCAACATTGATTTTAAAGTTTTACTGCTTGTTTTTAAGGCAGCTCGGCCTTGCCTCATCCTGCAGTGTTGCCCTTTTCTCTCCTCACACTCCTGATCTTAGCCAGCAGTCTGCTGACCACTTTATGTTGACTATCTCCAGGGCTAAACTGGAGACAGGGGGTGATAGCATAGGGCAGTGGTTCTCAAACATTCTTTAATAATGCACCCCCCTTTGAAATCTTTTCTCTACCAAGTACCCCCCGACCAGTGGAAAACATTTTTTGGTTGAAAAACAAAAAACAAAAAAGCCGCCTATATGAAGAGGTACAATACAGTGCAGATTTACTGAGCAACAACCTTGAGACTGAAAAACACTAAAATGCTACATTTTGAATTCTTAAAATCCATCACTGAATGTCTGGTAAACAAATTTTGTGCCATCATTTGGTAACGTTAAGACGACATTGTAGTTCCAATAAACTGCAACTCTATTAAATGGGTGTATGCGTACCCTCATATGAGATACACTGACATATAGGGCGGGGTATTGTTTAAAAAAAGAAAACATTCCTAGATCTTGGTACAAAAGACTTACTGGAGAAGTTTTGAAACTACTTGGTACAGGGTTATTTGAGTTGATACCTTAAGGCTATAAAGAAGTGATACACAGCCTTACAGGCAAAGCGCACATTTTATGTCAGGGTGAGAAAACTTTTCTATTGGAAATCAGGCGAACAACATCAGCATCCTCTTTTAGAGACTTATTTTCGCAAATTGGCTTTTAGGTTCTTATTGCTATTATACATAATATTGTGCTGACTCCATGCCGTATAGATGCAAAAATGCTAACGCTAAAGCTTACAGGTCCCAGACAAAAAGTGAGCGTGTAAACAAAGGAGCCAAATTGACCTTTCGCTAAGCCCTGCCCCTTTGTGATGGTCCGACAAGCTGTCAGAGTAAGCATGGAGCCCACACTGTAACTAACTGCACTCCCTGAAGAAATGTTATCATATTTTTGGAGAAATGAAAGAGTGATTCCAGAGAGAAGCAGACAGAGGGGTCTACAGTCTGTGTTTGAAGGATATATCCAGGATGTCAAACTGACTCAGCAGCAACAACAGGTTAAAAAGACAAAGATAGCCGAACTATAGGCTACAGATCACAGTTTAAAAGTGAACCACCACATCACTGCTGATCGCCACACAAGACAATGAATATAAAGGGAAACTTTGCTGATATTGAACCAGCTGTGTGGCATCACAGTGTGTGCAGATGAACTATGTTTGGGGTCACCCCAGTGCTGCTGTCAGCATCTGGACCTCCACCACCAGACAGGCAGGGATCTCCACGGGAAGTCAAACAACACTCATCTGTGCAGTGTGATGACACACAGCTGGTTGAATATTTGCAAAGTTTCCCTACTTCCCTTCACTTCCCAATCATTAAAAAGCAAAAGAAGCATGTGTATACATTCAGTAGGCTATATCTTCAGTAGCTAGCTAGCTAACCCTACACTTTTCAGGGTTTGATTTTGGTTTTGGAACAGAGAAGAAACGTATATCTTTTTCCAACCTCTCCAGGTAACGAGTATCATTAATACACGACGTGCCCCAGGCACAGCATTTAGCTCCAAATCCACAAAACCAGCCTGAAAATGAAGGAAATCTGAAACGACTGCATTAGAGTCAGTGGAGCACAGCTGTGTTGTTGTCGGACAATGCTACGTTATGATTGGCCAGTCTGCGTCTGCGTCTGCGTCTGGAGTGGGACTTAGCAAAGGGTCAATTATTCTGTATGTCAGGGTTGGGTCAACTGTAACTTCCTTTTTTCTGTAATGCCTTATAATTGTATGAACTTGGCTCTACAAATGTACACCAAGAACAATTATGCCTGGTTTCTAAATGCTTCAGTAACACCTGACCTGTACATATAGAAATACGCAGGATGTGTCCTTCAGAATCAGACAATAGGCCATATTTGTCTGACGCAGACTGAGGATCCAGCATCTAACTCAGCTACAGCATTTGACTCTCAGTGTTTGCCTGTGCTGTGCTGTTATACCAGCATACACAGTACAATCTGTCACGTGTCTTTACCCTGTGTGTGTGTGTGTGTGTGTGTGTGTATGTTTCAGGGCGCTCTGTACTGTCTGCTGGCTCTGCACAGTGGTCCTTGCCAGGCCAGTGCGAGGGACTGGGATTGTGTTGGGGAAGTGTGGCCTGCTCTCGTCCGCTGTGGCCTGACGCCCTCCATGACCCTGGAGAAGCCGTCCATTGGTGGACTACTTGACGACATCACCGACCGGATCCATCGCCAGCATGACACCATAGGGATCTATTTTACTGTGAGCAACATGTTCATTAACAGTCAGTAACAATACCCTCACCTGATCTTTTTTTTTAATCACTCCTAATTGTTTTCTGCTTCTAGGTGTCTGAAACATGTGTGGAGATAGCCAATCAAATTGCACAATCTGAAAACCCAACGACTTGTTTTGAGGCTCCGTCCGTAGAGGAGCTGAAAGAGGGGCTTCAGCGTCAGCGAATCAAAAACGTGGTTGCTGCAAGGTAAGTTGGTATCCTTTCATTCACTTTAATACATTCTAAGTTTAGGAAGAGCCTCATCTTATCATGTATTATTACTTTTACTGTTATAATTAGTCTTAGCAGGAGAAATACCCATGACTTTTCTCTTTTGTACAGGAAATACGAGAAGCTGGTTAATGATCTCTTGGACTGCCTCGAAGACAGTAACCTGTAGGTTTCCTCTCCACCTGTATATGTCTTTATGCACTTGCTATGTCTGTATTTAAAAAGGCATTGAGCAGAGACTCCAAAGTTTAGTAAGAAGATAGCACACTGCAATACAGAATTACTTGTTGTCACCAATAGGACTTGTTTACATGTCTGCTTGTGTTTCAGGCCCTGGAAGTTTGAGCACATGGCGACAGATTTGTTGTCTCTCCTGCTAAGAGACGATCACCCACTGCCCCCCGACGCTGTCCTCTTCTTCACACAGGGCCTCATACACGACTCCATCAGCATACGCAAGGTGTGTGTACTGTGTTGCTGTCTGAGTGTGTGGATGGAGATGTGATGTTTAATCAAATGTGACATGCAGTTCCTTAATACCACCAAAGCAGAAATGATTTAGTTCTTTTCAAACATTAAGATTATGTGATGATTCAGACATGGAGTTACATGTCTTAAACACAGATACTGTGCCCCATTTAATACTACATACTATCTGTATACAGTACAGTACTGTAAACTTAACAGCCCCAGGGCCAAATCTGGCCCAGGATAAGGGTTCCACATGGTCCATTAACCATTTTCCAGTTCACAATGAAAATAAATTGATTAACACAGCGAGGGAGTTCAAGTATCTTGGGGTCTTGTTCATGAGTGAGGGTAAAATGGAGCGTGAGATGGATTAGCTGTTTGGTGTGGCGTCTGCAGTGATGCAGGCACTGCGCCGTTTCGTCGTGGTAGCGACGGAAAGAATGAGATCACAGATACAAGTGGCCAAACTGAGTTTCCTCCATGGGGTGTCTGGGTTCAGCCTTAGAGATAGGGTAAGGAGGTTGGACATCCGAAGGGAGCTCGGAGTAGAGCCGCTGCTCCTTTGTGTCGGAAGGAGTCAGTTGAGGTGGTTCAGGCATTTGATCAGGATGCCCCGGGGCAGACCCAGAACATGCTGGAGGGATTACATATCTCATCTGGCCTGGGAATGCCTTGGGGTCCCCCAGGAGAAGCTGGAACACATTGCTGGGGAGAGGGACGTCTGCTGCCCCTTTGACCCAGCCCCACATAAGCGGATAAAAAATGGATGGATGGATGATCATCATCAAAATAAAATATCCAAATAAAAGCATCAAATTAGAGCTTGTTTGTCAAAAAAAAAAAGGGGGAGGCGAGGGGAGGATCCCCGAGGATCCGCCGGCAGAGGTCAATGGCCCCTGGACTTTGCAAAAGTGGCTCCCAGGCAAACAAAGTTGCAGTAGGTACAATGTACTTACGTTGGTAATATTCTCTTTTGCAATTTGCATACAAGAAGTCAACAAACTTTATTGTTTTAAATAACTGGAAATGACAGGTGCGCCTTTGGATGTCAGAAACACCATGACTTTAGATTGTCACTTCCAATTATACTTTACAAAAAGAAAGGAAAATGTCTTTCCAAATATTTAATACTTTTTTTATTTTCCAAGATCTTTCTTGAGCTGTCACCACTGCCTATGTTTTATTTAATGTTTTTCCAACTGTGAGTAGAGCCTACATTTCCGTTGTGCATTGCTTTGTGGGACAACAGTGCAATCAACAGCACACTCAACAATCAAGAGTTTTTTGGTATGCATACTGGCTTTTTGGGTAACTACATTTTCCAAATTAGTGCATCATATTGTTTTGGGACACAATTAAAGTTTTAGATTGAAGTTTTATTTGTTTCGTATACTGTCACAAATTATCAAGTCCCAAAGAGGCCTGTGTAAAAAGTGCGAGTAAAATGTGTGAGTAGCTAAAAAACTAAGGACAGTAAAATTAAAAGTAGCTGCAATGTATTAAAAATTAAGCAGCAGTGCCAAGAATAACTGAGCTTGACCAGTGCTCCAGTATTCCTTCCCACTATCACTAAAAGAACAAACACCACTACAGGCAGCACTTTAGTACCAGCAGCTGCTGTATTTGTGCTAGACTCTACTTTACTACTGTATAAACTTTCTGTCTCTCAGGTGGCGATCTCAGCAGTGGCCGGCATCCTAAAACAGCTGAAACGACCAAGAAAGAAAGTGGCTGTGAAGCCATCAGATATCAGTAAGTATAAGCACGCAAACAGTATAAAACTTCTATGTTTAGTTCTTGCAGAAAAAAAGCAGCAATTTTAGTTGCAAGGTCATCTCTCAATCCAGCTACTGATACTGCATCACAGTGTTTTTGACAAGACCACCTAAACCGAGACCAAGTCATGACCAAGACCAGAGTGTATCCAGATAAGACCAAAACTTTGAGTGGTCGAGACTGAGTCAATACTAAAGCTGGGTCTCAGACAAAAGAAAAGTTACAGCGGTGTGAGCTGGTCCATCTCAAGTCGACTCAAGCCGGTTGATGGTGTCACCTGCGCACAGCTTGTCAAGTTGCCAGTAGCTGGTTTTAGAACTTAAGGCAAGTCACCTGTTTCAACAGCCAGTCGGCTTGTAGGGAGGTCCACAGGCCAAGTCAGTTACAAAGCAGACGGCATGTTCGCTTTCTGTGACATTCTCCAAAAACAGTCCTCTGTCCCCACCAAGTCTCAGTACATTTCATTACGTCCCTACGGCTGATGACAACTATGTCAGTCTCTCCTCACAGTGCGTCTGTGTTGGACAGTGGGTCGCTGCTGCTACTTGCTGTATGTGGGCATGTCACATCAGAGCCTACTCACTGATTCATTAATTGGCACTTGTTATCTAAATTATTGTGGTGTACTCATTATGGATACTATGAAAAGCTGGAAATCACAACTGAAGTACGAGGGGTGGGAATCGTCAGAGGATCCACGATACGAAAGGCACAATACAATATTATTGCAATTTTAAATATGTTGCGATAGGCTGAGTATTAGGATGACATATATTTTTCCTAGGAAGTACAGGGAATTGTTGCTAGTAAGCAAATACATCGTCTCGTCAAGTCACATTGGTGTAAACCGGCAGGTTTTCAGGATGTTGCAGACAGGCGTACTCCAAGCACTTGGAAGTTTCAACCTGTCTCATTATGAATCTTTGTACTGAACTAGGCTGAAGCGAGACCAAGTCAAGGCCAAGACCATTCTAGAGCAGGTCCCACACTGAACAAGACATGATAAAAGGAACATGCAAACCACAAGCACTCCTCAACTTAGTCTGGGAGATCCAAATTCTCACAAAAAATCACCCACAGAAAACAAATGAAGATTCCTCTTTATTGCCATGTAAATGGTAAATGGACCTGCATTTGTATAGCGCCTTTGTAGTCATCTGATCACTCAAAGTGCATTTTACACTATGAGTCACATTCACCCATTCACACACTGGTGGCCAAGGCTACCATACAACTTAAGGTGTTACCTGCTACTCAGGTTTTAAGATGCTCACACACCGATGGAACAGCCATCAGGAGCAATTTGGGATTCAGCATCTTGCTCAAGGATACTTCAACATGTGGACTAAAGGAGCCGGGGATTGAACCACTGATCTTCCAGTTGGTGGACGACCTGCTCTACCTCTGAGCCACAGCCACCCAAGATGTCAGTGCTTTGTGGTGAGGCTGTACAGTTTGAGTAGAACCTGAATATACCACAGCTGTTATGGAGGGAGATTACTGTATGACGTCGTTACTGCGCAGTACAGGAAGTCCCCCTCTCACGCGGTGGAGTATTTGCTCGGTTGTCACCAGGTGAGGGGTTAATCTAAAAACTCTGCTCCAGGTGAGGCTCGAACTCACAACCTCGGCATTGCTCTGCTGCATACTGTCATATAAGTACCGCGCGCTAACCGATTGCGCCACTGGAGCTTCAGCCATGTACTGTATATATGCGCATATACAGAAGTGCACCATTTGAAATTAATTCATTCATTCATATTCTGTAACGGCTTATTCTGTAAGGGGTCGCAGGGGGGCTGGAGCATATCCCAGCTGACATTGGGTGAGAGGTGGGGTACACCCTGGACAAGGCTGACACATAGAGACAGACAACCATTCACACTCACATTCACACCTACGGACAATTTAGAGTCACCAATTAACTTGCATGTCTTTGGACTGTGGGAGGAAGCCGGAGTACCCACAGAAAACCCATGCTGACACAGGGAGAACATGCAAACTCACCAAAGAGGGCTCCCTCCACCCCGGGTCCGAACCAGGAGCTCTCTTGCTGTGTGGCAACAATGCTAACCACTCTACCACCGTGCCGCAACCATGAGAAATTTTGCGATAAAGTAATCAAAAGGCATCACAGAGATTCATTTTATCAGTGGGCATTTTCTTTTGTTTTCTATGGGCAAACAAACACTAAAATTTTTGAGATGACACAGAGGCCTTGAGACCAAGACCAATCTTGAGTGCTAAGAAACTGCAATATCAGTTGCAATTTGCAGCTTCTAATTAAGATTAAATACTACATAATGATGTGCAGAGTAATTGTGAGGTCATTTCCCACTGAGCGAGCAATATGGCTGGTGTATAAATGTACATTTGCTTTCTATTAAAAGATAAAGTGCTTCAAATTAGAAAATCTTTCTGATTTTTTTTCTCCATCTAGAAACAGGGCAACTCTCCAACACAACACACACTCACCTACAAATGCTGATGCGTGTGTGTTCATGACTTTTCATGTGTTTGTGTGTGTTCAGGTGGCATAGAGGACCCAGAGGGCGTGTGCGTCGGGGATCGCGAGGGGAATCGCTGGCTCCAGTACGACAGCAACAACCTTCCTCTGTGTGAGGAACAGTGGGACTCTCAGTATTTTGTGGAGAAAACACACTGGGGCTACTACTCATGGCCGAGGTAAGGAGAACGTTGGAGGATTTAGAAACTGGAAGGCTGATTAACTGTTTGGTTGGATGGAGCTAAAGAGCTGACTGACTTAACTGCTGTCTGCTTGATTTGATGCTTGGCTTTGCAGCTAACTTTACATCTGACTAACTAGCTGCTGGATGACTGATCTGGGCTGCTGAATGACTAGCAGGGTGTTGAACTGACTTCCTGTCACGGCCTGGCCTAGATAAGGCTCACTGAACGACTTACTGCCTGGCCTAGATAGAGGAATTGATGTATAGGTGGAGCGCCGGCTGGCTTGCTGACTAACTGACTTTTTAATCATTCATTTATCCTTGCTGCTTAGTTGAAGACAGTATGTGTCTATCCATATTCTGTTTGTTGTTATCTATAAATCACAGCGGTGGCCTCTTTGTCTCCCGCTCCTTTCAGAGAAATGATGATCCACGCAGCTTCTGAAAAGCCAAAAGATGACCTGCCGTACGAGGAGATGAGTGAGGTGCTGCTCACACTGTAACCACACACAAACCCTCCCACTGACGCTTAACAGCATTGCTGTTATTACATTTGGTGTTTGTTTCTGTGTCACTCAGGGTGAGAAGATCATCTTTGAATATTTCTCGGACCCAGAGTTTATTGACCAGCTTATAGAGTTTCTCTCTCTGGAGGATCGGAAAGGAAAAGACAGCTTCAATCCGCGACGCTTCTGTCTCTTCAAGGTGCAATTTAAACTCTCAGCCTCAATCGATCGGGCAAACCTTTTACAAAGAAGTGACACAGCATACCACCGCTAGCCAAGGCAGAACTGAAGTGGAATTTGTGTCATCAACTGCTGTGATTCATTGTTCTCTGTGAGACAGCTGACAGTTTACTTGCGTCAAGCGAATGACTGTAATCTGTCTTTCTTTGGCAAAAAAAAAGGATCTTGGTTCCTCCACATCGAACAAACCTTCATGCTCACGTTTGATTGACAGGGGCTCTTTTGTAACTATGGCGACGTGTTCCTGCCGTTACTATGGCCTCACCTGGAGCAGCTTGCCAGCGACCCCCATGAGAGCTCCCAGCGCTGTGTGTGTGAGATTACTGCAGGACTAATCAGAGGCAGCAAACTCTGGAGTTTCAGCAAGGTGCTGGAAACACACACACACATACACACACACATGGTGACAAATACACACACTGCACTACTTTTTGATAAGAAAAGTCAATATTAATAAAAACTTTCATTATTGTGTGTGTGTGTGTGTGTGTGTGTGTGTGTGTGTGTTGTGTGTGTGTGTGTGTGTGTGTTCAGGTGGACAGGTTATGGCAGCTTTTGTGCCCCTTGATCAGGACTGCATTGACCAACATCACAGTGGAAACGTACACAGACTGGGGTACCTGCATTGCTACTGCCTGCGTGAGTTGCTCACATGCATACAGATCATACAACACACACAACACAGTTTAGGGCTCAGTGAAGAAAATGAGAATTTGTATCTCTGTTTTTCATTTAAAAAATGTAGAAAATTGGATTTTTAAAAATCAATAAAACAAATATTTGGGTGAAAATTGGATTTTGAAAAGACAATTTGCAAAAACACTCTTTACATTGCAGTTTATTTATTTTTTGTTATTTTTGTGCCGCTAGCGTTGCTGAATATCAGTCCGCCCGTCTGTACTGTACTACTGAAATGATTGCCATTAAACATTGCACAGATATTTATAATTTTCACAGGATGAACCCTAATGACTTTGGTGATCTAAGGACTTTTCCTCTAGCACCACCATGAGGCTGACATTTGTAGTTTTGAGTAAAATGACTACTGAATACATTGATGTTAGGGCCTTTTCACACTCACGTTGTAAACGCAGATTAAGCTAAGCAGAAGGCTATATGATCAGTGTCAGAAATTAGCAAGGGCCACGGGCCATTTGGCCAGCAATTTATCCAAGAATGCCCCCAAAAGCCATGTTCCGGGGGCCAAAATTGCCCCCAAGTTTTCGAAACAACTATATGTATTTATATTTTTAACAGTATTACAATCTGACATTAAAGTATAATTTTATTTTCATTAAATTAATTTACCGTCACGTCTACAACTCATTTTCCAGACATAATCAACGAGATTACACTGATTTCTTGGGTGATCTGTGTCTACACAATGACAAATTAATGAAAAATTAAGGTAGAATGAATGTTAAATTTTAAATTATCTTACTTCCAGGATTGCATCTAAGGAACAGTAAAAGTAACTGTAATGTGGTGAAACATTAGTACTGCTACCAATAGATTAATGGTTAAATCATCACATTTAAACTGGTTGAATTATAGGAAATCTGAGTGATATTTTGCAACCATAACTTTATGTAACCCATTATTTATTTCATTTATAGTGGTTTCTACTGAAGAGTGAAGACACTATCTTAGTTGGTTTTGCTTTTCATGTGCTTATTGTTAGAACATAATTACAATTTTTTGATGGCCCCCAAACATTTTGAAAATGCCCCCATTTTTTAGACCGTGGGGGCCAAAATTGCCCCCAAAATATTTTGATTAATTTCATACCCTGTATAAGATTCACACAGCACTTCTACTAGCCCTGGGTTAAGTGTCCCCTGGAACACATGACAGAGTTTACCTTCTAGAATAACTTGTGACTACTCATTAATGGCAAGCAGCAACGTTAAAATGTTACCGTTAGCAGGGCTTCATATGAGAATGGAAGGACGATTATTGTTTTATGTTTTCCAGCAGTGACAAACAAAGGGAGATGTTGCTGTTTTTGTGCCTAAATGTGTCTTTCCTATACATTTTATTGTCGTTTTAAGTTAGCTAGCTTGCTAGGTGACCTCTGGTTTCAGTTAGGAGTTGTTTCCTTGGTTACAATGGTGCAAGCTACACTGCACGAAATGGATCTAATAAACTTGGGTGTGGCATACATCAAGTTTGATGTATGCAGACTGTACGATGACAGCGCCTTCTGAATCATAGGCTGCTTCACAGCAGGTCCAGCAAGCCCTAGGCTAAAGTCGGAGTTAGCTCACTTTGGAATGCGCTAGGGTTGTGCCTGTGTGGAAAGGGCATTTCACTTTATAAATATTTATTAATATTAAATAGAAATATTAATTTCTCTAGTATTTTGCTTTGTAACCAAACACATGCAGAACTAGAAGAGCGAGAGTGCAAACCACCGCCAAAGACCAAAATGTCCGATATTGCAGTTTTAACGAAAGTGAAAAATAATTTGCGCATCAGCCCCGTAACTCAGATCTGCTCCAAAATTTAATGGGTTCTTCCTTTGCCTGTGTAGTAACTAGCCTATACTTTAGCCACTACTGGTTGCTAATTGGCTAAATTGTTTTGACGTGACCTCAGAAAATTACTGCCAGTCCTTATCAGTGCTATCATTGTTCGTTTATTTTCTCACCAATGTCCGTAATGTCCATATAACTTACGATAACTTTGGACACAAATGTCCAATTAATGCAGTCATACAAATTTTAATCCGAGCACAGTCAAAAAGTGTTTGCCTCCTAACGTCACCAACACCTGTGCTTCCTGGGATGAATTTAAATACCACGGCCTGCCTCTGCCAGTGACATAAGCCACCTATGGGCGTGATGGGATAATACATTTCACAAATCAAACATACGGCTCCAACGGACCATGCCACACTTTTCTATGAACATGGGGCCAGTAGTTTTAACACAGTCTCCGTCGCGGTAGTAACTAATGCAGATGTCCTCGAATGAGGAAATCTTAGCATGCTATCATGCTAAACTAAAATGATAACAGTTCTTGTAAGTGATAGAAAAGAACCCTACAGTTTTCAACCAGGGACCACTTTCTCTGTTTCAGCTGCAAGTAAAATTGTGGGAATGTGTGCTTGCAGTACCTCAGTGGATGTGTACACGTTGCCCTCCTGAAATAACAGTTCCAAAAATAATCCTATTTTGTATTGGCTGCTGTCCAACAGGAGGGCCGGGACCCCAGGAAACTCCACTGGCTGTTTGAGCTGCTGATGGAGAGCCCGCTGAGCGGAGAGGGCGGCTCGTTCAGGGACGCTAGGTATGTGCGTGTGTGTCCATGTGCATGAATAACTACATGCTCAGAGTATGTGTGTATGTCATCCACAGTATTTCTGAGGTTTCTGATTTCAGGCTGCAGTGGTAACCTGAGCTGATGTATGCCGAACTGACGTGCCGCAATAACACAACGACCCCCTATCCCTCCATTTCCCTCCCTCTTTGTCTCTGTCAGTTTGCTGTATGTGCTTCAGGGAGGTCTGGCCCAGCAGCAGTGGAGAGTTTCTGAACTGCTGCACAGGCTGCTGGCTTACCTGGAGCCCAAACTCACCCAGGTGTATAAGAATGTCAGGGAGCGCATTGGAAGGTACCAAATTACCTTGCTGTTATCTCTTCTGGGTTACATAATCATGGTTAAATAGGTTAATCTAATTAGTTTGTGTGCACTGTTTGGGCCGTTCAGTTCTAAGCCTCTTTATTTATCTCCACGTCTGTCTCAACTGCTGCCGTCCTGTGACTGTTTTCTTTATCTTTTCTCTCCTCCCTTCCTCCTTCTCTCCCCTCCCTCTCTCTCTCCAGTGTCCTGACCTATATCTTCATGATCGACGTGGCCCTGCCCCACACCCGGCCCACCTCCTCCCCCCACGTGGCAGAGTTCGTCACTCGGGTCCTGGAGCGGCTCAAGCCCCTCACGTCGGAGCCCGAGATCCACAACCACGTCCGCGAGGAGAACACCCAGGAGACAGACGAGCGCACCCAGGCTGTCAAACTGCTCAAGACGGGTCAGAATGTAGATGCAAGCATGTAAACTGTGTAGTGGATGGACATGGAGTAGACAGTGACTGTGGGGAAAATATATATATATATATATATATATATATATATATATATACACACACACACACACCAGGACAGCTTGTTCTCTTGATGAAATAGACAGTCACACTGAAGCTAGATGAAACAAGCTAAAAGCTATGATCCCTTATTGATTTCACCTTCTATATCCACTTTAAAAGGTAGTGAAGTGTAGATGAAGGGGACTTTCAAGGATGTGTGTTCAAGCATTTCAAAATAAAGTTATGGAAAGGAGTCTAACTCAATATTTTGGAGGGTGTCTCCAATATTAACATCTCTAAGGGCCACATAGTGCTCATACAAATGCACTAGGTTTTGTTATTGATTTGGTTTTCCTTGTAGTTACAGTCTCCACGAGCAGTAAGATAAATGAAGTCTAGTTTGGTTTTCAGAAAATGCTTTCCAATGTCCAATTAAAGGGTCAGTTCCCCTCAGAGTATAAACCTTTATTTTTATATCTCTTACATTTAGTGGTATGTAGCTATGCAGATATTTTGTTTTTTAATATCTCCGCCTATTATGTCCCTAGCTAATCTCACAAACTACCGGACCAATCAGCCTCATACTTTGTATACTCAAGGACCAGTTGTGGTTGCAGTGATTCACAATTGTTTAAAAACCAGTATTATTGACTGTTTTATACCGTCATTGACTCCGTTACTCCTCTTAACTAGCCAGCAGGCGCCACAAGTTTTTCAGAAATCATCTCAGGTAAAAACAATGAGCCTTACTGTCCACTGAAGGCCAGATTTTTGGCCATTGTCGTGGCTTAAAAACTGACATTCATGAAAAACATTTGGTTTCATTTTTAACCAGTGCATTCATTCAATATCTGTAACTGCTTTTCCTGTTGGGGGTTGTGGGGGACCTGGAGCCTCTCCCAGCTGACACTGGGAGACAGTTAAGAGTCACCAGTTCACCTAACCTTCATGTCCCTAACCCTAACCCTAACCCAGGGTTCAAATTATGAACCCTCTTGCTGTGAGGCGACAATGCTAACTAACTACTACACTGCCATCTCCAAATTAATTCCATACCATGTTTAAATTCACAAAAGTTAGGCACAATACGCAACAAATAAATCAGTATGGTTATTATCTTTGCTGCCAACTTGACTATAAGGGAACCAGGAAGGACAATGCCACCAGGCACAGTTTTAAGCCGGCTTTTTATTGTCTGCCACACGGCGTCATACCACACCAGTAGCCTTTCAGAAGTGTTTTGCCTGCTGGATTATGTTGATTTGGTTATTTTCCCTTGAAGTTTGTGCGTCTACCGTAAGTAATTCAATAGGCAGTTAAATTGTTTTGTCTGTTTTACTTGTGTTTATTGTTAATATTTCCTACTTTGTTGTGCTGTAGTCTACAGCCTAAGTTAATACCCTCAAAAGCACATTTATGAGTGACATGGATCAAAGATTTGTGGCTATGTTTTAGTCTTTAAAAATACATAATCAAAATCCTCATAATAATATTGTATCATCTGAAACTTGGGCTGTGGTGAAGCTGATGGAAACAGGCCCACAAGAATTGTCTGGAGTGGCCATGATCAGCTCTGGCAGACGCGTCACTGCTGGATTTTGGCCACCAGGCACTTTTTTAGCTTCTCTCCACCCACCTACAACTGAGGTGGACTTTCACAGTTGGTACTTAGAGCACTAGTGTTACATTTACCGTATCAATAGCAACATACAGAAAGAGGCAGCGGAAATCTCTGCTATTTTAAAAACCTGGGCACATAAAATCGAAACCATGGGCATGGCTAAATACCGCTACAGGACACAATTTGGTGTTTTTCATAGCATGCTGGAACTCAAAAACTATGATTAATTATCAAATTAATTCAAAATTCAACATCTCTAACTAGAATTTCCACAAAAAACAACAAAAAAACAAAATGTAAGCAAGAGTGAACGGAATAAATAAAATATGCAGTGTGTGTCATAATTATAGCAATTAAATAGTTGTTTTTTAAAGCATTTTATTTTGCTACTCGAGGCCAAGTAGTATGTGTGTCTCTAAAGGCTAGAAAAAAGTTGTTCAGTTGTTTTCAGCAGATATTTGATTTCAAATTAAGATTTCTTATTTTATGTTTATTAGGACTTGCTTCAGTGTTTGTGGTGTTCACCAAAGACTGAATTTAGATCTCATTTCTTGTCTCAACATTTGTGCATCGTTGTTGTTCCACTTTTGTTTGTACTCTAATCTTCATTATCCAGATAAATATCTGGTTATGAAATTATCCAAATCATTAGATACTAAATCATGATAGATTGTGTTTTATTACCAGAGCAATGCAGTAAGGTCACAGCGCCAAGTCTGTTGTTTTTATTATTTGGCAGCAACCCAAGATCTCCTCCGTGTGTATGTGTGTGTGTGTGTGTGTGTGTGTGTGTGTTCCATTTGCAGTGTTGAAATGGTTGATGGCGAGCGCAGGGCGCACTTTCACCACTCCTGTTCAGCAGCAACTACAGCTCCTGCCTCTTCTCTTCAAGGTAAAACACACACACATATACACACATTCACACACAGGTCCCAGCGCAGCATTATTACCCACTCAATCTTACTTGCCCATTAAACTCAATTTCTCTCTTCATTTACTCAAAATGGTGCGTAGCTCTGTGTCTTCCTACCTCTCTCCATCTCCCTCTCTCTGTTTCTCTCTCCCTGCAGATTGCCCCGGTGGAGATTGATGAGAGCTATGATGAGATGAAGCAGGATGCTCGCACGTGTCTCTCTCTCATGTCCCAGGGCCTGCTGTATCCTGAGCACATCCCTCTGGTTCTGGCAGCGCTGGAAGAGGTAATATGCACACACACTCAAACACACACATACTCACACACTGCCCCACCTGCCTGCTGTCAGTGTTGAGAGCCTAATGCTGCCCAAGGTGTTGTTAGACTAAAAACAACCTGTGCTATTTTAATTTGCTTACTTTGTGATGCAGTTACAGTGTTTCTGCTGTGATGTGTTTTGTTTATGAGTGGCACCCCGTTGAGAAATTCTCGAATGCTCTCGGGATATCTACCCATCATATCTGCAGTTTCAGATTTGATGGTAGGCGGGAGGAGAAAGCACTGCAACATTTTTTGGTTTCACCTTGACACCCAAACTTAACTTTTTATCCTGTGCAAACACAATCTCAGGGTGTGCACACAAATTATTTAAAGGAATACATCAATATTTTGGGAAATACTTGCCTTCTCCACAGAGTTAGATGATAGAATTAATACCACCCTCATATCTGTATGCTAAATATAGAGTTTGAGCCAGTATATGGTTAGCTTAGCTTCGCATAAAGACTGGAAGCAGATGCAAACAGCTAGCCTTGTGGTTTTCTTTTTAATTTGTCCAATATTTTGCTATAACTAATACCTGCAAAAGTAATGTTCACATCAGCCTCATGTGTTTGGTGATATTTAGTAAATGTTAGCATGCTAACAAGCAAATAAATTGAGCAAGGTAAATATCATACCTGTTTGGTATTAGCTTGTCACTGTGACGATGCTAGCATGCTGGAATTAGCATTTAGCTTAAAGCACCGCTGTGCCTAAGCACAGCTGCTGCACTCCAATGGGATTGTTTACTGTGTGCATGAGATGAGGTATTTGTTGTTGAGTTGTGGTGTTCACAATCTAGTGGGTGGAAATTTTCTGAGCGCTCCTAGTTCACGACCTCACATACACGACTACCCATGTCATAAACACAAGGTCAAGAGTTCAGTTTCAATGTGGTAAACCTCACAGAGCTGTTACGATGACTGCTAGCTGTTCCCCCGTGTTTACAGTCCTTGTGCCAGTATTTTGGCAGACATTGTTAGCATGTTAGCAATCTGTCATTAGCATTTGGCTCAAAACACTTGCACATTTGCAAACACTGGCGCCTCAGAGAGCTGCTACCATGACTGTAGACTCTTGGCTAGCAGTTTACCCCTGTTTCCAGTCTGTATGCCTGGATGTTAGTATTGTGTTGGTCAGCATATCAGCATTCTGACATTAGCATTTAGTTCAAAGTAACCTCACAGAACTGCTAGCATGATTGTCCTAGCAAGCTGTTACCCTGTTTCCAGTATTTATGTCCGCACATTATTGCCATTGTTAGCATGTACGCATTAGGGCATTAGCATTTAGCTCAAAGTATTATCTCATATACCTGCTAGCATGGCTGTAGACTCTTGCCTAGCTGTTAACCCCTGTTTCCAATATGCCAGGATAGCATTGTCATTGTTAGCATTTGGACATTAGCATTTAGCTCCAAGTATTACCTCACACACCTGCTAGCATGACTGTAGACTCTTGGTTAGCTTTTTCCCCATTTGCAATCTATATGCCAGGATAGCATTGTCACTGTTAGCATGTTAGCAATTTGCCATTAGCATGTAGCTGAAAACACTGCTGCACCTAAGCAAGGCCTTACAGAGCTGCTAGTATGACTGTAGACTCTTGGCTAGCTGTTTGCCCCTATTTTTGAGTCTTTTAACAGCATGTAGTATTGGCATTGTTAGCATGTTAGCATTCGTACATTAGCATTTAGCTCAAAGTGTAACCTCACACCCATGCTAGCATGACTGTAGACTCTTGGCTAGCTGTTTCCCCCTATTTTTGAGTCTTTTAACAGCATGTAGTATTGGCATTGTTAGCATGTTAGCATTCGTACATTAGCATTTAGCTCAAAGTGTAACCTCACACCCATGCTAGCATGACTGTAGACTCTTGGCTAGCTATTCCCCCTATTTTTAGTCTTTTTACACCATGTAGTATTGGCATTGTTAGCATGTTAGCATTCGTACATTAGCATTTAGCTCAAAGTGTAACCTCACATACCTAGCATGACTGTAGACTCTTGGCTAGCTATTTTCCCCTATTTTTAGTCTTTTTACAGCATGTAGTATTGGCATTGTTAGCATGTTAGCATTCGTACATTAGCATTTAGCTCAAAGTGTAACCTCACATACCTAGCATGACTGTAGACTGCTAGCTGTTTCCCCCAGTTTCAAGTCTTTATGCCAGGATGATAGCATTGTCATTGTTAGCATGTTAGCATTCTGCTGTTAGTATTTGGTTCATGGCATGGCTGCACTTACATCCAGCCTCACAGTGCCGACAGCATGGCTGTAGACTTGTAATGCTGTTATGCTAGAACTGAAGCATTTTCATTTTATGACAGTTACAGGTGTTGCAATATACTGGTATTACTATAACCGATATATTTAAAAAATGAAATATTGATATTATAATATAGGAATATAATTTTATATGATAATTTACATATGATAATATCATATGAATAATCCAGTGCCTCTTAAATTGTTTCCGTTCCTTGCCGTTCTCGCTTTGTCTCCCTCGTGCAGTGCCATCTGGTCGCCTTTTCACTTCCCATTGAGTGTAATTGCTCTTTTTGTACACTTCTGTACAGTTATGGTTACAGACTGCCTGTCCACCTGCTTACTCTCGTACTCTGAGTGTAATTCATTTGACAGAAAAGAGACAAACGCACAATAAACAAGATGAATTTGACTGGTAGCATTATTTTATTTTTTATTTTTATTTTATAGATTAATCTTTTTGCTACAATAATGGTGTTGTGAAAATCTGATATGGTGCCAGCTCTAATAACAGGTGATAACTGGAATAGGAGCATATGAACTGATACAAAATTACAAGATAATCTTGTGCACACAACATATTAACTTGAGTCCACACTATAGTATTTTGTTCGCACAAGATACATATAACTAAAAGGACTTAAGGAGCTCTGTAACAGACCCTAACCCATGCCCTTCCCCTCTCTCAGATGGCAGGCAGCAGATCGTGGCATGCACGCTTCTCAGTACTGACCTACCTCCAGATCATGGTTTTCTACAACTTGTTCACCCTGCTCAGTTTGCCTGCTGAGGTGCTGTGCATCCAAAAGCTGGTGATGCAGCTGCTGCTTGATGAACAGCTTGAGGTAATGTATGCACACAAAGGCAGCAAACACTGGTTTAATACAGCCATCGCCCCTGTGTACGGTATAATTGTCACAGGATTATAAATGGCCACTTATTGTCCCCTGGTCTCCCCTCACTAAATCTTAATCCTTCTTCTCTATTCACGGTTATTGCTTAAAAATAACCCTCTACCTCTCTCCTTGGCTCTTAATTTATTTTCTTGTGTTGGTGCCGGTTACAGGGATGTTGATCGAGCACTATGGCCGTCTTGCAGTCCTTTGTAGGTAGCAGGTTGTAATTAAAGTGATCTAAAAATAACATCATAAATCAATCTAATGCTCAAAATATAATTTGGCAAAGCGTATTTGTCTTGACTGTTAATCTTGACCAACTGTTGTTTGTTTATTGAGTGCAATAAGTCTCGTCTAATACTGAGTTACGTCATCGCTTGTACAATCCATGTCTCGCCTTTCTCTGTGCTTTTAAAGCCTGCTTTAACCCGTCTCTTTCCATTGATCCTGATGTACAGGTGAAAATCAATAAGCCTCTCTCGGGGTTGTCTGACTTACAGAAACAAGTTGCTTCTCTCAATATTTTGTAAACAGTGTAAAGTGTACAGCTGGCGAATGTGTTGTCTTTGTATCATTGTCTATTTCAATGCATCAGCCGTCACTCAGTGCTTATTCATAATTTATGCAAAGTGATGCAGGAAGGCAGTGATGTTCTGCAAGTGGATTTTACCTCAGTTCAACCCAGCATCCACCCCTCCTCCTCCCCCTCCTCTGCTCATCTCTGTCCCTTGTACCTCGCTTTCCCCCGATCTCTTCGCACTCGCCTCTTTTAATAAATTGTGTATGCCGTTTCTCGCCCTAAAACTGCCTCGCGCTTTCCTCTGCATCCTTTATTTGTCGGTTCTGATCTTCACAGGTCTCTTTTTTCTTCCTCTCTTCTTGTCATCCCTCCCTCCTCCCCCCCTAACTCCTTCTCCCTGTAGGTGAGGGACATGGCAGGCACCACCCTCAGTGGTTTACTGCAGTGCCAGTTCTTCCCCCTGGACTCCAGTCTGCAGACACAGCTCCAGACGCTGAGTCAGACTCTCCTCCCCAAGGCCAGAGGAGAGCTGGCCTCTACAGGTACACACACACACACACACACACACACACACACGCACATTTACGTGCACAATCACACAGTGAGGCAATCACAGTAATACTTGCCCTATTACCCTTTCTTATCCCACGGGAATTGTGAACCTTGAAATTCTAAGGCTCATTTTAACTCCCTATTTGTGTGTGTGCGTGTGTGTGCAGACTTAGTGCGGCGCCATGCCGGAGTGCTCGGCCTCAGTGCGTGCATCCTGTCGAGCCCCTATGATGTCCCAGACTGGATGCCTCAGATACTGATGGACCTGAGCGACCACCTCAACGACCCACAGCCGATAGAGGTACACATATGCACGCGCAGGCATTCGCACACACATACGCACACTCACATACAAACATCTCGCTCAGCACAGTGTGAGCTGAAAGAATACAATTTCATTGTCCAATTGAGGAGAAAATTGTGTCTTTGGCCTTACTTCAGGCATGAAAAAGACATACAATGTAATCCGTAGTGCAGAGTTTGAATAATACATTACAGTGGTGGGGAGCCAGTGATGATGATAATTTACTGCTTCTCCTGTTGCAAAGTGAAAGAGATGAGAAAGAAAATACAATGGAATACAGTTAAAGAATATATTTGCAGGTAGATGAATTACCCAAAAGCTCCAGCAAAGAGTAGTTGTACAATTGCTATATAAAAATGGTGGAAGTAGCAGATTTTATTGCAGAATAAATAAGGATATAATATCTTGGGTTCTTCAGTCAGACTAAAGACTTTGTAGTCAAAATCAGTTTTTGTTAGCCCACAGGCACCTCCTTCCTTCATTCCTTCATTCCTTCCTTCAAATCTGATCCAGTCATTTTGTTTGAAGGCCGTAATGTAAAATAAATGCACTGGATGTTTAAGTCATGAATACATCCTTGGTTATAGTGATCATCAGTTTAATGCCCTCTTAGTGTGTCCTTGCTGAACCATGCTAACTTTTCACTCTAAACTTGCTTCACTTTAAATAATTGCTAGCGTTGCTTATTTAAATTGTTGCATGTGGCATTTTAACATCAATAAATTACTATTACCTCATTAGTTTTTAATTAATGTAAACAAATGCTGGCAGTATTGTCAGCTGATGTTGGATTCTACACTGCACTTTACATCATGTGTCGCCAGATCGGCATGTGGCATTGTTTCAGGTCTCAGAACAGGAACTATTTACTCTGCGAGTCAGCCTCGCTCCAGTTCTGCTGCTGAACGTGAGGGGAGCTTGCGTTGTGAGAGCTGATAGTGGCTGTTATCAAAGGCTGTTATCAGCTCTTAACTTTTTTTCGCCCTACAAAGAAATGAAGCGACACAAGGAACTATCAACAGCCTCCTTATTGCAGGAGTTTACTGCAGTGTTTCATGGAATTGTCCTCATTTTGAGAGACAAACACGCCACTTTAAAATGTACATTTTTATTCCAGTGATAGAATATTATAGTTCTCCATGGGCTAAAGAGCTCTGCTACATCTCCGAGGAGGATGATATGCTGTGTAGACATAGCAGTACATTGTGTTGTGAGTAAGTTCTGAATAAATATGAATAGAAAATGTCCTGTCTAAATCCAAATTAAGTGCGTACATTTTATGTTATATATGTTACTATACAAAAGTATGGCCCTCCATCATGTGTTACATCTCGCTTATCTAGTCATCTATGATCAATGACTAATGTTGCACAATGTAATGGCTTTAGAATAACATCATCTGGGTTTTCTGAAGATATCGCAGGCTGTCTATTTGTTTTGTGAATGGATGAATGAAGGTCTTTACACTAAAAAAAGGGAGAATTTGATGGGGTTATTATTATGCAGTGATTTCACCCCTGCCGTTTTAGGGTCAACTTCACAATGGCGTCAGTTTGTTAGCTGGAGGCAAAACACGACTCGCCACCACAGGGCTGTAGGCTACATAGGAGTCTTAAAATGTCATCTTGCTGTGTTACTGGGAGCCAGAATAGAAGGAATCATGGCTCAAAACTTATTCGAACACATACCAGCCGCCACTGCCCATCAACAAAAACAAAGACAACTATGGTTTAATGCGATAAGACTAAAGGACTGGACGGAGGTGATCATCAAAAATGCTCACATGTGCAGCGCACACTTCATATCAGGTTAGGGAGAAAGTATTTCCCGTTGTAGGGATGAATAACGTTATGTGTATTAAGGGTTATCATGTCCACCCTGTCAGAAATTGGGGAGGTATTGAATATTGGATTTACCCGTAATGCTAACTTTTTAGCTAACGCCAGCTTCGATAGCAAAACAAACTGGAAGAAACCGTTCAAGTGTCGGACAGTTTACACTAAAATGACAGCCCTGTTGGTCGAAGAAACGGAGCATTATATTTCTATATGAATTAACAAACAGTTAAGTTAATCACACATTCGCTCGGCTTGGCGCTCTTGACTGCCCAGAGTGAGCTCTGCCACGCCGAGAGTGCAGTACATTCCGGCAGCGCTCCAAATTTACGATGGTCCAGTTTGTGCCAGAGTGTGCTCCGACTCTCAGAATGAGTGTTTCTGAATGCCCCACTCGTATCATCTTCCTCTATTGTCTAAAACAAGCCAACAGAACCTGCTAGCTAGCACAAGCTAATGTCCGTGGAGAATCATTTTGCCTCCTGCTAAGCCCCGCCCACAAAAAAACATCATTCTGTTTACTAACAATAAAAGGGTCTATGGTTATGTTGTCAAACTTGAAAACATAAACCTTCTAAATGGGTCCTCTTGTATAACCTTTTGGAACGTTCGTTAATGAAGAAACTGATGAGGAAGCTAAAAAAGAAGGAAGAGTCAGTGCATTTACATAGACATGAATACTCCATATAGCCTATGATCGGGTTTTTGGAGTTGCTTGTTTCTATGTTTGAGCATGTAAATACCATATCCTATTATGAAGAAACCCAAATATGCTAGCTGGTATACTCCAAAGAAACCAGGATGTGTACGGTGAATAATATAAATAACCTGATTTCTCTGGGCTCATGTAAACACCATATCCCTGATATGATTGTAACCGGGTTAATCATACACATTACGTCAATGACAGAACTCGAACAGTTTGCTACTTTCATCCATAACAATGCAACAAATTTTGCTTAAATGGACATTAAGCTGGTCTTAAATAACTGCAGCAGCAACTACAGTTGTCAAATAAATGTTGTGGGGTAAAAAGTAGGCTACCGTCTGAAATGTGGCAAAGTATCAGTATACCAATTTGTGGTGTCTTTGTAAGCCTATGCTAGCTTGGCATGGATGTACACGTGTCATGATTCATTCACAGTATTTTCTGTTTTTCCATGGTCTTAGTAATGATGTTCATGTTTGTTGTCCCAAGATGACAGTGAAGAAGACCCTGTCGGAGTTCAGGCGCACTCACCACGATAACTGGCAGGAGCACCGGCAGTGCTTCACTGACGACCAGCTGCTTGTTCTCACAGACCTGCTGGTGTCGCCCTGTTACTACGCCTAGACAGCCAGCTGCCTGTGCCAGGTCCTTTACAGACTCACTGACCAGTACCATAGTTATAGGAGAATAACTCCAACAGTGTTGGGACGCTCTGCAGCCTGATAAAATACTGTCTGATGTCACTGGCAGTGGCTGAGAGCCCTGCCTCTGGAACCTCACGTGCCAATGTTGGCCTTCAGTAAACCCGGCGGAAAAGCAGTTCTGGGCAAAGTGGTTTCAAATATTTGACTTTCTTGGTGTTTATTTTGTCTCGCCAAGCAGCTCAATAGCCCCAAAGGTGGCCACTTTACTTTAGAGATAATCAGTATATATATTCAACCTCTGAATTTCTGACATTTGTAATAAAACTCTATCTTTTCAGATTACAGTTCACTCATCCTACTTTTCAGTATTTTTATTAAATAATACATAAAGTTGGAACAGTCAAATAATTAATTAAATACAAGAAAAAACATGATATAAATATGCAAAATAAATATAAAAAATGACATTAATAGAACCACATATTTCTTGTAACCCAGCACTTAATGTTTTTAATACTGTGTAATATATAATACTTAATATAATTGATATTAATGTATATTCACTTATAAGCGCTACTATATATGTAACAAAACGTCTAACATGCTGTAATATTCCTGTACAACCTGCTGTGTTGTGTTAAACAATAGCTCAACACTAAGAGTTTTCCCTGTTGAATAAACTCACTGCATCATTTGTAAAGAGCACTGTATTTCATTTCAAAGTGGGAGAGTGAGTGCGGCGTGCTGTATGTCTGCCAGGGTTGACTGATCATGTAAAATACCTGCAGTTTATCTGCGTACGTCCATATCACACAGATGCCCATGGCAGATTATGTTCCACACAGAGGCAGAGATCAAACATAGATGAGATGTTTCTTTCTGCACGGATAGTTTTTAGTAATGTGCAGATGCTGCTACAAACCACAGCCATTAAACACTGGTAACTCTGTGTGTGTGTGTGTGTGTGTGTGTGTGTTTAAGAAAGACAGGATCACAGATAGAGCTGTCACCATTTTTATTCTGCATGCTGATTTTTTCTGATGCAGTGCTGTTGACTTTGATATGTTCACTGTGCTGAGACGTATGCTGGCAGAATGAGAAGAAGCGTGGCTGTTAAATACAACCTTGTGTGGCCGTATGCTGTGTGACAGTGTGATTACACTTGATAATGATGATACCTGCCCTGAAACTAGGTTATCATGTGACAGAGAGAGATCAAGGACATTTGCCAAAGCAGGACTACCTGGTTGAACTAGTAACTTGGGAAGGAGCTTTTATTGTGAAGGGCTCAACAGTAAGGACTGAAACTAGTTGAGTAGGGGCAAGTAAAAATTGACTTTGGGTAAGTAGATTTATAACCTACTTGTTCAATCTGGTAAATTAAAAAAAAAAAATGTGGACATGAGTCATGATGTTTTTAGAGACTGAAAAACAGCATCATAAATTGTCTGGCTCCTTTTAAAAGGAGCTGTAGGCAACATTCAGAGCATATCTACGATTCAGATGCACACAGGTGGCTGAGCTGGGCAGTATCATCGCCATGCAACACCTGAGAGCTCCTGCAGACCCACAGTTATAGACATGCGCATGAGCAAGCAGGTAGCTAACAGCTTACGGTACTAACTCACAGACTATATGATAAAAATGGACGTCGTGACAGGTCCCAGAAAGTGAAGCCAAAACATCTTTATCGCCCCCTGGTGGCTGGCTGCAGTATGGCTCACAAACCCCACCTCCTCGATGTTAGTGGATGGGACACAGGAAAAACTATAAAGTCAAAAGTAAACATCAAAAAAAAAAAAAAAAAAATCCCAAAGGTGGTTTCAGTCATTGCACTGATGTGTGTTCAAGCTTGTTTTTAGTTAGTTATCTGATGGCACAAAAAAAGGAGGTTTGATATCATGATTTACAGCCGTGTGTACCAATCAGTATGCTAGCACTGCTCGCGACTGGTTAGACAGGTGTGTGGGCGGGAGCTTCGCACGAACTGCACAGACTGTGGCTCCCAATTATGTCATCAGCGCAAGATGGCAGCATACATATCTGGGGTATTTTGGCTTCATTTTTGTACAGTAAGAGGAAATAGAGACATGTTGTCCATCTTTATATACAGTCTACGTATGTGCCAACTCCATTTACTGTGCTAACAATGGCAACAGTGCTGACAGAGCTAACATTGTTAACCAGGAGGGAAACTACGTGTTGAAGCTATACCAATATTAGTGCTAATCGCTGTGTGAGTGCAGTGCAGAGTGGCTGCTATTAGCTGGCCAGTGGGACACACTCACAGGTACTCACATGCACTAGCAGATGCGTGTGGCTATATCGGCAACCATGACAACCCACAGAGAAGCATGACTTCATACTTTGGTCAGGACGCCATTACTCCACTGTATCTTTACATATGAAATAGTTGTTTGCTGCTATATTAATGCTCAGACTGTCGCGTTTAGAAACGTTAATATCTTAGTATCATATCATACTTTGCAAGCCACTCACGGCCCATTCAGAGTGGACCCGCCACACACTTTTAGACCGTGACTGACCAGTTGGGAACCACTGATCGAAATAATCTAAAATATCAGATCCAGAAGGTGGGGTAATCAAATTGTGGTTACATCAGTGTTGGTTACATCTTGGTGACTGCTTTCTCACAAGCTTTTAAGGGCTTTAAATGAACCGCAAAGGAACATAATGAAATAATACTATTCTGGGTCCTACTGGAATTATTACATGGGCTCTATATTTTACCCAGCAGTGCACACATACATCAGATGTTGTCATGTTTAAAAATTCATTCAAACAGACTAAATGTATATGTAAATGTAAATGCATCCACTCAGAATAAATTATTCATCCATAGCATTATTTATTTGTACTGTTGTATGTTGTACAACTAAAATGACAAGTTTATCCGAAGCATATTTTGTGATCACTCCACAGTGCCTTATGTAATTTACATTTTTATTTTAAAGCAGTTTTTAATACATATTATTTGCACTAACATGACATTTAGTTGTGGTGTGTGACACTACAAACAGACTTTGTCAACATAATTTCTGTACCTGACAAATATCCTTAGTGGCTCCATGAACATCTTTAACCCTGAGATTATTTGACAAATCAAGCTTGGTATGTATTATTGATCAAGTCTAATTTGTTATCTAATCACAATCAACCTGTCTGAGTGTGTGAGTGTTTCTGCCTACTGTGCATTCTGTCTCTTACTAAAGTTTCTAGAGAAAACAGGTGCGTGTCTGAGTCCTCAGGCAGAATTGTTCTCACAGCATCAGCCAGCTGAAACAGATACTCCGTGTTCTGCCCGCTTGGACCGGTAGAGTTGATGATCTGGTTGGCTATATCCTCCAGAGGGGCAGGGCCGAGGTAGTTCGGATTGTCCTGAGAGCCTATGTAGAGCAGCGCCTGGTTGGGCGGGGGAGAGAGTGGTGGACGGGGGTGAAAGGTCACAGTGATGACCTGATAACCACCTTTTTCTCGGTAGTCGAGGTAGCTCTTCACTTCCTGCTCCCTGCCCGTCGGCAGCTTGTAGGCAACACCCCAAACACACCCCTGAAGATGAGTGAAACAAGAAAAACAGGTAGCTTGGCATCTGTACCAAAGAATACAGGGTTGAACTCTATACATAAAGGTGTGGAAGAAAAATTCCTTTAATATTTTTTACCTTCTACTAGTAGCAACTACAATTACCACCTTGCTGTTGTATGTATCTGTGAAAACATGGATGCTTCACACATCTCCCCCCAGCAGCACAGAATATCTACACAATTGGTACAATTTCTTTTTAAAGACTATTTTTTGGCTTTTCTTAGATTGGATGGACCAAGCATTGACATGCAGCAAAGGGCCATGAGCTGGAATCAAACTCATGGCACTGCAGCAAAGACAGTGCCTGTGTAGATGGGGTGCCTGCTCCACCCACTGATCCACTGGGTGCGCTCAGTCAGTACAATTTCAACGTGGGCACCCGAGATGAGTGTCACCAATTCAGTATCAGACCAAATGTCTCCCCTTCTGTTCCTGAGTTATGTTGTTTGATAATGGCCAGAGAAGTGTTTTTGCATTTTGATATCACAGTAGGGGTGTGCCATATCTTTTCGTTCACGATAATACCAGTATATTTTTTAATATCATATGAAAAATTCATATCGTGATACTCGCAATATTTCGGCTTGTTGACATATTGACGTCATACTGCTACCCACAGCAACAACAAGCATGACTGAAAGCGAAATAATTAGCGACTGCGGTGGTTCCAAAAACAGGAGCAGCTTCAGTAGTGTGGAATAAACTGTGGCGTCCTGAATGTTTCGTGAACAGCCTGGACCTCAGATTCTTTTAGCGAGTTTTCGCTCGGAGGGAACTCATTCAGCGGCTCCTCTGGCAGCAGCACAGCGTCTCTCCCTCTCCTCTTTTGCCATGTGCACACGGTGTCATCAAGTGATTTTTTTCCTCCAGGGTTTTTTCGGACCTAATTGTATTGCGGAATTTTGCACAACGGCGGCCGGATCTTTGCTCTCAAACCACAAAAAAAATGTGATGGCACAACAGTCTCCTTCAGTACATTATTCTATGCTTTCTTTTGATTTTCACATTGGCTAGTCATCCTGTTTAATTTGTCTTCTGATTAAATCGGAACCGTTGAAACAAGTTGTAGGAGGCCTCTGCAAGTAATTGGTTGCTGGTAGACACTCTGTGCTGCAATAAAATGGTTAATCAGCAGTGCCGTGCACTGTAGAGCCGATGCGCTGCTGGTTCTGCCAGCCTGAATAGAATATAATGTCTATAGCCTTACTGTTGTGTGGACAGCCTTTATAGACTGAGCTGAGTAGTGATGCGCAGGTCGACCCGTAACTCGCGGGACCCACAAATGGACCTGCGGGTCGGGCAGCAGTGATCGTCTGTTAAATCGGTCTGTAAATGATATTTTGACATTATTGGCTATTACTGTCATGGCATCCGAAGGTACTGATGCGTTGAGCAGGTGACAGTCTGCGGTCGTTTTCAAAACACACTTGTGTCACGCACTCCAAAAGAAACTTGTTGAAACTTTAAACAATAATTCATTGTACAAAATGGGGGAAACAAACGTTGACAAAAACGGTTCCATAATTCATATTAAATTCAAAAGATAACGAAAAAACAGCTACAAGTTAGAGGGAATAGTGATAAAGTGGTAAAACTTGGCGATGATCCACAGCCTCAGACGGATGCGCTCAAGCGTGCCATGCGCATAAGCTCAGTTGGTATATTTTCACATTTTTAACAATGCAATTTAAACGTTTTGATTTTTATTGGTAACCTACATTTACCAACAACAAAAAGACTACATTTAGCACCAAAAAATATGTAAAATATAAAAAAATTTTATAAATAAAAAAAAAACGAATACCAAATTTTCATAACGAATACCTACCCATAGAAACCAATATTCCAGTATCCGAATATTTGGGTACAGCCCTAAGAATACTGTTATCGGAAAAATACCCTGAACTATTGTGATATTATTTTGGGGCCATATTGCCCACACCTATGCCACAGTTAAGCTGACCTTTGACCTTTTGGATATTAAAATGTCATCACTTCATCATTATATACTATTAGACATCTGTGTGTAATAATGACTTAATCAGAGTATGAATTCTTGAGTAATGGCCAAAAGCCAAATTTGAAGCAATTCCCTCGAAGGCCTTCCTGAGAAATTGCACTCACAAGAATGAGATGGATACAAGGTCACAGTGACCTTGACCTTTGACCACCAAATTCTAATCAGCTCATCACTGAGTCCAAGTTAACAATTGTGCCGAATTTGAAGAAAATTCCCTCAAGGTGTTCTTGAAATACTGCGTTCATGAGAATGAGACAGACGGATAGATGGACAGATGGACAGATGGACAGCCTGTAAACATAGTGCCTCTGGTCATGAGTGTCGCCTAATATTTACTGTTTCTCTTTTGTTTCTATCAGATTTCAGTAAACATCTTTGTGTATTGGACCGTTGGTTGAAACAAAACAGGCAATGTGACGACGTCAAATTGGACTATGATGAGCATATTTTGCTATTTTCTGAGGAAGCAATTAATTGATTAATCAAGAAAAGAATCTGCAGAATAATCAGCAATGTAAATAATCTGTTACTGTTTCACTGACATACCGTTTGAACAATGATTTTGACTTCATCAGTAACATTTTTAAGATACTCATCAGTCACCTCTAAGTACATGTTTTCCAGATGCTTACCATGTTCTCGCTACATCACACACTCTGCATCTCCCTATCTCTTTCACATCTACTGCGACAAATCATCTGTCATCCAAGGTCAGAATACAATAGACTGTCCTTTGCTTTGTTTCTACTGTACAAGATGCCATCTCCTCCTCCGCACTCTAGTTCACCTTGATCAGCACGTGTCTTTGTCTCATGTCACGCATATATGCTGATCAGTAAGACATCCTTAATATTATGGCAGTCCACTGTAAGCTTTAGTATAGCTGTATAATTTTCTATACAATCTGGAAAAACTGGATAACGTGCAATTTATAAACTCGAATAGAATCTCATTTCCATTGTCTTGGTGTTTGTTGGCATTCACACTGCATATTTTTGTTAGTTTCATACCCAATAATACAGTGATAAATAACAAGTTGGGTGAATTATGACCCTCAGGTAGTGACAAGCTGTTATTATTGTATGAATAACATGACATTTTGTTTGCTTTTCCCCTTAACATGATTTGTCGTGTCATAAAAACACCACATTCATAGCAAATATGTCAACTGTGATTAGTATCATAAAGAATTATATCACTTTAAATAGCAACCATTTAAAATGGCATTAATGATAATTAAGGTATTGTAATAAAAGCATGGGTGAAGCTACTGTAGAATTGGTTGTGGGTGCAACTTCTGGTGAGGTAGCGGAAGTAGCAGTGACCTACTGAGTCACATTGATTGTCTACTGTTAGTCCCAGTGGCTAATCTTGGAGACTAAGTGCAAATGGCAGTCCGTTTCCAAAGCAGTAGCCTTCAATTTAGCAAATACTGCTTTGTTTTTTAACAGATATTTTACTAAACTGGTACCTGTCGCACTGTCCGCATCTGAAATCTTACTAATAGCTAGCCTAAGCTATATTTGTGGCATGCACCTGGATAAAAAAGGTACGGTTCCTGTAACCAATTATACATTTTTCATCGCCTGTCTACAGAGAGGAACACACTGGCACCTGTCCCGTTTATACCGGATCATTTGGTATTAAAAAAAAACCCACACACACTTGGTGCCGCACTGTAGCTGTCTTGCAGGGTTTTCTCTGGGTTTTTTTGAGACCAAGGTGGCAAAGGCCTGTGGCGAGGGGCATCCTGACAGCTGAACTTTTAGATCCCCCCCTCTATTAAATATGAAAGGAGGCCCCCACATGCTTGAGCTTTACACTGCTGACTTGTATAATCAGAACAGACATGTCCTGTGATTTTCAGCCCTTCTATGATTATATTTACCCTTTACAGCCGGCACATCCTGACAGCTGAGAATATTACTGTCAGGTATTGTGCCGCCTCTACTAAATATGAAAGGAGGCTGAAAATCACAGGACATGTCTGTTCTGATGATACAAGTCAGCACTCCTGAAATGTGTGTTTCTCTTCTATAATACACATTCTACATCTCAGAGGCGACGTCTTTCCACATACAGGCTTCCTTCGCCTTTCAAACGGGGCAGAGCTCTGTGGGAAACAGTAGGAGAGACACAGCCCAAGGGGGAACCTGGATCTGACACAACATCGGAGGGAGAAGCAGGTCCGTGGAGCTGTGCACCGGAGGGAAAAAAAAATCATGTTGCACCAAATGCGCGCCGCTACGGCGTCGCTTTGGGTTGTGAGCGCGCATGACGCACGTTTTCAATCAAAGTAACGCATAAGATGCTACATCTGAACACTCCCCATGTACACATACACTTTAACCAAGGCGGCGGCCAAAATCACCCAGGTAGCCCGCCTTTGTCTTAGATAGACAGGGAAAACCCTGGTCCTTAAAAAGTACATACTGTTGCATGCAGTATACACACAATCAGGACGTACTAATTACTCATAACGTTATGCCCTGAGCTTTGACCATCTTGCTCATATACCAGTTACCATGGAGATAAAACAAAATGACGAGACAAAGGTCAACACAAACAGCTCTGATGTTTTTATTTCGCAAAAAGTAATAACTGCATACATTGTAGATTCTCACATATTATATTCTCGATAGTTCTGTCACTCTTATTTAATATTCGTTGGTTATATTTATGATTATTTTATTCAATTAAACATTTAATATTCCTATTATTACTAATCAACTGGTCATCAGTCACCTGAATGCACTGTCACTGCGACTTCTGACAGTCGATATGACAAATCTTTCACTGCACAGTCGATTGAAGGTCAGAATAGCCAGAAAAGCATGCTGGCTTGCAAACCACAAAATCAGACTGGATGTAGGCCTAGAAGAACATCCTGGTATTTTTCGCATACTGTATTTGACCTATTGGGACATACTAAATCTTTTTCTGGCATACTATACAGTATGGTAGTATGGGTATTGGAATGCACAGACTGTTGCTGAATCAATATGGGCTGTGTCCTGTGTTTTCATGCACACCAAACTCTAATGCATACACTACATATGCATGCTCGGAACACAAGACATAATAAAACCAAAAGAGTTTCAAGAGCAGAGATGTATTAAACAGAATTTTGGGAAGAAAATGACACTGAGAAGAACAGGTCTGTCACTGAATGTCAGTACATGATATCCCCGTCTTTCCTGTCTGACTGCATTCTCAACCTGCATTAGAAAATTGTCCAATATAGAATAAACTCAGCGATATACCTTGAATTATGTGTTCAGTCATCTCCGCTGAGAAGGCATAACCGATTTGCCGTACTTCTATCATATAATATAAAACAAACTCCTACAGTTAGTTTGCCACTACTTTACTAACGTGCTAGGTTAAAAAGGTAAACATCCAATGCTTTAAGATGGCTGTCAGAGATACCAGGGGTATGATGACAATGTCACATCTGAGGTGTAGCAGGTGGTCTGTTTCACAAGTTTTACTTCCTGCTCTCGGAAAGAGGATTAGGGTGTCCGGTTCAGCGTTGGAGGTCAAGCCCATAATTTATACAAGGTATCACATGGGCTGGGAAAAAGGTTGAACATATATCATATCTGATATATCACAAAGGAGAGCTGCAAATATTAGTTACTATTTTGATGATCACTTAATCATTCAAATCATTTCCTACATAAAAAACTATTATATATATACTGTTATATATATATATATATATGATATTTGCTGGTCCCAGCTTCTCCAGTGTGAGTGTTTTCTCCAATTCTCATCTTTATATCATTGCAAACAGACTAAATTAGGTTTTGGACTGTTGCTCGGACATAACGACATCTGAAGACATCACCACAGGCTCTGGGGAAGTGGGACGGACATTTTTCACCATTTGCTAGATGAAACAATTAATGGGGAAAGTAATTGGCAAAGTAACAGACAGTGAAATTAATCATTATGTGCAGCTCTATTACAAAATAATGTATTGTACCATTAAGTTTAGCCTCTCCCTTTGTACGGTCTTACCTCAGGATCCTCCACCAGTGTCACCACCCGGCCAGGCTGTAATGGACACAGACAGAGAACAAGCACTTATGGACAGCAGCGAAGACACATACAGTACGGCAATTAAGTAGGATTACGTTAAGTTCTCTT
Source organism: Epinephelus fuscoguttatus (assembly GCF_011397635.1). Classification (NCBI taxonomy): domain Eukaryota; kingdom Metazoa; phylum Chordata; class Actinopteri; order Perciformes; family Serranidae; genus Epinephelus; species Epinephelus fuscoguttatus. Next base: position 26,765,238 of record NC_064771.1, read on the forward strand.
ATGAAAACATATGCAATTCCCATACTTGGGTCAACAAAACAGATTATGGGAATAATACAAGCTACAGTGGTGTATACAGTGTTATGAATAAGGAGTAATGTTAACTTATTAATAGCCAAAAATGACAAAAATATAAAGGGATATCTGAAAAAACAACCCAATGACCTGCTGTATGAGATCTATTTTTAAAAGATGGATAATGGACATCATGTAACATGTCATGTATCTCAAGGTCCAAAGCTTCTATATTACTTTACTTGGCGGTTTAATTTCTTTTATAGAAATATAGCAGAGAACCATGACAAGTCATTAAAGTAACAACCAAGGTAGTATCATTTGGATTTCTTTGTAATCTCCCCCCAAAAATCACTGCCCCAAATTAGCTGACTTCATCCTAACTTAGCAGTCACGTGATGCTAGTAGCTGTGCTCCTGTTTAACCACATACTGTTGTTTATTTAATGGGTAGCTACAGGTCAAATGTGAACAGATATATAATTAAAATTCGGTGATTTATCAAAAACTGTTCAGTAGCTAAACCACTAAATTCTTGTCTAGACGTTTAATATTAACGGAGCTCTTTTATATACTGCTTTCACTTGTTTTTGCCCCATTTGATAAGGCAACCCTGAGCCCACAGACATGGCAAACTCACATCAGTTACTGCGACCATTAAACGGGAAGTAAGCCCAAGAACACTCACCTTACCCGGTACTCCCCGGTGGTCGGTACTGCCTTGCCAAAACCGACGGCTGAAGCCTTTAATGTAACCAATTCTCTTTTCCTCGTAAGGAAAATCCACTTTCCATATCAGAGACCCGTAACCGAAAACCCACATATTAAGCTAACCGCGACACGACAGCAAGGACGGTTAAAACTTGAGCTAACTGTGGACGTTTTAGTCTGACAGCTGTCTCACGGTGTCGGTTATAACATTTTAACGACTAACGCGTACACCTGTCAAGTGTAGGTGTTGACTAACGGTAGTAGCGTGGGCTCATTGAGGCTCTGAGGGGTCTCAGGACGGATTGTCAAGTCATGGTGACTACACTAGTACGCGAACTTCCGCTCATCACATTTCAGTATAAAGCGCATATTCCGATCATAGCGCACATATATCGCTAACATGGGGTATTTGAACGTCTATCGGCAGATAATCATAATATGAAGTTGCTTTTTTATAGCATTTTGTTTTGCTATGCTATGTCGTGTCACTTGTCATGAATTCCAGAGCTTTCCGCTTTTATTTTGAAGGCAAATCGCCAAACCGGATGTTAGAGCTATAAGTCAAATTTAATGCAAATAAACCTGTTTTGCTTTGTTTGTATTTTATATTGTATAATTGCGTTTTTTGTTTTTTTTTTTGTTTTGTTGTATTTATGTAATTTTTATAATATAATTTATACAATTTTATCTTTGTTTGCTCAACCTGATAAGTGTCTTGTTCGTTTAAACTTATAAAGTCCTCTGTAAAGAAAAAAACAAAAAACTGACACTCATTTCCACACACTTAAAGTTTTCTCCACCCACTACGGATATACCTTTTTATGTCTTTTTTCAAATTAGCAAATTGCCATAACCTCCTCGGGTAAAACCATAGAGGGCTGTATAAATAATTGTTTTTATGTTGCCTATACTTTATTTTAAATACGCGTCAGTAAAATATAGTTTATATGGATTTTAAAATGACCTATTTAAGTTTCTGTTAAAACCAGACAATTGCCAGCAATTAAAAGTTGTTTTCCAACTAGTATTGCCTGCATTTTAGGGAGTGTTTTATCTGCTGTAAGGGTCCAAAAACAGAAGGATGTCTTATTATGTAAAGCCTTCTGACTCTGAGGCCAAGTGTTATTTTTGATATCAGACTTTTTATATAAAATTTAAAATGAAATCGAAATTTTTACCTGTAGAGCAGTTTGAGGCATGCTTTGTAAAACTGGGATTTAATAAACTTTGACTTGAGGTTTTAGACAGTAACACATTAAGAAAATAACATTAATAAATAAAAATGTGAAAGGAAAAGGGTTCATTCAAGTCTCAGAAACAATGTTGAGGACTTTATTTACTGATCTGAATGACCTATTGATTGACATGTCCTAAGCTCCTATATGTGCGACCATTAATCGTTTTTTAATGAATTTCCACTTGTGCCTTTGCATTTGTTAAAACATGAACTGGGACAAATAAGACAGGAAATCTGGGCTTCAGTACCAACACCAGGGGGTGCTGAGTTTCTATTTCCCTCAGTGTTTCATTGTGTGTTCTCCCAAAAATAACATGCTCCTCATGTATGCCGTGTGAGCACTGATTCAGAACCAAACAAAGTGGACAGCCACAGTCTGGCCTGTAATGTCAGCTACATGAACAGCAGCCGTGCTCATTCTTCTGCCTCTGAGAGAGGCTAGTCAGCAAACCTTTTATGTAACTCACCAGCCTCGAATTCGGAGAGGCAGATCTGTGCTTGAAATCCACAGCTCAACTGGAAAATGCAGCTGACGAAACATCTGCCGTGAAGATACCCTTGTTCAAGACACCAAAACCAAACCTGATGGCACAGTGGAGCTGGTCACTGAGGGTCAGCTCTCAGGTGGGAAAGTGAGTAAATATGTGTGTGAAGTATAAAAATAATGTCATGGCATTTTCTGTTATTTTAAAGCAGGTAAATGAAGCAGTTTCAAATAGTTCATCTTCCCTGCTGGGAAAGATGATGAGTTATTTATTCTACACTATTCTATAAACCTCTACAGAGCTGCACAGAAGTGTACTTACAGGCTAAATCCCACTCCAAATATCTTAAACCGCATGTACACATAATTGTTATCTCATTCATTTGTGGATCATAAGGTGGCACTGAGCGCTCAATGCATTGCAAATTAAGAAAACACTTGCAGTACACACAATAATGAAGAAACATTCGCACCAGTTTGACAACACATGTGCAGCGTTTAGGAAAAGTGCTGCAAAGAGAAAAAATGCACTGCAGAGATTTTACATCACAACAGATAATGTTTCCAGGGGACACTAAAATGCAACGCACATGGCTGCTTTGTGGCCACAGATGTATTGTCATGACTGGACTGGGGGGGACTGGACTCCAAGATGGCGCCTATTTAACTGCTTGCATGATGCACACAACTAAAAAGTTTCTAGCTACTGGGTTTACTTCCAGAGTATGCAACCCACTGAATAATGGCCAATAGACTTTACATTGTGATGACATCACAGATTTTTAAACCGCTTTTCTTGACTCGAGGGAAGATTTAGAGATATTAAGCCTCCATGGATCAAAAATCCAAAATAGAATGAGTCATAATTGATTTTGTTTGCAGTTCAAGGTGTCCAGTTAACAGTTTTACAGACGTCTGTTTCTATAATGGTGGTGGTGGAGGGGAATTTGTTTTTCCTTTGCCCACTAAGTGCGGTTTGTTTTGGCAGGTGTGCACACAGCCATTGCACTCGGATGAGCAGCAAATTAACCGGACCGAGACCTTCTTGAAGAAGTGGTCTCGGTCCGGTTACAAATGAACTCTGGTGCGGTTCATTTGTGGTGAGAACGTGTTCCGACCTGGATGTGAGCCAACTGCAGTGACATGACACATTGTTTGGGTTAAACATGAGCATGTTACAGTCCTGGAGGATTATTAATGTGCACCTCCTCCTGTACTGCCTTAATATGCACATTCAGCATATGTGTGAATGGTCTGTATGGTTTGACTAAAATGAACAATGACAGCAATATAGTCGACAATGAGCAGCGCTAAAATCAACCTGCGTAGTTGTCCCTCCATTGAGACATTAGAAAGTGTCACATTTATCTTGCAAGTGTACTCTTCTTCAACATTTGGTTTACTTCCTGGATTTTTCCCACTTGGAAATTCTGACCAATCAAGAGCAGCTTTCTCACACAAGGCATTTGATCTGGTCCACTTGTAAATGCTGCCGTGAGAACACAAATCAACTCTAGGCAATTATACAGCTTTGAAACAAAACTAGTCCCTGATTCAGACCACAGAAAGACAACTCTAGATCTGAAGGCTCCCGCAGATATCATTGTCGATATCTGCTGTTAACCTAGCGTTAGCCTTTTGCCTATTATTATGCATCACTTTTTAGTGTCCCCTGAGAACAGCTTCCCTCACTGATGTAAGCTTCTTGCAGCATGTTTTTCTTTTTGCAGCTTTTTTCTAAATGCAGCGAATGTAGAGTTAAATTTCTGTTTTACAAGTGCTGTGCATGTGCTGAGCAAATTGGCAGAGATGTTCTTTATTTGTCTATTTGCACGTGTTCTCTTCATTTGCAGGGCCTTGAGCTCTCAGGGCCACTGTGCGGTCATTCATCCATTCATTATCCATGACTACTTATCCTGGTTCAGGGTCATGAGTGTGCTGGAGCCTATCCTAGATGGACTGGGCGACAGACAGTGTACATCCTGGACAGGTTGACTATCACAGTCCTGACTCATGGAGACAGGCAACCGTTCACGCTCACATTCACACCTACGTACAATTTAGAGTCACCAATGAACCTGCATGTCTTTGGACTGTGGGAGGAAGCCGGAGAACCTGGAGAAAACCCAAGCTGAGTCGAGGGGAACATGCAAACTCCACACAGAAGGGCCTCAGCCAGCTGGCAGGTTCAAAGCTGGAACCGTCTTGCTGTGAGGCGACAGCACTAACCACTGCACTGTTGATCCCATCGTCCCCGGGCGGCACAGTGGGATCAACACCACAAAATGTTTACAGACTGTCCTGCGGGCTCACCTTTTGTGCAGCATTTGTATTTTATGGGGACACATTTGCAGGGGAAAATATTTTATTTCGTCTTTTTCTGGCATGCATTTTAACATGATGACAAACAACATAGAAATTTAGGGAAGTGTAAAGAGCCCCCTTTACAGCCAGTTTGTTGCATAAGAAAAGAGGCCATTTTCAGGATGAGGAATATATTTTGTATGCTCTGTTGAGGAAACAGGCAGTTGAGCCTTCACTAGGCATATTTGGCAAATTTGTTAGCTCTTGTTTGGAAGATGGAAAACAAAGATGTTGCAGTAAATATGCAGACGACTCGGAATCCATGTAAATAGAATTGAAAATAGAATAAGAGTAAGAAAAACTTTTTTTAACACTAGTCTGAAGCTTTTGATTCTTTTCAGTTCTAATATCGACGACACACAGTTTCTTTCTTAGAATGTATATAAATAAAGACAGACAACATGTCTCCATTTCCATTAAGATTTAACAGACGTCTTTGGTGCTTGGGAGATATGTTGTGATCGAGGGGCATCTGAGCAGCATAAATCCCCCCATGGAGTCCAGACACTGGTGGTGTTGGTGGTGGCTGATGACTCTGAGGCTGCTGACTGCTGAGGCGTATGCGGCTAATGAATCTATAAAGACTATGTAGTGATGGGGAGGTGGAGGGTGCGCAAGATGGCTGTGTTAATTTTTCCGATAAGCTTGGTTTTAATTAGTTACTTGATGCTATAAAAAAAGGGGGGGTGATGTCATGATTGGCAGCTGTGTGTCAATCAGTGTGCCGGCGATCAACAGCGTTGCTCAGGATTGGGTCAGATAGGTGTATGAGCTCAATACTGCAACCTTACTTCCTGTATATTTTGGCTCCATTTTTACAAATCATCTGATAATCTGTACACTCATATTCTGTATTAAACATTATCTGTACTTTCAGCACAAATTGGTGCATCAACATTCACCAGAATGCAGGAAATTAAATGTTTGACGCTTCAAAATTTCTGCCAGAAGACCACCAAACCCCACGTTTCAAATGTGTTTCATATGTCTCCCAAAGTGTTGCCACAAAACCTCCACCCTTGAGACCAAACTGTCACAATTCAAATCTGTTTTGACCACTTTTATCATCTGTTTTTTGCAAGTCACCCAGCCCTATGGAAGTTCAGCACTAAGTTGCAGCAGTGTCCCTTTAATAAGGTTATACGCTCACCATTGTCTGTTTTCTTGTGGCGTCTGTGCTCTGAGTAGGTTTTCTTGTTGTAATTCATGCCATGGCCTTATCCTCTTTAACCCACTTCCATTGTGCATTGCTGAATGGAGCTGTCAACATCCAGAACATCTTTTGAGTTTGTTTGTTCCCATCAAGGCTGAAGGCTACGTGAGAAGCTCTGTTCAATGCCGGCCAGCTTAATCAATTCATTCCTTGTTACTGAACATAGTGAGTAAACATGTGCCACCCATGTTGCTTTCTGTCAGCCCGTCCTTGTAGAAAGTCCACATGGTCTCTGTCTCTTTAACCTGCTCTTTCCTCTCTGCTTTGAAAAGAGACTTTTTTCGGTTAGAAGAACTCTTTTTTTTCCGCCATCCACCTGCAGGATCGTCTAACTAACCTCCAATATTTAGTTGTTCTCCTGCAGCGATTGAGGTCTACAAAACCCATCCAAAGGTCTCCTCCATACTGACTCACTCCAGCAGCAGTGGTTGCACACACAAAAAACAGCTCTTGAACCTCTGACTCCATCTCAGCAGCCATAGTGAGGAATTGGCCAGTGGAGCCATAAAAGTCCACTATATGTAGAGAGTAGAGTTGAGTGGGCCATTTTGGGCTCTGAGGGCCTCAGACTGTTTGATCCTGAACTGCTCATATGACTCCTGAGAGTTCCCTCACAGGCTCAAATACAGGCTTGCTGAATGCAGCCACATCTGTCAGCGCTGTTGTACTTGCCCGAGAGTATGATTCTATTCTGGGTATAACAACTAATAATGATGATGTGGAGGACTGTAAGATAAGAAAGTCATTATTAGCAAGTCAATATTATCTATTTTGACTCAGTTTTTACACTGAGACGGCGAAAACCTCATTTGTAAAAATCTCGGACCAGCATGAGCATCAGCTAATTAGAATAATAGAATTAGAATCATGTTCACACTGGCATGACTGATATTGTCCCCGTCTTCAAACAAGATGTAATAATAGAAACAGTGATAAAATAGTAGGTTTCATAGATAAACGCTGTGTTCTGGTTCGTCTTAGCAGCAACAAAAGCCAAACATTTGAAGTCCATGTGATGAGAAAGGCTTCTGTTTAATCATATATTCAGAATTTGATTTGATTTGAGCCATCACTTGTCTTGGGAAAGGTCTTTTGACTGAGATGGTGACAATAAAGTAAAGCAAAGGCGATGGGACTCTTCTATATTTGGTTTCCTGCACCACCACGAAGTGAGCAATATCCATGTTATTCATTTTCTTAAAAAAGGCAGGCTTTTTTTTTTTTTTTTTTACACGTAAATTAGATTACTGCTGATCTTAATTTGTTTTATAATAATGAACCACAGGCTACTTTTCCTCATTGACTGATATTAAATAGCAAAGCCTCTGCCAGCAATGCAGTTAAACACTGCTCTCTTTTCCTCATTTAATTTTTTAAAGTTAGATAAATTAAATTGGGGTCATTGTAACCTTTGAAAATTTTTGTTCAATCATCCAACTCATATTTTTATTCTTCCTGCATTTGGTGAGCAGCTACAAAGATATATTCCCCACTTGGAACTGACATCCCTGAAGGGATTTGAGATATTTTCCCCCAAAATTGGTATAAATAAGGCTTAAGTCCAGACGCTGCAATGGAAACTAATGCTCTAAAGCTTCCTCAAGCTTAACCAAAGTCTATAACTTTATCAGTATGTTTGAGTGAGAACCATGAAGTGTTATAGGAGACTGATCAGAGGGGACTTCCTTTGGTTTTCTTGGCTGCAGGATTGTCCAGTTTAAAATGACTGTCGGCAACAGTTGAATATGTGGCACAATTTGTGACTGACAGGAAGTGTGGGATGTAAAAATGTAAATCTTAAAGGAGCAGTGTGTAGGATGTAGTGGCATCTAGTGGCAATCTCTCTGAAACAAACAGATGCGCAAACACACAGAATAAAGCATTTTCACGTTGCAATGATGTTTGACTCGTCGCAGATGGGCTGCTGGTCCAAGACCTGCTACTGTGAGCTCACCTTTTTTCCTCTTATAACGTAAGATTCAGACGTTCAGGGGCTTTAACCAGGAGCTGAATTATCCACAGAGGTTTCTTTCTTTCCAAAACAAACTGACATGATGATTCAAAACACTGATTAAAGCAGTTTCACATTAAAAATCAGTGCACTGAGAGACGCAAAGACACAAAAACATGAATGTTCCTCTAGAGCCAGTGTTTGGTTTGTCTGCTCTGGGCTACTGTAGAAACATGACAGTAAAACATGTCAGTCTCCATGGATGAGTACTCATCGCCTCATCCTAAGGATGCTTTCACACCTGCCCAGTTTGGTTCGATTCAGTCAAACCCGAGTTTGTTTGCCCCCTAAGTGCAGTTCATTTGGGCAGGTGTGAACACAGCAATCGGGTGTGCAACCGGAGTGAGACCTTCTTGAAGAGGTGGTCTCGGTCCAGTTACAAACGAACTCTGGTGCAGTGAGAACGTGTTCCGACCTGGATGTGAACCAATTGCAGTCACATGACACATTGTTTGGGTTAAACATGAGCATGTTACAGTCCTAGAGGATTATTAATGTGCACCTCCTCCTGTACTGCCTTAATATGCACATTCAGCACATCCAATGCATCAAAACATTGTTTTCTAGTTGGAGCTGCACCTCGTTTTCAAACTGTATGGTTTGACTAAAATGAACAATGACAGCAATATAGTCCACGATGAGCAGCGCTAAAATCAACCTGCGTAGTCACCCTCCATTGTGACATTAGAAAGTGTCACATTTATCTTGCAAGTGTACTCGTCTTCAACGTTTTGTTTACTTCCTGGATTTTTCCCAGGTGGAAATTCTGACCAATCAAGAGCAGCTTTGTCACACAAGGCATTTGATCTGGTCCGCTTGTAAATGCTGCCGTGAGAACACGAACCAACTCTTTGCAATTATACAACTTTGAAACAAAATTAGTCCCTGATTCAGACCAAAGCAAGACAACTCTAGGTCTGAGAGCACCCTAAGGTAAAGAAAACACAGCAATTGTTATTTCTAGGTGATTACACACTAACGAAAACATAGGCCACTTATTACATCTCATTCCTGCCAATATATGCCCCTAAATCCTGCACACTGGACTTTTAAATGTAAGAAAAAGTAAGAAAAAACTGCAAAAAAGAAGCACAAGTTATGACACAGATCTGCGTTCGTACAATTTTCCCATTAGTAAAACCGTTGAGAAAAAAACCCCAAATACTTTGTGGAAATGTGTCAAGAATGTCTTTTCGCCCATTCAAAAGCATGAATGGCTCAGATGTTGTGTTTTTGACACAAGAGAATCAAACAGTTTTTGCTTTGCTCAGAACGTACCAAAGTATGTACCTGTGCCGACTTGTTAGTCTATGTCCTTGACATTCAGTTTGCCTTACGTCAACTGAAGTTGGTTGTACAATGTAATTTAAGTGATTGCAATCCTCAAGCAGCAATGAAAAGTATTTCCTGTCTCAATGCTAACATGCTAATGTTACGCACATATAATGATGACCATGTTCCAAAGTCATGGAGATAGGTCAGCTAGAACTCGTGAATATCTGTACAAAGTTTCTTGGGAATCCTTTATATGGTTGTTGAGATGTTTCAGTGGTTGTTTACCGATTGACTGACACGCTCACATTGCCATACATAGAGCTACGCTGCTAGGGTGGCTAAAAATTGACCCTGCTTGGAATAGGCTGCATCAGTGTTGACTATTCAGGCAGAACTTTGAGTAGAAAATAAAGTCTTACCACTGTGCTGGCATAGTTTTTAGATTGGAAATAGAACAGGCTTGGGTCTAAGGTTTAAGAGCAGAGATGAGTCAAAGCCAGAGCTGGTGGACAGCTGGCTCAGAGTCAAAATGGAGTCAGGGCCAAAGTGGAGTCATAGCTGTATCAGAACAGAGCCGGTGTTGGCGCCAATCTGGCCGAAGAGCCACAGAGGAGATGGAGCCGAGATTGAGCGAGTGCCAGAGAAAAAAATTTTGAGCAGAGCTGGAGCTGATTCCCATCCTGGAGATGAGTAGGAGTTGATGTCAGAGAGGGAGTCTCGCTTTTACCGAGGAAGCAGGAGCTGATGACGAAGAAGACGATGAGTGGAGTCTGAGTTGCGTCAGAGTGGAACCAACCAGATAATTGCTGGAGAAGAGCCAGCATAAAGCTGCTGGAGTCTGTACTGAAGTCGAGAGAGAACTGGAGTGGGGGAGGAGAACTGAGATGAAGAGGTGTAACAGACTGGGGGATTCATGAAAGTTTTCTTTCTTTCTTACTCCATTTTATTCCTTTTCTGATCTTAACGATGTGTTGAATTTAGAAGCAGAGAACAGTGTGAAGCTGACGAAGAAAAATTGTGCTGTCAGTGAATATGTTGAGCTTGGCAGGTGAAGAGGACTGATTTGATATGATGAAAGGGAGTCTGTCACTCTGGCGGGAGACAGAACATTTTGCTCTGGACACTTGACAGACTCGCTGCTGGTAGCCACAGAAAAGAACATTTTCTTTCTCCTCTCTGTAAATATTGTCATCTGCCGTTCTTGTTCTGACCTTAAACCACGCTAGTATTTGAGAGCTCAAAATCAAATCTGTCATTAATATAATTTTCAAATGGAGTAATTTACTGTAGTAGATGACCTGCAGAAGCCTCTTGAATGACAATTGTGTCCTTTTGTTCTGCTACAACAAAGTCTATCCTCTTGTTTTCCCTCTCAATGTTCAATTTAAGTCATTTATTTCCTTATTTCCATCCGTTGCTCTCTCTGTAGGTGCGTTTCCATCCACCTGTTTTCTGCACATTTTCAGTTTGTGAATTTAAAACCTGAGTGGAGATGCCAAAAATGTAAAAGAAATCTCAAATTTTCCTTTCAGAGAGGTAAAAAAGTTAGTGTTAGTGTATTTGACAGTAATTAGTATGTAGTCTCTAAAATGTTGAGGCAGAGGGTACTTGCTGTAGCTCTGGTTGAGGGTGAGAGGCTGTCAGTAAATAGTTTGTTGGGCACAGGGAAACAGAGATCTGTGTGGGTACATGAGACCCTAAAAAAGAGGGTGGATCATGGGGAGTACCACCAGTTGGTCCAGGAGCTTCTCCTCCATGATGGAAGTTACCAGGCATATTTTAGGATGACTCAGGGGCAGTTTGACAACCCGCTGTCTATCGTCGGGCCGTATAGCTCTAGGTATCCAGCAACTGCTACCACCAGTTTCTCCTCCATTGTTTACCAACTGTAAACTTGTTGTTGTGACCACCACAGAAGACCTCTCAACCTCTCAAATGATTGGACAATGGGAAAAAAGATGACAAAGAAAGAGATGATGTGGGGCGTTTTTTCTGCTTTTAGGCTAGTTAAAGTTTTTCAACTCGAGGAGTTCAGAGCGCTCCTGCCAAAACGCCACATGCTCAGAACACAGAAACGTGCAAATACCGCGAGGAAAAAGCTTCATTCTCATTAAAAACAATTACAAAAAGGCACCTTCAGCCGGCCTACAGCATTGTAAGCATTTTATTCTTGTGTATGTCTGTCTAATGTGTCTGCATTGCTCTGCGATCTTTGCTAATGTGCTGAGTTTCTTTGATTCAAAACACACCCAAAAAACCCATAAAACATGGCTTAATGGCAACAATATTAAACAAAAGTAGGAAATTCAGCTCCATTATAACTCACAAGGTTCACAGACAAAACAACTTTGTTTAGCTAGACACATTTACCCACAAATACAACATGCTAACGTTATTAGCACAAGCATATGACATTTCACATTGTATAAATTAGCCTAGTGGCTAGCAGACTTTTCCTCTACTCATATGCAACCAGGAACAACAACAACATTTAACAAAGGTAATGTAACAAAATCTGGCTCCATTATAACTTGCAAGGTTTACTGACCAAAAAAAAAAAAAAAGTATTTCACTAAACACATTTCCTCACAAATACAGCATGCTAACGTCATTACCATAAGCCTATAACATTACCTTGCATAAAGAAGCCTAGGGACTAGAAGTGTTTTTCTATACTCACAAAGCTACGAACAACAGCAACATTTAACAAAGGTAATGTAAAAAAATTCAGCTCTATTATAACTCACAAGGTTCACCGACAAAACATTTGTCTGTTACTAGACACGTTCCCCCACAAATATAACATGCTAACGTTATTAGCATCAGCCTAAGGCATTTTACATTAATTCAGCCTTTGTGAGTGAAATTTATTCTACTTAGGACCTAAAAAAGTTATTTTGAAGGCCCTTTGTTGTCTCATTGTTTCTTATCTGTGAGTCAAAAGTAAAAAAAAGTTGTTTCCTCTGAGGAAAATGGTTTTTCAGCTTACAAAAATAAAAAGGAGGTCTGTGTCGCCGCAATGTAGTTTTCTAAGGAGGTGGACATCAAGTTCTATGCTGCAGACACCACTGATACAGACATTCATGGTCCCCAGAGGATCGATCCTTATGATTTTGGTATTCCTCTAAGTTTCCTTTTATGTCACCAGAAGTTCAGAACTTTGACTTATCCTGTAAAACATCTCAATGTATACTGACAGGGTCGGTACAAACTTTGGTACAGATATTCATGTCCCCCTGAATTGTAATCACTTTGATGCCCCCACTGTTCATACAAAGCACCAACATGTGATCAAAATATGAATTTGTCCATGCAGACTTTTTCATTCTTACCTCCTGCTTTAAGTCTTTTTACTGATGCACCTCCAAGGTCTTTATCTCAATGACCCGTTCCTCTCTCTCTGCCTCAGCCTTGTGGAGAGTCTGATTTTATTCTCCACTTTTTCTCAACTACAGGTCTGAGAGAGTAAATGTCTGACATAGTAGATCAAAAAATGGTGCATCTATTCAGCGTACGACTGATGACTCTATATCTTCGAGCGTATTGTAATGAACGCAATGACACAACATTGATAGAGTGCTGAAAGGAAAGAAAGGTTGCAGCTCAGAGTTCATGATAGGTCACTCAAGACGTGTCGTCTCCATACATTTGATAGAGACTAAATCAGAGCCCATTCAACATGGGGTATGGCAGGCTGAGCACAGGAAGTCTTGTTGATTTATGAAGGCTTTTGATTTATGTTCTTTTAAAATTAGTAATCAGTGACTATAATGATGAGAAACGGATCCATTTCCCCTTTTCGCTGATCTAACTAGTGAATGTCTTCCCAGTGGTTTGAAGTGTTGACCGTGTGATCTACACTATGCTGATTATACCAGAATTTTGTAACACTTACACAGGGCTGCTGATTGAATGTCCTGAGAATCTGAGAGACAACAGAAAATGTTTGACATTTTATGAAATACACTAATTCACTTTTCTTGCCGAGAGGTAGATGAGAAGATCAACACCACTCTTGTATCTGTGTGTTAAATTTGAAGTGAGTGCCAACAGCTGATTAGCTTAGCATAAAGACTAGAATTGAGTCAAAACAGCTAGTCTCAGTCCAAAGGTAAAAAAGTCAACCTTTCAGCACATCAAAAGCTCAAACACTGATACAGTACACTTACATGCACATACAGCCAGACCATCAACCACAACATCGGACAAAGAAGCATGGGGTGTTTATAAATTCAGTCTGAATTTATACACCATTAAGTTAATCACAAATTCAATTCACTTGGTACTCTGCTGCTCTGAGAGTGTGGTGTTCTGAATAACTGAACAGTACTTTCTAACAGCACTCCAAATTTACAAACGGCCCAGTTTGTGCCAGTGTTTGGCACTTGAGACAAATGAGTACAGAAGCATATCAAGAAAGACATACACCTCTCTCCACCTGAAAGGCAGACAAAACTCAAACAGTAAAACTACTGCATTGCCTAATGTATTCAGAAATATATTTTGGCTTACTTTTTAACTGTAAGTCAAGATCGTAGCTTACCAGTTGGCTGCGATATTGTTTCATGTGGAAAAACGTCAAAACTCACATTACAGGTGCATCCGTAAATCCAGTCTGACGCTTTATGCTTAAATGAGGGCGCTTTTTTTCAAAGAAACAGAGCATTGTATTATTACAGGATTTGACCCTTTGCTAAGTCCAGCTCCCGGATGCAGACTGGCCGGCTCAGACCAGGGTCCGACAACAACACAGCTGTGCTCCATTCGTTTCAGATTTTCTTCATTTTCAGGCTGGTTTTGTGGATTTGGAGCTAAATGCTGTGCCTGGGGCACGTCGTGTATTAATGATACTCGTTACCTGGAGAGGTTGGAAACAGATATAAGTTTCTTCCCTGTTCCAAAACCAAAATCAAACCCTGAAAAGTGTAGGGTTAGCTAGCTAGCTACTGAAGATATAGCCTACTGAATGTATACACATGCTGCTTTTGCTTTGTAATGATTATAACAGTGAAACAAAGACCGACCCTGCTGTACAGGAACCAGTGAAGGGAAGCAGGGAAACTTTGCTGATATTCAACCAGCTCTGTGTCGTCACATGAACGTTGTTTGACTTCCCCCGGAGATCCCTGCCTGTCCGGTGGCGGAGGTCCAGGTGCTGGCAGCAGCACGGGGGTGAAGCCAAACACCGTTCATCTGCACACACTGTGATGCCACACAGCTGGTTCAATATCAGCAAAGTTTCCCTTTATATTCATTGTCTTGTGTGGCGATCAGCAGTGATGTGGTGGTTCACTTTTCCACTGTGATCTGTAGCCTATAGTTCGGCTTTAGCTTCTAACTATCTTTGTCTTTTTAACCTGTTGTTGCTGCTGAGTCAGTTTGACATCCTGGATATATCCTTCAAACACAGACTGGAGACCCCTCTGTCACACATTCACTCTACTTGGCATCAACACTGTGATTTTACAAATGGTCCAGTTTGTGCACTTAGAGTATTGCTAAACTGACCCTAGGTGACCAACCAGCAGGAGTTGTAGGTTTTCTATCTCTTGAACAAAAGCAAATGCCACAGCCCTCTTCCTCTGTTTTCTTTGGTCAAGTAGCACCAATTTCAAAAGTATTTGGGTCTTTCTTCTGCATAGACAGCCCAGTGTAATGAAAAGGCGTTCTTTCCAGCAGTGAAATACTTCTTTAACAACAGGGTCCGAAAAGTAAAAGCATATCAGTACAAACAGACTTCGATGGAGGCAGCAGGAAAGACAGCAAAAATTCCTTTGCAGTGTTATCCAAGTGTCTTGTATACATTTGTGGGCTTGTGAAAATCCAAACAGTCAAAGTATTGCTAAAC
The DNA here is from genome assembly GCF_011397635.1 of Epinephelus fuscoguttatus. Classification (NCBI taxonomy): domain Eukaryota; kingdom Metazoa; phylum Chordata; class Actinopteri; order Perciformes; family Serranidae; genus Epinephelus; species Epinephelus fuscoguttatus. The sequence goes on from NC_064771.1 coordinate 26,780,395, forward strand.
AAAGCAGTTACGTCCTCCTGTGAAGGAATTTGTTGTGCAACTGACGGCCCGCCTACGATACAATTTCCTGGAAAGGGCCTTATCCAAACTGCTCCCACAATGTTGGACGCGCTCAGCTGTCATCATCATAGCATCAGGATTTACCTTAATGAAATACAACCCCAGACCAGAAGCACACAGAACATCGTTTGCATTGATTTTACACATGCAGAGCCCCATTTGTGTGTCTGCACGTGCGGGAGCTTCAAGGTGCAAGTATGTGCACTCAGGCCACGATGGCAGAGAGGGGTAGCATGAATTAGGAAGTGTGAGCAGGGAGAGGAGGGTTACTATGACAACGGGGGAGAATGTTCCAGGTGACAGTGAGATCGTTGAGATGCTAATTGTCCATTTTCAATCCTCCATAAAGTTTAACAGCCACTCTGCCTCCACATGTTATTCTAACTCAGTCACAGAGTATACCTCTGGGATGTACAGCTATTCCTCTGTCTCTCCATCCCTCCCTCCTTTTTTTCTCCCTCGTTTATAATGACACCCCATCCTCCCTTCACACCCCTCCATCTCCTCCTCCTTCCTCCTGGCAGAGAGAGGGAGACTGTGTAAATATCATAGGCGATCTGGAGCATATGTGTGCATCTCTCACGAGGCCAACCAACACCTGATCATCAGACTCTCTTTCCATCCATCTCTCTTTCGCTCTCGTTTCATCCCCCTTCGTCCTTGCTCTCCACCCCTCTCCTTCTTTACCCCCATCTCCTCATTTCCTCCTGTCCAAATTCATCTCCCTCCGAGTTCCCTCTCCATTTTTACCCCCCTCCTCCTCCTCCTCCTCCTCCTCCCGCTCATTCCCCGCTGTTTATCTCTACCGCCGCTCCCTCCCAATGCAGTGCGTTTAACCACTTTGTTCCCCTTTAAGATAAAGATAATTAAATCAGCAGCTAAATGAGAGAGAATGTGCTGCTGGCGTCACCATGGCAGCGCTTTGATGTTCTATTTCAGCGCGATAGTATCAACATCAACTCATCAGTCCCAAAACTACTGTTGCACACACATATGCACAATCCATGCATTCACGCGCCCCACGTCCCACCTACCACCTCCCTCCTCCTCACCCTCCTCTTACAGTACACACACAAAGACGGATTCGACACGCTAAGCTCCACTGTCTTATTTCCTGTCATCCAACCACAGCATTCTTTACTGTTGATCTCACCCACTTCTCTCCCTTCTTCCCTTCCCTCTCCAGACCTCTCTTTTCTAATCTTATGCCGCTCTCCCTCTCGCTCCCCCGCCTCCTTCCTCCCGATCAGCAGGTTGCTAGGCAACTGCGCTCCATTGATCTAGAGGAGCACGATGACAAGCTCCCATAACTGTCATGAAAACACACACACACGCGCGCGCGGGCACACACATGAACACACACGTAGTTATTGGAGATGTCTAGTAGCACCTTTAGAAAGAAGGCGTCCTCGCTTATCTGATAAGGACAAGGAACGGGAGGAGAGAAGGAGGAGGGACAGAGTGATACAAATGACAGGAGAAGAGGAGGAGAGAATGGCTCTTTATGTTGCTTACCCTCCCTCTCCAGTCTCCATTCCCTCTTTCTTCCTGTAGATTTTCCCATGTAACCCTTGCCATCCCTGGAAAACAATTACCTTCCCTGGTGGCCTGGCCAAATTTCCAATCTGACCCATCACACAGTCACGGCCACCTCATCACTGCAAGCCGCAAACCGGTTTCCTCCCATTTGTGGCTCCACTTCAACGCTTATAACGCACACTGTCACAATAAAGTGAAACAAAAGAGGAGATTCATGGTGGGTGAGAGAGAAGGAGTCTGTAAGTGGTAATGGTGTTGTAAAATGGACGCATTTTCCTTTACAGATGATGAAAATGTCAATAGTGTCTAAATACTTTAGAGTGAAAAATTACATGGCAGGTTTACTAATGTGTATATGAATCATTAAAAGGTCCAGTGTGAAGGATTTAGGGGCATCTATTGGCAGAAATGGTGTATAATATTTATAACTGTGTTTTCATTAGTATATAATCACCTGAAAATGAGAATCGTCTTGTTTTCGTTACTTATGGAGCAGGTTCTCTTAAGCGCTGCAGGCAAATGCATCATTCATTCAAGCTGCTCAGTGGCGCATGAAACTAAAAAAAAAAGCTTAATTTCCGCATTTTAAATAAACAACACATTCTCACTCCGACCTCGTCACATACAGACATTTGCTCATGGACTTTCCACGTCCAGATACAACGTGAAACGTACCCTGGGTGTGTTGACGTTCTGGGAAGTTCTGCCTGTTACATGCATTGTCTTCTTTCAAGATACTCTTCCGTTTTCACAGGAAGTTTACTGTTTACATACAGTCTCTTTCAAAATAAATGCACTACGTCAGAACAACACAGAATTGATTTTTTTTCCCTTACCACAAACACATGTGGTTGGGTTTAAGATGGATGGACCCATCCACCACAGCTCCCACCTAGCCAACTCAGACTTTCACCACCTTAACTTTCGTCCTTGTCCAGCCACGTTTCCTCAGACAGTGCCAAGCGCCGTTAAATTATGACAGTGACCAGCCACGTATCATGTAAGTAAGTTAGTAAATTTATTTATATAGCACTTCTCACAGAGAGGACTATGCTGACATCAAAAGACAGCCTTTTTCATCAGTGGCTGATGCTGCAAGTCACTGCCCAAGCACCAGATTTCAATGACTTCGGAATGAGACCAGTTGACATAAAATCACTCAGATCCACCACCCATAGGCCCATAGAGGAAGTGGCAGCAGAGCGCAGCTGAGTGGCTACCTTCCAGTTTAACAGTTTAACTTGAATGGGGATAAAAGCAATTCAATCATGCAGCTGTTCTAGACTTTCTAAATGTTGGCGGACTCAATGGATTAAACTTTAGGAGGGTTGTGGCGCTCAAAAGAATGTATCTCTTCTACAATATAGCCTAAGGCTACGGGGAAAAAAGTCTACTTGTGTCTCATGGCTTCATAATTCCACGTTAGGCCACTATGTAAAATTAACAAAGTGGAAATCGTTTTTAATTCTGCCATTCACTTCACAGTAGTAGGAGTAGTCAACATTTCAACTAGCTAGCTATACTAGTGCTAGCTAGCATTTGCGCATCAACTCCCTGACCATAATGGACTATAAACTTCAACAACTGCTCATTTTAGAAGGACCACCGTGAGAAAATGTGTTCTTTGTTTAAATTATAGTGCAATTAACAACCAATGGATCATAGTTGTTTGTTTCTGGCTGCCAGCATTAGCTAAGGCAGCTAGCTTGCTAGCTAAGTTAGCTGAAAAGTTGTCTATTTCCACTTCAAAATGATAATCTGAACAAAGAAGACGTTTCCTTGGAGTGGTCCTCCTAAAATTAACTGTGGGGAAAGTTGCTATATTCTCTACTGATCCATGATTGAGGAGCTGCTACGCAGACAGCGTTAGCTAGCGCGCTAGGTAGTAGAAAGGTTTTCTATTTCTTCTTTCGACAGGCATTTATGAAGGCAAGGCCAAGGTTATTTTTACAACAACAATCTAAAATATGTATTTAGCAAATTCCGTCCATACAACATACAACTGAGAGTCTGGTACTTGCGCATGCGCACATCTAAAATGGTGGCTCTGGAACTCGCACATGCGCAGGTCTAAAACGGTGGTGGCTCTCGGCTCTGCAGGGGGATGTTTCTCGTGCCCTCAGGCAGATTCATGAGTCTCTGGTGATTGGTTAAGGAAAATCAAATCCTGCTCCCTCACGGAAATCAATTAGAGTGGACGCAATGTCAGATTGAAGATGGAAACAGAGTGTAACGAGTTGACACTTCTGTCTGATATCAGGCAAACTATGCTCGGTTGAAGTATGAAGTACCATGACATTTCCAACATAAAATGTTGCCAAATCGGCACAAACTGGTGCATAAACATTCGCCCACCCTCACTGATTTAACTTATACTGGGTAGATGATTTTGGTGCTCTCTAAACTCAGCTCAAAATGTGACATTTTTATTATGTTTTGTACACTGACTGTATTTAAAGACAACAAATACAGTCAATGGTATTGTAAATAAAGAGACAAAGATATTAAAACTGCATGCTTTATATTTGTTTATTAATCATGGGTCATATCGTCATCACAACATTTAACAACATTATCACATATCACTGTTTCCCTGATATCATGCAGCCCTATTGTGTGTTTACTACAGAGTATGTGTGGTCAGGAATGCAGGTGTATCCACTTTATTTGATCCCCTCCTTCGCTCTGTGAGGTCCGTGTAGCTCCAGGCATTAGGGCGCTGCAGTGTTCTCCGCGTGTGCTGCGCAGTTATTGTGACATTTTCAAGGCCACGAGGTCAGAGGCGAAAGGTGACAGGCGACAATGTGTTCCTTGTTACTGGTTTCTCTGTTCATTATCCGCTCTTAAAGTCTGTCCCGCTGCACAAACTGCTCTGACCCTCAACCCCTTACTGTAGGGCATGCGGTGCCGCGGGCTGAGTGCGGCTGCATCACCATGACAACCAGTAGGTCAAGATTTATGGTCATTCTGATGCGCGCACAAAGCTCTGCACACATGCACACACGTAAACGTAAATCAGTGGTGCGAGGGTTAATGAACTATGGATCTTGAGGGTTTTTTTTTTTTTTTTTCCCGTTTGGACACACATTTAAGCAACCCTTCACACACACCTCCTATCTTTCATTCAACCTCTTCACCCACCCACACACACACACACACACACACACACACACACACACACACACACACACACACACACACACACAGTCTGACGGGCTTTGTTTGGCTCTTGTCGGTCACTCTCCATCTGCTGTTCAGATGATCAATGCTAATGCCTGTTGAGAGTCCTAATGACACACAGATCCATACGCAGATGGACTGCGCGTTTGCACTTGTGCTTGCTTGCGTGCTTGTGCACCTGTGCACGTGTGTGGGCGTCCATGTGTGCATGTTTGTGCACACGAGCTAATGTTATTTGTGTTTAGAAATTGCAATCCTTTGATGAGGACAGGTCAGCGCTATTGTTATAAATGAGAGTAAGATTGCAGGGAGGTGACCTCTCCTACCTCGCACACACACACACGCGCAAACACACCAACACACACGTACACACATGCGCACGTGGCTGTTTGCACTATTGGCAAGTGGAATTAGTAAATGTATGAGCTACACAGAAACTCATTACAACACGATTAGAGACAAACCTCCCATTTAATCTCATTTAGAAAAGGGTGGTTGCCTGTCAAACACACTCACACACACATATACACACACTTATGCACAGATACACACACATTTGTACTTACACAAAGCCCACCCTCTCTGTATGAATGACATCAGGGGTTTCTGACTGACTCATAAAATGATACTCTCATAATCATACGCTCACACTACTGTGTAAGCACTTTGTTTTAAATGACACGGTGAGTCTTCTACATGCATATAATCCCACTGTTTATACATTTCACCATTAAAATATAGAGATTTCTCTACATGTGGCACTTCGACTCCTCCCTTCCTCACCTCCCTCTGTGCCGTTTGTCACTATTCACAGCGCAAACTAGGTAAACCTCACTGTCTCAAGCTCAGCTCCAAACACTGTAGCGCAAACTGACATAAATGCAAGCACAAAACACGGGCACACAAACACACACATACCCGCTAGATGCTGACAGATGAGTTTTTATTTTTGGCTGTATATTCTCTCCGCTGGCAGTTCAGACACACACGCACTCATATATAAAGAAAATATGTATACACACTCCAGACACACACACACACATATACAGTGACCTTCTCTCTGCTGAGTAGGCAAAGAGTCAGGGGTCACTGCCTGCTGTCAGCCTGTCAGGGAGAGAGGAAGGGAGAAGGGGAAGTGAGAAGAGGCAGAGGAAGAGCAAACGTGGTTGGAGGAATGTACAGAATGGAGCTCCTCCGCCTCATCATTCAATAAAGACTAATGCAATCAGAGGCGGCCCATATCTGTCACAGTTAATGTTGGCTGATAGAGTCGCAGCAATTTAAAATGCTCATGCTATAATGCATTTCCCTGTGCCTCTTACAGACTGATGATGCATCACATCACGCCCTGATGGCTCTTGTAGAAACAGATAACCTGCTCTGCAGCATGCTGAGTGAGGCCTCCATTATGCCTGACCATTTCCGCAAGTTTTTATCTTAATCGGCTACAAAGAAGTTTCATCCCGAAATCCATTAAAAATACAAAAGTTACCTGAAGTTCACTGCTCAATCTCTCAGAATTATTGCAGATAATTATATCCTCTGTTATGATTCCTTCAAGCAAAAGCAATGCTCCCACAAAGGCTACAAAGGATATCTGTCACTTTAGCAATCATTCTCTCAGAATGGATATTTTTTTCAAATGTGAATGTATTTTTGAGAAAATGCTGCAAAAATCTCCACATGAAGTCTTATTGAGCCTGTTTACACATGGTGTTAACGTGTTTTGGCAGCACTGTCTCCTAGAAATTACGTAAAAATACGTTTTCGAGGAAAACATAATGCCAAATGAATAATTTTTAACACAATGAGGAAATGTTGCTAATTTATGTACCTGGGAAATCGCAAAAACATATCAGCAAAGTGCGGACAAAGTATTTCAGTTGTTTTCCACCCAGATTCTTACGATACAGCATCCACTCGCAGTCCAACACTCTGACCTCATCACATATTGACATTTTGGTCATGGACTTTCCACATCCACATATGACGTGCAAGGTACCCTGGGTGCATTGGTTGTTGATGTTCTGGGATGCTGTGTCAAGTTTCCTTCTTTCTAGATACATTTACACAGGAAATTTAGCATTTACATACAGTCTCTTTCAAAATAAACGTCGGTACAACACTGTGAATTGACGTTTTTTTTTTTCCTCCAACAACTAATGCACATGGTTGGCTTTAGGCGACAAAAACATGTAGTTGGGTTTAGGAAAAAAGAACAAGGGTTTGGCTTTAAAGTCTTACAGAATGAGAATACCGCTCTCTTGGGTGAAAGTCTGTGTTTTTTTAACCCATCCACCGCCACCTTTACTTTCGTCCTTGTCCCAGCGTGTTTCCCCCTGACACCACTGAGCACCATTAAACTATAACAGCAACCGGCCGCGTATCATGCCGACATTAAAGGACGCCTTTAATGCCCAAGCGCCAGATTTCGACGACTTCAGAGTGAGACCGGGCTCCTCACAGTGACCACAGCAGTATTTGTTTTATTATTAGCTTTTGTATTAACACTAAACTGAAAGCCAATCTTTCCCTAATGTTGCGAGGACAAGGAGGGCGCACAATTCCTTGTCTCCCCAGTTGCTCATCTTTACAGTGTCTGTCAGGTTTGCGTTTCCTTCTTGCTACTAGCTGTTCGCTAATTCCTGCTATCAACTGTTTCCTATTTATCCACCGCCAATGGCTCGCACGTGTGGAGTCATCAACAGCCCCTCCCGTTGTGGAAGGCCACCTCGCTCTGTTTAAACTAAAAGGGTTCCGCCAATATGACTACCCTACGAGGCGGAAAATTGGGCATCTCGGATCAACTCGCCAATCTGGCTCTGTGTGTCTAAACGCTTGCAGCTTGCCGGCAAAACGGCCCAACATTCGCGGAAAATCTGGCAGTGTAAAAGGGGCTACAATCTCTTTTGTTGCCCTCCCTATCCACCTCCTTGCCAAATCTACGCGGTACATTACACAGAAAACAGTTTAGCAACATACAAGCGCAATTTCTAGGAGACAGTGTTGGTCTTGGTGATCCAAACACAAGTAAAAGGCGAGACACATCGCCATTCTATATGTTCGACCCAGTCACCAGTGAAAAGGCTGGCATTGTACATTTCTGCACACCAGGACCAGGTTACATTTGCATGTTATTATGAAGCGGATACATTAAAATTATGTTTAACAGCTGCTTAAAGAAACGGAGCGTTATATATCTACAAGAATTAATAAACAGTTAAGTTAATCACACATTCACACCGCTCAGTGCTCTGCTGCTTCGTCTCCTCAGACAGAATGACTGGATTGTGCTCTGCCACATTACCATGGTCTGGATAGCCGAACAGTACATTAAAGGCGCATTCACACCAGGATAGTCTGGGGGACCCGGTTCGATTGGGCGGGGAATGCCGAAAAATTTCACTCCTTCATTTGGTTCGGTTCACTTTCACACTGCACTTTTTAAAGCGGACCAAACCGCCTGGACAACATCACGCAGTTACAACAGCTGCTTGTCTGGAGGCAGTATTGCCCGAAACAAGCAAGAAACAAGACAACAGAACTTGCCAGCTAGCGCTAGCTAATGTCTGTGGAGAACTGTTTTGCCTCCAGCTAAGCCCCGCCCACCAAAAAATGTCATACTGTTTACTAACAGTAAAAGGGTCTAAACCACTTGATGTTTATTTACACTTGTATTTAGCACTGCCCAGTTGTGATCGGATCACCAAAGGCGAATGTTAATACAAGATGTAAACAGGCTAATTATTGAGTCATGAAAACCAAAATAAGCCCATTTCTGTCAAGAATTTTCCAGAACCAGAATTTCATTTTTTATGGCTCTAGCGCAGTGGTGTCCTTAATTCTGTCTTTCTTAAGATACCGACATGCATTACTTGAAAATCCTTGAAACAAGTGTGTTTGTATTGGACAGAGGTTGAAATAATCCGACTGCACTGCCACATTTTTCATCTATTTTAAGCAAACACGTTTATGGTTCAATTGACAAAAGTTACTTAATAAGATTTAAGGTTTTTATAATATCTTTATTAGATGTGAATTATTTGATCAATACTTTGTGTTAAAGCCTTACTTAATGTCTGAAATTTTCCCTTTCCATGTTTCTCTACACTGAAAACGTTCCTACCAGTGTTAGCCATGTTTTTTTCCTTGCACAGGGAAGAGATGGAAGAATGTTATTATTTGATAATGCCATTTGGTCCAAAAGGTCAGCCTGGCCCAGGGATGGGGGGAGAGGGGAGCAAAGGGGGAGGAGGGAGTGCTGGAGTAAGCGGGTTTGAGGAGCGATGGTGGTGGTGGTCAGTCCAATTGGAAACCAGGTGCTGATGTTGAGATAGTTTCCATAGTAACTCCTCCTCCTCCTCCTCCTCCTCCTCCTCCCAGTCTCATTCCCCCCACTTCCCTCTCTAACACCCCCCTCGCACATAAGAGCACACACGACAACATGTGCACAACTGCATGCTTATCCCAGCGCTGCTCTCTGTGGTCAGCCCTTTTCGTTGTAATATCTGTTGCTCAAATCAATTTCAGCCCTCACGTTCCAGTTGTGTGGTCACATGTTCCAGCTGTGTGGTCATACGATATATACCGTGGTAAAACCATTAAAGCTGCCTATCTGAAAGTCGCCTGCCTTCGCCTGAGCAAATATCTTATAGCACCAAACAGTTGGTACAGACTGCACAATCCACTGCAAGCAGATAGAGATGATAACTACTGTACAAAAACAGGAGTGATGTATGTGTGTTGAGCCGTGCGGCGTTATGTGCTGAATGCTGCTCCATTCATCGTTTCTGTGGAGTGCATCTTGAATCAGCATCTGCGATCAGGTCAGGGCTGTTCTTTTTACAGGAGGCCCCAGCCTTCGGTTGTCAATTTCATAGCTTTACTACTCCTCCTTCTTCAGCTCCAGCACTCGATGAAGGTGAGAGTTAAAGCAGAGTAAAAGGCGTACAGCAGATGTGGCGCCTCGTCAGATAGACATGTACAGATCGAGGGAGAGGGAGAGAAAAAAGAGCAGCAGCAGCAGCTGGCTGATGGAGCCCAGGGAGAGCACCTCTGAGCTGGGCTCGACACAGCTGGAGTCCCTCCCTGGGACTGGCTGGAAAAAATCCCTGTGTGTGTGTGTGTGTGTGTGTGTCTGCTGATGATCTTGCACAGCACTGTGTGTATTTTTAAGAATATTTGTACATGTAGCATGAATGTAAATAAACTATATACCCTCAATATGTGACAACGTAACATTACATTGTCCTGCTGCCTGAAGGGACATAAACCTCACATGAATCAAAAACACACACTGCACAGCAAACACATGAATCACGTGTTAACTTCAGAGGGATCTTATACATTATATGGCCAAAAGTATGTGGACACTTGACCTTCCACCCAGATTGTTAGATATCTTGTTCTAACACCATGGGCATTAATATGCTGCTCTAACAGCCTCCACCAGTGGTAGAGTTTGTACATGAGGGCATAGTCATGCTGAGGCAGAGAGAAACTTCCCCAAAATGTTGGAACAAAGGGGTCTTAACCAGTGGTGTACAGTAGTTGAGGGTATACGCAAGTATACAGGCTACACTCATCTCTTTTTCTGGTACAGCATGCCCACTTATCAGCAAAAAAGCCATTGGAATATACACTCACCAGCCCCTTTATAAGGTACATCTCTTCAACTGCTCATTAACGCAAATAGCTAATCAGCCAATCATGTGGCAGCAACTCAATGCATTTAGGCATGTGGACATGATCAAGATGATCTGCTGACTTTCAAACTGAGCATCAGAATGGGGAAGAAAGGTGATTTAAGTATCTTTGAACGTGGCATGGTTGTTGGTGCCAGACGTGCTGGTATGAGTATTTACTGGGATTTTCACACACAACCATCTCTAGGGTTTACAGAGGATGATCTGAAAAAGAGGAAATATCCAGTGAGCAGCAGTTCTCTGGGTGAAAATGCCTTGTTGATGCCAGAGGTCAGAGGAGAATGGCCAGACTGGTTCAAGATGACAGAAAGGCAACAGTAACTCAAATAACCACTGGTTCCAACCAAGGTCTGCAGAAGACCATCTCTGAACCAACAACACGTCCAACCTTGAAGCAGATGGGCTACAGCAGCAGAAGACCACACCAGGTGCCACTCCTGTCAGCTAACAACAGGAAACTGAGGCTACAGTTCACACAGGCTCACCAAAACTGGACAATAGAAGATTGGAAAAATGTTGCCTGGTCTGATGAGTCTGGATTTCTGCTGCCACATTCAGATGGTAGGGTCAGAATTTGGTGTAAACAACATGAAAGCATGGATCCATCCTGCCTTGTATCAACGGTTCAGGCTGCTGCTGGTGGTGTAATGGTGTGGGGGATATTTTCTTGGCACACTTTGGGCCCCTTAGTACCAACTGAGCATGGTTTAAACACCACAGCCTACCTGAGTATTGTTGCTGACCGTGTCCATCCCTTTATGACCACAGTGTACCCATCTTCTGATGGCTACTTCCAGCAGGATAATGCACCATGTCACAAAGCTCAAATCATCTCAAACTGGTTTCTTGAACATGACAATGAGTTCACTGTACTCCAATGGCCTCCACAGTCACCAGATCTCAGTCCAATAGAGCACCTTTGGGATGTGGTGGAACGGGAGATTCACATCATGGATGTGCAGCCGACAAATCTGCAGCAACTGTGTGATGTCATCATGTCAATATGGACCAAAATCTCTGAGGAATGTTTCAGCACCTTGATGAATCTATAGCACCAAGCATTAAGGCAGTTCTGAAGGCAAAAGGGGTCCAAACTAGTACTAGCAAGGTGTACCTAATAAAGTGGCTGGTGAGTGTGTGAAGGATACCCACTTCCTCTTTGTTAATCAACCCATCTGACTATATGTAACCAGTGGACTGGTGCAGACCAAGGCGATCTCGGTTTATTTCTGACAGCAAGTAGCAAAAACAAAATCCTCTGTCAAACACAACCATACAAACTCGAGCCACATGCCACAAATTAAGTGACACAAGATTATGTTATCATAAAATGAACTTATAAACCTAGTTTAACAGTGCTAAAACACAGAAATTACTATGACAGCAATGTCGCTTACTGCTCCCATGGAACACAACAGCAAGGGGGAGACACCTCTTTATATGTGGGGTGAATGTAGGGGTACACAAACTGAGTATCAAACGTTCCACATATTGAGTACAGAGGCCAAAGGCAGCATGTGTACTTCTGCGTAGAAGTGATGCTCACCTACAGTGTAGGTTCTGCGTTGATCCTATGCTGTAGCCTGACGTGCACCTCCTAAGAAATGTAACTACACATCGCGGCGACGCAGACCTCCTGTCTATTTCTGTAAGCTGAAACCATTTCCCTCAGTGGAAACAAAGCTTTTTATTTACTTTAATTTCACAGATAAGAAACAATAAATTGTGAAGACAATAAAGCCTCCACAAAAATAGCATTTTAAGTCTTGTGTGTGATTTATCCTGGCTTCATATGAGCAGAGGAAATCTCCGCTCGCTGCTAGGCTAATTTATACAATGTAAAATGCCATAGGCTTGTGCTAATAACGTTAGCATGTTATATTTGTTTGGAAAACGTGTTTAGTATAAAGCACTATTTGGATGGGATTAGCTTTACATGGGCAAGTGGGGTAATGTCACTTTACCACAGGACGTGGGTAATATTAATGGCCAATTCGCACAGGATAAAAAATATCAGTAAAACTACAACAAGTGGGACGGGTAAATCCATTGACACACCGCCGTCCCCTCCTGTCGTCATGTGCGTTTGACGTTGCTTCCTGTGCGTACCACACTCGAACACACTTGAATCGTGTTCGTCATAGGCCCATAGTACCTGAGGTTTCACATGGACTTGTCTGACTGTGAATTGCAAAACTGAGTGCTTCTTCAAGAGCCTCCATGCTTGAAAATCCACGAAAAACCACTTGTAAACAGGATATGATGAAATATCTACACACATATTTACTGCTGGTCTATTCGCACAGGATTAGTATTACCTGAGGTAATTGTCTGGGACCCTTTTACAGAAGGTAAAAGTCGCGGTAATCTTTACTGACATCGTGTGGTAATGATTACTGACATGGCCCATTTGGACAGGACTAAAATCTCTGGTAATTATTACTTTACCCCACGTACCTATAAACTAATCCCGTCTGAATAGGGCTTAAGACAGTTGTTTTGTCAGTGAACCTTGTGAGTTGTAATGGAGCCAAATTGTGTACCGTTACCTTTGGTAAATGTTGCTGTTGTCCCTGGCTTCATATCAGTAGAGAGAAATCCGCTAGCACCTAGGCTAATTTATACAATGTAAAATACCATAGGCTTGTGCTAAAAACATTAGCATGTTGTATTTATGGGGAAAATGTGTCCAGATAAAGTCAAGTGTTTGTCTGTGAATGCTGCGAGTTATAGTGGAGCTGATTTGTGTACTTGTGTTTGACATTGTCTCTATTAAGCCATGTTTAATGTGTGTTTAATGTGTGTTTTTAACTGATTAAACTTCACAGCACTTCAAAGAAAGACATGCTGCTGACTAGTGTTTTGGAGGTGCGACTGCAGAGTGACACAGACACACCACCACACAGGTATGAATGCTCACAACGGCGTCGGCCATCTGCCGCACAAGTATAAATCCCCCTTTAGTGTGTCAGGTAACAACAACTGAAACAGATTTTGTGTAATTATAATACTTAACACTACAACTGTACACCTGACCTTGCTACACACATCACTGCTGCACACCTGACCCTGTCACATATTGTAAACTCTCCTCATCAGCTACCACTGTACCCCTGAACAAGCCATGAGAAGTAGCACAGTGTCCAAATACATTTGGCCATGAAGTGCATTCTTCCATCCAGACCCGCGTGTGTGTGTGTGTCCAGGTGAATTAAGTGTGTGTTCTGTATGTGTGTGTCAGAGAGAAACAGACTGAGACAGATTTGTAAATTGAGACAGCCTTTCTCTGTTTCCTTTTCATTTCGTCCTCTCTCTCCCCCCCTTTAAAAAACACTTCACTGAATCGCTGACTTCCTCACACTCGCGCCTGTGAGCACGAGAGAGGTAAAGGCCGTCGTCACTGTCACTCGCGGATTTAATCACTCGGATCTACCCCGGTTCTCGCCTTATTTTCTGCCTCCGGTAATTGCGTTTCTGTTTCGTGCGGGCGGTGAGTGCGCGCTGTCCAAGGTGCTGCAGCAGCGCGCGGCCCCGCCCATCCCCTCTACCTCACACATATACACACACACACACACACTTTCTCTCTCGCGCGACCACGTGACTTTCCCTCTGCCGAGTCTCGCGGAGAGCATCAGACTGCACCTTTTCCTCCTCAAGAGGACGGAGAGAGAGAAGAGAGAGAGAGACATTGAGTCAGACAGAGAGAAGGAAGGAGCGCGAGAGAGGGAGAGCGCGCGCGCAAAAAAGGGGGAGAGCAATAGCACCTTGTCGCCTGGAGGCGAGCGTGTGATAATTCTGTCCCTGTCCGGTAGACCGGCTCTTTCTACCGCCAGGCGCGCGGGTGCTCTCCCCTCTCTCCCGGCTTTGAGGTTCTCCTCAAATGGGGAAGGGAAATCGATGAGTCGCGCGCCGCACTGTTGCCACGGAACCACAGGATGCGCGTGAGGTAGGTCTGTTTCTACTCTGTGTGTGTGCCTGCACTGAGGGGGAACCGCTGCTGGGTTGTTTTTTATTTACCGGGGCGAGGCTGGCACGGCACCGCTGCAGCTTTTGGTGCCAATTAACACAGTAAAAAAAAAAGAAAAGAAGAAAGTAATTACCGTGTTACCGGTATTAGGTAAGTGCCAGGGCGCAGGTGATGGTGAGGCTGAACCCCCGGGTGTAGCTGTGTAGTCAAGTAGCGGAATAGCAGGGGGGAAAATGGAGAGGAGGTATGGCCGCAAATCGAGAATCGATAATTCAACCGCATTCATTCACCCCGTCTATCAATAACTGTGATGTCGCCTTTCAAAGATGCGCTCAGAAGAAACTATGTGACGCTTACTGTGTATGTGTGCGCGTGTTTGGTTGTGTGTATGTGTGCGTTTTCAGTAGTGTGTGAATGTTAGAAATGGAGCTCCGGAGCCGTTAATTCGATAAAGCGAGGCGGTTTGAGTCATCCGCCGCAGCGCGCGCGGTGCTGCTCCCGCTCTTTGTGATGTAGCTAACAGAATCCTTGACGGTGGCGCGAGGTGGCCACCACCAACCGTTATTAATCCATAGCCTATACACAAATAAACTAATCTAGTTTTTAGTTTATTGACGTCATATTACTGTTAATAAGTCTCAGAAGTGGTTACAAAAAAAATATGCTTTGTGACGTTAAGGCAGTCGCAGGTATGCCACCTTATAAAAATCTCCTGCGGCATGATGGGAGCCCTACTAAGGAGGTGCTGTTTAAGTGTGTGTATGTACGTGTGCGCGTGCCCACAGTGTCATTAGTGTTGTGGGCTATGTGGAAATAAAAATCTAGATATTACTGTGTATGTTCAGTGTCTTCATAAACAGATCTGGGCCTGTTAAATGTGTAATGTGACAATGTGTGTGTGTGTGTGCTGAAAATGCATGAGAGGGAGTAATTTGAGAATAATAGCGGGCTCGGCTTGTGTATGCTGTGTGTGTGTGTGTGTGTGTGTGTGTGTGTGTGTGTGTGAGAGAGAGAGAGAGAAAGAGAGTTTGTGTGTTTATGTGTGTGTGACCCTGGTTGATTGTGCCGTCTCTGTTCTCTCTGTAGGTCGCTGGAGAGAGTGATGACGTGGCAGTGAAAGACACACATACCTCACTCACACACACTCACACACACACATATAGGCTACACACACACGCAAACACACACACTAACACACACATATTTGCCCACACACACTTCAAGTCTTGCCCTACTAAGACAGGGAGGAGGGAGAGAGAAAATTCTGCTATGACGGTGTCATTTCTCTCCATTACCAATGTGTGAGCCACACACCCACACACACACTCATACTCCGTGGGGAGTTGCCTTCATGGGGGATAAGGCCCTATCTAGGGCACAAAGATGGAGTTCACATCCTATTCGTCACTTATCTAACACTCACACAGATGTACACACAAATACACACACCTGGAATCTCATATGTCAGGAGTGAAGAATGAAAGACTGAATGGCGAGAGGACATTGAGCATATCAAGAGAAGACACAAACACCAGGCCAAGGCGAGAGAAGATTCCCCAAGCGTGCTGAGAGGACGGAGGGAGCTGCTGTTTGACCCCCTCCCCTACTGGAGCTGTGTCGTGTAGGGGCCTTGACGTATAAAGAGCACTGCCAAGAGAGCAGGGCGCACCTGAGACACATAGAAAGTGTACTACGAAGGGCCCTACAGTTGTCACCATGAGCGGTAGGCTAGAGGGAACACCCCAGCTCTAGCCTCTATCTCCTCCCGTGTGTGTGTGTGTGAGTGTGAGCGCGAGTGTGTGTATGAGTGTGATGGCGGTGTGTGTTTGGGCGGCAGCCCCCCTGCTCTTCCTGGGGCTGTGCCTTTGCAGCGTGGGGGGCCAGGCCCAAGGGGAGGTCCTGGAGTTTGGAGGTGTGTCCAGCCAGTGGGGGCGGTTCCCAGTGTGGAACGCCTGCTGCGAAAGTGTGCTGAGCTTCAGCCTGCGGACTCACAGCCAGGAGGGCCTGCTGCTCTACCTGGACGACGAGGGCTTCTGCGACTTCCTTGAGCTGCTGCTTCTCCACGGCCACCTCCGCCTGCGCTTCTCCATCTTCTGCGCTGAGCCAGCAGAGCTGCAATCAGGTGTGGCGGTGAGTGACGGGCGCTGGCACGCAGTGCGTGTCAAGCGGGACTGGAGGAACACCTCATTGGAGGTGGATGGGCGACTGGAAGGATGGGCGGAAGTTAAGAGCAAGAGAAGAGACATGACAGTATTCAGCCACACCTACATGGGCGGGGTGACGCCAGAGCTCCACTCCTCGCCCCTACGCCTCACGTCCCCTTCGGTACGGGAACACCCCGCCTTCCGTGGCTGGATCACGGCGGTGAGCATCAATGGCTCACTGGCGACGTTGGACAGCTCAGAGGGCGTCACAGTAACAGCCGGCTGTGGGCCGGATCACCAGTGCCAGAACGGAGGGGTGTGCAGCGTGGTCAACGACCAGGCCGTCTGCGACTGCTCCGACACCGGTTACCAAGGCAACGACTGCAGCGAAGGTAAGGCCCAGAACCATGCTGACCCATCATATACATCTCATCCTTTACATACACACACACACCTGAATACACACATGCACACACAGTTACTGTTGTGGATCCAGTTCTCCAAATTACCTCCGACTCCAAACTCCAGGTCCTCCAGTGTAGACATCTATTTTTCATTCACACCTTCACAGCTGCCTTCAGTTGGGAGGCAGCTGTATGGACCAGCAGCCTTCACAAACAGTGCAAGACGTGCATACTGATTATGTTTGATATTGATTTTTTTATGGCTGCCAATGACTCCTAATTTAGTATGTACCTCCAGAAGTCAGAGCTGAGCCCCCTCCCAAGAAGTGCAGTCAGTTTAGTGAAGCCGGAGCTGAGAGCTGAGAACAGCTGTTCTGAGCTGCAGTCAGACCGAGAAGACTTGAGACGAATTTCTGAAAGCGTTACCTGGCTGGAAGCGTTACAGCCTTGATGGGCTCGGTTGGCGTGTTTGGCAAAACACAATCACCATATAGATCCAGTATGGATGTGGCTGTTGGCTCGTGTTGAGAGAGTTTAATTGGAACTAGGCTAAGAGGCTGGAAATCAGTGGTTGTTACATGGCTGACACCTGGCTGCCTGTGTTAATGGATTTGCATTGATTCTAGATGGCCTTCACTGGTACAATGCATCGGTTGTTGAAATGAAGTGTGTACAGTCTCTCGCCTGCCATTAATTTGAGCAGCTTGCCGCCTGTTAAGATGCTCTGTTTGTGTGTGTGTTTGTGTGTCGTATGTGTTCATATGCATTATAAAGGAGGAAATAGTGTCCTGTCAGTGGTACTTTATAAACATGAAGAACTGTGACAATAAACGGCCCGATATAAAAATAAAACTTTTATGTGCAAGAGGCAAAAGAAAAATGCTGTTTCTCAAATGATTTAATATCTGGACTCCACGAGAGCGCCCTCCCTTAATACTGTCAAACAAGCCTTTGGTCAATAAGTGCCAATATACAGGGCACTGTAATGATGGCCATTACAAAAACGAAACAGCTGCTTAATGAACTCGGCTACCTTGTTATGGCCAGTACTGCAAATGCTTTCATTTCCCTCTGCTCAGTTGTGTGTGTCGCCAGATTTGCTTCAGTTCATTCAAGAGCAAATCTGCATTCTTAATCAATAGCGCTCTCAACTCCTGTGCGGGCTTTTTTGTGTGTGTGTCTTTACGATGCCACGGATACCTCTCAGCCTTGTCTCAGTGATTGATATTTTAATGACACAAATGCATCTGCCAAAAACGGCAAAGTGGCCTCGCCATGCCTCCGTTTGTCACCGACCTGACCTCACACCCCACCCAGCACCACTGTCAGCATCACACCTCCCTTTAGCCACCCACCATATCACACCCTAGCATTTAGTGGGCAGTGGGATGGCCTAGGTTACCATGGAGACAGGACTAATAGGGAGACCTCATGCCAGGAGTGTTCCTCCGTCCTTGCTCTTCCGCCCTTCTTCCCCAACCCCCATTCCTCCAGACTCCTTGCAGCTGCCTCAGCTCGTAGTGACTTCGGGCATCACGTCTGCCACACAGATCTACTGTATTTACATGTTTGTGGTGGTTGAGTGTGTGTGTGTATGTTTATGTAAAGCAGGCATCCTTAAGGCGATAATGACCAGTGGTCTTAATTTTCCGAGCAGGTGGGGAGGGTAGCTGGTGCTCACTTGGTCCGTCAGTTGGCAGAGAAATTAATGATTTAAGTGGAGCTGCAACGAGTAATCGATAAGTTGCTCAAGAGAAAAATATAATTGATTACCTGCTACCACCAGCTTCTCACGTGTGAATCTGATGCTTTTCTTCATCATATACGAAAGTTAATTGTTTTTGTTTTATTAAATTTGGACTGCTAAACAACACAGATGATCTGAATAAAGGCTGCAGGATATGCCAAACAAATCATAATGCTATTATTTTGACAGATATTATGACATGAATCAGGATTTAAGTGGGGAAAAAAAATCGAAAAAATGATGATGATGTGATTTTAAAGCATGTTGCCCTACATCTGGACTATGATTTTTAGGCTGGAGCATCTCCATAGCACCACTATACTTTAATTATAATGGTATTTGTGACACATTTACCTTCATCAAAAACGTGCAGCTCCTGCGATTTTGATAATGCACTTGGTCACATTGCAATTTCGACAATAGATTAAACGATTAATCAAGTAAGTCTGCAGATTATGAAAATAACAGTTAGTTGCAGCTTCACATTTAAGTTTCTCAGAAAGCAAAAATGCCAAACATTCTCGTTTCAGCTTCTAAAATATGAGGAGTTGTGGCTTTTCTCTTTTTTTGTATTATTGTAAATTAAATCACTTTGGTTTTTGGACAGTTGGTCAGACAAAACAGTGACCTGACGACCTCACCTTGTGCACAGAAATGGCTGGGCCCCTGAAAAGGTCCAGTGAACAGGGCCTCCCCAAACCTGCTTTACTTTGCTTATATTAAAGGTGAACATGATTATCGCTGGCCCCTCCTGGCAGCTGGGCCCCTGAAAGCTTTCCCCCTTTTTCCCCCTTTATGGGCGGCCCTGCTGGGAAATAGTACCAGACATTTGTCACACTTTATCTTGGCATTTTACAGACTGAATAAGTAATTGATAAATCACAATTATTGACAGATTAATTGATTATGAAAACAATCGTTATTCGCAGCCCTCTGCCTGTGGGGTGTCTATACATTCAGGAAGTGACAGGTGAAACTACAATCAGCTCTCTGCGGAAACTCGCTGCTGCATTAAGTATTACGTGTGATCCGAGCTAGCCTAATCCTGTCTGCTGTTTTTCACTGCTGGTTAGGGCACACTGGGAGACACAGACAGACATAAACCTGCACAAACACGTGTGGCATACAGACACATGGGGAAACACATTCTCGCAGTGCTTCAGCACCACCATTAGTCACATCACCACCTAACAGCAGTGTAGCTCTACAGGCTAAATGGGAGGTGCAGACATTTTACATAAAGGCTCTCACTAGATACAATACCTGCTTTGGACCGGCACTTTGTCGCTCAACAAGAGGCTACTTAAACCTTTTAAGGGGCTGTTTTATATTCCTAGAGATGGACTCACATTTCAGTTGTGAGTGATGCCAAGTGTTGCTGTGTGGAACGAGCGCTAAAATCCCTTTTCTCTTGGCAGTAGTGGCCGGTGTTAGTAATAGTAGTCTCATAAGATGGTTCCAGTTAGGAGGTCTGCTGGAGCAGTACTGGGTTTGGTTGTAGTTATTCGCTATTATGTGAAATCATGTAGCATTTCCAGAATACATCCTGCTTTAATTCTGCATTGGTGCCTCAGATTCACATTTCAGACTTAAGGTAGAAATCGCTGCAGGGTTTATGATGGTTAGATGATGGTGGAAATTGAGAGCAGCTTAATGGCTGGTTATAAAGGGTTACTTTTATGTCTTTTCTTCAGTTACTCACTGGTGGTGATATTACGATAATTCATGGACATTAGCTCGGGAAAGTGATTCAAGCTATTCCGGTGAACCGGCAGCTTTTCAGACAGAAATAAACAGCAGCAAATGGGGCCAGTTAACAAAAACATAAACCACGGACAACAGAGAGCAACAACATCTTAGGAGTATTTTCCGATGCCTGGTTCTTATCTCAGACCTCTCTGAATCGCGGAGCTCACTCTCTGGAAATAGTTCAGAGATACAGAGAGGTCTGAGAGGGGAATTGAGCAGATGATGTATTCTTTGTGGATGTTTTTTTTAAATCTGGCCCCATGTACTGCTGTTCATTTCTGTCCGACAATATGCCGGCACAGTGACCACAGGATCTGCAGAATGAGCTAATATCCATGCATCAATATCACTACCAGTGAGTAACTCATACCAGCTTATAGTATGTCAAAAGAAATCTCAGTTCAGGTGCCCTCTGGAGAAGAGAATTCAAAGGTTGTGTCTGAGAGAAATTAAGTGGATGGCAAAGGGAGCAGGGAATAAAAGCTCAGGTCGAAATCCCTCCTTGAATGAAGAAAAAAATATTATGTTAACAGCATCTCAGGTTTTGTAAAATGTTGATCGTATACAGTGGAAGCATGGCTGTCTCTTTGGAAATGGGGATCATCTATCCATGAGTCCAGGCTGTGTAGTTGTTTCGCAAGAGTCAGGCAGAGTCGGTGTAAAGCTTTATCTCTTATATACGGTACCTTGAAATTATTGTGCTATTTTGAACCCAGCGACCTCACCGAGGCTGCACAATAAAGCTTTGAGATGAAATTATAACCTTCCGAAAATTAGGGAGAAAAAAGAGTCTGTTATGAATCTTTAATTCAGAATGAGTATGCTCTGCTAGAGGAAAAAAAAGGATCCTTAGGACCGTGTTTGAAGCCAGAAATAAGTAATTTGAATGTGGCACTGCTGGTTTCCGTACACGTTCACAATTACACAAAATCTTCAAGGCTCTTTAATGATCCACTTTTATTCACACGCATATTTTTGCAGATTTGTGACCAGCTTAGAAACATTTGCAATATAGTAATATAGTATTATTATATACTGTGAGCATTTTTTTACATCTTCCATAGCAGTGAGAGGAAAGGGTTTTGTTCCAAAGCACAACAATGTGTCAGGTCTGGAGAAAATAAATAAGCATTTGAGATATCGTGAGGAGAGTTTGAGCAGGGCCATGCATAAATGTAATTACTGTCGAAGCCATTCTGCCCTCCAGTGAAGGCAGAGTGAACCTGGCTTGTTAGGCCTGGCCTGGCTTGCATTGTCCTTGAGGGCAAATTGCTGTTAGCATGCTAATGGCTCCACCTGTTTCTGCCATGCTACTAGCACAAGGGCAGAGGAAACACTCAGATGAGCACACATCTCACAACACACACACACACACAAAACACACACAAACACACACACACTCTGTCCCAGTATTGAACCATGCATGCCCCTCGTCTTCCTGCACTGCTAATCCACCCCTACATATTTTATATTCTCCTGCTATTTCACGTCATTATTACCGCCACATTCAATGTTAGCGTGTCTGTATGTATGGAAAGACAGAGAGTGAGGGAGAGGTTGCGAGAGTGTGTGTGTGTGTGTGTGTGTGTGTTGCATGCTATCTGTCGGGGGGCTCTGGGGAGAGGAAGCGGCTGCAAGGTAAGTTCTGGGGTAAACGGCTCTTGAATCCAAATCATACAGGTAGGAAAGTATATGTTCGCCCACACCCTCCCCCCCCACCCTCCACCCTCTGTATCTACAAGTGTGGGTGGGTATGTGTGTGTGCCCTTATGTAAGTGTATTTGTACACATGTGGAGTCATACAGAGAGATTGTGCTTTTTTTCCCTTGTTTAATTTATTTAAATGCGGCTGTGAGCGTATATTTATATATGTAGACAAACCTCAGTCTTGGCTACCAGTGCAGCATGGTATCTATTGTGACGTTTGCGTGGACTTTGCATGTGTGTTACCACGGTAACCCTGGACGGGTGTGCATGTACAGTAAGTAGCCATGGTAACCCAAGGGCTTAGCATGCATGTTAATGAATGTCTGTCTCTCTCTTTCCTCGCCCGGCCGCGACACCTTTCCAGAGCACAGCTACACCCCAGGTAGGTCGCACTTCTATCTATCTATCTATCAGTCTATCCCTCAGTTCCCTCTATGTCTGTCTGTATTTAAGTTTACCTTCCTGCTCTTTACTCAAACATCTTCTCTATCTGATTCCCTCTTTTCCATGATCTTAAATTTACTCTTAAACCCACTCTGTCTTCTTATGTTTGCCATTCTCCGCCACTCTCTCCCAGTTATATATATATTACGTTAGCTGTGTCGTTCACATTTTTCTTTTTGGGTCATCTTCTATTGTGGAAATACAGTTCGAGGTAGCCAGCGTTAATGTGTGTTGGTCTGTGTGGGTATGTAGGGGTTGGTTGCTGACATCTGGTAAGTTCCACATCCCATGTGCAATCATCTGAAGTGGCTCTTGCCTCAAGGTTACAGAGACATACCATAGGCACACACAAGTACTGCACTGTATACGACCCAGCTCATGGCGGGTGTGCAGACGTCTGTGTTGCGCACCTGTTTGTGCGTAGGATCGCAGCCTAGGATGAGTAAGTGTCTTCAAAGCGAGTTTTTCTTTTAGACATTTTGAATAATTTAGAGGACTCGTACACACACACACTTTTACACAGGGAACGCTAGCCTTCAGCAGCATGTCATTGACAAACTCCTGTATCACAAAGACACATATATGCACACACACACTTCACGCCCCATGATCCTTTGCTGTGCTGACTGTGCTCTTGTCTTCCTTTAAGGTCTGGCACACCTGATGATTGGCGACCAAGGTATGGCCTCCTCTTTCCTCACTTCCTGTTGTCCTCTGCTATACCATCACCCCCCCTACCTCCTCACCCCCACACTCACAACTCCCTGTATCCCTCCCTCACTTCACCGCCACGTGGCGCGGGAGGAAGTTGTCTCTCTAGGCACTGAACTAAGGTCAGTTTTTTTTTTTATTTTATCTCCCCTGTAATTGAGATTTCTACATTTTAAAACGGTCCCATTTGGTCTCATCAAGAATTTCACTTTTAATTTAAACTGAAATGGGCATTTGCAGTGGAGCAATTACGTAATAATAAATGAAATATGGCCGTAAAGATAATTTTTTGGGTTTGATTCTCGAAAGATGAGCCTGAGAGCAACTTCTGCTGGGATATAAAGTATAATCATGGCTGCTGATGTGGGAGTGGGTAATGGGAGGGTTAAGACGGCTGCGGCTTGACGGCGCTTGGCTGGGTTAGACTTGGCAGGGCTCCAGGTCACGGAAATGGAGCCGACTGACCGACTGCCTCCGTGGATGGTTTGAATTGGTCTTTACTCTTCCACCTCATTTCATTTTCTCTCATCTGTGTGTAAGAGTGTGATTGAGAGGGGATGGGAGCGTCGAGTGAGTGCGCGTGCATGATCTATACATATGTATGCATGCGTGCTTTTACATCACGGTTTGCATCGACTACTGTGGCAGTTTTCACAGGAACACTCCACATTTATCCATGGCTTTTTTATCCGCTTCTAGCATGTCCCGCTCTGCCGTCACTGCTCCTCACATGGGCTGCTGCTCATACGTCGGCGAGCACATGTGATTCTGAACAGATGTTCGAGTTTATCAAAGCAATGCTGTTACCTTAACCCCCCCCCCCGAGTTGTCCAGTGTTTTTGATCAAAGCCCCCAAAACAAGTGCCACTGTTCTGCCTTTTGAAACTCACTCACAATCTCACCACCTCTCTCTTCTTGCCCTCTTTCTCCTTTTATTTTTTCCTCTTTGTTTCTGCCCTCTCTCTCACTGTTTGGGACACCACCCTCTGTGAATTTAGGAAAACTCAGAGGTACCCCCCCGTCCCCCTGATTATTTTTATGTGTTTGGCTAATGGGCTGGTGGTTTTGGAGTTGAATGTATTGACAGGCTCTTGTATGTATGGTAACGTACTGTAGACCTTTAGAGCCATCCGACTTCAAGTTCTCATTTTGCCATTAAATTGGAATGTTTCATTTTTGGTCAGGTAAGCTGTTTGATGCATGTGTGTGCGAGCGTGCTCCTAAAAGGCGTGCGTGCATGCGTGCGAATGAATCGGAGCTCCGGCCTACGGTGCCTTTTGAGAAATCTGAAGGTAGGTGCTGCTGGATCGGCCGGCTCTGCATGACGCTGATGAATACACTGATTGACCCACATAAAGACAGGCCTAACCGTGACGCTGATCCGCGTCTATTGTGCTCTTTGATTGGATGAGAGAGGACATGATGGCGGCTGTCTCCCATTGTGACGGGGCCGCCGTGTATTCGGTGCTATTTAATGAAATGTTCATCCAAGCTGGCGGATAGAAATATCTTGAATAGAGCACAAATGATGTCTTCAACCATCTATCACAGCGAGACATCTCTATTCTAACACATATATTTCTATCTGAGCGTTTCTGCTATGTTTTGATTGCTCCTAGCGCCGGAGTTTCTGCCTTAAAATGTCTGGCATGAATCATCCAGGTGGCAGTGAAAATTTAATTGCTTCATCTGGCTTATGCTCAGCATTTTAAATCACCTACTTAAGGACTGACTTGTATTAACATATGTTTCCAGCATTATTACACAATGTATTCAGTGTATTTGTGTATAGTGGATGCCCTCACTAGTACGGATGTTTGGATTGTGATCGGCTGAATGTGGAACTGTAGCTGATTCTTTTATTTCTTAAAAAACCTTTGAAGTCTCTTTCAGAAACTGTACACATGAAAAAGGTGTGTGTGTGTGTGTGTGTGTGTGTGTGTGTGTGTGTGTGTGTGTGTGTGTGTGTTTTTGCTCTGCATACTGAGGAGTAAAGGCTGTCAAATGGTGCAGACGAAGCCTAGCTTAGGTTAGCTCAGCGTAAAGAGGCTTTTTGAGGAGCCCGCAAAGCTGAAATGAGTTTCTTTGAGGGGGCGGATTGGGTGCGGGGAAGGGGGGGGGGGGGTGCCTTAGAAAGATATATAGCATGTGTGTCTGCTTGTGTGTGTGCGTGCCGGAGAAATGGAGAAAAAGCGACTGTGCCTATGAGAGAGGAGCTAAAGGAATGAATGATAGAGGGAGAAGAGAGGGAAAGAGGAAGCGAGGGAGAGATAAAGTGAGTCGTCTTCTCTCCTGTGATGAAGAGCAACTGCCTGTATCTGCAAAGGGACAGCGGTGCTCCTGTCTGCCCTCCCAGCCCAGTCATTCTGCAAAGGGACATCAGCCCTGATGGGGAGCCCTGGACCTTTCCCCTCCTCCATAAAACACAGCTATCATTCTCCCTGGAAACGATACCCACAGATCACTAATCACTTTGAGTGGGTGAAAATGCACGAATTGTGGAGGGAAGAAAGAAAAGAGGGAGCCAAATTGGATTTTCATAAGTATCGAGCAGCCAAAGGAAGAGGGGGAAATGGATTTTTTTTTCTTTTTTTGAAAAGTATTGAGTAGCAATAATCTGGATGGAAAATGTGCTTAAAGCCAAGTAGCAGATTTTGCCCTTTCTCTTCTCTCTGTCTGGCCAAGAATAGACCGTGAAGGGTCCTGGGTGAATGAGTGATCGTAGGTTCTGAATAGGATTGAGGAGTGGCTCTTGGACGTAATTGGCAGCGAAGCTCATTTATGATATTTATTTATTTTCAGCCTTGAAGCAGGTTATGCACTTAATGATGGTTTGTCCAAGTGTTCTCGATATCCATCCAGCAATCTGTGCATGGCGTAGACAAGTGGTCGGCCTCGCTTGGAGTGACCTTTACACGCGCGCTTACGTGAACGGACGGACAAACAGACGCACATACTCACACACAGTAACCTTTAGAGAGTGCCCGCTGAGTAGGTGAGTGAGTGTGTGTTCAGTGTAAATATGCATGAGTAAGGCTGCCTGCACATATTCTTCACGGTCAGTGGATGAAGGCAGGACAGAGAGCGAGGTGTGTGTGTGTGTGTGTGTGTGTGTGTGTGTGTGTGTGTGTGTGTGTGTGTGCATGTGCGTCCGTATGTTTGTGTGTGCGCATGTCTTGTGTGAGTGCATGAGTGCGTGTTCAGGGGAGGTGGATTGTGAGTCATCACTTGTGACTCATAAAGCGTCGGCAATCAAAGCAGCTCATTTTAACACATTGTCTTATGGCAAAAACACACAGATGGACGCACACTCCCCTACACAAACACACACATGTTCTGTGTCACACTCTTTGCGTTTCTCTCTTTAAATCGCTCCCTTTTGTTTTTTGTCCCCTCCACCTCGCTCTCGTTTTTCTCCCGGATATACACATGTGCCTGCTTTTCTCACAAAAGCACACACGCATGCACGCACGCAGAGGACGGGCTCCGTGCTGACTCCACCATATGTGGGGTTGGGAGTGGTAGCAGACGCCAAGACAAGAGGAACCAGTCAGTACCAGCAAAGTACAGCATGTCTCCTACCTCTTACTCATCATCATCTAACGGTCCTAATAATAAATCACACAAGGACTGATTATGCTTTAATAAAATACAGGGAAAGGAACTGAAATGAAAGACAGATTATTGTTATTTGAAAAAAAATATTAATTTTTATTAATTATATTAATATTTATTATAATATAATATCTCACCTTCTCTCTCTCTGATAAAATTTTTTAGATAGTACATTTTAAATATTTTAAACTAGGTGATCATTTAAAAATGAACAAAATAAATACATGATAAATTATTTGAGTTACTACTATTAAAGGGTGACACTGCTATTTTTCAACCTGAACTCCATTTTCCCTTTTGTGTGTGTGTCTAAGTGACTTATGGGAACAGCAATCCTTTAAACTGGTTCAGAAGTGAAAGAGACGCTGCAGCCATCAGAAGTGAAACATGCGACAATGTAATCAGTAGGGGCAATTGAGCACCGTCAATTTACATCCACTGTAAGTGCTAATTTTGCCACTGACAGGCTCAGATTGTTATTATAAGTGTCTGACAACATTATGGAAAGGATCCCCACAGAGATAGACCTCTTTGTTAAAGAGCAAGATCGTTTATGTTTCACCAGAAACAGAAATTGCAATCGTCACTCCCACCAGACTCCTTTTATATAAACAGTAATGTTATCATCGTAAAGTACACTTCATTTAAAGTCGACAGAAAGAAAATAAAACACACAATACTGTTTTGGTTCTTCTCTGCATTGTTTCAACAATTACCAGCTCTGATTTGGTCAAAATAAACCCTTAATTCACCCAGTTAGATGTGAAAATATGCTGGCTCTATACATGCTTAAATTACTGTTTATTTAAATGACACAAAAAACATATTAGAAAATACTTTAGTTATGCTTTGAACAAAAATGCCAAACACTCTCTAATTCCATCCTCTCAAATGTGAGGATTTCCTGCTTTTTTATTTCATATGATTCAGGGCTGTGGTTAATGTTTATTTCCACTGTCAGTTTATCTGCTAATTATTTATTAAATGTCAAAAGAAATGGTGAAAATGCCTGTTATAACTTCCCACAGCCCAATTTGATGTCTTCAAATGTCTTGTTTGTGCAACCACCAGTCAAAAACACCAAAATATTCCATTTGCAATCCATTTTATTTGACAAAGAAAAGCATCAAAACCCTCATGTTTGAGAAATGGAAAACAGCAAGTGGCTTTTTTAATGACTAAAATGGCTGCACAGTAAACAAAATAGCTGCTGATTTATGTTCTGTCTACTGATTAAATGATTCAAAGACTAATCGTGTTAGTTAGTTGTAAATAACATATATTTTTAAGGTGTAGTTCTCAGCCCATTTAAAGTCCTATAGATAAACTAAGGGTATAGGAACTCTCACTTAAAATGTATCATGGTTCTTTCTTGTGACATCTGTTTAGCTGTTACTTCAGTTTCACATTTTTAGGGCTGTTTTAGGAGGTTGCTCTGCTATTGACATGAATAGAGCCTGCTTGTGGTGGGTATTTTTCACCATATTTGACATTTTATAGACTAAACAGTTAATCAGTTAATTGAAAAAATATTCATCAACAGTAGAGATAATCATTACTTGTAGCCCCAGAAGACAGCAATGAAGAGAGTTACCTTGTGTTTGTACCTGTAGGTATGGTGAATCAACTGTCTGTGTGCACAGCATTATGACATAATTTAGTTTGATTTATTCAATGGGATCTTTCAGGTGTATTGCAGAAATGTTACCCCAAATAGTTAGCTTGCATTTGCCAAATTTCTGCACCTGCTTGTCAAATCTGCAAAATCATCTAAGCCTTGAAGTAAACACTATTAAACCCTTCCTTTAAAAAAACAAATTAGTTGTGTATGCAGGTTTTTTAACCACAGGAAAACATGTCAAAAATAGGCAACAGTCCAGAGTCGTGTACACGCTTTTACAGTCGATGATTTTTGTTAGTTTTTTTTCTGCTATGTCATGTTTGACATCATGGGTGAGCCAAAAACAGGTTAGCAAACAGTAGAAAGCAGCAGGAAGGCCAGTGAAAACATTACCATGGTTGCGTCTTTTTTATATCTGTCACTTATTTAGTCTCTCAACTTGGTGCTGACTAAATTCTGAATGATATTCGAAAGCTGCTAAGACGGAGACGGATGATATTCTGTGGAAAAGGGGCTAAAATTAGCTCCATCACTCCAATCGGAGCTGAAGCCAATAAATACTCGTGACTACTGCAGAGTCATTCGTCCCTGGAGTGAATGCCGATTGTAACGTTTCACATTAAATTCAAAAGCCGAATGTTGGTGGGTGTTAGTGGGGCTTTTTCTTCGTATACTGTATATTTGTCAATTGAGCATATTTGCTACTGTAGTTGTAATGCTTACATAATTTAGCAAGACGGGCAAGTGAACAGCACTCAGCTCGAGGTGAGAGAGAGCCGTTTGGTGTTAAGAGGCAAGTGTCTGGTGATTGGCTGCCTGCCCGACTGACTGGCATGAATTTGGCTCCTGATGGCCACATCTTGAGTTGCAAATAAAAAGAAAAACTGTTAAAAGTTAAGTTGTGCCCCCTCTGGCCATCAGCAGTGATAAAGCAATTGCAACAAAGTTCTTGCTGCAAAATACACATTTTTTCTAGATATACCCTTTCCACTAATGGGACTAATTCTGCCTCTACTCTCTGCTACTAACAACCATTACAGTTCTGTACTACAACACTCATTAATGCTTAACACCCATGCAGCTCTTGTAATGAAAGTCACAGCACCACATACAGAGCTCTACCCCCACATTATGAGGAAGATGCACAGTTACAGAATTCACCATGGGAAATGTGAAGCAATCCCACTAGTAAATGTATACATTTACTGGTAATTGTATGCAATTACCATCCTGTTAGCAAGCACACATTAACATATTCGCACATCCACCGCGACGCTAATAGGAAACACACAAAGCCGATGCACCCTGTAATCGCCTAAAAATAAAGACATCAAACGGACTCCCCATTTACAGAGGATGAAGGGAAAAGATAGAGCGGAGGCTGGCTGTGAGTGTGTAAGGGAGGGCGGGAGGAGGGGTGGGCAGGAGAGGGTGAAGGAGTGTAGAAAAGTGATGGTGAGGAAAGATAGGAGCGCATTCAGAAAGTGGGAAAAGAGAGGTGGAAAGAGAAGGTCGGAGACGCAGAGGGAGACAGGAAGGGAGATAAGACTGCAGCGTTTCTCA
Organism: Epinephelus fuscoguttatus; assembly: GCF_011397635.1. NCBI lineage: Eukaryota > Metazoa > Chordata > Actinopteri > Perciformes > Serranidae > Epinephelus > Epinephelus fuscoguttatus. Next base: position 26,810,551 of record NC_064771.1, read on the forward strand.
GCAGGGGCGCTGCATCTCTCCTTGGGCTCCCAACTTGACACAGTCTCGCGTCAGCCAGGATGGTATTCATCAGTGATGCAGATACACACACACACACACTCCCTTTTTTTTTTAGAGAGAAACAGAAAGAAACAGGCAAGTCGGTGCTCCAATTGTCTCCTACCTGTTCTAGCAATTTCCATTGTGTCTGCGTGGGAGCTGAGGGTAGTGGCCCAATTGGCGATTCACTCCAGTACCCCATCTGGCATTTGAAGTTCATTTCTTTGCTGTTTGCCAAAACAAGAACAAACACATGAACAAGCCCACACACACACACTTGCACTCGCAGGCGTCGCACACACACACACACACACACACACACACAAACACTCATTTATTTGTGGCGCTTTTCTGTGACAACTGAAATAGCCACAGTATTCATTAAAAAGCCATTACATTACCTTTATGAAAAGAGGTCTTTATGCACTTGTTATGTGTTAACAACCTGCTGTAAGGGGTTTCATAAGGTGTGTTAGTGTAACTGTGTGGTACGTGTGTGGATCTACATGCATGCAAATCACAACGTCTGTGTGGGTATATTTAACTGCCTGTATGCACAATTTTGCAGATTTATTCCTACTGTGTGTGTTTTTCAGCGCTCTGTTGCCTTCTCTGTGCATATGTGCCATGATGTATGCGCTAGTGTGCACACCCGTGTGTGTGTGTGTATGTGTGTGTGTGTGTGTGTGTGTGTGTGTGTGTGTGTGTGTGTGTCTACCACGAAACATGAAACTGACTCTGATCTTATCCAGCTTAAGACAAATACACTGTTCTGCCTGCAGACATTGTCATGGAAACAAGCCGGTTTCCCTGGGTACCAGAGAGAAGGCCAAATTCAAGCTACAGACAGAGAGAGGGAGATGAGCACAGATAAAAGAGACAAAAAGGGACAAGACATAAAAGATTGAACATAATGGCAGGAAGTGTGCTGTTCATTGTCTTTCCGTAAAATGAAATTCAAAGGGATTACCACTAAAATATATTATTAAGTTGTTATCTATTTGTGTCTCAGTAAAATTCACTCGGAAATTCACCATTGTCTGCTCAAAAACTATTTTAATATACATTACTATTTATCAAGTAAAGATGCTCCTCTTGACTGTTTTTTTATCACTGTGAACTGAAGAGATTTGGGTTTTGATGACATCACATTGAGCTCTTGGAAAATGTGACGCCTATTTTCCAATATTTAATATTGCTTTATAGATTAAACGATTTTTTCAAAAGGGCTGCAACTAATGATTCTTTTCAGTACTGATTAATGTGGTAAAATACCCTAAAACTTCAATTAAATGCCCAGTCCCTTTACTACCTCAGTGTGGCTACACATTTTGACAAATAAAGGCCTGTCTCAATTAGACTCCTGGTTTGGTTGCCAGGCAGTTGATTTTTTCTAGGGAGTTCTTCAGATGTGTAAAGGCGGTTTGTTGGCTACCTTAAATTATATGTCCATTCCTTGATTACCCTGTAAATCCAAATTTATGCTGTACCCTATGCTGTAGCTTGACGTGCACCTCCCCAGAAATGTAACTACACGTCGCAGTGACGCAGACCTCCTGTCTATTTCTGTAAGCTGAAACCATTTCCCTCAGTGGAAACAAAGCTTTTATTTACTTTAATTTCACAGATAAGAAACAATAAATTGTGAAGACAATAAAGCCTCCACCAAAATAGCATTTTAAGTCTTGTGTGTGATTTATCCTGGCTTCATATGAGCAGAGGAAATCTTCACTCCTTGCTAGGCTAATTTATACAATGTAAAATGCCATAGGCTTGTGCTAATAGCGTTAGCATGTTATATTTGTTTGGAAAACGTGTTTAGTATAAGACAGTTGTTTTGTCAGTGAACCTTGTGAGTTGTAATGGAGCCAAACTTTGTAATGATACCTTTGTTAAATGTTGCTGTTGTCCCTGGTTTCATATGAGAAGAGGAAAAGTTCGCTAGCTGCTAGGCTAATTTATACAATGTAAAATGCCATAGACTTGTGCTAAAAACATTAGCATGTTGTATTTGTGGGGAAAATGTGTCCAGTGTTTGTCTGTGAATGCTGTGAGTTATAGTGAAGCTGATTTGTGTACTTGTGTTTGAAATTGTCTCTATTAAGCCGTGTTTAATGTGTGTTTAATGTGTGTTTTGAATCAACTAAACTTGACAGCACTTCATAGAAACCCCGCTGCCGACTAGTGTTTTGGAGGTGTAACTGCAGAGTGACACAGACACACCACCAAGTATAAATGCTGACAACGTGCATAGGCTATGGCATAGGGTCTGTCGCACAAATATAAATCCTGCTTAAGGAAATTATATTTCTTTAGTCTTTAAAGGTCTCAGATCAAAAAAATCAAAAGGGTTTTTCATAAAACTTAATCCAAATTATGAGTATTGTTTTAACAGGACTAAGTAGTGCCTGCATGTCGGAGCTAGATCAAATGAATGATTAATAATTATATATACTCTAAAGCCTAACTTTTAAACAAGTTATATTCATACTTGTTTAAATAAATAATTTGACTGTATTGTCCGATCTTTGCTGAGCAACAGTTTTGTGTGAAAGGATTAAAAGGCCTCCCAAATATAAGCCTGTTGATTTCAATGATTTAAGCAAATAATAGCCTGGGCTATTAATTTAAGGTTTGATTTAAGCTGCAACAATTAATCAATCGATTATTAACACAGAATGATCTATCTTGACAATCTATTAACTGTTTGTCATTTTTTAAGTAGAAATGCCCCAAAATTTGATGATCCCAACTTCTTAATTGTTTAAATTGTACAGTAAGTTGCATATCTTTTGGGTTTGGACTATTTGTGAGCCAAAGAAGACATTTGGTGACGTCACCTTGGGCTTTGAGAAACTGTCGTGTGCCTTTGACACTGTCAACTGTTTTTTTAGACTAAACATTTAATCAATTACCCAAGACAAAAATCTACAGATGACAGGGGAACGCCTCCTAAATTAAGAGTTCCGATATGTTGTTTCCATGGCCTAGGAAAGTTCAATCAATATTTGTGAACATGAGCTACTCTCTCTCTCTAAGCCAGAAACCAGAGAACTAAGTCTCCAACTTGTGATGTCATGGAGTATAAAGTCTGGAGCTGCTCTATAGACGATGAATGGGAGCCTGATTTTGTGGACCCACAGTTTCTTTGTTTCCGCTTTTTTCTTTAACCCAAGTGAACTTTATTCTATTGTATTGTTGTCAGTTCTTAAAACAGTAATTGTACCCATATACTCTGAACACTCCCCTGGGTGCTGTAAGTGTCATCTGTAACATCTTTACCTATTCGTTGTCTATGGAGCAGCTTCAGACTTTACACCTTGTGACATCACAATTAGTGCTCTAGCTTTTGGATTTGGGAGCAAGAGTTGTTTGTGTTTACTAATATATGTGGACTGGAATCTTTACTAGGTTATAAAAATAATTACCAAAGCTGTGTTGTTAGCCAACTTGTGCCCAAAGACTATACTTAGTAGGATGAGGAAAAATGCAGCACTTGTTCTGCTTGATGGACACACTTTGGACAGGTATCTAACACATTAAGTATCATGTGAAAATCACACCTTGATCAATAGTTAAACTCAGGATTTTGAGAAATTTGGAAAAACACTAGATTTGTGTGTATTAAAGATATACTATGCAGGATTGTCAGTTACTGTTTGTGAACACCGTTGCCAGTGACAGTGAAAGCCAACCCCAGATTCACTCTCATTTGGTGTTTCGCCTCGCTATATTGTATTTTTGCATAGCTTTGTCTCTTGGATGCCTGCTGCTTACGTTCTGGCAGCTCATCGCTACCTTTTTCTTAAGTCCCAATCTCGCCTGAGCACCGTAAAGGTACATACCCAAAAACATCCCGAACACAGAAAATTAGAAGACAATAGAGAATACAGGTATCGCAGAAAAATACACTGCCACCATGATTTGTGGACTCCTGTTTTGAACCCTAAAGTTCTGCATTTCAGTCGTCGCCATCTTGGTTTTCTGAAGCCAGAAGTGACCATATTTAGACAAGAGGGTGGAGCTGTGGAAGAACGAGGGGTGGATCCGAGTCATTAGTCCTTTTTATACAGAGTTTGTGCTATAGGCTCCCTAAGAAGTCTCGTCTTTATGTCGCCTTTGCATTTTTACACAGACATCAACGGCAGCATCATGCCATGCCAGTGTGTCATCTTAGACAGCATGCTGGCAACGTGGAAGCAAAAGAGGCATGACAAGCGTAAGCTGTAACACAACAGTGTCCACCTGTAGTGTCACACATAATATATGCCTCAGCATTTCTCTATGAATGGTAACAACAGCGTAACGTAGCAATAACAGTAATTTCCCATTGCTGTTACATGGCGGCTGATCTGGTCCTCTGCTTGGAGGGTAAGCAGCCCCAGTTTGTGGACTCTTTCAGTTGCCATTCTTCTTTGAGTTAGCAGCTAACTGCTAACAGCTACTTTTTAAACCTTGGGTTACACATACATAACACGGTGTTAAACTGTCACACCGGTGCCACCCATTGTCCCTGTGTTAATACCTCCGAAGGTGACTTAAAGGCGAGGCAACTCTGTCCGCCCATTCTGCGATTGTACCTTTTATACAGAAAGGTGAGGCACTGTAAAAAAGGCTATAGACTGTACCAACGTCTCACAGACAGCCTCTCACTGAAGCAGACCTGCCCTTAAATACCTTTAAAACCTTAACCCCGTACAGTCGTCACGAAACTGTTTTTTGTACCAGGCTGTAAACATGTTGATTTCTACTGTTAAGTAGGGCATTTCAACACGGGGTGTCATTTAAGGTTGACTCGCTTCTGGAGCCGGCCTCAAGTGGCCATTCAAGGAACTGCAGTTTTCTGCTCTTCCATGTTGGCTTCATTTTGAGCAACCGATCCTGTTAGTTTTAAGCTGGTGTTTTAAGCCAAAGCATGATGTTTTCCTAATCACAACCAAGTGGTTTTTGTGCCTACACATCACCACTCCTTCAGCAACCAACAGTGTTGTTAAGAAATGTTAATTATAACTGCTACAAAAATAATTTACAAATGTGATCGCTCAATACAGTTTTTGGCACTTAAAAGCTGGCTTTGTTTTGCAGCCCCAGAGGTTTTCACTCTATCACCACTCACTTCTAGTGGGTCTCAAGTGATGACTGAGGGGGAATACTTTTGTATTAGTCTATATATTGTTTTGGTTTTTTTTAGAAAAAAATCTGTGTGGTGTATCTTTAAATGTACACGAGTTTTTTTTTGTTTTTTTTTTTTTACATATGTGTTTGAATATCAAATACACGACTGTGCTTCTTGTAGTTTCTGAAATACAGCCATTTTTTTGTCATGCCACATTTAGTCTTTTGGAACATGACTACTGTATTCTCCTGAAATATAATGGAATATCTTCGAAAAACATTTGTCTCATGTGCCCAGACGCTAAACATATCATGATAACTCACTTTTCAGGCAAACAATCTGACCGATTTTGAAAATTTCCTCAGACTTGTGCAAGGCAAGCCCTGCAAACACTTCCACCGAAGGAAATTTCAGTTGCGAGCATGAATGGGACTGTATATCTCACGTTGGAAATGAATGCTTTCAATTTAACAACAGCAACAACAAAACAAGGAATAAGAGCTCAACGTCGCAGACAGCCAATCTGTCACTTGTGTCCTGACAGTAATATCCTCCTCTACAGTATTGCTCCCTTGGCTGTGATGTGATAGCCCAATCGCTTTCAAAGCCAGATGCTGTATATCACTGAATAGAGATGGAAGCGGCAGTCGTAGCCTTTAGTGAACTTGGCTTATATGGATTTTCACACTTTAACTTAATATAGAGACTATGCATATGTTAGCATACATCTGCATATATTTCCTACAGTGGTCATCTATCTGTATACTGTATGAGTGCATAGTTAATCCACCTGTCTGTTATTAAGGAGGGATGCCTTCATGCAGGATGTTTGAGTTTATGCTGTGTGTGTGTGTGTGTGTGTGTGTGTGTGTGTGTGTGTGTGTGTGTGTGTGTGTGTGTGTGTGCATTTGTGTGTGTGGACAGTCTGAGAGGAGCTGATAGCAGAACTGCATGGTGGGCTAAAAACGAGGTGCAGGGGAATTGCAGTGTGCTATCTCCAGAATGACAGGGCTGCCATGATTGAGGCTTGCTACACTAGGATTTAGATACACCAGCATTTTTCTCTCTTTCGTTCTCTCTAGCCATCCATCCCTCGCTCCCTGCCACTCCCTTTCCTTGTCTCTCTTTCTACCCCTCTACCTCTTTCTCTTCCATTTTGTGTTACCCATCTCAATGAGTCTCTCCATCTCCCCCCTTCTTTTTTTATTCCTTCGTCTTTCAACCCCCCCATGCATCTTTCCCATTTTCTCTACCCTGCATCTTTTCCACCCTGCTCCCTCTATCAGGTGCTGTATAATGTAGGCTCCCCTGATGTGCTCCCAGCCCCCATCCGCCATTTTGATTCAGTACAGCTGTCCATGATAATGTACTGTTCACTCAATCACTCTTTCTCTCCCTCGCCCTCCTTCTCCATCCCTCTTCCTCTCTCCCTGAAACACACATGCACGGACACATTTGCCGTAGCCCCTGTAACACAGGGTTGCCATGGAAATGACAAATTAGTGTGTGAGATGTTGAGGAGGAAACCCATGAGGAGAGACAAAGCCATATGAGACGCACTCACACTCGCCATACGCACACAAACGCACAGAGAAATCCAAGTGATGTGTGTGTTTGATCGTCCGAGGGGCGGTGCAGTTGCAGCTGGTCCCAGTAGCAGCAACCATCAGATCAGTTATTCACTCTCTCTCTCCGTCTCTCTCCTGCCTCCCCACAGGCTGCTTTATTCATTAGAGTACTAGTTTAATGATAGCCTTCAAAATCGAATGCCAGTCATCCTCCATCTTTACATTCCTGCTTGTTCCCCCTCCTTTGAGTTAATTTCTCTGTTTTCCCATAGTTCCTTGCACATGTTAGTGATTATTTCTTACACAACTGCCTACCTCCCTCCTTTCCTTCCATCCTTCATGCTCTCCTCTACTTCATTCCTTTCCTTCCTTTCCTTTGGTAACTTAATTTAATCATACTGTATCAGTGAGGTCAAGATCTGTGAGCCTGGTCTCACTTGGAAGTCGTCGACATGTGGCTTGTGGTGTCAGAAACCAACAAAAAAGGCGTCCTTTCACATTGGCATGATATGCAGCAGGTTGACGTTATAGTTTAATGGTGCCCGGCAGCGGTGGGGGGAAATGCGGCAGGAAAAGGACACAAGTTAAGGTGGTGAAAGTCTGTTTGGGGCGGATGGGGGGGTGGACAAACACAGAGCGGTGTTCATGCCAAACCCTGTTCTTTTTTCCTAAACCTAACCACGAATTTCTGTTGTTGAAGGGAAAAAAACGGAAAAAAAAAAAAAAAACGGAAAAAAAAAAAAGCATAGTGCGTTTATTTTGAAAGATAAACGTTAAACTTCCTGAAGTGTATTTTGAAAGAAGACAATGCATGTAACAGACAGAACTTGACACGGCGTCACAACAACCAGCACCCAGGGTACCTTGCACGTTGTACGTGAGAAAAAGAAAAACATTCTCAGACAGGTAACGGGATTCACCTTTTTTTTTTTTCCCCCTCATGCCTGGTCGGGCAAGTGGGTCAGAAATCTACTTGCCCTTGTCAGCTACTACTTGCCCCCGTACAAATTGTGTTATTAATTAGCAGCTATCCAATAACAACAAAGACTAAAACTAATTTTTAAGAAAAATGACACCTTGTTATCTGTCTGGCTCGCAGCAAACTGCCACATCCTCTCATGCAGGGATTCTCAACTTGCCACTTTTGCAAAACAATAGGAGACCAGGTTCCAGTCATGAATCCTCCTCTGGCACTAAACAAGTTCTATTTCGACACCTTTTTTCGCACTCTGTCACCTTATGTATGTTAAATGTACAAAAACAATTCCCAGTGTGAATCAATTCACACAATTTAAAAGAAAATGGCTGGGGGTCCATCCAGCACCCTATTGGGGACCAGATTCAGCCCCCAAGCTGCAAGCTGAGTATCACTGATCTAATGTCACTCAACTAAACTCCTGTTTCCACTATAACTCAAAGGCTCACTTGAGCTTCAGCTTATAAATTTTGTCTAGTCTGACATAACATTTTATTCGCCCCCGGCAATCAGGCAATCCTTACTGCTGAGCCCTGCATAAGGCTCCAATTAAAGTTTATCCTCAGTGTCACGACTGACCAGTAAATTGCTTAGTCTACAAAATGGCAAAAAATTATGAAAAAATTTATCTCAGAATATCCAAGAACCCCCAATTACCTCTTCAGATTGATGTCCCGATCCGATCTCAAAGATAGGTATCAGGGGCCAATCAGGACACTTGTAACTGATCAGGATTGGCTACATTTAGCTGTAGAGCCCGATCTGATCCTTTGTTTTACCTCCGCTGTCACGCAAGCGTTTTAACTCACGAAGCAGCCATCGTTAACTCTCCGTCTCTCCTCCATTCCACAAACCACACGCCACAAACAACAGCAAAATACAGTTTGAGACTGTTATGCATGTTATTGACCGAAGTTAGGAGCACTCGTTTCATTTCAGCTCAGTGTGACAGTCTCTTGCGTTTTGCTGTCGTCTCTGACACATGGTGCAATTTAGCAATGTAATCCATGCAAAAGATGAACAGACGAAAAAGGAAACACGCAACAGAATACAGTTCATTCAGGTCTGGAGAATATTCTCTTAAAGGGACAGAGATATTTCGTCGAGACATCGACAAAGCCAAAAAGACTTTAAAAAGGGGCTTAGTATCAGATTGGGATCAGGGGTAAAAAAAAACAACTTGATGAGGACATCCCTACTTCAGACTTCTTGTTTTGTCCAGCTAGTGGTCCAAAATCTTAAGATATTCCATTTACAAGACGCCATGTTTACCAGTTTGCTTGAAAAATGACTTGGAACCATCAATTGGTTCTTAAGGTGGTCAATTTATCTTCTGTCAGATTACCGATCAATGAAATGACTAATCATTCCAGTACTGAAGTCAGACCTTAGATACAGCCACACGACCAGCGGTCACAGTTAAAGAAATATAAAGTACAGTGAGGATCTTTTTCACTAAAGAAAACATTAACAGTCTGGCCTTGCATTAACCCATGTATTAAAGTAAGGGTTAGAGTTAAAGAAATATAGTCAGACAAAAAAGGACAACAATAATAAACAAGATAGTAAATATCTTGAGAGATTCCTTATTCCGTTCCTTAGCTTTCTAACTGTTTTTAATCACGTAGCATCGTTAAGATCAAGGTCTCTTCTGCAACGGAGTCCTGAGAGCAATCAAAAACATTTACAGTGCGACTTTACATTCCAGCACATGGCACAAGAACCCATTAGTTAAACAGCTAATTGAAAAAAAAAAAAGACCAGAGACATATAAAACATAAGCTAATAGTGCTTGAAAATCTCCAAAGGAAATTAAATTTGAGCTCCTCTCCTCTCCTTCCCTGCTCCCTTTCTCTGTATTCCTTCGTCCTCCTGCTCGCCTGCTTTGATCGACAGTGCTCTCCACAGGATGAAGTGTGACATGTGGTGTGTATGTCAGTGTCTGTCTCACTGTTTACTCTGAGCTAATACTGACTCACTCCATTAATCTGAGCTACAACAGATCCACTCCAACCTGCCCGATTCAAGAGCGTGCGTGTTTCTGCGTCTGTGTGTCCCAGGCGTGTCTGTACACCGAACACATGCGTGCGCGACACATGTTCCTCGTTGCGTTCGTGTCATCCAATATGCATTTTTCCTGCCTGATTTGTGTGTGTGTGTGTGTGCCCGTTGTTGTTGGCGGGGCCAGGGCTTGCAGATCGATGCAGAGATGCTTTATGTGCTCCTGTCTGGTCTAATGACATGTCTGTAAATTAGCAGCAGAATGGTGGAGCACCACACTGAAACCTAATGGCACCTCTGTAAATTACCGCTAGAATGCTGCTGGACGGCTGCGTGTGTTCTCATTGTGAACAACTTGGCTCCCCCTCCTCACTCCGCCGCCTCATCTACATTTGTCTACGTGTCTGCTTGTGTGTGTCAGCGTGATTGTGCTAGCATTTGTGGCTGTTCTTTCTGTGTGTGTGTGTGTGTGTGTGTGTGTGTGTGTGTGTGTGTGTCTCCCTCCTCCCTGCTCTCGCTCCTCTCAGTAAAGACTAGCCCGAGGCCCTGAGTTGGTAATAGCTTTTCTGACAGCAATACACCAATATTTACAGAGACCAGCACCCACCCACACCCCCGCACATTTCATGCACACATAAAAAGCCTATACTCGTCCGCACACATTCATGTGCGCGAACACAAGTCGCGCGCTGTTTTTTTTTTGTTTCAAAGCATGCACACACACACACACACACACACACACACACACTCTTAATTAACATGCTGGGAGGGAAGGAATCACACACTAGGGGGAACTCACACGCATGCTGGCATACAACTTGTTGTTTCTCACTCATATATTGGCATTCGCACTTTGGCTTTTTTTTCCCCTCATGCAACAGAAGCAAAGAAAGACAATTTGCCAGAATTGCTCTGTGAATTGTGATATATTCTCACTTTTTCCTTCTCATTATTCTCCCCGTGTTATATTCACTCAAGTGCGGCCGATTCCATTTCAACACTCTTCTCTCTGCCTCTCACTACCTTAATAACCTATTACACTTCAGTCTATTCATTACGTGGCAATCCAAAGCCCCCCCCCCCCCCCGCGGTTCCTCACCAAGTGTCTGTCTTGCTCCAGCCTGACCTAGTGTGTGTGCTAAATTCCCCTCTGTTCTCCTCATTATCGTGAACTACAAGTTGGTGGTTATGCCAGAGGCTGCACAGAGCAGAGAAAAAGAGGCCAGCGAGATGCGCGGAGAGGAATGGTGGCGTGAAGCTTAAAGGGAGGTGTGAGAGATATAGGGACGCTGGTGAGGAGAGCGGATGCGGAGGAAGGGTGATGCTTTGGGGGGGGATGGGTGTGAAGGAGACAGATAATGTCGCCCCTGCTTGTGTATGCCAGCACAATAGTATGATCATTTTCTCACAGATGTGTGTGTAGGTGTGCATATTTGTTCCTCTGCTCGCTCGGGTATAGCTGTGCACTTGCTGTGTGAGTAGGCGTGAGAGAGTAGATAAGAGAGTGTGAGCTTAAGGATGATGGATTGCAAAACCTTGGTCTCGTGTCCTTGGGGGTCACTGAGGGTGTGCAAGGTAAGTTGCCATTGGCTGTCTGCTTGTTATTCTGAATTCTAATTGGCCAATCCTGCCTGCTTTGGCTGCCGCGACGCTCAGAGGCTGCCGATCTCCATCTTCATCCTTTTTCAAAACCTCCCGAACCTGCACATACATACGCAGACGCATGCATTCTGGCTTTTGACGAACATCCCGAAATGAGCCATGTTGTCAAACAAGACCACATCGCTTCAGACTGCCAGCACAGCTGTTCTCTCAAAAGAGAGGATGGCAGGTTTCATAACGAGTTTGGAATGCTACAGACTCACGACTGTCTCTCTCACATCCACACTGTTTAATCTCCAACCCACATGAGTGATCAAAGCTTGTTTACCCACCACTCCATGTACGATTAGAGGTATGGAAGGAAGTGTTTCTTCCAAGTGCTGGCATCAGTGAGGCTTTGCTTGACAATAACAACATTTTCAGCATCTTGAACAATATGTTTTGTACTGCACATCCGAATCAAATTTAACCAGGCCCAGCAGAGCTTTGTTTTACTCGGCTGGCTCTGATGAACACCCACCATTTTATCATCTTTGAGCATATTGTGAAGAGCAGTGTGGGAAGAAGCAATGTAGCTTGGATATTGTAGTAATCATTATGATAATGTTCAACAAGAGTGTAATGGCTCCGCTCTTCTTTGTTCTTCCTCCTTCCTCTTCCACCTCTCCCTTTCTGTCTCAGCTCGCGAGGAGTATGTCGCCACCTTCAAGGGCTCTGAGTTCTTCTGCTATGACTTGTCGCCCAACCCCATCCAGTCTAGCAGCGATGAAATTACGCTCTCCTTCAAGACGCTGCAGCGCAACGGCCTGATGCTGCACACCGGCAAGTCAGCCGACTACGTCAACCTAGCGCTGAAGAACGGAGCCGTGTCGCTTGTCATCAACCTCGGCTCCGGGGCCTTCGAGGCCTTGGTAGAGCCCGTCAACGGCAAGTTCAATGACAACGCCTGGCACGACGTCAAGGTCACCCGCAACCTGAGACAGGTAACCAGAAAACAGGAGGTGGAGGAGTGAGCGACCGAGCAAACAGGAGAAAAGAGGAGATATAAAATTAGTTGCACTATTGATAAGCCTTAAAGAAGGAAGATTTGAACAGTCATCGCGAGGGACCAAAAGATGGCGAGTGGTAGATTAAAAATGGACGGATATATGCTTGGATTTCAGATGATTTCAGTTAGTGATTGAATGTTTAGCTATCAACAGAAAATTAACTGACATCAGTTTTGATCACCACATTCAAAAATACATATTTTTCCTCTTAAGCCTGGTTCACACTTCATTCCAATGGTCACTATGTCAGATTAGGCAATTGTGGAGTCATAAAATCGTGCCGTGACGTGGCCGACGGACATGACGGACTACATGTTTGTCCACGACCAATCATCCCTGGTCTTCTTTCACGACGTGTGTGATGTCATTGGGTTATTCTTGCTCTATTTTTATAATTATTACTATTATTTCAGTCACTGTGTCTGTCCACGTCCCAGCCTAACTTTTATTGTAGTAACGTAAAAAGCTCCACCAGATGTCAGGAGCTTCATTTAAAGTACCGTACGCAAACTATGCAAGTCACTGAATCCTCCACAACAAGTCCCTGCAAATGTTTCATAATAAAAGCCTGTTTAGAAAATGAAGGAATTCTCTCAACCGAAGTTATAATGGGCTTTTAATTTTATACAGATACAGGAAGTGTTTAGTTTGCATGCATTAACTTTAATAAGGCAAACGGATAAAAGTAAAAATATAAAAATACAGTAATAATAATAATGTAGTCCGTTTCAAATGAAGCTGGTAGCCAGTTGTGGTGAGTAAAAGCCCCGCCACTATTTTTCTATTACTTTATGTCCTCATTATGAAGAGCTAGCTTGATGCTAATGGCAGTACTCACTGGGTTGATAAAGTGCCTCTGCTGTTTCACGCCATCAGTTTTCCTGTTTCACTCGTACTGTATAACATCCCCAGAGGAAACATCTAAAACCCTGGGGTGTTGTTGACATACGGTCGTCCACAGCAGCAGATCGTTCTGTGTTCCTATTGGAAGTCATTTAAAAGACAAAAAGACAATCAAACATGCTAGACTTCTGTCTGGACGTCGTGAGGCGTCCCAGACGCAGCGTCAGTTGTCGTCTACTTTGACACACTACACAAGTTAAATCGATGGATTATCATGTACAACACTCATTGTCATTCAAGTCCGAGCCGCCAACATACAACGCTGCGTCGGGCTATAATCAGGCAGACAGTGTAGTGTGAACCCGGCATTACCTGTAGTGCTGTTTATCAGTCTTGATTCTTTCTGTACGAGGTGCCGGGCATTGGGAATATCGGCCGTAGAGATGCCTGCCTTCGCTTCAATATATAACAAAACTATGTGGTGCTCAAAGCCTGACCTGGCTACTCAGATTGTGAGCAGTTTCATGTAGGAACAATTTTCTTTCAATTGTATCAACATGTACAAGGAAAGGTACATCTACACAAGGACGAGAGGCTCGTGCTCATGACAACACAAGACGTAATCATTAATGGTGTCGTCCTCCCGTGAACTGTAACGTTAGCTAGCTCGGTTGGCAGGTGTAGTTCAGTAGAGAGAAGGTAGTCCCTACATGAAACTGTTCACAGCAAGGCCTGTGGATTATCTTGAGTAAGCTCATCATGATTGCTTGTTCTGCTGTTGAGTTTTCAACTGTATTTTTGGCACTTTGAGCACCACAGGGCGAATGCCATTTAGTTTTATTATATTCAAGAGAAGGCAGACATCTCCAACACTCGCCAACACACACCAAAACAATCTAGACTGATAAACAGCACTGCAGGTAAGAGGAAAAATATGTTTTTGACTTTTGGGTGAACTGTGCCTTTTGAAGTAATTAATCAAGCGAAAGTGTTTCAGCTCCTCAGATGTGAGGAATTCAGGCTTTCCTTGTTTTATGTAGTTAGTGTGAATGGTGAAAGGCCGACTACTCCTCCTGCATGCTTTGAGCTACATTTAAATTTAAAACATTAAGCTTTTTTCAACAGATTTTTACAATGTAAATCAGTGACTTCGTTGTGGAACCGATGGTCACTGGTTCGATACCCATCTTCTACTACTACTGCTGCTGCTACTACTGCTGATACCTTCCCTACTGCTACTACTATACTGCTACAGCTGCTACTAGTACTACAACTACTACTACTACTACTTCTGCTACAGCTACTACTACTACTACTACTACTACTGTTGCTACTAGCACTACTACTTCTACTTCTGCTACGGCTACTGCAGCCTCCACTACTACAACTATTACTACTACAGCCTTTACTACTGCTTGTCACCATACTGTGCAGTGGATGCAGCACATGGCACATGACCATAGGGTTGGTTCAAAAAAACAACAACCCTCAGCTAACTTTGATTGACAATGATTATACCTGCAGCAGTTTCTAATTGGTGCATTAACATAAAGATCTGTTTGGAGCTCAGTCCTTTTTCAATTTGATTTCAAGCCTGCTGTGCTGCGCTGTGGCGGAGCAGGTAGAGCACAGAGCACATGCAGATGTTTCAGGCGGCAGTGGGCAGCAGAAAGCACCCTAGTCCGCAGCAAGAGCCTAATCAATGTAGACGCTACAGTCAGTGGTCTGTTGTCCATCTGCAGTGATGCTGTGGTAGGAAGAAAATACCTGAGGTTTTGGTCTTAGTTTACAGTGGGTTAACCACCAGACCAGCACTGCTCTCAGCTCTAGGTGAGTGCTTTTTCAATTGTGCGTATGACTGTGCGAGTGGGTGAATGAGGGAGAGAGAGTGAGCTAGAGAACACTGAGGGTCACTTGCACTCAGGTGCTTGTAACCCACCTGTGCCCTGCCTCTACCGTTTGCCTGTCTGTACTACTAACTTGACTACTAACTTTACTAACCTGCTAGTGAAACTAACCACCATCCATGGAATGATTCATACTACTAACCTAACCTGTGCCCTTCTCCTAGCGAAACCACTCCAACCAACCTACTAACCTCACCAGAGGCCTTCTAGCTTTCCTTTTTTTGTTCCCGAAGTTGTTCTGTTCACAGTTTTTTGCTTTCCTTTCTCCCCCTCTCCTACAAAGCACTCAGGCATTGGACACGCTATGGTAAACAAACTCCATTGTTCGGTAGATATCATTCTAATTGTTTCTTAGTTTGGGTTTGCCCCGTGTCTATTTCCTTTTGAACCATAGACTTCAAAACTAAACCAATAAAAGGATAAATGCGGTTGGTAATCTTTTACGCTTAAAAAGCCCCCGTCCCCCTCCTTGCCAACCACTTTTTTTCTTTAAATCCTTTACCAACCCTTTCTCTACCGTTTTTTTCACCCCATCACTCTGTGACTGACATGTAGGCGTGTACTGATTGGCTCATCCCTCACCTGCACGCAAATGGCGAGCCCCCCCTTCCTGCATGGCGTGAATCAGAAACCCTTCCCCTCTCTGATTGGTCCGTAAAATGGATAGAGAGGTCCCTCCTTCCCCTCTTTTTTTTTTCTTTTTACTTCCTTGGATTTTTCGTCCTCCACTCTGCCACTGCATGTTCTCCATGGTGCCCCTGATTCATCCTGATTCATTTTCTTTTTAATCTGCTGTGTCCTCTTTGCCAGTGGTTGCATGCAGAGAGAGGAGCAGGCTGCATGTTTATATATTAATGTGCGTGTGTACGTGTGGAATGAGCCGTAACCCATCTAACACCTGTGCGTGTGCGTACATCAGTAAGTGTGTGTTCGTCCATGTGTCATATCATTCTGACTCGCTGATCTAACAAACCCCCCCCACACCACAAACTAACTTACTAACTAACACCATCATCACAACTCACCCTAACAACACAGCAACATAACATCATCACAACTACTAACAGCATTGAAATCATTAACCCTAACCTCAGTAACCCAACACAGCTTGGCCTGACACAAGTAGCACTACTGTGGCTGCCAGCAGTGCAACAACTAACAACTACTAACAAGTAAATAGTACTAACACCTACTGTAACGCACGAAGAAGCCTGTGGAGACTTTACTAACACCTGCCTGGCTGGGCAAGTTTGCCTGGCGATGATAAGCACCATCAGTGAGAGGGAACTTACTATAGCGGGGACGTAAAGAGCTCATGACCTTAATGGGCAGTCGAACATGGTCAGTAATGTACGGTAGAATATCTGGGGGGATTAAGATACCACTAACTTTGACTTATGTGGGACAGGGTTGGGAACCAGTGCAAGATAAAAGCCCCATACAGGCTATTATACAGCAGAATAGGCTGCTTAAATTATAGGAACACCACTGTCAGGTTCACTGCAGGTGGAGCATTAAGGAAAGTTGTTGTTGGTATATTAGGAAGTTATTCAGCATCTTGTACTTCTTGTTAAGCAGCTGTAGCAGAGACGTAAGGAGGATATTTAAAGTTTGAACTTGCACATAGAGAAGAGGCTAGCCTGCACATGTTGGTTTAGTCAGTGCAATGCAGGGACAGATTAACAGACTGGTTTTGAAGGCTAGGGGTACAAAGTTAGCACTGTCCACATGCCAAATGCTGGTAAAATATGCTAGTACCTGGTAGACTGTCTTCACTCACCAGCCAAAAAATGGTAATCCATTAACTGGCTGGTAAATTTGAACAATCACAAGCCATTTGGCCGGTAGACGAAAAGTTGAATTTGCACCCTGAATCCACCAATAGTGGCCCTGAAGCTTTGGGTGAATCTTTAGGAATCACAAACAGGATCTAGTTGTCATTCTGTACCACAGACGTACAGCTGAGAACAGGCAGACTGAATCCAGTGAGAGTGCACAAGTGGTAGATGGGGCTGCAGAGTGTATTTCTAACTGTAGGCAGAGGGAGCAACATATTTATAATGTCAGTTTAACCAGCGAAGGCGAGAGGCAGCGCTCCTCAGCTACATCACACGGTTAGCACAGACACACCAAAACAAAGTCCCAGCAGCACAACTAGCCAACTCCCCAAACCAATCAGGCCTTCTCCCCACCACAATGCATACACATTGGTTACCAGAGTAACGGGGGCTAATTTGGCTGGTCAGCGCCTAGCTAGCGCTTAGCGCTGCCTTTGGTGTGAGTATATAGCGTGTCCTTTCCCTGTGCTTTGTTGTGTAGGTGACCATCTCTGTGGACGGCATCCTGACCACTACGGGCTACACCCAGGAGGACTACACCATGCTGGGCTCTGACGACTTCTTCTACGTGGGAGGGAGCCCCAGCACCGCTGACCTGCCTGGTTCTCCAGTCAGCAATAACTTCATGGGCTGTCTCAAAGAGGTGGGATGTGTGCATGATATGTGTGTTACATTTTGGATGTACAAGTGCTGGGCAGTGTGGTTGGAAGAAATAGGTTGATATTAATACGATTATTTCTCAAGTATCCAGTGTGAGTGCAAAAACTTCTTTAAAGGTCCAGTGTGTATGATTTAGTGGGATATACTGGCAGAAGTGAGATAAAAATATAATAAGCATGTTTTCTTTAGTGTATAATCACCTGAAAATAAGAATCATTGTGTTTTCGTTACCTAAGAGGGAGCGGGATGTCATCCATGAAAACTGCCATGTTGCACTCCATGTTTCTAGAGTGGCCTAGAGGGGACAAACCAAACACTGAGTTTAGATAGGGTCAGTAGCATTTTCACATGAACCACAGTAGTTAGCTGTTCCTTAGCGACGAGTGTCAGAAAAATGCAGATTATTTTCATGTTTAAGTGCTTTACTCAGCATTTTTACCAGTTTAAATCACCTGGATTGTTTGTTTTGGGGAGAGAGAGAGACCTCTGCAGGTAATTTGGCTCCCAGAAAAAACCTCCTGAACAATCAACAATGAAAGGAATTGCGACCAGGAGTTTCAGCTGCTTGCAGTCTGCAATGCTCACCACTAAACGCCACTAAATCCCCCTAAATCTTGCACACTGTTCCTTTAAACAGGCTTTTTTTAACCACTTTTATCCTGCACTTTGCACTGTGATGTTTTTCTATAATGACAAGAAATAAACTTGAACTTGATTGGGCAAAACATGTCAAACAAAGTGTTAAATAACTAATTTTGTTGGTTTTTAGCTGCAATTTGCTCAGAATTATTAATTTAGGCTGAATGAGCCACTGATTTAATCTCCACATGATCATTTCTTCACAATATGATTCCACTGAATAAAAATAAATAATAATTTCTGCCAAGTTCACACAGTCATGCTGCACAGATTTCTCTATACTCTCACGCTTTAAGAAACACCAGTCTTTTTTTCTCACTTTCTTACTTTCTCTCTTCCTCCCTTCACTTTCTGTCACGCATCACGCAAACATTTTACACACATTATGTTATAAAGTGCACGCGCACACACACACACACACACACACACACACACATAGAAATGCTTCCATTTGGCAGGCTCACACAAGCAGTCCCAGACACACACACACCCTCCCCAGCATCAGAGAGAATCAGTGATGAGCGTCGTTGAGGGAGTAGATACAGCGCTAAGCACTAACATGCTAATTAGCTACGCCACAGAGACACTCCATCCATCCGCTGTGCTTGAAATGGGCCACAACACTGCAACAACAGAAACTCACATGACACGCTGATGAGAACACACCAATGCACTCGCATGTGCACGCAAACACAGCCTTAGCATGCATACACAGATGTGTGCACATGTGAAAATGCACAAATACACCCACTGAAACACACGCGGACAAAAATAGACGAGCGCAAATAAACACACATATGCATTCACAGCACCTGACACACAGCAAAACTCCCAAATACATCCTCACACCCATTATAAACACACCCTGTCTGAGTCTCCCTTTCATTCACACAGACTCACACAGAGGCATAAACAAACAACCAAACAAGCCGACAGATGATGTGCCAAACAGAGAGCTATCTGTATCAGTGGTGAATGCGCTCTGTGTTGCTTCATTAAGACTGATGGCGTTTAAACGAGGCTGCCGCTGTCAAAGTGAACCCTCTACTGGCACATTTACATATTTAATACGATGATATGATAATCCGCGTGAGCAAATTAAGATGTATGCAGTGAATCACGCGCATGAACGATCACGGCTGTAACAATTTCTGCATTCAATGTGGTGCGGGCACACACGCACAAACACACACACACACACACGCCCAAACGCTAACACCATTTTGCACACTTGCAGCACTTATATTCAAGAATCGCCCTCATTGCCCCACGCGCAGACACAAAAGCTCACAGGGTGCGAAAAATTCAAAACAGAGGTGAGAAGCCAACACAGAGAAAGAATTTTGTGATGTTGCCGAGTTGCTCACAGGTCATAGAAGGAGGTCTGGATTAATAAAGCGGAGCCTGTGTGTGCCCGTCTCTCTCGACATCAAAATGCTCAGCACAAGCACACTCTTTACACTCATGCTGCTCAGTCAGAGAGCGTACTGTGTCAGGGAAAGAGAGAAACAGAAAAGGGAAGGAGAGATAGGGAGTAAAAGCGATCATGCAAGTGGCAGGGACAAATAGGAGTTATCAAAAGATGAGGCTGGAGTGGCTCGCTGCTCTTAAGGTTGTCACTTTCAAAAAAAAAAAAAAAATACCAGAACACTTGAACAGAAAAAATATGATTCCTGAGTTGAAAGATTAATGGATGTGTGGTCATATTTAAAGCGTCTTGTTCCCTCTTTATCTCTTCTTCTTTTCGTGTCCTCTGAGAAGGTTAATCAAAGTTTGTCGTATTCTTTTTGATTGCCTATTGTCGTGAAACACAAAGGTGAAATTGTAGTAAATTATAATTCTGTGCCACAGTATTTATATAGGGAACATCTGTTGACCAAAAATGAAGAAAATGGCTCTTTTTTTTTTAATCCAAAAGGGAATTAATGTGTCATTTTCCCCCCTTCAATCCCGTCCTTTCAAGGTGGTGTACAAGAACAATGACGTGCGGTTGGAGCTGTCTAGACTGGCTAAACAGGGAGACCCAAAGATGAAGGTGTGTACTTTCAACATCATGTACAAGTTGAACTAGAAACATTATCCTCTTATACGCAGAACACAGACATCATTCTGTATCACAACCTCTGTCAGGCCCTGTGAGATTTATACTGTAGGAATTTTAAGTAAATGGGATTATATTCTTGAGAGGTAGCCACACGCTTTTGTCTGTTCGTCAGCTCACAGCTGGAAGCAGCTGGCTTTATTTCAATCCCACTACAAAGGAACCATTTTGGTCTTGATGTTCACTGGACATCAGTTAAACAACCCATTTTTTTTTAAGATGCTTGAACCCCTAAGTGTTTCCTTTTCTTCCTCTGCCCGCCCTAGGTAAGTGGGGTGGTGTCCTTTAAGTGCGAGAGTGTTGCCACGCTGGACCCCGTGACCTTTGACACCCCAGAGTCTTTCGTGGCGCTGAGCAAGTGGTCAGCGAAGAAGGCGGGATCTATTTCGTTCGACTTCAGGACCACGGAGCCGAACGGGTTGATGCTTTTCAGCCATGGCAAACCCAGGCAGCTGCAACGCAAGGACCCACGCACGCCTCCCACAGTCAAGGTGAAAATATTGTACATTTATTTTTAAAAAGCACACAGGGAAACTTAATTTGAAACAATAAGAATAAGCTTAAGCTCAGTTTACACTCGGGCCTCCGTAGATGGCACACAAGCTACGAGGCGTGTATGCTCAATGTGATGTTCATTGCAAAATGCCAGGAGTGTGCAAACAAAATCGAAATTATTTTATTTGCTTTGTTCCCCTGAATTGTCACTCCTTCCATTAGACCGTTTTTTAGCTTTATTATCGAGCTCTGTGGCAAAACGCCTTGTCTTTCCTTAGTGTGTTGGGCTATTTCTGCTCAAGAATTTAAGGGCATTGGACTCTGCTTGTGGTCTCCTTATGACGAGTCATTATCAGAGATCATTAGAGATGTCCGTACAGGTGCACCTGCCTGGCCAAACTTCCCTCAAAGACGTCCATGTTGAACTGAAAAGTGCAGTAGGCACCTGCCATAATGTTTTTGTGTCGAGCAAATGCTCCGAAAGTTGGTCATTCAGGGATGCATGCAACTTTTGGAGCATTTGCTCAGCGCAAAGACATTATGGCGTCATTTTTTGATGTGCAAACCATGCACTGGGGACACTACAGCAACCTGAACCTAGCTTTAGACACAGCGATAAATCCTAAGGCTGATGGGAATTTCATTAGTTTTGCTTAGTCTAGTTTTGGGGAAATTAAAACTTTGATTCTTGTGGTGATGGATGAGAAGTTCTGGGATCATAAAAGTCATTATGATAGTTGGTATGAAAACCATGGTATGATTGTTGTTGTTTTTTTCAACAGAAGTGATTTCACCTACATCCTAGATGGCTGTCTTAAAAGGATAGTGCACCCAAACATGAAAATTCAGCCATTATCTACTCACCCATATGCCGATGGAGGCTCAGGTGACGTCTTAGAGTCCTCACAACACTTACAGAGGTCCAAGGGGAGAGGGGGTAACAACACAACTCCACCTAATGGGGGCTTACGGCGCCCCAGATTCAGAAGTCCAAAAACACATAATTGACTTTTTATGTCGGGGCTTCAGGACACTTGGATCACTATGGACGAGCAGTATGGAGATATTTTGTGGTTTCAATTATGTGTTTTTGGACGTTTGAATCTGGGGCACCGTAAGCCTCCATTAGGTGGAGTTGTGTTGCTACCCCCTCTCCCCTGGGATCTCCGCAAGGGATGTGAGGACTCTGAAACTTCACCTGAGCCTCCCTCGGCATATGGGTGAGTAGATAATGGCTGAATTTTCATGTTTGGGTGCACTATTTCTTTAAATGATGCTGATAATCCTCCTCTCCTATAAACCACAGAATTCCTGTTTGTCACTTTAAAGTTGGGTGGGATCTCTAAAATCATGACTCGATCTACAAATCTCCATGTAGTAATCCACAATGTAGTTTAGGTTCAATTCCCAGCTCCCCCAGTCTTTCATGCATATCAAAGTATCCTTGAGCAAGATACTGAACCCCAAATTGCTCCCGATGGCTGTTCCAGTGGTGTGTGAGCGTGTAAAAAACCGAGTAGCAGGTGGCACCTTGTATGGTAGCCTTGGCCACCAGTGTGTGAATGTGTGTGTGTAAATGTGACTCGAAGTCTAAAAAGCGCTTTGAGGTCCATTTACTTATCAAGATAAAATGATTGTGCTACATTTCGCTTTGCTCTTGTTTTGTCTCTCTAAAACCCGAACTCACTCTCAGCCAGGCTGTGGCATGTTTAGTACACCTCGAGCCAAGATGACGGAAAATGTTAAATAATCGTAAAATCAATAATGAGCAAAATAATCCTGATGATGATTTTTGCCCTAATCGAGCAGCCCTAATAGGTTTACCAGTCTCCACTAAAACTGAATGAGACTGCACAAAGAGCCTGATTATATATGGTTAGACCGGAGCCCAATCACCTTATTGTAACTTGCAGCTATAATTTGCATTTTTATTGCTAGCCATCAACGTCCCTGCTTTTTACAGAATACTAACGCTGTCCCTGTCTGACTCCCCAGGTGGACTTTTTTGCCATCGAGATGCTGGATGGACACCTGTACCTGCTGCTGGACATGGGCTCAGGAACCACCAAGACCAAGGCTATCGACAGAAAGGTCAATGACGGGGAGTGGTATCATGTGGACTTCCAGAGGGACGGGCGCTCAGGTACTCTCACAGTACACTCTTTAAACTCTGACGCTAACCCTGACCACAGAGGGTGATGAGGAGGAGGTGGAGGATAATGAGTAGACGCGACCGTACTTCAACATTTTATAGTAAGCGCCAGCCGAGCAAGGCCGTTTAGCTGCTGCCATCCGTCTCCTGTCTGTGTTTAATTCAAACTGGGTTGCAAGGGTGCTGCGTAGACCAGTTTTAACACAATCAATATCCAGTAGCACTGTCAAATTTACTGTAATGTGTTGTAATTACCACAATACTGAAACTGTAATTAAAGCACTTGGTAGCCTCTTTGAGCAAGTGCAAGTTTTTTTAAAGTTACAGCCACATTTACAATATGTATTCCTTTTGCCATCTTTTCTCAATATGTGTTTTATCCCTGCTCTTTGAACACATGAGCTCAATTACTGAAACTATATATTCAGTACAGTAGCAGGATTTTAAATGTTTTCAACCTAATTCCAATATAATTATAGTTTTCATGCCAGTATTAATTAGAGTGTGGAAACCCACAGTAGTGGCTGACAATCTTCTCAATGGGGATCTTGTTTCTTTACTGTAACTGTAGCACTGTCTAAAAATAAATGTTTTAATGATTTATTGGAGGTAGAATGTTGGACATAGCACTTTAAAACCAGCACGGACTCAAAAGAGCGAACCGATGACTATGGCCTGTGTAGTTTTGTATTCCTATTGCTTCTGATTATAGAAGTAATGAGTGGTGATAAAGGAGGAGAACAAAGACTGGGGGAAAGGATGATGATGATAAAGATGATGATGATAGCCATCATAGTGGTGGTGTGATGAGGGTGTTCACATTGAAGGTTGTAACGATTACTGAAGTTGTTTCGATGTCTCGCGGTGAATCCAGGAACCATCTCGGTGAACAGTGTGAGAACAGCGTACACGGCTCCGGGAGACAGTGAGATCTTGGACCTGGATGAGACTTTGTACCTCGGAGGACTGCCTGAGGACCGCGCCGGACTCATCTTCCCGACAGAGGTGTGTGTGCCGACGATGTGTGTCTATAGTACGACATACTCAGGTTGATATTAGAGTTGCAACAGTCTGTTTAATCGATCGGCAGAAAATGAATTGTCAATGGTTTTGATAATCAGTTATTTGTTCCAGCACATGCCAAACACTTAATGCTCCAAGCTTCTCAAAAGGAAGAATTCATTGCTTTTTCTTGTCTTAAATGATAGTAAATTAAATATTTTTTGACAGTTTGTCAGAGAAAAAAAAAGACATTTGATGACATCACCATGTGGTAGTGGGTATTGTGATTGTCATTTTTCGTTCTTTTTTTTGTATAGTCAGAATAATAGTAAAAAATAATAATAATTAGATCAAATTAATGTAAAAAATAAATAAATAATAATAATTAGTTGCAGCCCTACTCAAAACAATATATTTTAAGTTTTTTTTAATCGTAAAAATAATAATAATTAGATTAAATTAATATAAAAAAATAAGCAGTTGCAGCCCTATTCGAAACAATATATTTAAAGATTTTTTTTCAATAGTAAAATAATTATAATTAAAGTAATATTAAAAATAATAATAATAATAATAATAATAATAATAATAATTAGTTGCAGCCCTATTCGAAACAATATATTTTAAGATTTTTTTCAATAGTAAAAATAATAATAATTAAAGTAATATTAAAAGACAATATTATAAGCACAATATGCATTTCTTTTATTTTGATGATGTGGCGGCCTTTGGTCCTTCTTCAAGATCAACAAGGATACTGAGACACAGGTACACTGATCTATTATATGGACCACGCCTTTGTCACACACCTGATGATGATTAGGTGATCATGCTACACAGTTAGGTTGAGCAAATCACAGTCACAGATCAGTGCACCCATATGACACTTGTTTCCTACAATCAAGAATTTTGTTACTAACAACATTTACGCCAACATAGAAAAACAGATATAAAACATAAAAAATGAACTTCATGCATTCAGCACTAGCTTTCTTTCTCAGCATTTTACTGTTTGAGGAAGACCGTGATGTGCAAACAAAGCTTTGAAAAGCCAGTAAGCGATTCAAGAGTCATTCTAGACTGAAGTCTGGACCCAAATTCAAATGAAACAACTAAACACATTTTTACATGTTAGTAAGTAAAAATGAATTCCTTTACCAGGCTTAAAAAGGGACAGTTCACCCCTAATTCAAAAACACATATTTTTCCTCTTACCTGTAGCGCTGTTAATCAGTCTAGATAGTTTTGGTGTGAGTTGCCGAGTGTTGGAGATAACAGCCATAGAGATGTCTGCTACCCTTGAATATAATGGAACTAGATGGCACTCGGCTTGTGGTGCTCAAAGCGCCAAAAAATACATTTGAAAAAACTCAACAGCAATGTCTCTTTTCAAAAATCACGACCCAGTTACTCAAGATAATCCACAGACCTTGCTGTGAGCAGTTTCATGTAGGAACTACTTTCTTTCTACCAACGTACACCGGTCAGCCATATCACTGCGTAGAAGAAGGAAGTGTGCATCTACTCATGGACGAGAAGCTTGTACTCGTGACAGCATGAGATAGAAACATTGATGGCGTCCTCCTCTGCTTTGCTTTAATGTTAGAAAATAGTTGCTGCTGTATTTTTTGGCTCTTTGAGCACCAGAATAGAAGGCAAACATTTCTATGGCTGATATCTCCAACTCTTGGCAACAATTCATTTATTTAACCTTTATTCAACCAGGAAGTCCCATTGAGACTGAAAATCTATTTTACAAGAGAGACCTGGCGGAGGTAGCAGCCAATCAGAGCACATTTAAAATGCAGCAAATACAATATATAATACAAAAATCCACAATGAAACAACAACTATTCAAACATAGTGGCCGATGGATCGATTGTTATAAGTGTTTCTAATTTTAGATCTTTTTGAAGATCGTTCCATGTCCAAAATTTAGATTTATCAATAGCACTACAGGTAAGGGATAAGGGTTGAACTGTCCCTTTAACCACCTTTTGTATGGAATAAATACACAAAAATATATCCTAGTGAAGGAAAACAAAAATGTCTTTGCTTTCAAAGCCAAAAAATAGCCGTCAGCTCCAGCTTTTATCTGTGCCTTGAACAAGCAACTTAAAACACAGTGTAGTTTGACTTTTAGTTTGCCACCAAATGCTGCAATGTGTGGTTAAATTCCCTTACACTCAACACTCGTGACCTTCTCCTCAGGTGTGGACGGCTCTGTTGAACTACGGTTACGTGGGCTGCATCAGAGACCTGTTTGTGGACGGGCAGAGCAAAGACATCCGACGCCTGGCCGAGGCCCAGAGGGCGGTGGGGGTAAAGCCTTCCTGCTCAAGAGAGCCGCCCAAACAGTGCCTGTCCAACCCCTGCCAACACAGCGGCATCTGCAGGGAGGGCTGGAACCGCTACGTCTGCGACTGCTCGGGAACTGGATTCCTGGGACGCTCCTGCGAGAGAGGTGAGAATGACGTGGTGGGAGGGTGTAGAGGGAGAGGACCAGAATAACACTTTGGCAGCCTGTATAGTAATTTGGCATAAATGCTTAAGTCACATTTTCACAATAGAGATGAGTAAGCCGGCTAATTACAGTTACCAAACAGCAACATTTTGTGAAAAATTAATAATATGTCATGATGCGAAATACAGTCATACTGACAGCTTTGTCATTTGCTTTTTGGCTCGAGAACATTGAGTCATGCCAAAAGGATGAGCGACAGAAGACAGATGGTGTGGTGTGGAAAGTTTTAATGTCAGAAATAACTCCATCAACTACTGAAAATATATTAAGATCATCAGCTATATTAGACGATAAAACTTTTATTCATTATACCTTTAAGTTATGCTTTTTTTTTCCTCCTTTAAAAGGTCCATCCTAACAGATTACATCACCTCAGTAGTACTTAATCTGATGTGTGCTAAAAAGGTACCCTCATAAAGATTTATGGCAGATAAAAATGTGGCCAAACTATTCAAATAAAAAGGCTGGAGAATTAAGTTTAGGTGAGTTTACCTTCCACTTCGCCCCTGGTGGTGCTGGAGAATGGGAAGGTTGTAATACAACCCAATACTGAGTCCAAAATTAGCCCGATGCGATCAGTGGAAAAGGTGAATTCTCACTCATTAATTAAAAAATAGAACTGTTTCCCATGTCTACACACGGTTGTTTCCCATTCCCGGAAAATCTGGCAGTGTAAAAGGGGCTATAGAGACAGACAACCATTCACACTCACATTCACACCTGCAGACAATTTAGAGTCACCAGTTAACCTGCATGTCTTTGGACTGTGGGAGTAAGCCGGAGTACCTGGAGAAAACCCTCTGTAAATCCCCCCCCCACCCTGGGTTTGAACCAGAAGCCCTCTCGCTGTTAGGCAACAATGCTAACCACTGCGCAGGTTTATTTGTTGAAGATTGTAAATGTGTGTAAGACTTGTTCGTGGGCAAACTATCAGTGAAGGTTTAATTAGTCATGCTTGCCTATCTTTGGTGCTAGCCGGGGTAAAGTTAACGGAGACAGGTGAGGGTCGAAAGTAACGTGGTGTTGCCGGTCGACAGGAACATGCATGGTTTGGAGATTTCAGTGAGCATCCCCCTCCCGATCAGATCTGCCTTCACCATTGACTCATTTAAGTCCAGGCTCAAAACCTACTTTTATTCATGAGTGTTTGAGTCCCCTTGATGTGGCTTTCCCTGCCATGTGCCTGTGTGTGTTGTGTCTCTAAATGTGTGAGCTGTGCACCTGACATTTATGTCGCCTCTTATGTATGCGTTTTAGCATTTTGTTCCTTTTGTGCTTTATAAATAAATTTGAGTTGTGACGTTTTTAACTGGTTAGTTACTGGTTAATGGGTGTCCGGTGATTAAAAGCAAAATTAACGGAAACTGGCATCCCGTTTCACAATAAAAGATGGCTACTCTAAAAAAATACATCTCTGTGCAAAGTGGAAAATGATAAGAAGTTATACTTTCGCTCCCACCCTCCGCTACTGTAGAGGTAGGTGGAGATCAAAAATAAGGGCAAGGAGAAAATGAGGCTGCTTGCTCAACAATGAAATATAATGATAGTGCAGGTTTCCCGTCACTGGCTGCATCCTTTTCTTATTCAAATACACACGTTTTCTGAGAATGAGAGTAGTAAGATGGAGGAAGGGAAAAGGAGAGGATCAAAAAGGGGTGGGAGGAAGGCGAGCTGCAGACAGGACTATTGGACTGCTATGGATGTGGAGACTGGGAATCGATGGGAGAGGAAATGTGCAGAAAGCAGGGAGCAGGAGCTGTGACAGAGGAGGGTGGAGAACCACTGGGCCGGAACCGCCATATGACAGCAGGTGAGGAGATGAGGAGGAATGGGAGATGGGAGTAGAAAATCTGACAGAGAGGGAGAGAGTTATGAGAAAAGGTATGAATTCAGGCCGGGAGAGAGAAATGGAAAGTAGGAGAGATTGGCAGAGGGACTGA
This sequence comes from Epinephelus fuscoguttatus, assembly GCF_011397635.1. Taxonomy (NCBI): domain Eukaryota; kingdom Metazoa; phylum Chordata; class Actinopteri; order Perciformes; family Serranidae; genus Epinephelus; species Epinephelus fuscoguttatus. The sequence goes on from NC_064771.1 coordinate 26,839,003, forward strand.
TACAGGCCTGTTGAAAGAGCCGAGATGGAGTCAGACAAGGAGAAGAGAAGAAATGTTGTTTGTGCCACAACTGCTGACGCGTCTCAAGTGATGATTGTACTATCATCTAACAGGAGATATGGACGCACACGTACGCACATACTCTCTGAAAGGTGTTGATATGAAAATGTTTTATTTCGGAGGACAAACATCCGCAGTGTATGTTTATCACAGCAATGCACCCTCTCCCTCCCTCCCTCCCTCCTTCCCTCCTTCTCTCCTTCTTTTAGCTTTGTCTTCCTTTCCTCTATGTCTTTCTTCATCCTCTGTGTGCATTGAGGGGTCACTAACTGGTGGTTCAGTGGATTAAAGGAAGCACAGATGGAGAAGCAGATGGAGAGAGTGATTGGCCATGTTTACGCCTTCTACCTGCGGTTTCTCCCTCCCTTTTTTCTCCTCCCTCATTCTCTCGCTCTCTCCTTTGTTCCCCCTCTCTTCTTCTTTAATGAACAAAGATGGTCGCCACGCTCTGGCTCCAAGATGAATTTCTTTTTTTTTTTTTCCCAAGAGCGGCCACACACACATATTTACAGCCACACATTTGCACATCTCTTAACACATTTTCGGCTCTTTCCTCCTGCTCACTTGCTGTTCACACTGGTGGGCTACATTTTTTGTCTTGCTGTCCTGCTTTCTCTATGGAAGCCCACTCCTGCCAAGAAAAGAAAACAATGGATGAAATGTTCTATAACAATTCTTTAGTCTTTTAACCTAATTTTCACAACATATCCACCTTAATCCTGAGGGCACTGCTGTAGAAATGATTATGGGCGCAACTTCCTGTAAGATAGCAGAAGTAGCAGTAAGCTAGTTAGTCCCATAGACTGTCTGTGGTTAGTCCCAGTGGCTACTCTTGGTGGCTAACTGCCAACGCTGGTTCATTTCCAAAGTAATTTGCCTTCAGTTTAGCAAATACGGATTTATTTTTTTAAGAAATATTTAACTGTTAACTTAGCATTTTCTAAAATGAGTTTGCAGAGCTCTGGTGCCTGTTGCGCTGTCCGTGTCTGTAACGACTAACAACCAGTCTAAGCTACATTTTTGTCTCAAGTAACTGTGTGTTGAAGATGTAACCAGAACAAAAAAGGATTGTTCCTGTTGCCAAAGGTACCATTGATATGAGAAATAAAACCACAGGTGTTTTCACGAGACATCTGACTTCATTCTCAACCTACGTTAGAAAATAAACTCAGCAGCAAACCTTGAAATATGTATTTAGTCATTAGGGCTGAGAATGTGTTACTGATTTACCGTACTTCCTTTATATCATATAAAAAAATGAATGCCGAAAGTTATTTCTTTTACTCCTACTTTATATGACTATTACTGAAGTCTGCTGCCAAATTCAGCTCCATGTTTCGCTCAGAACAGTTTTTAATAAATCAGAATTTAAAGAAATTACGCAGACGAGCGGAGGATTAGCGGGGAAACATCACATTTATTCACTTTACATGGAGCTAGAGTTAATACTGAATTATGTTAAATGTTTGCCGAATGTGTTAGTATCTCTTAATAAGTCATGAGAAATCATCTTTAGAAGGAGCAGATGTTTACCTTAAGCTAGCTCGGGTCATGTTAAAGTTAACAATATTTTAACAGAGCGAGGCAAGCTAATTGCTAGCATACTCGGTTGAAAAGGAAAAAAAAAGACAATGCTTTGAGATGGCTGTCTTAGATGGCGGAGGTATGATCACATAATCCCGTTTGAGCTAAAACAGGTGGTGTGTTCCACGTATTATTTCCCAGTTGCTCTTGGAAAGAAGAATAGAGTACTGTAAACAGTTGGAAATTGCACCCATAATTCACGCAAGGGATCAAGGAGTCAAATCTCCATCTCCAAATACTTATAGATGACCCCAACTTATTTCCACCACAGTAAATAAAACTACAACTGACCCTAACACATTCCTATTTAAACTAAAGTTTATTTTACTCTCTATTAAGTCACATCTTTAAAGCTCAACATGGTTTAGCCCCGAGTTATATAGCTGAGTTTCTGACCACCTATGCTCCAAGTTGTGACCTGAGATCCTCAAGTGTACCGTCACTAGTCGTCCCTAGATCGAGGCGGGTAACTATGGCTGACTGGGCTCTTGTCATCAAGGCCCCGAAGCTCTGGAATCATCTGCCTGAGGAGATGAGGCTGGCTGGCACATGAATCATTTTTTAAAATCATTGCTTGCTTTATTTTATTATTTATTAAGGATCAACAAAAATAAAATTACTCACCATGAGTTAAAATAATAAAACAGAAAATGAAAATTCCAAGATGCTAATAGGAAGTCAGTCAAGATTTGGAAGAAAAGAGTTGAAAAGTTACAAAGTAAAAAGTTGTCGTTTTCAGTCTTTTCACAGGATCATTAACAACAAAAATATAGATTAAATCTTATCCTTTAACCACGTCTCTGTTTGCATGGCGCATCTGGTGTGTGCTACAGGGGCCGACTGCACCGACAGGGCTTATGCCTGGTATTACAGTGGCTTTTCCTACCTTGTTTACTCAAGTTACCAAACCAGAGTGGAGACGGAGGGGGAGTTCAGATGCAAATTTCTTGTTAAAGCAAATAAACTAATTCATTCGTCATTTATAACAACAGAAATCTAGGCTAGGAACTACTGCCCTAAACAAAGGTATAGATGTGTTTAAATCAATTACAGCCAAACAACTGTTTGCTGCCGTCCTCACTTTGGCTTCCACATCCTCTTTCATGTAGGCCTCACTTCCTTTTAATAAGGGCTCAGTACCCTGTGGGCATGTAATGAGCAGCCTGACCACAATGCATGAATCAAACTCTGCAAAAACACTAAACTGGCTCCAACACCTGATCTTAAGGCAAATCGTTTGTAACTTGGTGTTCTAAGTCTGACCTAAAAGCTAGTGCCGGTTGCACCATCTAAGCTTAAACAGGCGTAAATCGCATATCTTGTCATCTTGTTTTTATCTATCTAACTTACAAACATGAACAAACGTCTTGACCTTCACCTCAGCTTGTTGAACAAAAGACTGAACAAACTCTAACTGGTGAAAGGTATCAGGCTAGATAGCTAGCTAATTAGCTGGTTAGTGATAGCACATTAAGCAGCAGCATCTAAACTAAATTGGCAAACGTCACTTGCGTCTGTTCACATGCTGCCGTGGTCCTTAATCTCTAATACCACTGCTAATAACACACTGTCCGTCTATGAGTTTTAAGCCACAGCCAGGTTTGTTAACTTTTTCTTGCCAGCTGCTGCCAGTTAAACACAGGTGAAAAAGACAAAAAACAGAGTCTGCACACTAGACTGTGCACCCATTCATTTTTAATTACCACCAGGGTAATGTTTGGAGCTTCACACTCTTCATCAGTCAAACAAAAAGTCAAAAGTCAAATCGACTAAGCAAAAATTTTAATTAAGACTAGTCGACTAGTCTAAAAAAGGGAAAACACTCAGAAAACAGAAAAATTTAGCACAATTTATTGTTATAGTATTTGTGCATTAAGAGCCCTTTGAAGCCTTTAATCACAATCTTCAACAACCATGTTGGATTTTAAATGCCGCTGAAGTACGAGACACTTTGCACTGTGCGTAATGAAAGTGAACATGACGGCAACTCAAATGTTAACCACTACAATAACATCTAAAATAAATAAACTGCCTCTGAAATGTGGGGCACATTGAACCTTGCAGATTATCCGACAAAAATTATAGTAATTCACTTTAAAATTAATAAAACATCTAAATTATAATTAAATTCCAGCTGAAATCAGACGCATTTTGCTCTGTGCAGTATGAATGTAAACCTGCACATTATCTGACAACAACTCACTTAAAGTTAACAAATAACTTCTGCCAAACCGTGCTGTTTTAAAACTCCAGTCTGCTCGAGCATTACCGCGCGGAGGAGGACTGCTGTCTGACGGCACTGTAGCACCCACTGGTGGCAGGCGGCTGCATGACAGTTAAGCGGCCTTGTACATGAATAAAACACTGATTGGTTTAACCGACTAATATTTCTGGTGCTGACTAGCGAGGGAGCAGACGTTTAATCGTTTAGACGTCTAATCGCGCATCCCTAGTTAGCCCTCCATCACGAGCCAAACAGCTTTTTGAAAATACAGATTTTTAACATGAGATTATGAGATTACCGGTTCTAATCACCTTTTTTTGGAGAGTAATTCAGCTCCTGGTAAAAACCTCCTGAACAATGAACACTGAAGGAATCCTAACTGGGAGTTCTCGCTTGGCACATGGAGGAAGTTTCAGCAGGTTGCAGTCTGTAATCCTCACAGAATCCTACAAAGGGCTCCTTTAAACTAGGCTTTAGTTTGGCCAGTGCAACCAGTGTGAAGTCCATTCTTTAAGACTGGACTTTGCTCGGTGCGACTGGCTCCAGGTGTTAAACGCTGCGATGGCGTGCAGCATCGCCTGTGTGCATTGCACTTTGTCAGTGTCTTTTTGGGCGTAAATGTGCTTCCATACTTCCTTCTCACCAGCCCTCCCTGCTCTGTTTGCCTGCTAGTGAGTCAGGTGCCGTGGTGAGGAAAATTTAGTCAGCTGTCTCCCTTATCAGAAATGTGTGCACGTGTGTGTGTGTGTGTGTGTGTGTGTGTTCGAGTGCGCTTGGGCGGGTGTATGTGTGGCTCTTAGTTATGTTATCTGTGATATAACAGGCCAACCACCTCCTTTTTTCCTCAAGTTAATGAGAGTTCATTTGCATTTTAGCCAAGAGCTTTTCTCCCTTTCCCCCCTCCTCCTCTCCCTCTGTCTTGCTCTGTCCCTATTTTCTCTCCCCCTGCTCTCACTTTACTAAACCCTCCTCTGTTCACACTTAAATTCACTCACTTATTCTGACATGCACGCACACACACACACACATACGCACACTATCTCTCTCTTTCCCTCCTTCTCAGCTCATCAGTATTCATGAGGCCTCCCTCTCTTCCTGTTCTCTTGTTTTTGCCTTGGCTCCGACCGTCTCCCACGGAAACAGGGAGAGCGAAAGGGAGGGAAGGCGAAGGAGGAATGGAATAGAGAGATAGAAGAAGAAGGGGAGAAGGAAGAGAGATGAAGACACAGAGACATGGAGAGTGTGTTTAGCTGTGTATGTAATTGGCCAATAAAAAACAGGGTTCTCGGAGGTAAACAGTTTAGCAGTTGGGGATTGGCCCCAGCAGGTAGCAGCGAGAGAAGATTATGAATATGTAAATGAGTATGCAAAAGACATTAAAGCGGGATCACCTGAGCTTGTTACATTATGACTCCAGGGTCTGGGATGTCAGCGACGGTGGCTAACACACTCACCGCCATGCATTCTGATTTAACCGGATAATAGGGCCAGCCAACCAGCTGCGGCTATTTTTACATGCTCTTTTGTGAGGGAGTGATGATGAATTAAGCGTGGAAAGTGATGGGGTAATTTCGTAGGAAGCAGGGTTTTGAGTTTCAACATGACGTGGCCGGGGGGAACGAGGGAGTGTAGCCAGGCTGCAACATACTTGTTCATGTTTAAATCTGAATCACACAAAATCGAATTGTCTCTTCCCACCTCGTGTGTTTTTCTCCTTGTCAATCTTTTCTGTCTCCTTTTTTTTCTATGTTTCCACCCACCTCAATCTCCTCCACCGTCATCTTCCACTTCTCCCTCTCTCTCTCTGTGTGCGTCTTGTACAGATGCAACTATCCTGTCGTACGACGGCAGTAAGTTTATGAAAGTGCAGTTGCCTGTGGCGATGCACACCGAGGCGGAGGACGTCTCGCTGCGCTTTCGCTCCCAGCGGGCCTATGGCGTTCTCATGGCAACCACATCCCGTAACTCGGCAGACACCCTTCGTCTGGAGCTGGATGGGGGCCGCGTCCGACTCACTGTCAACCTAGGTACACACATGCACACAAACATATAGATTCTCCAGCGCTGTTTTAATTACCTGCCATGGGAATGCAGCTGATTCTGGCCTCTTGGCTAGTTCTTGTAAAGGAATGTCATTAAATGTTGATTAATAATATATTATCCCTTTAATTCTGCTGCATTGTTTATACTTATATATATATTTAAGGTGTTTCACAGGTTTTGGCAGATACCTTTTAGCATTTTGATCCACTTCATGGTGCATTTACAGCTCGTCTTTGACTAGGGACTGTTCGTTGTTTATCAGAGGACGGGGGTGGCTGGGGTGCGACTTCATTTCCCCAGAGCTACAAATATCTTATAGGCTTTCCTTGAGCCTCCCTGAGGGACCAGAGGAAAATGGACGACCCTCCCTCTGACATATATAACAATGTTTTACATATTTCCACCAAACGTAGGTATCGTAGCCGATGCAGTGAATTATCACCGAAACAAACAGCTAATTTCTGCAGCAAAATGCAAATCCTCCTTACAAATCGCATAATCACAAGCTGTGTGTGCACTTCAGCAGAGTATGGGTGCGTGACAGCCACACACAAAACCAACCAAATTTAATAAGCCTACATATCACCAACACACACACACACAAACATTACAGCACACACACAGTCTGCATTAGCAGCACAAATAAAGCCTAACATACACAACAGCGGCAGCAGCGACTGGAATAATATCAGTAAATTGTCACGATAGCTGTTGTTAGATTTTAAAAAATGTACCCTTTGATGATCGAAAGTTAGTAGTAGTGCAGAATTTTCTTTTACAGGATTTTATGTGGTTTATTCTTTGTGACATTTTAAATGAGACATGTAGAATAAAGTGAATGGGTGATGGCATTCATGGCACGTGTTCAATTTCAACATCCAACAACAGTTTCTGTTTTCACACTTTCTGGCGGTGATATATGCTGCACTTTTTGCTTTTATTTTGAAGAACATGTGCCTTTTATAGCCATCGGGGGGTTTGGGGTTCAAAGGGTATTTAAAATATGTAATAGATATTCAAAATAAATACAACCATTTAAAGCTGTATGTCCCTCCCATAGATGCATAATAATACCTAGATGGCACTGATTGTGGCCTCTCTAGTGTAGTGGGGAGAGCACTCAGAAGGTCCAGGGTTTGAATCCTGCTGGGGTTGACGTCAGCAAAGGAATGCGGTCGCAAGAGGTTCCCACCGCCGAATCAAACGGGATCAGATTCCTTAAGGAGGCTTCAAGTCCTCAACGAGGGTGCGTCTCAAGCCCGTTGTGGACGGGAGGTTCCAGACGTAAAAGCGAATTCATCTAGATGGCACTGATTTGTTCCAATGAGAACTGCTCGCCTGGCGTATACGCCACAAAAAAAGTGTCTAGTTTCGGGATTTATTTCTCCTGTATGTGGCCCACTGAAATGTCGCAGCGGTGTTTCTCCCGCTGGCCCCGCCCACGAGATCCCACTTAGCTTATAGCTAGTTGTGATGACATCATAGATTTTAAAATCCCTTTTATTTGGCTCTAATATAAAACCTGCATGGATCAAAAGTTGTATAATCGTGGCCTATGGGGAAAGTGCTTTTTGGGCCGCAGGGGATTTTTTTTTGTCTGCAATACCATCAGTGACCACTGGGAAATACTGGCAGCAGCTTTCCTGCCTAGGGGCCTGGTCCCCTTCCCCTAAGCCAAAATAAAAAAAGTCCCTCCCTAGTGCTTCAAAAAATAATTTAATAATGCCTCCCCTGTTTTGCACCACCCCCTCCCCTCGTGTAGATAACGAACAGTCCTGTACACACACACAAACACACACAATTGAAGGTTAGTGGCATTGTTTTTGCGTTGAACAGAGGGTCAAGCCTCAAGCTGCATTCTCTGCTCACTCCCAGTGGACCTGTGCATCCCCACACCTCAAACGATCAATACAAAGACTCACATCATGGACAAACACTCCACACATAAATGCAACTCATTAAACACATATCCAGCCTCACAACTTCACATGCTAACACACACACATAGTCCAACAGAGGGGTGCATGTGTTGGTCTCTGGTTGTCTGCAGCCACGTCTCATCTGTGGTTGACGCCACACGACACACCGAGGCATCATGGGTATAAAAAAAAACAAACAAACAGCGTCTAATAATGGGACTAAATCTTCCGACCATTTGCGGAGATTTGTGCTCTGGATGGGCGACAAGAATTATGGGATGTGTTCGATGTCACCAGACAAACTGACACACATGACCCATCTCAGTCTCCTGGCGCTTTTGATTGGTGACTGAAACTGTCGCTCAGGCCAGAGCAGCCAGTGAGCGCACACTGCTCATGCCGGGACACACCGCTCTCCTTCACACTGTCAGCGTAAAGATCATGATCCAGATTTCAAACTTTAGTGGCAAGAATTTAAAGTCACAGAAGATGCTAATCACTGATGTAAGGAAATATGATCCAGGTTGAGGTCCTGCAGCAAAGGAGAGTGTGTGTTTTCTCAGCATGTGTGTGAGCGTGCTTGTGAAAATGCGTGCAGGGTGTGTCGATGTGTGCGTCCCCAGGGCGTGGAGAGTATGTGTATGTGTGCAGCATTAACCCTCTGCTCTGCTCTCCCTCCAGACTGTATCAGGATAAACTGTACAGCCAGTAAGTGATCCTCCATCTCACCTAACCCCTCCCCCCCTTCCTCTTCCTCCTCAGTGTGTGTGCGCTTGTGTGTGTGTGTGTGTGTTTTTGTTAATGTGTCTGACTATTTTTCACTCTCTCCGTCTTGTCAGTCCATCTGATCCCATACTCCACATATCTTTGTACCATGTGTCTGTGTGCATATATGTGTGTTGAACAGGGGAGGTGCACATATGCGCGTTTGTGTCTGCATGTTCAGCGACACCACAGGAGCGGTGCGATTTTTTGCTGAGGGCCAGGGTTTTCCAGGTCGGCCATTTTAGCAAAGAAGGATAGACGGAAGAGAGGACGGTGGGGGTTGAGGGGAGGAGGAGGGGGAAAAAAAGGAAAAGAGAAGAAGGAGGAGAGTGTGGGGTGTTGAGGTAAAATTAGGTGTGCTGGGAAGTGTAGCTGGTGGATGAATGCAACTTAGAGCTGCAGGGTAATTACTTCTCCTTCATGCTGGAGACAAAAGATGTGTTATCCCTCTGTTTCTCTCTGTCGCACCTTCATCCCAGCGTCTGTCTGGCTGCTTTCTTTGTTTGCTTGTTGTTTCTCTCTAAACTTACATGAGGGATTTTTTGGGTACTGTTTCATTGAGCCCGTTTAGTGTGTGCCTGTGCATTCTGTATTTCATTGCCCATTTGTGTGTGTGTGTTTTCTGGGTGTGTTATCCCGTGTGTGTGTGTTTCTCTTCATGCTGCTGTGAGTGGAGCTGAATCCCTGATGAAGTTTAATTCCCTCACGTGGAGTTTCTCTCTGTCACGACCACAGAGGAAGCGAGAGTGAGCGAGGGAGACGAATGCTCTGTGACGGCAAAGAGGTGGTGAAATGGACGACTGCAGTTGCCATAGAAACCCTACTAGCCACACAGTGCTGTTGCTATCCCGCATGTCTGTCGGCCAATTTTAGACCGGTTGTCTCAATGAACATTTCAGTAGGCAGCCACTTTTCTGGCACACCGTGTGCATACAATAAATTATACATCTGATATTCGAGGGGGGAAGAAAAAAAATTTATTTAACAGCCAGGCGCCACTGAAATAGTCCACTCAGCAGTCAAATAAAAGCCTCGGCATGGGAGAGATTTGAGGCTTATCCGGCAGAAAAGCCATTTGTTATTTGGAGCTAATGAAATATGAAACGCTTTTTGTCATTTTGTTTTCATTATCCTGCTCTTATAATCTCCAGTAGCTTGTGTCATTTGATTTGAATTGTATTTCCAGCGCAACAAACAGTCCCTTTTGTCTCTCTGTTTGATTTGTCTCGCCTCGCTGTCTTTCGGTTTGGCAGCACAGAGCGCAGACTGTCTGCTGACCGCCACAGTAGCTCAACTTTAAACCAAGCTCACCATGCTGCTGAACACACTGCTAGCACTGACCCAAAATAGGTGGCTCATGTGTGTATGTGTGTGTGTGTGTCTCTTGTCTGTGTTTATTGGCGTGTATTTGTTCCCAGGTTGACACAGATCACTGCCTCACCCTCACCGCGCTCTGCTCGCTCTTTGAATATTTGGTTACATATGCAAAAACACACACTCGCAAACTCACACATACATGCACATATTCTCTCCTTCACTCAGCGTTAGGCAGTGATCCATGGTAACAGGATGAGATGCTCATGCCCAGAGCACAGCTGAGTCTCCTCAGGGGAACCCTGTGTCCTCTCTCAACGCACAACACACTCTTTTAGCCAGGCAAACACACGCACACGCACACACACACACACACACACACACACACACACACACGCATTTCACGCTGCCATATCCATTTTGATTGACTTTTCGTATTATGTTTGTGTGACTCCCTCTATTTCTCTACCTGTGTGTGTGTGTGTGTGTGTGTGTGTGTGTGTGTGTGTGTGTGTGTGTGTGTGTGCGCCCGCCTGCGTGCCTCCATGAGTGATGTAGGCATGCTTGACATTTTCTGCAGCAGAATCCGTTCGGGTCAGTTTACTTCTCACCTCCCCCATCATTACCTCCTATAGGTCACTGTAAGCAGACTCACTCAAACCAACAGGGCTTGGAGGAGGAAGGGGAGTTGTGTGTGTGTGTGTGTGTGTGTGTGTGTGTGTGTGTGTGTGTGTGTGTGTGTGTGTGTGTTGGAGGATGGTGGGTGTTGTGTTCAAGGCTGGTGGGGTGCTTGTCGAGAGCGGGAGCAAGGGGACGCTGAGGTTTTTGGGAACAGTCAGTCTGTCAAATGTGTGCAGTCAACTATGTGAAGATATGAGCTGGTAGATGGGCAGAGAGAGACATCATGAGAGGACAGCTCAGCTTCTTTCATTCTGCTGCACATCAGCACCTTGGAGAGCTCTCGGACGCTCCGCTGTGTGTCTAGTGCCACCATGAGGCTTGTTGCAGTATTGCGCTCTCGTGGAGGATAAGGAATCCTGCATGTGGACACAGGGTAATATATGTTATGTGTGCGGGGGCGGTTTAGGAGTCAAGGGGGTGCGAATGTGCTGTCTGTGCATGTGTGGGTAGTGGGTGGTCATCGCGGCAGTGTGATCTGTCCACAGATGGATTGTCTCACTGCAGGCCTGTTGTGACTCACAGTCTCCATCTTAGACGCCCGTGGCATCCATTTATGTTAATCTTTCTGTCTGTCTGTGTCACATCATCCGTCCCGCTGGCGTATCTGCAAAGTGACCTGTCTGTCTATCTGTGGAGAGAGTGTGTTGACATGGAGGTGTTTGTCTCCCCAGGATATGTATGGTCCCCCAGTCCTCTGCTATTTCCCTCCATTCCCTCACTTTCTGTCCTTAAATTTTAATTCAACCTGCCTGGCTTCTTCTTCTTCTCTTTTTCTGTCTCTGTCTCTGGATCTCTATCTCCCCTGTCTCTCTCTCTCTATCTGTCTCTGTCCACCTCTCTGTGCATTGTGTTAATGGTGCTCTGGGCTATGTGTAGGTAAAGGCCCAGAGACCATCTTTGCGGGGTCGGGCCTCAATGATAATGAGTGGCACACGGTGAGGGTAGTCCGGCGTGGCAAGGGCCTCAAACTCACCGTGGACGACCTGCAGCCTGTTGAAGGTAACCACAGCACCTTTACCCTTTTTGTCTTTTCACCATAAAATGACTCTCTGATCTCGACCCAGGTCTTGTGAAAGTGTTTTGGATGATAAATTGCGGGTTGACTCTTTTAGAACAACATTAAGGGGTTTTATTTCTTTTTTTAGAGAACATCTGTACCTGTGTAAGTCAAAATAATCACCCTGAATAATGATTGTGATCATAACTGTACACCACGACGCTACTATCAGTTATACAGCCCCTCCAGGATGTTGTGATCGCAACAGTTAACGCAAATCAAACCGATCCCTGCGGATTCTGCGCGGCCTTGCAGTTTTGTCCAATCACTTCAACTTTTCTACAAATATGACCAATCATTGCAGCTTCCTGTGAGTTTCACCAATCATAGCAGTCCCCCGCATAGTGTGACTTGTTCCTGGCTGTGAAGATGCAGACACGTACGACACGAACGTCTCACATTCACTAGATGAAGCGTCACTTTCACGTCCCGGCTGTAATCAGCTGACAGCCCGCTGATTGAATCATCGTTTCTGATCAGTCGTACACCAATCACGCCCCGTTCTCACGAGGCGGTCCATTTAAATACGGCTTCCTACTTACTGATCCCTGCTACACCAATGCTGCCACGCGCCGCTGCTGCTGGCAAAGCTTTGCCTCCACCTTCCTAATTCAGTCCTAACATGGCACAAAGGTCAAAATGGTATTTAATTTCTTGCTGTGGGCCCACTCTTGTGTACCCGAGGGGGTTTCTGCATTGTGCTCCTGAGCCTGTTTTGGCTTAGCATGCCGCCTGTCTGATCCAGGGAGCACCTTAAGAGCGCCAAGCATAACTGTATTTCCTTTTGTTGCAATAAATGATTAAATCTGTAACGACAGTGTTCCTCACTGAACAAAAATTATTGCTAAAGACCGTGTAAGACAATTCTCTGGTGTTCAGCACAAAAGCCGGGGTGAGGTGTTTCTCTGTTAACTGTGTAAAGCGCATCACATGCAGCGCTGTGGTGGAACAAAAATACGTTTCTGCCACAAAACCAACCCACAGAATGGCTGAAACATGGGACAACAGACAATACAAATCACCATGACAGAGACTGATGCATTCAGATCTATTGCAAATGCTAAAAGAATCAAGGTGAGTTAGACTTAATAGGTATGGTTAGTGGTAAGGTTAGCGCAGTATAAATCACATACTCAAAAACAGTGCAGTTTTATCCCCACTGGAAGAAGCTGTCTATGATTTTTAATGAATTATACAAAAATAATTGCAACTACTTTTTGCAATATTCACTTGCTCCCACAATTTAATTGCCGCATGCATCGCAATGTAGAAAAGCTGCTTTGAAGTGAGGAAGGCCGCAACAATCCCCAAAAAAGCCCGCAAAATCCTGGAGGGACTGGCTGTAGCATCAGTGTCTGTTACATCTGTCACTAACAGTCTGTCACTGTTAGTTCAAGTGTTGAAATAAGTATTAGGATTAATTTTAGCATTGAACAGCTCCACTTGAAACCCGACTTCCCGTAGCCCTCACCTCTGAAGTTTACCCCCGCCACCAGGTCAGATGGCGGGCGACCACACCCAGTTGGAGTTCCACAATGTGGAGACGGGCATTGTGACGGAGAAGCGCTTCATGCCTGCCGTGCCCTCCAATTTCATCGGTCACCTTCAGGGCCTGACGCTGAACGGAATGCCCTACATCGACCTGTGCAAGAACGGTGACATCGACTACTGCGAGCTCAACGCTGTTATTGGCTATAAGAGCATCGTGGCGGACCCCGTCACCTTCCGCTCGCGCTCCAGCTTCGTCACACTGCCCACGCTGCAGGCCTATTACTCCATGCATCTCTTCATGCAGTTCAAGACGACGTCCCCCGATGGCCTTATTCTCTTCAACAGGGGAGACGGCAATGACTTCATAGTGATAGAGCTGGTGAAAGGGTGAGCCGGACAAAGCGCAGTGTATGGTATTTACATTACATGAGTTAGTGCAATGTCTTGCACCGGGAAATAAATTAATACGCAGATTAAATGTGTGTTTATGGTAATATCTGTCTTGCAGAAATGCATGTGCATGTTCAATTTTGCCTGGGATTTACAGTTAACATCGTCCTTGATGAATAAAAGAAGAAAATTCTTGGGGCTGAAATATCAAATATGAAAAATGCATAAGTCAAGCAGTTCTTTTTCTGCTCTTGTAATTACGTTTCTACAAGACAGATTAGAATGCCCTGAAGTGTATGACCCTGTGTTGTTTTTCATCATGAATACGACTCATTTGCCTTTTCTCTTCCTAACGTTTTAAACCCCTCCTCTCTCCTCTCCTTTCCTTGTTCCCTTTCTAGCTACCTACACTACATCTCTGACCTGGGCAATGGAGCACACCTGATCAAGGGAAACTCTAACAGTCCCCTAAATGACAACCACTGGCACAACGTGCACATTTCCAGAGACACTAACAATCTCCACACGGTCAAGATTGACACCAAAGTCACCACGCAGACCACCATGGGTGCCAAGAACCTCGACCTAAAGGGTATGCACAAAAATACATGCAGTGACACCTCAATTACAGGAGCTTGTATCAGGGAAGGATGCACATACTCAGATAGTACATGAAATATTTGTTTTCCCAAAACATAATTATGAACTGCCTCATGGGACGGTGATTTTGACAAAGTATGAACAGATATTGATCGATCCGATAAAGGTACAATTAGATGCAAGTGTGTCGTGATACCAGAATTGTGTAGCCGATACCAATACCAGCAAAATTACTATTATTCTAAATGCCCAATTCAATACCATGGGGTGGGGGGAACAAAAATAAGCAATAAATCCCATGTACTTAAATATACACTATTTTATTAAAAACACTTACATTTATTTAACTTTGATTTTTTTTAACCCTGATGATCCTCCTCAAATGCAAAGTACTAGTCAATGTGGGTTCAAGGGATCATGTGGGCAAGGAAACCATTTCCCTCAGTGGTAACAAAGCTCTTATTTACTTCATTTCACAGATAAGAAACAATAAATTGTGAAGACAATAAAGCCTCCACAAAAATAGCATTTTAAGTCTTGTGTGTGATTTATCCTGGCTTCATATGAGAAGAGGAAAAGTCCGCTAGCCACTAGGCTAATTTATACAATGTAAAATGCCATAGGCTTGTGCTTATAACATTAGCATGTTATATTTGTTTTGAAGGTGCCGTGTCATATTTCCGACATCCCATTATTCCAGAAATTATCCATTGTTCCGAAATCTCAATGCTTCGACATCACATTGGTCCGACCATATTAAATCCATTGTTCCGAAGTCCCGTTGTTCCGTAATCTCAATGTTGCAATGCAAAAAGTTGGAAAAAGCAAGCAGCAAGGGAAAGCAGCAAGAGACCGTGTTGTCGTGTTGTTTACTGTTGCCATGACAACAACGGTCGCCCTGTTTTGAGGAAGTAGAAACGATGCCGAAAGTTATAATTTTAACCTAAACCATGATCTTTTCCTAACCTTAACCAAGTAGTTCTTGTGCCTAAACCTAACCAGACCTTAACCATGAAACAGTTATTTTGTAACAATGAAAAATTATATTTTGGAACACTTCGTAAAAATTGGTTTAATATGGTCGGAACAATGGGATGTCGAAACATTGAGATTTCGGAACAATGGGTAATTTTCAGAACAATTGGATGTCGGAATTATGAGCGGACCCTGTTTGGAAAACGTGTTTAGTATGAGACAGTTGTTTTGTCAGTGAACCTTGTGAGTTGTAATGGAGCCAAATTTTGTAACGTTACCTTTGTTAAATGTTGCTGTTGTCCCTGGCTTCATATGAGAACAGGAAAAGATCGCTAGCTGCTAGGCTAATTTATACAATGTAAAATGCCATAGGCTTGTGCTAATAACGTTAGCATGTTGTATTTGTGGGGAAAATGTGTCCAGATAAAGACAACTGTTTGTCTGTGAATGCTGCGAGTTATAGTGAAGCTGATTTGTGTACTTGTGTTTGAAATTGTCTCTATTAAGCCATGTTTAATGTGTGTTTAATGTGTGTTTGAATCAACTAAACTTTACAGCACTTCACAGAAACCTCCACCTCCAACTAGTGTTTTGGAGGTGTAACTGCAGAGTGACACAGACACACCACCGCACAAGTATAAATGCTCACGACAGCGTAGGCTCTGCCGCACAACTATAAATCCCTCTTAAGCTAACCATCTCTTGACAGTACAGATGTGAGTGATATCAGTTTTCTAATCCAGCTCTCAGTAAGAAAGCGAATAGGTGGATTTCCCTAAAGGTCCAACTGTTTCCTAGGCAACAATTTACATAGTACGCATTAAAATAATAAAAAAAAAAGAAAAGTCAATCAAATAGTGCAAACATGCAACAATTAGAACAGCAGCTTGCATACCTGACACAAACAGTAAGTGGTGAATGAGTATATGAGGTAGTTCTGGTCGACTGTTTAAACTGGCTGGTGAGTCTACAGGGGTGGGTAGGTGGGGGGTCAGGGCTGTGTTGTGTGTGTGTGTTTTGTGTGCTGCAATGCCTAACATTAATAAATTGATCGAACACTGGTACTGATGCAGTCAGTCTTTGCGATTGGTTCATGAAGCTGCCAATCATTTTGTTGGTCCCTGTCAGGTGACCTGTACATCGGGGGCGTCTCCAAAGAGATGTACCGAGACCTGCCTAAGCTGGTCCACTCCCGAGAGGGATTCCAGGGTTGCCTGGCAACAGTTGATCTAAATGGCCGTCTCCCTGACCTTTTGGCTGACGCGCTGGCAACCATGGGACAAGTGGAGAGAGGCTGTGAAGGTGAGGTGCAAACACGCAGACAGCACAGCAGCAGATGTGTCCCGGTCCTGTGTCCCTACTGCTTTTTCTTTGGGTTTTCATTTAACTCATGCTCTCTGTTATTAGGATAACCCACTAACCCAGCTTTTGGTCTATTAGATGTGAAATTTTACTCTCTTTTTCTTCATCTCCTCCTCGATCTCTCTGCACATTGTGTTCTCTCTCTGTCTGTTCCACTCTTTCAGCAGTTCACAGGCATCTGTGTGCATTGACTAACCATCTAACTTAATTTGCTTGTTTGCTTTTTTGTTTGGCTGACAAAAGTTACATTGATGAAAGCTGACTTGCAAGGTATATCGCTTTGTGTGAGCATGTGAGACACGTGTATGAGGGTGGGAACGTGTGTGTGTGAGTGTGAGTGCGTGCATATGGGTGTGTGTGTGTATGTGTGTGTGTGTGTGTGTATGCGTGTGTTGAAACTACCCAGTGGTGTCCAGTGTTGTGTGGATCCCAGTGATCCAGAGTCAAAGGTCAGAGGTGACCTGTCCTCTCCTAGCCACCATAGTGACTTCATCACAGTAGTGACATCACCACCGCTTGACTTGAGTTGACCACCAGCTCCACCACCCGGGTTGCCTAGCAGCATGCTCTCTAACCCCTCCTACTGACTCCCAACCTAAACTTCAATACTCCATTTGTGAATCATTTCACACCCTTTCCTCCATGCCTCATGTTGGAAGTGCGACGAAGGAGAGTTCGGAGCTTTGACATTCTCCTCCTGTGCGCTCTCAGTGGCACGAGGCAGGGAGTGAACGGCGACAGACTGCTGAAGAGAGAGTATTGAGATGAAGGCCTTTAAACATAACTCTGCCCTATTATGTTTAACCCCTCCTCCTGTCCTTCCCCCATTCATCTAGCCTCACCACCTGCATGCTCTCCACATTTGGCTCTTTTCACCGAGTAACACAGATTCCAGTTTAGCCTCAGCTCAGTTTATAATCATAATCTAGCCTCTTCTGTGTAAAGAATGGGAGCCTACCCACACTATCCTAGTCTCACAACGATTCTCTACTAATACGACTAATCATAACGTCATTGCAGCACAATAGTCTACCCGGCCATTTTCAAAATGTTTCAAGGAAATGCGGTCTAAAAATAACCACACTGTACCGGCATACTGTTGTGAAAACACTGGGCTCCAGACAAAATCAAACAACGTGTGTCTTCTGCTTATCTTCTCCTAACTTTTGCACCCTCCCACCCCGTCACCTCTCTCACTGCAGGTCCCAGCACGACATGTCAAGAAGACTCCTGCTCAAATCAGGGAGTTTGTTTGCAGCAGTGGGAGGGCTTCACCTGTGACTGCAGCATGACGTCATACGCCGGGCCGCTATGCAATGATGGTGAGCCTCTGCTGTTCATTCTCTCTCTCTCAGACTCAGACCTAAGTGTTGACAGCTACTGTAGGTGTAGACTAGAGTTGTTCCAATATCCACACGACTATCGGAAATGGCTCCAATATGACCTCAAATGCTGGATTAATGAGTACGCTAGTTTAAGCACTGATCACATCCGGACAAAACAGCAGTTTTCCCAGGAATCAGTTCGACTTCACTGCTTTAAAACAGCAGATTACACAGCAAGTTGCGCTGTACAGCCACTTGCTACTGTTTTATCAAGTTGAAAAAGAACTGACTTGCAGGGCTTCAGTTTCAGGGTTAGGAGTAAACAGCTGTGACATAATATTGGCTGATACACAAATTCAGGTATTGGAATCAGTATCTGGAAGGTAAAAATGGTGTCGGAACATTTCTAGTGTAGAGAGATATTGTGAGGGTGTAAAATGAGCTTATGTCGATATTCAAAGTAAATTCTATAGTAGTAGTATGTGTGACCCCTAAATCGTCGGTAGGTACTTGTTTGGGTGTGTAGCTTTAAAGTGGAAACAGGCATCTTTTCCCTTTCTGAGTGATATTATTATTGGCGCTGCTGTCGCAATGATAACTGGCTCGCCTTCTGTTTTCCTCTTTTTCTTTTGCCGAGTACGGTTTCCAAAATTACTTCAGTTGTTCCACCGTGCACCGTACCTGCTACTGAAGATAGCGGCTGCATGGAACTTACACCCTTTTGTAATCGGGGATAGGTACCAGGGAAAACAAAAGTGCTATTCTCTTCCTGTTTTGGTTGCACAATGCTCGATGCACTTTCTTTGTGCCATAAATGGAACCTTAATTTTCCCTGGAGTTTGCACCCAGAGACAGGGTCCTGCACGGGTCTGAGTTTTTTCCTGAACCAGAACGGCGACATGCAATACCACACCCACCCCACCACCTGCACATATGACCATTTCATTCTGTAATCCCACCTGACCCTTTTACACAAGATCCACAGCCTGACCTGAAACCTGAAATAAATTGGTTAGGCAGCACATTAAAATGATAATCTTGGACATATCATACATGTGAAACTAATATATTACACTTTAAAGCAAAGGTAACCCAGGAAATATGATTCAGATTAATATTTTTTGCTTACTGACATAATATTGAGCAGCACATCTCCACAGTTAGCGTGCCTGTTAGTAACGCACCTGATTGAAGCAGCTCTCATATTCCAGCTGGCGCAGGACACAGAGTCGACACAACGTCAGCAGTCAGAGGATTAAAATGAATAATGAATAAATAATTATTTTTGTAACATATATTATTCATCCAACACCCGTGATCCAACCCGCATGTCCTTTTTTTCACCCATAACTGAACCTGGAAGTAAAATTAAGACAAAATACTATCCACAAATTACCTTTGTTTGCAAGTCACCCACTGAGTACCCACCCTGATGCAGGACACTCTCTGTCAAACCTTAAATGTCTCTAAAACAGGGGTGTCAAACATACAGTCGGGGGCCAGAACCATCCCGCCAAAGAGTCCAATCCGGCCCTCTAGACGACATAGCACACCTAATGTTGATGCACATGTGAAGGCTGTTAGGCTTTTCCACCCTGACCACAATACAGCTCTCTGAAATAACAATGAATACTTTCTGTGGTCATATTTAAAAATACTGGACATTGTGCAAAATATTGTCAACCAACAGCTTCAGCACAAAAGAATCTGCGTCAGATTTATATCTTAAAACAGTATGGGTGTAGCCCTGCTGCTGAGGCACTGACACAACTTCAGATTGTAAATGGTTTGTGAGGAAGGAGATGACACAACCTGCTTCTTCAACGGCTTCCACTTTCGTGGGAAATTATGAAAACAAAGTCACATGTAATGACAGTGAGTAGCCGGCTGACTGAATGTGGAAAAACAGAGACATACTGTTGAATTTCCACATAATTTTTCTTTCTTCCTTGTTTGGTAAATGGATGAAAGTTTTAAGAATGAAAGAAAAATTTGAAGTGGTTGTGGTTTCACTGGTCCGGCCCACTTGAATTGGGCTGTATGTGGCCCCTGAATTAAATGCGTAGAAAACACACCCTGGTGTATGACTGCAGGTCTAAAACTGACACACATGGATGGTTTTGTCTCAAACACTGACTCAAAGCATTCATGTGCATTTATCTGAGCCACCAGGTGAGGGCACTGTCAACATTCTGAAGTGGCACAAAAATACCACCTGCTCAATGTCTACTTTGGTTATTTGATATTCTCTTTAATAATGTCCTCTTTGCATCTTCAACAAATTCTCCTCAGCAGCCAAACACGTAAGATACTCTGCGATTACTCAGTCGTCCTGCAGCCGTTCCAACGGTTTGATGCTGTTATCTGTATGAGTCAGTTTTCAGTCAGCCTCCTGCAGTAATGTTTGGAAGAAGTTTGGGAAATACTTTTTTTTCAGTGTGTAGGAGGAACAAGCAAAATGTGGAAGGCCAGTCAACTGTGACATTTAGAGTTTTTTAGATTGTTTTTCAATATGCCCCTGTACTAAGGAGCCTGTGATGATACAAAGCACTGTTCACGGCACATAGACATGCTTGCAATAATTTTTTCTATCTGTGCGGGCCAGCTGGGACCACTTATATCTTTGGCCGTGATGGAGGCATGGTGGTTTACACGTGGCCCCCTAATGAACGTCCCAGCACCAGGGCAGACAGGCTTGCCCTTGGGTTCAGTACCCAACAGAAGCACGCTATTCTGCTCCGCGTGGACAGCGCATCTGGCCTGGGAGACTACCTTCAGCTGCAGATAGTAAGTACACTTATTTCACATATTGCTCTTCCTTGAGGAGTCAATTTCTTCAACGCAGATACTCATTATAGACATGTGTCATTTTTTTACACTTAACCAGAATTTCATGAGATACATCAGGTCTGTATCAGGTAGTAGACAAGCGTGTCTCATGTCTGAAAAATGACAACAACCAACGCACTGAACCGACACTCACTAATACAGTGAACCAACAGTTCGCCGCAGTCTGCTGCGTGACATCTGTCCAGTGATTGGCAGTAATGCATGCAAACACAAGGAAGTTTATGACATGTTGAATTCATGACATGTTTGAAATGTTGAATTCGTCACGTCCAGATATTACACAATCATGGCAGAACCTGCACAGACTGCAAGTGTGGGTGTTTGGACAGAGCCATTATCTTCTTTACAAGAGAGACCTGGCCAAAATGGCAGAAAAGAGACGTTAAAAGAGTTCTCCACTGATTTAGTGTTGCATTCTTTTGCCACAATCAGACTCACCATGGACAGTTAAAAAAAAAAGGGAGATCAGAATCAATGCAGCAAAAGAGATATTTTCTTTTTAATTCCATGCATTCGTCTTTCTTATTAACAAACCAAGAGCAAAGAGCACATCAGGCCGTCTGAGCTGCTCTGCACTGACTTCCTGTTACATTTAGAGTTGATTTTAAGCTCCTCCTCCTTGTATACAAAGCCCTAAATGGGCTGGAACCGAGCTACATTGCTAACTCCCTTGTTAACTGTTTGCCTCCAAGAACACTGCGATCATCTGTTGCTGGTTTATTGGAGGTTCCCAGCAACAGTCAGATCAGGGATGCAGCCTTTGTCAGTTACGTCCCAAAGCTATGGAACACACTACCTACAGACATCAGGGAAGCTAGCTCGCTAAATATTTTTATAAGAAATCCAAAAGCACATCTGTTCACATTAGCGTTTAACGAGCTCTGACTTCCTCATACAGGTCTGAAACTCTTTCTATTTATGCGTCACGCTGCTGCAACTCTTTTAAAATCTTTACAACTCTATGATTTTATGAATCAGTTCTGTTTTATGTTCGTTCTGTTTTCATGTGAAGCACTCAGTGCTCACACTGCCCTTATTGTAAAGCACTTTGCACTGAATTTCTTGCATGAAAGGTGCTATACGAATAAAGTTTCTTATTAAATGTGTAGTCTTCAGCCCCACCCAACGCTGACTCTTCTGATATCACTTGAGGCAGTTTATCCGATTTCACACAGCTCCCTATGAAGCAGGGCTCCCAACATTTGTTGCACTGGTGCACCTTACTTTTTCATTTAGGAACAGCCGCACATAATTTAGCTGCACCAAAAATGTGTCATTACACCTTCCGGTACCACCGTAATACATTTTAAGTTTTACCATTTTTGTCAGTTCCCATAATCATTGATGATTTCTCAACTAGGGATGTAAGGGGACACAGAAGTCACAGTTTGGTTCATAAACCAGTTTAGGATTCACGGTTTGGTGTGACTTCAGTACAGTGAACGTGTGATAGCATGTTGGAAGTCTTTCCATTCACATGCCAAACAACAGTGGAGCAACGCCAACACAACATCCACGTCTCGTACACTGCTCTTTCTCTGTTGCTATTGTAGCTGACCAGGACCTGCAGGTGGGTCCTCCAGCTCTGGTGTTTCATTTGCACTTGCTATAGTGTGACTGGCTCGCACGCTGATCTTTTTGTTGTGCTAGCCTCAGCACATGTTGCTAACGGCATTGGGCTTTGGTAAACTTTGGTTTTGCATTATGTGCTTCAATGTCATAAATGTCAGGCACAATAGAGTGCTCCAGAGATGATGTTTATCTGTAGGGTAACGCCATCAAGTTAGCATCATCCTGGTTCCCGCGTCAAAAAGCCTATGGGATTTTTCCATTGGATTTTGTATGATTGCTGAAAGTAAGCTCTGTGGTAAAGAAACGTTTATGGTACACGTTAGGTTTAGCAAGATTATCTTTATAAATGTACGTCACTTTTACGATTTTGAAGTCTAAGCGTAGAAGTAAAAAGTTAACATTAGGCTATAAAAGAACTACACTATAGACACGTATTAACGTTGGCCCCCGTAGCGAGGCTGTAAAGCTGTGGTTGGTGTCATGGCGCTCTGTTCTGTAGTCTCAATTAGCCACTTGTTAGCAACTGCCTTTTTTAAGACACACAGAAGCTTCAAAATTCACAAATGGGATATTTACTGACACGTTTTATGTTGTAGGACAAAACGTGAAAATCTCTGAAGCTTGTGTTTTCCACAGGCCTTATTTCAGGCATCTAACCCATTAAAAAACCCACTGACTTTAAGACGAGGGAACCATGAGTGGTAAAATGCTAACTCATGTCCAGGTTTTAGGGCTTATTCTCGGGGCACTCTGGTGAGACCCATGACAGTGTTTAGTCACACTTGACAGATTCTCGGTCTCATGAGCGAATGAAATGGTCACACACTGGAGCCACTTTTTTCACATATGCAGTATTGCTCCCCAACACTTGTGAGCTGAGTTTGATGTGGAAAATCGATGTAGGCAGTCACATGGGAATGTGAATTGTTAGATATACTTTGCAGGATTTTAATAAAAAACATACGTACTCCTTCTCAATCATCACTTATGACCCACTAGAAGTGTGCGGCAGTGTATTTTTTCCTGCAGTTGGGGTCGTTTATGGGTGTGTACCCCCACAGCGTTCAGGTGAGGTCCGGGCTTTATAAACAGGTATTGACCAGGTGCCAGACTGTAAGCAGCTTAGGTTGGCTTTTCTTTTCGCTATGGCTGGGGAGAAGGTTTATAAAGTGAACGGCTAATCCTACATTGAATACCTTTAAGGACCTGAAAAACAAAGATAGAAAAGATATCCTTGCCTTTTAAAAACAATTCAAATCCCTCATGAAGCATTTTCGTGTCTCTCCTCCTCCTCAGGACAAAGGCAACATTAGAGTAGTGTTTAATGTTGGCACTGATGACATCAACATCGAGGAGAGCTCCAAGTTTGTCAACGATGGAAAGTACCACATAATTCGGTTCACCCGCAGCGGAGGCAATGCAACCCTCCAACTGGACGACCTGCCGGTCATAGAGCGCTATCCCTCAGGTAGGCCCTGCCCCACCCACATAAGCCCAACCCTCCGACCCACCACAGCACTGCCTGTCCTGGGACAGAGCTAACTCCACCTTAGTCCAAATCAACCCACCTCCTGATGGATGAATCACATCAGTGTTCCTATCAATGTTTATATTCAAACTCTGAGGTTGAGAAATATAATTGCAGCTTTGTTTTATGTTATTGTGTTTGAAATGAAACATGTGTGATCTGATATGAAACATGACTTTTTAAACCATAAAAAGAGAGAGTTACTACAATAGCTTGTATATTAGCCAGCTATGTCATGTTAGGCCTGTTAAATAGTGTTAAAGGTAATTAATATATGAATATTCAATTCAGGTTGTTTTTCTCACCATAAAAGAAAATAATAACAGTTGGTGCATTTTTGGACAAACAATAATTTAAAAACATGTCATATTTTGAGTTAAATGTTTAACAAGAGTTAAAAGAAAAATAAGAAAAAGAAAAAAGTGTATTTTGTTGAACATAGTTTTTGTTTTTATATTTGTTGGTTTTTATATTTAAAGTGGTAATCCTAGGTAGTAGTCTTTAACACAATGAGGCTTTAGGTAGCTGCTAGTTAAAATGCTAAATGCTAGTTGTTGTGAGGTGTGTGTGAGGGTTCTTCCTGTATGTAACTCTAAACTCAGTCAGTCATATAGACAGTATGTGGCAGCTGTAACATTATTTCCCTGTGCTCTTGCAGATGTTAACCCCTGAAATGTCTCTTTAAATTAAACCCAATGAACAGAGAGTAAGAGTCCGCTCACTGGAAACATAGTGAATTCAGCTCCTCTTCTCTTAGCACATCAAGCTTACCTTAACGCAGTGACATGCTAACAATGAGCAGACCATTACTTTCTTTTCATTGCTGTTCTTTTTGTATCCAGCTCCTGTACCACGTTTGGATGTGCGTAATTACTACTGTGTTTTCATCTCTAAATTAAAGGCAACATTGATAACGAGCGCCTGGCCATCGCCAGACAGCGAATCCCCTATCGGCTCGGTCGAGTAGTTGACGATTGGCTACTCGACAAAGGTAAAAACCCTGATTAAAATTCCTTAAAACTTTCAGCTTAAAAAATACAACTTGAAGGCAGTTGAATATACTATATTGTGCACCATCAACTAACATCTAAAAATAAATCCATAACTAAGTATTTAAAAGTTGGGCAGCTGTAGTGTGTAATACTGTGTAAACTGTAGTGCCTGTGAACGTATCTTGTTAGTGTGTATCTGATAATATCAGGTTAAAGGGACGATGGAGAGATTTAAATGTGAATAAATGAGAAAATAGAAAACAAGTACTGATAAAAGATGCTTTATTAAGACTGGTAAATAATTCTGTTTATCATCAAATTGTAAACAATAAAGCATTCATTAAATTATATGTTGAAAATACAATTTTGTAATCAAATTAAAGTACATGCAAAGTATTGTGCCATGTAAGAATTATGTAAATTTGAGATGACTAATAGAGCAATGCTTTTTGAAAAAATGTAAAAGTTTTCCTCCTAAACTTCAGCAGAGCTCCTTAAATTAGCCTCTAGTCCCTTTAACAGTGAGCAGTGCTAGAGCTTATAACCTGTGCATGCTTCATAGGGCTGTTACAACAGTACTCTAGATCTCTGTCTCTCTGTCTGCCTGTCTGTTGCTCCTTCAAATACAATGTCGTGCCGCACAGCCATCACCATAGCAACCATCTGTCAGCCCCGTCTTCTCAGGACCCTCTGACTCCTCTCATCTGCTGCCTCTTCCTCCTCCTTCTGTTCTTTGCCTCTTCATCCTCCTCCTCGACTTCTCAGTCTCTTCACCCCCCTCCCCTCCTCTTCTCCCTCTTCTTCTTCTCTGTTTTCTGTTCCCACTCTTATCTCTCACAGTCTCAGCCCTCTCCACGGTTCTCCACGGCTTCGATTTGCTCTGCCATGCTTAATCTATCCCATCCTCTCACCATGGCTTGGGGGTGGTGGATTGTGTAACACTCAAACACTCTTGTGTGTGTATGTATGCACGTATGTGACCACTGGTATGTATGTGTGTGTGGCTGTATTCGCGTGTGTCTGTCCACCTTCCTTCCTGGTGTGCCTCTGTGTGTGTGTGTGTGTGTGTGTGTGTGTGTGGTGCGTGTTTGCGTGCGTGTGTGTCCGTGTAGGTCGCCAGCTGACCATCTTCAACAGCCAGACGACAGTGCGTGTTGGTGGAGGTGAGCGAAGTGCGGGCATGTTCCAGGGCCAGCTGTCGGGACTCTACTACAACGGCCTCCGCATTCTCAACATGGCCGCCGAGGGGCACCCGCACATCAGGGTGGACGGCAGCGCACGACTGGTCGGTGACATGCCGTCGTCCTCCATCACCCCGCAGTCAAGTGCTGCAGCGGGAGGCAACCGCTCTGACTCCGCCCCCTCCATAAGTGACATCACAACCACCACGGCCACCAACAGAAAACAGGGTGCCACACAGCAGGTCAGAGCACGATCACATTTTTCCCATCTTGCGTATGACCAATCCCGTCTGTGTGTGGTCATACAAAGACGTATACTGCACACAGACATGCTATCGCCCCGCTGCCATCATCCTGCGGTGTGACAATTGGTAATTAAAAAGTGTTAATTTGCTTTGATAAGTTTCTTTGCGGACTCAGTAAGAGGATTAGCGAGCACACAGCCCACTAATCAAGGACTGGAGGATAGCAAGATATGTCAGGAGGAGTGGGATTGTTTTAAACTGCACCCAAGGCAAGGCCGGTTTATTTATATCGCACACTTCGTACACACAAAGGCAATTCAAAGTGTTTTACATAAGGCATTAAAGTTACGAAGACATTAAAAACACAAAGGGGAATTATGGAAAAACATTTTAGACTGAAAACAGAGACATGTTTTGCCTTGACTCATCGTTATCAAGTAATTGTTGATTGCAATAATGGGATGGCTATAGAATAATAACACAATCGTTGTTTAGATTGGTTTCCAACAAGCCTCGCTTTAGGCAACTCTGTCTGCCAACGGGTGCAATCTCGAGGGGAACTGACGACTCATTTTACTGAACAAAGGTGTTAACCATTGCACAACCAAAACAGGAAGACGATAGAGCTTTTTTACCCCATAGCCATCGGTAGCTATCCCAAAGTACCAAAAAGTACTAATGACTATGTACAGGTCGTGTTAACAGCATATTCCATAGTATTTTCTGATGAAGACATGAGGGATATGCTGGTGTTATTTAGGTATTAGGGACATTCTTTGGACACCTATACAGCACATTAAAAATATATGTCTCACTGGGGATTTTGGGACACACGACTGCCAACAGTTTGCAAGGCTGTGTGGTAGAGATGCCTGCTTTCAAACACTATGAAAGACTTGGATATCGACAGGTTTTCAAGAGGGTGATTGAAGGGATGAAAGAGGGAGGTTGTGTTTGTATGGTCGAAAAAGTCTGCCAACGGTTTTGATGCAAAGAATCAAACCGACAAGTGACTTCAGATGTCCCACCTCTCCATATTTCGACGTGACAGCATTCATTTTTCAATAGCCATGTGAAGAGTTTAGTGCAAATATTGTATTGCATGTAAACGTAATTGATGCAAGATCTTTACAGTTACTGTTTTGTTAGCGAAGTGATGGCAGTGTAGAGCTTTTATTTTGAAAGAATGTGCGTAAGAATGAGAGGAGTGAAGCTGTTTTTGACGTTGACATTGTGGGAAGCTGAGTCTTGGTTACTTGGTTGCTTACAGAGCCTCCACATTATTATTTATTAGCAGAAATGGCAGCCGGTAGAACAACCGAAGTAACTTTGGAAAATAAAATGCAGTGTGTCCTGTGTTGTTGGTAGTTGCTCTGAACAAGAAGCGATCTGGTTTTCTTTGCGACAGCAGTGCCAATAGTGGAGAAAAAGTTGTCTGTTGACACTTTAAAGAAATCATAAAGATGAATACAAGGTGCCTCGGGGTCTAAGCACGAGGTAGATAATGATAAATGCTCGAGATTCAGTCAAAGACAGAGGAGACCGTAAAGGTTTCTTTGGGGCGTTTTAGCCTTTATTAGACAGTGCATGGTGCAAAGCTGACAGCAGATATGAAGAGATAGATAGGAGGCAGTGAAGAGAGGTGATGTCATGCATTAAAGCCAAACTCGAACTGTGGACAATGAGATTACATGGTCAGTGTCTCAGACCCCTGGGCCACCACAGTACTCAAACAAAGTTTCAAACCTTGATTTAAAAGTCAGACCGAGTTTTATATCATCTGTGAGTTTGTTCCAAGTCTTCGGAGCAGAGTAAAAACAGGTTTCCTACAGTTATGAAATTCCTGTTATGAAATTAGCAAAGTTGTTTTCCAGGCCTGGACCTGGCAGATTGTTTTGGAAAAGTTGTGAATATACATTGTTTTGACTTGTTCCTTGTATTTTCTAAAATCTAGTGCTGCGCTGTGTAACTGTTGAAGCATGACTTGTATGGTGTGATACATATTGGCGTATGCAGCTTGTTAGCAGCTTGCTTATTTACCAAATGCCCAGGAAGTGCATGTTTAATAATGTATGGCTTACAAAAGACGAGTATAACACATGTCTGGATTGAAGTTCTGCACCAGAACATTCAATTTTGGCAACATTGGAAAGCAGCTCTGGTCAGGCATGCTAAAGGTCAAAAGCAAGTGCCAGAGTCACGCCTTCCACCACCACGGCAGGCATCAGTGTAGCTGCAAGACAACCACAGCTGATGATTAATGAATCCATTGCTGCATCTAAAGATCTACTATCAGCCAAAGTAATGTGGGCACTGAAGACAATGGACTCACATGATTCACACAGCTCTCATACAGAGCTGTATTTCCTGGCCAGCAGTAGTTGTAGGGCAAAGAACGTGTGCGTACTTCTCCACATTTAGAATTGTGCAATGCTTCAAATTGCTTGTTGTGAGAGAGGTTTCCAGGCAGACTATTTTAAACCACCTACAGGAACAGTGTGTGAGATTTAGGGAGATTTAGTGGCATCTGTGCAACCAGTTGAAACTTCTCCTGATTAGAATTTCTTAAGTGTTCGGGAGTCGAATTATCTGCAGAGGTGTTTTCCTCTCCAAAACAAACAGACCAGGTGATTTAAACCGGTTAAGACGCTGAATGAAGCAGTTTAAGTTAGAAATCAGTGTTTCTCTGATGCTGTTTGGCACGTTAGAGACAACACCTGCTAATGTGTACTCACTTTTTTTCTCTGATAACTTGAGATCCTGACGTCCAGGAGGTTTTTAGCAGGAGCTGAATTATCCGCAGAGGTCTCTTCCTCTCCTAAACAAACAGACACCATGTTTTAAACAGGTGAAAACACTGAGTGAAGCAGTTTCATGTTAGTGTTTTCTGAAGCTGCTCATCGCCAACGCAAATGGCCCCATCTAGAGCCAGTGTCTGGTTTGTCCGTTCTGGGCTACTGTAGAAACATGGAGGTGTAATGTGTCAATCTTTACCTGCTCAATATGTAGATATAAATAGCTCATTGTAAGGTAACAAAAACACGGCAACTCTTGTTTTCAGGTGATTAAACAAATCAAAACATACTTATTATATTATATTCCATTTCTGCCAGTATATCTCCCCAAATCCTACACACTGGACCTTTAAATACAGTCATGGAAATGGAGTCAAATATTATGGGAAAAAATGAATAGGTAAAAATGCATGGGAACCCTGTGGATAATGCTTTAATCACTGATCTGCAAATCCATGAAATGTAACACCACATATCTATCTGGAAAGTTGACATATCACTGTAATGAGATGCAAGGATGTCTCATCTCGCACAATCAAACATGAATAAAAAAACAAATATGCTGCTGTAAAAATGACTTTAACCTTCCTCTGTCGCAGGAACTGCAACATGTTTTCTTGTTTCTGATAAATGATTAATACAATTTTATTTGCTCGGTTACATCATCTGTAACAAAAGTCGCATGCAAATCAGTGTCCTTAAAAAAGATCAGAGCCCAAAACATTTTATCAATAAAAGGCTCACATACGCATTTAATTTTCCTGCTACAGCTCATTCATACGAGTAGATTTGATGGCAAAGTCTCAGCTAAGTGGTCCCCACCCACTAAATTACAGGAGGAGAAATGTTTTGTGTTAATGTTGGCTGTAATAGCTTTTCCATAATACGCATCTAGTAAACTGATGCAAATGGGACTCTACAATAGGAACACACGACTGTTGTGTGTGTGAGGCGTATTTATAGTGGATGCAACTGCGGAGTCGATGCTAATGTCAGAGGATACATTATCAGCAGGTACACCACAGACTCTTTTGTTCAGATCACTGGTGAGATGTTGTCGGGCTCTTTGTGGGCGTCTGTGTGTACTGCAGTTCTTCTTCTGTGTTATAAAACTGTGCCTGCCGCACTGAAAAAGATTTTTTTTTCCTCTCCAATGATACAAGTTGCCATGGAGATAGTGAGCCCCACTACCCGCTGCTTGCTTTCTCTCTCCCATCCAGACTCCCATAGAGAATAGCTCCTCTGTGTATAAACCGCCAGCTGTTTCAGACATAAATAATAGAACGCAGAGGGCTGTGAGCTAAGCCTCAGGCATCAATAATGGATATGAGCGCTGGATGGATAGCGCTGCAGAGTGACAGCGTTGTCACAGGGGCTTGTCTTCACACTTTACCTCTCAATCTCTCCCCTGTTTATGTGTTTTAAACGAACTATTCCCGCTCTTGTGATATGCTGATGTTGGTGCTAAATCAGGGAGCTGTGCACCGGAGTCGATACCACTGTATGAGAACTAGGTCAGACCCGCTATATGCTCAATAGGAGGCTGTGTGTGTGTGTGTGTGTGTGTGTGTGTGTGTGTGTGTGTGTGTGTGTGTGTGTGTGTGTTCATCTGTGCAAGTCAAACCTCTCCTGCTGGCCCTCAAACTCTGCGTTTGTGTGTTGGTCTTGTTTAAGAAGAATCTACAGCCTCTCCATTGAGGCTGCCTAGTGTTGCCTGGCAACCAACCTGGCCTTAACCAGCACACACTCCCGACGTGAACACAGAACGCACGCACACACACAAACACTCAGGTGGATTGAGAACAATAGGCTTGAATTGCAGCACATTGCATCAGAGGAGGGGCAGTGAGAGATGTCTTCCAAAGGTGCTTCGGGTCCAAGCAATTTATCGATTTCACACACACGTGCACGCGGCCCATATTTTGGTGTGTTTTGAAGTGCTTAAGTCGCCCCATGGGTTCAGTCTTACCGTCAGTACTTTGTGCAGCAGGAGTGTGTTACGTGCCTCCTCCTGAAGCCTATGGTTTATTGAGGGTTTTTTTTTTTTTGTTTTTGCATGTTGAAAAGTGGAAGGGATTAATAATGCATGACAGCTGAGCACCAGCGAGGAGAAGAGAGTGTGAGTGTGTGTGAGTGTTGATGCTAGAGGCTGCTCTGAGTCACAGAGCTCGAGTTTGGTTTTGATGTTTGGTGTCTGTCTGTGGACGTGTGTGTGTGTGTGTACCTGTGTTTGATGGAAAGACTGATAGAAGAAAACCTGAGGCTCAGAGCGGCGCCCGATTGGCTATCAGGAATCAGCTGACCCAGACACTTCCATAAGCCCTCTGAACATCAATCTCCCATCCACCCTCCCTGTCTGTTTTCCTTGCTATTTCCTTCGCTCTGTCTTTCACATCTTTTTCTCCATCCTGCCTTTCTTTCACTCGCTATCCATCTTCTGGAGATACTTTCTCCCTCCTCCCTTGCTCACTTTCCTCTTTTCCTGTCTTCTAACTCTCCTTTGCTCTCTCTCCTTCCATAGCTTTCCATATTTACCCATCACCTCCCCCCCTTCCTCTCCTCTCCTCTCCTCTCCTCCCTCCCTCCCTCCCTCCCTCCCTCTCTCTCTGTGGTTGAGCTCCAGTGATAGGCTGTTAATGCAGGCGGTGTATGAGTCTATCTCACCATCTGCAGTAGTGGAGCTAGCTTCTCTCCTCTCTCGCCAGGATCTCTTCATCAGCCTGCCAACTTCAGCCTGATTTGGTGTGCCTGTGTAAATGTGTCTAAATAGCAGTAGGGAGATGGAGCGGTTATAGAGCTTGTGTACGTACATGTGTGCTTGATTTCCAGTTGTGAGAGCAGCAGACAAGCTGTTGAATCTTCTGCAAAAGAGTGTGTGTGTGTGAGGACAGAGTGCAGCTACTATGTGTGAACTAGGCAGTCAGGGAGGCATGGACGGTCGTTGGCACTGTTCGGCTGCTCAGGTAGAGATTTTGCTCTTTAAGCATGCATTGCTCTCTCACTTCCTGTCTCTTCCCTCCTGTGTCTCCTTTCCCCCCCCTCTTATCGTTGTGCATCTGTGTCCGTCATTATGTCAGCATGCTCTGTTGATAGACTATGAAAAGATGGGGACAAAGAGGGAGGGACAGAAGGAGGGGCGGAGGACATATCGCTTTCTTCTGCAAACTTCTGTGGTGTATTGATGTGATTTAAGTCTTGTTTGGCATGTCTCTAGTTCTCCTCTTGTTCATTGTCTCCCATGTGATAGGTAGATCAATAGTGCAATCGACACCTTGCCGCTTGAATGGGGCGGTCAGCTGATGGGGGGTGTTGGGGTGGGGTGTCACAGATCAGAGGGAGGGGCCTTTCTTACATTTACCTGTCTGCTTTTGTTTTAGCTGAAATTCAAAACCTGTCCCCGCGGAGGGCACATAGGTTTCTCGGGATCGATAATCAAGCATGGCGGCGCGACATTGATCAGTGACAGACAGGGGTGATGTGTTTCCGACTGGCTGACTGGTTCTTGTGCTATTTGGATCCTGGCAAAGGCACAGAGGTTTATTGACTGGCTGAATTCCAGAGGCTAAGCTCACCCGGGCAGCATTTGACAGCCCAGTGGGCAGAACTGATTGGAAAGGCAGCGGAGGAAAGAGACAGAGTCAAGCATCAATAACTTAATATATGTTTCAGGCCAAACTAAACCACAGTAGACTTGTCAGGACCAAGACCACACTGTGCAAGGCCAGTGCGGGCTTTTTTTTTTTCTTTCAGATGAATAGTGGCTGCTTCTCTAACCTTATGTAATATATGTTCTTGCAAAGACAAAGAGGCGAGGGAATAGACAAAGCAAGGACAGAGAAAAAGCTTAATGAATTTCTGTTTGAAATAAAGCCTGTAGGTTTAAGCTCAGACATCATCGACCACTTAGTGCTTTGATTTGGTTCAGATTCTGTTCTGGTCTGGTTGTAATCTGCCTCTAGAGCTCTTCTCTTTTATAGCTCTGCCGCTGTCTCCTTTATTCTGTGGGTTACTAACATCTACTGCAATGCATCACAATCCAATTTTAATTTAGTGCTGGCACTGAGCGCCCAGTGTGGTAAAAACACACACACGCGCACACATTCACATCTCTCATGCCGAAGCGTCAAGGCGGGCGATGTTTAACAGTAGTTCATGAATATGCGGAGCGCATTAGCACGGTGTTAAGTAAAGACCGCAGCACTTTGAAGTCCTCCTCCTCCTATCCCGTCTTCCTTTCTCTCTCGTTCTCCCCGATTCCCCCTAAAATTCCTTTTATCCATCCATCTGTCTCTCCCTCCTCCCCCTTCTCACTCCTCATACTCTGGCTGGAATGGCAAATCAATGCACAGGTCCCCACTGAGGGTGCTTTTTTTCCATTCTTTCTTTCTTTTTTATTCCCCATCATTTTTAACAGCCTGAACTTAGAGTTGCCATGGCAACAGGAGGAGCAAGGATGGAGTGGAAAAAGGGCGCCTTTTCCACAGAGATGGGAGCGAGGCACGGCGAGCGAGCGGTGGTTGAGATATTGCTCGGTTGATGTAGGTTAGAGGTTGAATGTAAGTGGGTTATTGACATGGCGCTTATGGAGAGGTGTTGAGTAAAGGAGATTTTAATGAACCATCGAGGGCTTAGCTGGAATATTTGATGAAATAAAAACTGGTTTTAGTCCTCTCTTTGGCTTCACACTGCGCATTCTCCAACACACATGAACACCAGCCAGTATCAGATGGAGAGAGCAGAACAGAGGGAAGGTGAGGAGGAGAAAAAGAAGAGGGGGAGGGTCAAGAGAGTAGGAGACGATAACTGACTGTCCCCTTGTGGTTTTAAACAGGATTCAATATTTCTCTTCTCCCTCCTCCTTTCTTCTTCGCTCCTCAGCACTCCGGTTCTGGCCGCCTGCCATTGCCGGGGGCCAGAACAGGCAAAAGTGTTTGTGGCAAACTGGAAAACGGGTGGGCGATGGATTGATGCTGTGTGCTCACACATGTAGAAAATAAACAGAAGGGGTGTGGAGCGCAGGCTGTCTGTGGATACAGTGTCTATATACGTGTGTTTATGTTCCTCCTTTTTTTTCTCTCTCTCTCTCTCCGTAGTCGGCAGACGACCTGCTGGTGGCGTCAGCTGAGTGTCCCAGCGATGATGAAGACATTGACCCCTGTGACCCCAGTTCAGGTGAGACTATCCTTCAACCTCAGGGTTTCATCTTAACTTTTTTTATTTACTTGGGCAAGTGAGTCAGAAATCTAGTTGCCAGAAGTGAATTTTTACATGCCTCTATATATATTATTTTATTTGCAATTATCACACAACACAGACTGAAGTTAATTGTCGCGAAGAACGACCCTAGATTACCCGCACTGGTAATCAAATTTGCGGCAAACTGCACAACACATAGTTTGAGTTTTGCCCTCATCCTCTAAAGGCCTGGCCACGCCAACCCGACATCAAGGAAGTAGTGGCGACGAGGGCCGATGTCGCTTTACGTTGCCTGTGTCTTAGCCATAAAGTTACACTAAGTACACTGCAAAGACGACAGCCAGCAGCCAACTAGCACGGAGAAGCAATACCTCTCTATACAAGCAGGCAGTGGTAGTTTAGACTTCAGCCTTTTTTACTTCCCTTACTTTCATTTCTCTTCTCATGCACTGCTCTGAACTGCCAATCAGAGCAATTTCATTCACCGGCTGGCTCCGAAATCACCAAATCAAGCCAACAAGGTAGTCGACCCTTGTTGGCTTGATTTGGTGATTTCGGTGCCGAGGGTGTGGGACATACTGCAAAAACTAGGGCGACAGACTCTCCCCGACAGCCCATCATCGCCTCACAGCCGACTGTCAGCTTGGTTTCTCAGAGTCCTAACACTACAAATCTAAACTCCTGTTTCAGCTCATAAACTTTGTCTTACCTGCCGCTAATTCTTCATGATGCTGAGATGAGAAGGAAGCAAGATGTCTCACTCCTACTTCCATCATCAGCTCCAGAAAAAAAACAATCTGTTTAATTCTTTTTTTTACCTTTCGCCTGATCAGGCAAGTGAGTTGCTAGATTTAATAGGCTGACGTGGCGTTTTGCAGTCGGGCAATCATTACTGTTGAGCCCTGCTCCCACAAACACACACATCACACTGCCTCTTTGAGGTTTTCTTGTTCTCCGCACTCACTATCGCTCAGTTTTTTCCTGCTGCTTGGTCGCTCGCCACGATGAATTTTTCATTTCCACTTAGGTTTTTGCCTCCAGGCATTACCTAACACTCTCCATCCACTCCCCAATCTTCATCTCCATCCCTTTCTCTGCTTGAACTCCGTCCCCCCTCCTTCCCTTATCCCTTGTTATTCATACTTTCTTTTTATAGCAGTTTCTTCTCTGTTTCCCTTCCTTTAACTTTCCTTCTTGTCCTCCTCCCTCGCCTCCATCCAGTCGAAAGAATTCACATGCAACCAGCGATCATTTAATATGGTGTCATACTGTATATCACCACACTGCAGCCCTCGCTGCCTGTATACACCATAAAGTGTCAAATGTATGTAATAAAACTGATATAGTGTGCACCTGTGCGCTGGCCCTCCTCTCGACACGGTGTAATGTAATCTGTTTACACATTATGTGATAATATGCAAACAGCTTTGGCTCGAAGCGGCACCCTTCTCTTGCCAGCATGTAGCATTATACAAAATGCACGTCGATTCATACTTCATCATGATGATGCATTATATCTTCGTGCTCCAGCCCTCCACCCATCGCCTTGACATGTAAAACAAATTAATAATGTGCGCAGTAAACCGTAATGTAACATCACGTGGCTCCCCCTCTCTCCTTACAGCCCGCCCTCCCCTCCCGGAGGTGAAAGTGTTCCCAGGTCCGTCTGAGGTGGTCCGAGAGAGCAGTAGCACCACAGGTATGGTGGTGGGCATCGTGGCGGCCGCAGCCCTCTGCATCCTCATCCTCCTCTACGCCATGTACAAGTACCGCAACCGCGACGAGGGCTCCTACCACGTGGACGAGAGCCGCAACTACATCAGTAACTCAGCCACACAGCCCAACGGCAGCGCCAAGGACAAGCCACTGGGGATCGCCAAGATTTCCAAGAACAAGAAGAACAAAGACAAGGAGTACTACGTCTGAGGCGGAAGACGTCCGACACACAGACATATACGCATACACCTTTATATATAACGGTATATGTACATAAATAGATATATTCTCAAAAAAAAAAGATTCACACGTACAATACACACCGACATAGACATGCTGATGTTAATGTTTACTCTCCAATAATCACATCTGCACACATGCTGGCAAGCACAAACATATACACACTCAAGCACACATACATTTAAGCACAAACATACACACACACACACAGACTGGCCCAAGGGCATGGACCCTTATTGTACAGTATTTACCAATGAGCAGAGCCTCTGAGAGAGGCTTGTTTTATGAACA
The DNA here is from genome assembly GCF_011397635.1 of Epinephelus fuscoguttatus. Classification (NCBI taxonomy): domain Eukaryota; kingdom Metazoa; phylum Chordata; class Actinopteri; order Perciformes; family Serranidae; genus Epinephelus; species Epinephelus fuscoguttatus. The sequence continues at coordinate 26,875,399 of NC_064771.1, forward strand.
TAAACACCATTCCAAATGATTTAAAAAAGCACCAGTTCAACTCCCAGTTAAGAACCATTTTGGGGCCAGCCAGATAAAAAAAAAGACCCCTGCCACAGCGGGACCTCTCCTGTTGGACTCACAGAGGTCAAGGAAGGCTTTTAAATGAAGCACATGGCAGACTGAGTGTGTTGAGCGAGGGGGCAGAGCACCAGAACAAAGATGATGTAAAAGCACCAAGACAAGCACTAAGTGTCTCTTCCAAGCTTCTTTGGCCTTCCTCCCTGTTAGCAGACGGGACATGATGACGCACTGAGGATGCTGAAGAAACAAGCACACCCGACGGTCCAAGTGTGACGCCAAGCAACAGGACAGGAAATCAGGGTGTAGCCATAGAGACGGTGAATTACGAGTGAACAGGCAGAGGCAGGGCTGGTGCCGTTGATTTAACGGACAGGCTGCGGTGCTGACGTTTTACAGCACCCTGTAAATCACAAAGTTGGAATCAGCGGAGAGATATTTTCCTGGACAGGATACTTGAGACTTCAGATGCTACCTACAGACACCAGTCGCGCATGACTGCGGTGTCACACACACACACATACAGCACACATGCACACACACAAAAATATAAACACATGCAGACATACACGTACCTGCAATGCTAAAGACCTACCATATCTTCATAACTGACACTGAAGACTATACAAGAAGACAATGGTGAAAACGACCATTATGATAATTGTTATGGCAATGAAAATGATGAATATGAAGAACATTCGGGCAGTATAGACTCTTTGGGGAAGGGAGGGGGGGTCTTATTGCACGTGAATTATCTTACTCCGTGTGATTTATACCGCGTTGAAACTCCAGAGGTTACACCGTGACACACCACCATCATAAACCTTGGCTTGAAGTATTCCCTAAGTACAAATGGTTTTTCAGTCTGTGGGATTCAACCATGATTTAATCTCTGAATCGACTCTCAGTTCAAATCCTCATTGACAAAAGTGTGACCATCTCGAGTGTGTGCTGCATGCCTGAGTCTCTGAGCTGTGCCGTGAAGTGGTGGCGTGTCCCACTAAGTCCAGAGGTGGTAGGGTTTGTTTGTGGGAGGAGGAAGAGGAGGAGGAGGAAAGGGGGTTGTTGCGGTTTGTAACTCCAGAGCAACGCCTGGATGTGTGTGCCCACCACAGGCCGCATCCTGTTTTCTAGCCTCATGTCTTATAGGCCACGCCCACTATACCTGCTCTAACCAACCACCTTTTTATAGCAAAAACCAGCCGAGGAAAAGAATCAAAAACAGAACAAAGTAAATGTTACCATGTGTTGCTAATAGATAGAAAAGTCCAGTTCATGATGCCATTGACTATATGACAACCTGAGTTGCTTTGATTTCATTGGCTCTCCTTTTTCTCTCTTTGCGTCCTTTTGTCTTCATGCTATTGGTTGACTGATTTATCAATGCTCATGACGTGACCAATACGCGACAGACAGATGGGTTTCCGATGGGCTACAGTATCTGTTTATGGACTTTCGCAGCCCTCTGCAGCTCAAGAATTGTAGCTCCATGATATATCAATACAAACAGTGCCATGACATGAACAAGCCCCTCCCAGTTCTTCCAACCAGTCAGATGCATGCAAAACGACCAGGGCAAGAAAGGACATGAAAAGGACTGTGTGAGATCTCAAAGTATAAAATTAACTTAACATTTTCCCTTATTCTCTCCATCCTTAACTGGCCTTGACCTCCTTTTCCTCCCTTCTCTTGTCTTCCCCTTGTTTAGTATGTTTCCCTCTCCGCCCTCCTCTGTGTCTATCGCTTTCTTTCCTCTCTCTCTCTCTCTGTTGTGTTGCCATCTGAAACAAAGGAGGTGTCTCAACCAATGGGATTCTACATCTAGGTGTTCATTAACCATGTTTATTTTCTATATGTACAATTTTTCTACAGTATTTACTTTTATTTTTATTGTTACGGTTCTTTGATGAACATAAAGTGGAAATTTATTATGAAAAATAGTTTTGAAGATTAATGAGTAAATAAAATATTACCCAAGTGAGCCTGGAGTGCGTTTGTTTGTTGGTTTTTGCGCCACGTCGGCCACGAGAGCAGACCGGTGGCCAATTAGGACAAATTAAAAGTATCTCATAGTGTGTTAGGGGTCAAATGTTAAAGGGACAGTTCATCCTAAAATGAAAAATACATATTTTCCCTCTTACCTGTAGTGTTAATTATCAGTTTGGATTGTTTTGGTATGAGTTGCCGAGTGTTGGAGACATCAGCAATAGACATGTCCTGCTTTCTCTCCAATATAATGGAACTGGATGGCACTTGATTTGTGGTGCTCAAAGCACAGAAAAAATACATTTGAAAAACTCAACAGCAATGTCTCTCTCCAGAAATCACGTTACTCAAGATAATCCGCAGACCTTGTTCTGAGCAGTTTCATGTAGGGACTATTTTCTTTCTGATGAACTGCACCCGCTAACTGCACTGCCGCATCTACTCATGGACGAGAGACTCGTGAGATGTAAACATTAATGTTAACATTACTCCTCGGCTGAGCTGTAAGTGTTGCTAGGTGATGCACGCTTCCTTCTGCACAATGATACAGTTTCACGAATACAGATTCCGGCTGGGGAGTTAAACGAGGAGATCGACAATGTTCTTGTGCCTGTTAACTCCAGTTCAGACCAAAGATTCGCTACGAGATGAGTTGAAACAGGCAACTACTTGCGATGTGCCATTTTAAACATTCTTAAAACCTGCTGGTTCACACCAATGCAACTAGATGAGACGGTGTATCATCTCTACGCAACAACTCTATGTACCTCCGCTCTGTTTGAAGCTTTTCAGGCTTATTTTGTGGCTGAATATAATTTGTATCTTCTTAAAATATGAATGAGGATAGTGATAGTGAAATACTGGCTACAGCTACATTTGTAGTTGCGATGCAACCGCAAAAAACAGAAATAAAGCGAGTATCAGATGGACTGTATTCATAATAAATACACCACAATCATATAAATAACCAGCGCCAATTAATCAGTCAGTGAGAACGTGTGTGTGAGGCGCCATAAGCACATGCAGAGAGCAGCAGCAGCGACCAAGCGTCCGACAACTGGACACTGTGAGGACAGAAACAGTGGGCTTGACCGGCAGACTTCACTACAAGCCAACTGTCTGTTGAAACAGGTGACGTGCTTTACGTTTTAAAACCAGCCGCCAGCGATTTGACCAGCAGAGTTGGAGGTGACACCATCAGCTGGCTTGAGTCAAGCTCAGAGCGACTAGGTCACACCGCTGCAACTTTTCTTTGCAAGGTTCTAAAATGGTTTTGTTTCGTCACGAATCTTTGGTCTGAACTGGGCTTTAGATAGAGCGGCCGGTTAGCTTAGCTTAGCATAGCATAAAGACTGTAAATGAGGGAATGTAGCTTGGCTTTGTCGAAAGATTACAAACTCTGCCTATATACCGCGCATGCTATCTCGCTTTTGTTTCACCTGTACAAAAAAAAAAAGAGTTTTACAGATAGAGTTCATATACCAGACTTTTTCTTTGGTAGTTGCCTGGCAACTCCTCAGAGCCAAGAAATGGTGAAAATGTAAAGTGCCAAGAAAATGTGAAGTGTCAAATTACCATTTTTACCATTATTTTGCACTCAAATTGATAAACACAATATGACATGAGATTTAAAGGTGCTGTTAGGTGAGTTCTGAACTTGACTAGAGCTGCGATGATGTTTAATCAATTAGTTGATCAAAATCATCAGCAACATCATTTAAGTAATTTTTCAACATGGGATTTTTTGTCTGTGATTGTAAACTGAGTAGCCTCTGTCCTATTACTATGACTGAATGCAATCTGTTACTCAGCATTTCCTTCCACTGGTCTAAAAAAACCCCACCCACTTTGAATGTTGTCACTCAATTAAATGGCCGTTATCGGTGGGTATCAGCCTCAACCTCTAGTTGCTGTAACAATTATGATGGGAGAGACAGCCGAAGTGAGTGTAATGTTAGTATAAGGAGTGTATAAATAAAGCAGCAGCCTGCAGGCCAGAAAATGAAACCAACGTGAAAGCGTCAGAAACTGCAGTTCCTCTAATGGCCACTTGAGGCTGGCTCCAGAAGTACATCAATCCTCCTAGACCCCCATGATAAGATGGCCAACTTTACAGCGGAAATAAACAGCATGGTAAAAATAAGAGTTTTGGTCTCCAAAGCTAATTTGACTGTACAGGGGTTGTATTTTTATATTAGTCATCTGTTTACATTTTATTAAGGCTTAAGTTATGCATGATTACAGGTGGGGCTGCTTCAGTGACAGGCTGTCTGTGAGTCAGATCCACCCTTCACTCCTCCACAGCTCCAACCTCTCATCCAAATATGGTCACCTCTGGCTCCAAAAAAAACAAGATGGCGACAGACTAAATACGAAACTCAAGAGAAGAAATGCCAAACTCTAGCTTTGTCCATTATTTTATACAATCTGTGAGGAAAATCTGCAGGGGGAGGAGATGCTGATGTGGTGTATTTACTGTTACTGTTAGTAAACAGTATGACATTTTTTGGTGGGTGGGGCTTAGCCGGAGGCAAAACATTTCTCCACAGACATTAGCTAGCGCTAGTTAGGAAGTTCTGTTGGCTTGTTTTGGAAGAAAGATGATTTGAGTGGTCCATTCAGAAATACTCATTCTGAGAGTCAGAGCGCACTGTGGCACAAACTGGACCGTTGGTAAATTCGGAGCACTATCGGAATTTATCGTTCGGTTATCCAGAGCACCGCACTCTTGGAGTGGCAGAGCACACCCTGGGCACGCTGTCTGAGGAGACGGAGCAGCAGAGCAGCGAGTGGAGTGAATGCGTGATAAACTTAACGGTTTGTTAATTCATATAGAATATAAAGCTCTGTTTCTTCGACCAACAGGGCTCTCATTTTAGTGTAGAGCGTCAGACTGAATTTACAAACGCACCATGTCAGGTCACTCACTCTCCGGGACCACGAGTGTTACTTGAATAAGTAAACAATGACCAATGGGACCAGACTGGCTGACCCGTCTGCTCTCACTCAGTGGATGGATGATGTCACAGTAGCCTAGAGCCCTGTGGGGGCAATGGTATTTTGCCTCCAGCTAATGAAATGACATCATTGTGACGTCGGCCCTAAAAGGGTCTATTGGTCAAACAAACACAGGACTTTCACCCAGGAGATGAGGGTTCATGTCCACTTTGAAACCAAAAGTCAACGTTGACTTGTTTTAACTGAAGTACATAAACTTGTCACGTCACAAATGTACATCTTTTAACCCAAACTATAATCTTTTTTATAACAAAATTGCTCCTGATGTCAAGAGATAGTGGCCATTTACTGGGCTGATAATGACCTTCTAAAGCTACTTGTAGGCGTAGCAGGCCCCTTCTAACCCACACGAGGCAGATTACTGTTGATAACGGCCATTTAATCGTGTGATAACATTTGAAATGGGTGCACCAAACTGCAACTTGTTCCTGAGGTTTACTTTCCATATTCTAAGACAAACTGACATCCACTGCAGCAGTTGCTATTAGACATTGATACCTTTGTGATTTAAGGTTTTTTAATGATGATGACCTTCTCAGCACAGAAAAAACACAGGTCCTGTGAAAATTTACATCATCATAACACCCAAATCCATAAAATTCTGAATTTTTACAGCGATCACTCTTGTCTGTCCTCCCGTTATTACGGACATGTCTGAACTAACAGTGACCCCTTGAGTTGGTCATGGACTCACTAAGGAGCTGAGGGAAACAAAAATCCAATACGGTGCAGGTTTTCTATGATGCACATAAGTGCACAATAAAATGCAAATAAAAAACCATCACAAATATAATTCAATATTTCAATGCTCTCTTGGGTTCCATTAGAGGTTTAAATCATATGTAGCTTAATCGATAAAAAAAAACAAAAAAACAAAAAAGGTTTGCTGCAGAGCCAGGCTAACCGTTTTCCCTGTTAAGCTACGCTAACCATTTGCTGGCTGTAGCTTCACATTAACAGCCACATGAAAGCTGTATTGATCTTTACATCTCCCCCAGACAGCGAATCAGCGTATTTCCCAAAATGTGTGAATATGCCTTTAACTATCTGCTTCAAACAAACTATCTACACGTTGCAGGTTCCCACACATTTCCTCCTAATCCCTTCACCTCTTGCTTCATCAAAGAAAGGAAAGTAGCACCTTTTCTTCCAAGTCCCGCTGTGTCTAACTGGGACAGTAGACACACATAAATACCCCCTCGCACACACCACACAGGGCTTTGAAGTATGACTCAGTGCAGTGAGCGGTATAAGTCTCTGCAGAGTTGCTGTTTGCCGGATGAAAGATCCCCGAGACTGCAGGGTTGAGCTCGCATCCTCAGGTGAGAGAAGCTACGAGGACCTGCTATTTCAATAAACACCTCCCAAGTCTCGCTGTCTTGTTCTCTCACTGTTTGTCTTTCTTTTTTTTTCTTACTTTCTTTTTGTCTTTTGCTGAACAGTCTGTGTTCAGAAGTCTCGTGTTCAGCTGTAGCCATCTGCCAATGTGCTGTCCTTGACCACAGCCAGCTAAGATAAAACACACTGCCCTGCTATATTCATGGGGTAAATAAGACACAACTTCAGAGCCAATTAGTTACCTCATGCCAACATACACCTCCAACATTCAGTTTAACAGATTGAACACACCCTCACCAGCAGCCCAATAACACTGTAATGTTCACTGCATATCAGCAAACACAACTCTGCAAAACGGTGGTCATAAGTTAAGGTCAGTCCTTCGGCAATTCTCTCGTAAGTTGGCCCATTCTGTCATCTGACGGTTAATGGCCTCTTCGTTTGCGAGGGCAAGGAGGGCGCACAATTCTTTGTCTCCCCAGTTGCTCATCTTTATAGCGTCTGTCAGGTCTGCGTTTCCCTCTTGCTACTAGCTGCTCATTCCTGCTATCAGCTGTTTCCTGTTTATCCACCGCTAGTGGGTCACACGCACGGCGTCATCAATAGCTCCTCCCACAAGTCTTCAACAAGCCCCTCCCGTTGCGGAAGGCCGCCTCAGTATTTTTAAACTAAAAGGGTTCCGCCAATATGACTACCCTACGAGGCGGAAAATTGGGCACCTCAGATCAACTCGCCAATCCGGCTCTGTGTGTCTAAACGCTCGCAGCTTGCCGACAAAACGGCCCAACATTTGCAGAAAATCTGGCAGTGTAAAAGGGGCTATAGAGACAGACAACCATTCACACTCACATTCACACCTACGGGTTATTCAGAGTCACCAATTAACCTGCATGTGTTTGGGAGGAAGCTGGAGTAGCCGGAGAAAACCCATGCTGACCCAGGGAGAACATGCAAACTCTAGTTCAAACTCCCACCCCAGTGTCCCTCTTCCTGTGAGGCGACAATGCTAACCACTGCACCACCATGCCGCCTTTGTAAACTGATATTTTGATGAACCTGGTTCACCTTAATTAGGCAGTGGTGGCTCAGGTTGTAGAGCCACTTATCTGAATAGTGTTCAAAGTGTCATTAAATTCATGAAGAATGTTGACCTTATTACTGGACGCTCCGCTCACCATGGAGTATCACAAATTCAAAGTCACACATGGTGAGTAACTGATATATAAATGGTCATTCTGCAGGTGAAGTATTCCTTTAACACAGTGGCCCAGTAAAGCCATCCCAGTGACTGAATATGCACATTGACACAAAACATCCAAGATAGCACCACAGATGGCAGCCACGGATCTGCGCTCCCTAGTTCTTTTTCTATGTAAATATCCGCCGAGCATAATCCAACCCTGCTGTAGGCTATACGCTGTGTCATATCCACCTACCTCATGCATGTAGGCAACCTGTTACATTTATCATCCTATATTTATTCCAGCACCATGTGGATTCGAAATACTTTACACCCCCTAATGACGATGGCACTCCCTGATGGCAGTGGCACATCCCACGGATGCTTGATCAGACTGGGATCTGGGGAGTTTGGAGGCTAGGTCGGCACCTTGAGCTCTTTGTCACATTCCCTGCGTGGCATGCGGTGTAGCATGGTGTATTGGGGGGGAGGGGGGTGCCATAGGGGAATGCCGTTGCCATGAGGGGGTGTACTTGGTCTGTAATGATGTTTGGGTGGGTGGCGCGTGTCAAGTGGCGTCCACATGAATGCAAAGCCCACAGCTTCCCAGCAGAACATTGCATTGTAGCATGGTGACTAATGTTATTTACTTTACCTGTCAAGTGTTTATTTTCACCTTCTTCTGCTTTGTTGTTCTTGTTTTTTTGCTGTATGTCTATTTGTGTATGTACAGTATATTTGATTCTTAAACACCAGGGTCAAATTCCTTGTGTGTGCACAAACGCTGAGCCGATAACGCTGATTCTAATTTCGATCGCGAGCAGGGGTGTGGAGAGCGTGCATGGTCAATCATAATAGTTGACAAGTAAAACTATCCTGTGACATAAAATCTATTGACGCTTTTATGCATCAATTTGCCGTCTGTTGGCAGAGTTAAAGACGACTCCAAATTTTCATCCTCACCTCCCCTGTACAGGTGCAGAACAATCAGCAAAAGATTATTCAACAAATTCTCTGACTATCTTCCCATCTTTCTCTCTCTCCTTCTGTTTCTGTCTTGCCTTGTGTATTACCAAAACTGTGGGAGAGTGTGTGTGTGTGTGTGTGTGTGTGTGTGTGTGTGTGTGTGTGTGTCTGTGTGGGGTCATGTCAGGAGCTCAAGGCTGCATTTTTCTCCCTGCTTTGGAATAAATCATAAAGAGCTCTGTTTATCCACATGAACTGTATAACACACACACACAACGATGTTTCACACAAGAGAAAATGTGTTGAAAGTAGAAGCCGAACATGTATAAAGGGGAAAATGTAAAAAATAAAAAAGAAGAAGGATTTGTTTGTTACATAAGTGTGTGTGTGTGTGTGTGTGTGTGTGTGTGTGTGTGCGCACGCAGAGAGAGCGTCCTTGCAAGCTGGCTGTCCTGCTGACGTGTGGGGAGTGCAGTAGAAAGGAATATTATGTCCATCGCTATCAACGTGTGCTCATCTTTCAACACCAATATGAGACAGGAGACAAAACAGATTCACACCTGTTCCACATAATTATCCTTTTTTTGATCGTTTGTTGACATGTCTTTGAAGCTAAAAAGAAGGCAGTCGGCCAGAAATAACACACTCCCTACTGTCTGTATTACCGACACCAAAACTGTTATTAATACAGATTCACTTGCCATTATAAAAAAGACAGAAAGAAAGAAAACAAGAAAAACTGAAATGTAACTTTTCACTTCAAACCTACTGTAATTTTATGTTGGTCTTTGTACATCCCAAGCACCCTGAGACACCTGTACACTAAGCGGAACGAGGGAGGCCGAGGACTGGTGAGCATCAGAGCCACTGTCCAGGACAAAACAACCAAGATCCAGGAATACATCAGGAAGATAGCCCCCAGAGATAAGCTGCTCAGTGAATGTCTCAGGCAGCAGAAACCCATGAATGCAGAAGAGGAGGATGAACCATCATTGAGGTACAAGCCTGTTCACGGCTTCAGTGGTTAACATCAAGAAATCCTACCACTGGCTGAAAAAGGCCAGACTGAAAGGCAGCACAGAAGCCCTAATCATGGCAGCACAGGAGCAGGCACTTAGGACAAGATCAATAGAAGCAGGGGTCTGCCACAGCAGACAGGACCCCAGGTGCAGGCTGTGCAAAGATGCTCCTGAGACAGTTCAGCACATAATAGTAGGGTGTAAGATGCAGGCAGGAAGAGCGTACATGGGACGCCATAACCAAGTGGCTGGCATAGTGTACAGGAGCATCTGCACTGAGTATGGGCTGGAAGTCCCAAGGTCAGAATGGAAGACACCTCCTAAGGTGGCTGAGAGTGACCGAGCTAAGATCCTGTGGGACTTCAGATTCAGACCGACAAAATGGTGATGGCTGAGCAATCGGACATTGTGTTGATGGACAAACAACAGAAGAAGGCACTTGATAGATGTAGCAATCCAGAGCGACAGCAACATCAGGAAGAAGGAACATGAGAAGCTGGAAAAATACCAAGGGCTGCTAGTTATTAGTTGTGGGGCGCACACGCAACTGCTTGTACAAAAGCCAGATGAACATAATTTTTGTTGTATCGTCTTGTCAATGATCAAATAGAGACTTAATAGGCAACATTAACATACATGTTACCCAACAATCATCATGCATGCCTGTTTACGACAAAAATATCAAAGAAAATAATAAATTATTTATTTATGTAACACAGTGAGAGAGCTAAGATCTTTTATGGTGTTAGGGCGTATCTCATCTAGGTTTCCACTAAGGAGCAAATGACACACGGCTAATAAGAGGTGAAAGATTACACATTTAACCCAACAAGTCCCTACAGCACAGATGCTGTTTTCTCAGTCATTATTCGTCAGTCTGTTAAACAGTTCAGTCCTCCGCAGTTCACTTCAGTTATCCTCAGTTCAGGTGTGTGGTGTGTCAGTGTTGTCGTTGCTACCCGGGTAGTGTGTTTGTTGAGATCTCACATGCTTATCGGTCCTGAAGTGAGGTTGATATCACTCCTGGTATTGTGGCAAACTAGGCCGGATCCTCTTCTTGCATCCCTGGAACGGGTCCTGGCTCGCTGATCCTGGATCAAGTCTTCTCAGAAATAATCTCAGACTCAAAATAAAAACCAGCCTGCACACAGCGAGGGGAAATATCACGTTAGTATTGTACAAAAATTTATCATTAGTAACGACATTTCTTCTCACCCTATCTTCATCAGTGGCTTAATTCAGTTAGGTGGAATTTATATTTCTGCGTTGAATCGACACTGTAGGCTCTGCGTCAAAATGGAGCCTGTGCCGTAGCCTGACATGCACCTCCCTAGAAATGTAACTACAGATTGCAACGTTAGCATGTTATATTTGTTTGGAAAACGTGTTTAGTATAAGACAGTTGTTTTGTCAGTGAACCTTGTGAGTTGTAATGGAGCCGAATTTTCGTAACGTTACCTTTGTTAAATATTGCTGTTGTCCCTGGCTTCATATGACAGGAGGAAATGTTAGCTAGCTGCTAGGCTAATTTATACAATGTCAAATGCCATAGGCTTGTGCTCATAACATTAGCATGTTGTATTTGTGGGGAAAATGTGTCCAGATAAAGACAAGTGGTTTGTCTGTGAATGCTGCGAGTTATAGTGAAGCTGATTTGTGTACTTGTGTTTGACATTGCCTCTGTTAAGCCATGTTTAATGTGTGTTTTGAATCAAATCAACTTTACAGCACTTCACAGAAACCTCCACCGCTGACTAGTGTTTTGGAGGTGTAACTGCAGAGTGACACAGACACATCACCACACCTGTATAAACACTCACAGCGTAACGTTAGGCTCTGCCACACAAGTGACCGCTTGTGCTCACATTTTTTTCAAATCAATAAAACTCAGAAAACTGTTTTAACACTACACTCACAGATGTCTCCGATTGGTTCATGGTACTCTTAATGCAAAGAAACGTAACACAAAATAAAGCAGGGGTCTAAAAAATAACAGTACTGACATTTACACATGGCTAATAGCTAGCTTACCATGCTAACTCAGTACGACGTCAACTCCACGGATATCCATAAATGAATCCCATAACAGGCACAAGGTCGTCAAAATCAGCCTCCGGTCTTACACCGAGTTACACAGTGAAAAGAAACTTCTACAGAGTGTCTTAGAGAACTTCTAACACAGCTCTCAGACACTTTTACTCTTGCAGCTCTTCTGTGCCATGGCTCTTCCTTCTGTGCTAATTAAGGCTATGCTATAGCCTGCTGCGCCGTTGTGAGCATTTATACAGGTGTGGTGGTGTGTCTGTGTCACTCTGCAGTTACACCTCCAGAACACTAGTCGGCGGTGGAGGTTTCTGTGAAGTGCTGTAAAGTGTAGTTGACTCAAAACACACATTAAACACACATTAAACATGGCTTAATAGAGACAATGTCAAACACAAGTACACAAATCAGCTTCACTATAACTCGCAGCATTCACAGACAAACACTTGTCTTTATCTGGACATGTTTTCCCCACAAATACAACATGCTAATGTTACTAGCTCAAGCCTATGGCATTTTACATTGTAGGAATTAGCCTAGCAGCTAGCGATCTTTCACTCGTCATATAAAACCAGGGACAACAGCAACATTTAACAAAGGTAATGGTACATTATTTAGCTTCATTACAACTCACAAGGTTCACCGACAAAACAACTGTCTTATACTAAACTCGTTTTCCAAACAAATACAACATGTTAACGTTATTAGCACAAGCCTATGGCATTTTACATTATATAAATTAGGCTAGCAAGGAGCGGAGATTTCCCCTGCTCATATGAAGCCAGGTTAAGTCACACACAAGACTTAAAATGCTATATTTGTGGATGCGTTACTGTCTTCACAATTTATTGTTTCTTATCTCTAAAATAAAAGTAAACAAAGCTTTCAGAAAGAGACAGGAGGTCAGAACCACCAGCATTACGCTGTTTTAGAGCTCCCTCTAGTGACCAGTGTGGGATCACTCGAATTAACTTTACTAGTCAATTTAACTATAATAACTATAATATTTTTTTAAAAAGTTTATTCATAGTTGTTATAGTTTATGTAGAGTTTACATATAATTTGTTATAGATTGCTACTGACTATTCTACTGAAAAAAGAGAAAAGAAAAATTATGACGAGGATGGGGTTGCATTTTTGAGGGAATATAGCCCATAGCAAATGGCACCATTTTGTATTTAATGAGCCCTTTTTTAAACACAGGTGTAGCTCCAAGGTGACAATCTGTAAACCTCTTTTGTTTTATTTTATGTAACGTTATTCCTTACCTCGTTGACTTTTTTAATCTGCTGTTATTTCTCTATGTTTGCCTGTGAGGCGACCTTGGGTGTTGTGAAAGGTGCTTAGAAATAATATGTTTTTATTATTTTACCTTCATTACAAGGGTCAAAGATGTTTTGCAGCCGCAGACAGAATTATTTATTTATTTACTGAGGGGAGAAAAAGGCTCTTTTTATAATAGAGGTTGCAGACCCCTGTCTTATATTATTATCCAGTCCTTTATTTTTCATAAGATAAATGCATGGTTTAATTTAATCAATTATGTTTTTAAATAAACTATTTGCTGAGAAGCAAATGCTATATGAATGAGGTGTTAAATTGTATCTGTAGATGTGAGAATTCAAGATAGGCTATATTTAGATTTTATGTCATTATGGGCCGGGAACTAGGACCATCAGGCTGTTTTTTTTTTTGCTACCTTTTTTTTCACTATTATTTCCTGTTAGCCTTGGGCCATTACAAGTTGATAACAAGCATCCCCAACTCGGGCCGTTTGGTCTCAGGGGGCCTAAAACCCAATTTTTTGGATGTGTTTCCTCTGTAAACCCTAGAGATGGTTGTGTGTGAAAATCCCAGTAAATACTCACACCAGCCCGTCTGGCACCAACAACCATGCCACGTTTAAAGTCACTTAAATCACCTTTCTTTCACATTCTGATGCTCGGTTTGAACTTCAGCAGGTCGTCTTGACCATGTCTACATGTCTAAATGCATTGAGTTGCTGCCACGTGATTGGCTGATCTGCTATTTGCGTCAACAAGCAGTTGAACAGGTGTACCTAATAAAGTGACCAGTGTTTAATTAGTGTCGCTGACTTGCAAAAAAAACCCCAGAAACTAGCCAATCACAGCACAGTAAAACCAGCCAATCGCAGCACAGTTGTAAAAGCCAATCACAGCACAGTAGGGCGGGACTTAAAACGAAGGGTAAGTAGAGTATTAACCTTAGTTCGTTAGCTAGCTAACGCCTCTCGGTCTGTTACAGAAACTACTCAAGATCCACAATGGAAACACAGTAAGTCTTCAATTTTAATATGTCATCCTTAATAGTTTGTATTTATATGTGTCTGATTTAATGTCTCCCTCCTACAATGTCAAATAAACTAAATATAAAACGTCTAAGCAGCTAGCTAACCTTGTTAGCATTAGCTTACTAAATTTCCTGTCAGTTTTAGATGGAGCTTCACAAAAAACAAAGTTAAAAATGATTTTTTTTGCTAAATCAAATGATACAAACTCAACTAAAATGTGTGACTTCACCGCTATCTGCTATTTCAGATTTTTAACTTCATTTGAGAATTAATTTTTCAGCTCCTCTCTCAGATAAAGACAACTTCAATAATCCCAATGGTTGCAACTTGTTTGAACAGCTTGCCTTGCACACATACTGTAACATACAGAAACATGTAGACACATAAATAGATGAGTATTAAGTAAAATATATGAAAATATGCCAAGGAGTTCAGCAGAATAAAGGACTCTATAAATAAAAAATAGGAATAGATTGATCATTGATAAAAGAAAGCAGACTTAAACAATGCTATTCAGACTGTTGCTGTCTTTTTAGGTATGGCTGTGAAGCCAGCAGATAAGTGACAAACACAGAGGGCTCTCAATAAATGAGAGCCAACTTTGTAGGTGACAAATGAGGTGAGACTTATTGTGAAGGATTGTTATACAGTACAGTTTGTAAAATGAGTTTTTCAAAAAGAAATTAATATCTATAACAAAGGAAGTTTTGTGCAGCTTTCATTAGCATTGCATGCAGTACACCAGTGTGTTTTGATGGAGTGATTTTTTTCAAGGTCAAAGTGTAATAAATACAAAGTAGAAACACATTTTAGGACAGACTAGAGCATGCAGTTTGTAAAAGCTGAAAAAGAATAGTCTTTATCACAGCATCCTATCAAGGCCGAAGTACTGCTGTGGTCCTTTTTACACAGACACACACACACCATCCAGCAGAGACCTCCTACATCCTCATACACCCATGAAGCTTTTAACACGCCCCCATTATTCACCACTGCACGGTCACATCACCAAAGCACCTCGCACTTTTTCTCTCTTCGACCTGGCGGTGAACCCGGAGCGGATAGACGGACAAACAGGCAAAAACATTCAAACCAAATGTGGAGTGTGGGCTGTGGTTAAAGGCCTGCGTACATGTAAAACTCCACGTGGAAGACAAAGTCAAAGGGGGGAGAAACAAAAGAAGAAGAAAAACAAGGAGATTACCAAAGTGGGAACCTATAATACAATAATCAGGACTGTGGACTACAATGATAATGATAATGATTTTGATCATGTTGATGATTGTGATGATAAAGGCAGCGGCGGCATCGGCACCTGGCCCGGGGATGGACATTAAACCTGGAGCTACAAATGGCTTGGCCAAACGAACCCTGCACTTCTGCTACCAGCTGGGCTTCGGGGTCACAGAGATCCCCTCCAACATCTCCAGCGACACCCAATGCCTGTGAGTACAGTCATACTCACATATCTACAGGTGCATGCACGCAAATATCTATGTATAGCCAATGTATTGTAGGTGTTTACATTTCACTCACTTGCTGCACAGTTGGGAAAGTTTGATTTTCAGATATAAAGAATGAGACATCTTGCTAAAAGCGTTGAGACAGCAACATCGTGGGCCTGGGCTCGAGACAGATTTGGATCTCTGCGAGCAGCGCCAAAAACTGCTTGGGCTGGCTTGGGGTCCATGACCTTGTCACGCATGTACGAGAGTGTTTTCAGGACTTCAGTGCAATTTTTTTTTCCAAAATAAGGGATGCAGCATTGACAGGTTCCCAGCTGGCCACTAACGTTTTTACATGTTGTTATTTGGTTCAATTTAAGTTGTGACATCAGGTGACCAAAATTCAATGTCAGGACATCTAATGCCAACGTCAGTTTGATGTGGAATGGTGACGACAGATGATGCCAAAATTCAGCGTCTCATGCCAACGTCATCTTGACGTATAATAATGACAGGTTTTCTAGTTATTCTAGTTGTGAGGTGTGAAACGTCATTATGCTAATGTCCACACAACGTGACATTCTGATGTCGTTTGACATTTAAAATACAGTCCACCCCCTTTTCATTTCAACCAAACTTTATAATCAGTCCAACGTAAGAGTCGAACGTCTGTCTGACGTCATATTGACGTTCTGTACCAACCTGTGGGGGTCAAAGCCAACTCCTGGACAAACGCAGTCTGTGAAATATTTGAAATTGGATCAAACCATGCCTGACACATGTAGACGTTTCATGACTCATTCTTCTCTTGAAATGGTTTTCATTGACAGTGACAATGGCATTAAGATGTGTATTTGTTTTTTTATTATTATTATTATAATTATTAGTTGTTGCAAGAGACAGATTTAAAAAGAAGGGACAAAATTGAAGCAGCAAAGGCCACAATATCCTGACTTTTAATCTTAAGTGTGGGTCAAACTACTAAAACACTCCATTCCCATTATGCAGCTCAGTAGCGTAGTTTGTTGGACCCTCCTGAACTCATCACCTCCAGTTTGTAATGCATGCTTTCAGTTATAAATCTGTACTTTCATCCCCAGCCTCGTGTCATCCAGGGTTACTTTTTCAGACGTTAGAATGCTCAGAATTCATTATACAGCTGTTTTCACAGTCTGAGTGGTGCTCATCGTGATGAGTAAACCCACTTTCATGTGTAAAATCGATGAAGTGTCCCTCCACTCAGCTACAAGTGACATGGGTCAATATAACAGAGAATACATCCCAAAATAGTATTTCTCCGTCACCATCACGCACCACTACACATTCAGGGAGTGTGTCGTATGTACAATTCAACATCACATGCCGCGAGCGTGCATAATCATTTTGACTTTCCTCTCTAATCCTTGCTCATCTCCTCTTGGCTGATTTTTTTTCCTCTGAATTTGCAAATGCTGGTTTTATTAAATATTCATTTACTTAAGGGAATGTATGCAAAGCGCGTCTGCTTGGCTTCCACTGTAACCACAGCTTTCTAGAGTGGCCACAGGTTAAAGACACCCTGTAGAGTTTTCATGTACACAAACAAAAGATATGTTAACATTTGGCATTTCTCACAAAAAAAACCACATTGTGTGTATCCCTGAAGCCTAACAAGAAAAGTGATAAGCTTGTTTTGTTGGTTTTGGTTTTGTTGTTGTCCCTTAAAGTTCGGGGAATATCAGGGTGGCCGCAGGTCCGTATTAAATTCACCCTCAATAGGACTTAAATGTTTTTAGTGACAAATTTCTGGAGTTGTGCTGAAGACTGTTCAAGGATGGTGCTACACATTTTAAAGGTCCAGTGTTTTAGATTTAGGGGGATTTAGTGGCATCTAGTGGGGACGATTGTAGATTGCAGCTAGCTTTAACTTCTACCTCTTAGAGTTCCTTCACTGTTCATTGGACAGGAAGTTTTTATCAGGAGCCGGCTCATCCACAGAGGTCTCTTCCTTATTGTATTTCTCCTTTCAAATGCTACGCAGGATTAGCCTCCAAATTGTCGTGTTCATAAAAGGTACCGCAGGAGGTTTGAGTGTTTTTGCCTCAGCGACACACTGAGGCACGGCGTAAACATTGACCTGTTGTTTTGGACGTTTTGAAGGAATCTCAAGGCCACAGGGAGGAGGGAGCGGGACAGTGGCGGCGGGGAAAGATTAGGATCGTCTGAAGCACAACCGCACGCTTAGACATACACAAGAACAATGAACAAATGTATATAATCTTACTCGTGAATGCAGCCAACACACACAGCGATGGGGACGCATTTTGTGGCAGAAGTAGCGTCTGTTCCCAAGAGATGCTCTGTGAACTCCCAGGCGGCGATGTGTGTGTTCTCATCTGTTCTGTTTTGCTCGAAGGTCAAGGCTCAGGAACAGTGGGGATATTTACAAGTATGCAGCAAAGGAGGGTCGTTTCAGATGATGAGCAGATGCAGAATAAGCTTGGGATCTTTAGACTTTCTGCGCACAAAACTGCTTGCTCCTTGCGTGAAAAGAAAATCCCCAAAATGAGTGAGTAACCAATCATTGGCCTCACTGACTGTTATCATTATTCAATGCACATACGAAGCTGGAAGAAGTAGTAATGATCCCCGCCACGCGGCAAAAATGGCCACTAATTACTTTCTGAAGGATTTCTCTCCAGTGATTACGTTCCTGTGATCAGTGTGTCACTGAGCGTTGATGTGAGTGACTGTTTCTGTGTCAACAGGGAAGTTCAGCAGACTCAGATCAAAGTGATTCCCCAGGGCGCTCTCACCAGCCTGCAGCACCTCAGGAAACTGTAAGTGTCTCTTGTTCGTGTTTATGCTTTGATGTGGAACGTAATGAACAGAGGAGGTCAAAACACTCAAGATATGGATCATCCAAACAGAGCTGAAGTGGTCGGGACAAATTTATCTGCACCTACATTTGGTGTTATTCCTCCAAATTTAAGCAAAGCAATTTAGTGATAATACAGTGCTATGGTCAGCTTAATTTGATACGCAGTGCATAAAAAAGTCTACAATCTACATGAGTTAAAATTACTAATGGAAATCAAAAATATAGAATTATATTTGTGCTACAAACTTTAGTTTCCGTCTTTGTCTTGAAGTGTGTGCTTATGTGATAAAAGCAAACATGATATATATAAAGTACATAAAGCTGGAGTATTGAAATGATCTATTTAGAGTATTTCCACATGAGTTTAAACTAATAATGATAAATAATAAAACTAATAGAAAACGAGAGCTCAAAAATATGTAGTTATATTTGCGCTAAAAAGGTAATTTGTCTTTTATATTGTGTGTGTGTGTGTGTGTTTGTGTGTGTGTGTATAATAGAAATGTCTCATTTTCTCTGCTGGGCCAAAGCCTGGAGGGGATCGTGCATTTGGAGCTAATCACGCTATCTTGCCAACTATCTAGCTTCATCATTTTGTTTGCACTTGTATGACTTTATGCTCAGTAACCTCTTGTGGTTTTGGCGAATCATAGTTTATTGACTGCTGACTCCTCATTCCCCTTACCTGGCCGTTAGGAGCGGCATGTTTTCCAGAAATCGGCACAGCTAAAAACGACAAGCCTTACCGTCTGTTGCAAGCCACATTCATAGAAGAGTTTTGTCTCATGTTGAAACTGGAGCATCTGCAGAATTATTCTATGCCTGATATGTTATGATCCACTAAAGTTAGGCACGATATGAGATGAATAAACCCCCATTTTTGTTTTCTTCGCCACTATCTTCAATTTCAGTTCAATTTCAATTTTATCTACAAAGCAAATCACAATTTCCCCCAGAGGGCTTTACAGCATACGACATCCCTCTCTCCTTGGACCCTCACAGCGGATAAGGAAAAACTCCGAATAGAACAGATCAACATAATAAATGTACAGTGATCCTTATGACAAAATGATGCATAAAGAGAGGCAGATACAGGGAGAGAAGCAGGGCAAGCAGTAATGACAAGTGCTACAATAACATTGATTTTAAATGTCCAGTAACGAACAACATGGATCAAAGATTTCTGGCTGTGTTTTAGTTATTAAAAACACATTCATTCTCGTTATTCCATAGTATCTATATTTCACACAGCTCCTGTTAGCAGGAGAACATCATCTTCTGTGTGCAGCCCACCCGATCAGCTTGGGCAGCTACCTCAGGGAGATCTGCAGCCTACTGAGTGCACTTTAAATGTATTTGCGAACGGCATTTACCATGTGTTAAAGTGTGCGCCCTATTTGACGTTGTTATAAGCCCTAAGATGCCATTTTGTTTAGTGTTGAAAAAGTTAACCTTATTTTGAAATCCTTGTGTAAGTGTTCAGTGTATTTTCTCTATATTTGATGTTTTTGGCCTTCTTTAATCTAAGCATTGTTATTTTAGAGTGTGGTGATCCTCTCATAAGTACTATTGTGAGTGTAAAAATGACCAGTGTCTCTTGTTCTTATATTTTATTTGGATAAATGCTATCATTGCTTTTGAATTAAACTTCAATAAAGTTGAAAAATAACTGCACAGCCATTTTATATCCTTTAATCTACCCTCTCCCTCTCTTCCCCGCTTCCTCCAAACTCAGCATCATATCTAAGAACGACATGCTGGAGAGTATCACCGCGTCTGCCTTTGCCGGCCTGCCTCAGCTCACTGAAATGTGAGTACACAGTTTTCGAAAAGCCTTTGTTCGTGACTTGTTTTATCCGACGTGCTTGTGTGTTTAGTCTTTGTTATGGAACAAGAAGAGCCGCAAACTCTGAGAAAGCCGATCGCCCAAAACAGACAGCTGAGGAGCATGCTTGGCAGGGTGTTGGAGACTAAATATGTCAAAGAATAAGTGTGAATGAACACCCAACAGCTGATACATTTGTCATATTCTACTTTACACATTTGTGTTTCCCTTAGCTTCATCTCTGAGAATGTTGCGTTGGAGAGTATAGGAGCTTCTGCTTTCTCTGATCTCCCTGAACTCATCGAGATGTAAGTATGACTGGCACAATAATGGCAGTGGTGAAACCTTGTAATTGTGAGACCAGTAATTTATATTAATGAGTACATGGCTGTATGTGTTCCTTTCAGAACCATAACAAAGGCAAAAAACCTGAGACACATCCATCAAGATGCATTCAGAAACATCGTGAGGCTACGGTATCTGTGAGTACTCAGTGAGAGTGCAGCGGGGAGAAGTACTTTCTTCTTAAGTTTGTGTTTTTCAAGCTGATTGTGAGTCCGAAATTGGGTCATGGGTGACAGGCCTACTTCTGACGGGCTGCTGCACAACCAGAGACATCATTTTTTAATTAGCTTGGATCCCCTGGAAGAGAAATCAAGTGTCACACTTCTCATGAAAAAAAGTTTTTCCACAAAATGAGTTATCCATCATTGCAGCCATGTTAAATATATTTGTCACAAATGCACCAAATACTAAATTGGATTGTTTATATCTTTTAAAAGAGTTTTAATGTAACAGTTTATGAAGCACAACACATCCCTGAAATCCCTCACTGATATTATCATAACTTGCTACTGTTGTGTTTGTCCCACTTTGTGTGAACTGGGTCAGATAAACGGAGCAGTTTATGGTGAAAAAATTCTATTATTAAACTATTGAACTGTAAAACCGGGGTATCTTAGCACAACTACCCTACAAAGACGATTTTCTATTAAAAAGATGCTCAATTTTAATTAAAAAAAAATGTTACAGCTGTGAGGTTGTACCGAAATATGGTTTGATATCCAAAATCCTGCTTTCCAAAGCTATATATTTAGATTCAGCAACTAGCTAGCTAGCTGGTTCTTATGTTAGCATGCCAAAGGCCTACACACACCAAACAAACAAGGCCAACAGCTAGCTAGCACATACAGTACCGCTTAATTATTGGGGTTACTGTAGTAGTATTACTGAAAATTTATTAGTAATTCTAACAAGTAAAAAATTGTACAAAAAATTGTACTAAACAAGTATTCGTTACCGGGGAAATTAATATTATTACTGTAATTTGTTGCTAATAACACGTTACTGTCCAACACCGCTTATTCGTACAAGTTCATACAAGTTTAGGGATGTCAGTTTGCTGTCGATAGTCC
Organism: Epinephelus fuscoguttatus; assembly: GCF_011397635.1. Taxonomy (NCBI): domain Eukaryota; kingdom Metazoa; phylum Chordata; class Actinopteri; order Perciformes; family Serranidae; genus Epinephelus; species Epinephelus fuscoguttatus. Next base: position 26,896,865 of record NC_064771.1, read on the forward strand.
GACACCCATGAACCAGTAACTAACCTGTTCATTTTTAAATTTAAAAAACGCAGTGATGTGAAATACAAGAGGCCTTTCCACTTACTCCGTGGCTCCATTGTTTCAGTTAGCATTAGCACCGCGTTTCAAAGCAATACCTATTCAGGGGTGATGAAATTTTAATGTTTTACGATGCAAATGTGTTGCCTTTTATTATATATTTTTTGTTGGCTTTGCTGACAGACAGATGGCTAGCTGCGTTAGCATGCAGAAATAATTGCCCACTGCCCACCCTCTGGTCTCAGCTGGATGGGAGCTAAGTCAGAAACATGGTGGCCACCCTCCGGCCCAACCCCTACGCCCCGTGACCCTGGTGAGTAAGCAGCTTCATTTTGAGCTGCTAAACCCTTTCAGCATTGTTAACTATGTTAGCACCACTAGCTAGTTGATTCTGCTAAAGGTGCTAACCAAGTTAACAGTGATGGTAAAGGGAGTTTGCACCTCAGAATTTAGCCAATTGCTCACCGAGACAATTAGGGGGAGACCCGGGGGTGGGTCCGATGTTTTCACACCCGATGCTGTTGGGTCAGGATGGCATGAAGTGGTAACCACCCAATGAGCAGGTGGCCAGCTCCCACTTGACCTGACCGGTGTAGTGCGGACCAGAGGGTGAGCACATGTTAACGCAGCTAGCTGGCTGTCTGTCTCCCACCAGATCTAGTTGATGTGCAGTAAACTGAAGAGTAGCAGAATTAACCTATGGACCGACATGCACAAGCGGTCACAAAAATATACTCTGTGGCTAAATGATTAATCCATTGACAACCCTTACACAGGTTGGGTCAACACATTACAATGAGGGAGCCGCCAAAAATCAAGGGACTGCCCTGCTACTATGCTAAACCAAGATGCTGAACATGCTAGATATTCAACCTGCTAAACACCTGCATATATTCACATAATCATTGTGAGGGTGTTAACATGTTGACATTTACATTTAGCTCAAACCAAAGCACCACAAACACAACCTCACAGAGCTGCTATTGTGGCTGTAAATTCTCGGTCGTGTTTTGGAAGAATCAAGTTTATTCTTCACAAATTCAAAACCCAATTCTGAATATTCAGAGTTTTACAGACTGTCAAATGTTTCAGAGACACTGCATGTTGAACTTGTTATGTGTTGTTGCCAAAAAATAGAAAGGACAGTTATTTGGAACACGAAATGTCTGATTTATCTCCCTGCCACCCGAGCTTCTCTCCGAATTGTCTTGGAATCTCTTCACTTGCTAATTTTTATCTCGGTTAATACAATGAATGCAACATTGTCTGATTTTCTCACCATGACTCATTGTTGTTCAGAGTGAGAGTTGCGGTGTGAATGTAGTAACATTTGGTGATTAATCTGCACATCACAGGACCATCTCCAACACAGGACTGACAACGTTCCCAAACTTCTCCAAGATCAACTCTTCGGCCCACAGCTTTCTTTTGTAGGTCTCCACACAATATATAAATGAACTAAAACCGCCCACGCACCATTATTCCCACATGCACTTCAACATATAGGCTACTGCATGCATGCAACATTAAAAATGCCCAGAAGATATCACACCATTAAACATATAATACTGCCGTTAAAACCTACGCACTGTGTAGTCCCTACAGAACAGAAAATCAGGAATACAAACCATCTGTCCCTTGTCTCCGGCCTTTAAAAATCCAACTCCAATCTGACATCTATCAGCCTCAAAAAGGAAAGGGATTTAAAGGGGACTGTGGCATGTATTCCTGATGTTTTGCACCTCATATCACCTTAAATATGCTGTTTTTCTTGTCAGTATTTGCTGTTAATCATGTGCTTTTGATCTGCATGCTGCTTAGACACCTGCAGGAGAACAGCCACATAAAGAGAGTCCCCGCCAATGCCTTCAGAGGCCTCTGCACTCAAACTATCGACGAGATGTAAGGGATTCATCACCTTTTTTTTTAGCAACATTGTGCACCACCCTCACATGGCTCTGAGTGGGCATTACATTCGCAATGACGAATATTCCCTGAAATGCTCTCTGCCCTCTTTACTGAGACTTGTCTCCTCCTACTTGTCTCCTTTTTCCTGCATTTTCAACACTCTTACTGCTGCCTATTGCCTCTTTGCTTGAGTGTATTTTAACTTTGCTCATAAATGTTTCTTTAGTCATTAAAACAGCTATAAGAAGTATTTAACTGGCTATGAAACTGTCTCAAATTAAAACTGATGCCTCTATATGACCCACATAAGCAAACAAGACCATTAGCGAAAAAAACAGCTATTGCCTTATAGTTATTTTAAATGCCACCTGGTCTGATGCCCTGCGAAATCAGACGAAATTATTTCAGGCATACAGGCCAGAAAAGGCTATTGGCCCTTTTACACTAACCCCTTTGACACTGCCTCTTCAAGGTGGAAATTTCACTCATTTATGCCCCTGGCCATTCTGTATAAAAGGTACAGTCGTGGAAAGGGCATACATCTCACCTTTGAGCTAGTATTGGAGGTATTAACGGCACAAAAACGAGGTCTATATTAAAGGGATAGTGAGCAGGACGGAATCATGGGTGGCACAGGTGTGACAGTTTGACAACGTGTTATGTGTAAAGTAGCTCACAGCAGTTAGCAGCTAACTCGAAGTAGTGGAACAGTGGATGAAAATGTCCACAAATTGGGGAAACAATGAGGTCCAGGAGCTCCTTACGCTTTGAGCAGCGGACGAGATCAGCCGCCATATAACAGGGACGGTAAATGATTGTTATTGCCATGTTTTGCCATTATTATTGTTTATAAAGCGCTGCGGACACATATGTTATATGTCACACTAGAGGCCGACGCTGTTGTGTTGCATGTCACGCCTGCTGCGCCTCTTTTGGTTCCACAATGCTGGGATGCTGTCTAAAATGACCTACTGGAGCAGAATGATGCCACTGTCATTTGGCGTGATGTAAAAATGCAAAGATGCTATAAGGAAGGGACTTAGTAGTGGCCTGGCGTTTTTGTTTTTTGTTGTTGAAAAAAACAAACAAAAAAGAAGAAAAAAGCAAAGGTGTATTATTGAACAAATTAAAACTAAGACGTCACTAACTACAGTTACTACGACTTCTACTTTCAAAATTATTGTTACTTTAAAAAAGTGCTAGCTTTTCCTCCTGTTTCCAGTCTTTATGCTAAGCTAAGCTAACAAGCTACTGGCTTTAGCTTCATGTTTAACAAACTAATATAAGGTGGGTATTAATCTTCTCATCTGTGTCAAGTGTCAGAACTATTCCTTTAAGTAATATTTCACATGCTTACTTAAAGGAGTATTTTTGAATTGTGGTATTACTACTTTTACTTTAGTAGGAATCTAAATATATACTGCCACATATATCCAGCAAATGCGGTCTGCCAACAGCTTCCAAGGTCTCTAAGGAAGTCTCACATAATAATAAATACAATTTATTTAGTGTTTTCTGTGTATTCATGCAGGTTTAGTCACTGAGAACAAAAGAACTGCACACACTAAAATTAGCTTTGATTGTTCAGAGAACTTTATTGTTGAGAATTGTTTGTGTCGGAGCCACATGACTGTAATTTGGCTTCTCTTTCTGATGACAGACGGCTCACCAGAAATGGCATCAAGGAGGTGGCAAGTGACGCCTTCAACGGCACAAAGATGCACAGATTGTGAGTCACAGACAGAGACGCGATAACAAACAGAAGATTTACCAAAAAATAAAAATCCGCTCAAATGTTTAATTTGTCTCTCTTTTTCTCCATCTCTCTCTCTGAGGTTCCTAAGAGGCAACCAACAGCTTACTCACATCAGTCCCAATGCCTTTGTGGGTTCCAGTGAGTTGGTGGTACTGTAAGCATGATTCATTCAAAATAACTTTATTTATTCGTGCATACACGACATGTAAACGGACGAATGACAAAGAGTAGACAACAAACAGTGCCACTTTAAACAGATTAAGATGTCCACCGGTGGGGTTTAAGGGAAACATTGGTATTTTTTAACCCTATTTTTGTCCAGTTGAAAAAGACCGCTGTTGCAGTTGCAGCAGGGAAACAGCCTGCATTGTAATCCCTGCGGGCAGTTGTGCACTGTCAATATAGTCCATTAAAGCACTTGTTTTTGTCACAGACAGGCTCAGATTGTTATTTAGAAGTAAGTAAGTATCACGTTATGTAATTTTTCATACGATATTAAAAATTGTACCGGTATTATCGTGAACGACGTGGCACACCCTTACCCATCGCCCTAACCCTACCTCCTTACTGGTCCGCTTGGGGCTGCTTCCTTGTTTACTTAGTGCGTTAATCACCTGATCGCAACCTTCCAAAATATGTGGGTTATGCACGAATTACTGGCTCATGATTATGTGGGATATGTACGCCTTTGTGTGCATTATTTTTCGTAGGCAAACGTGAACAATGTGGGAAAGTCCGCAAGATTTCAGAGCAAGACTTCTCCTTGAGCGAGACTTGGTTAACTAACAAAAAGACCAGATCAGCAAAAGGTAAAGAACATAAATTGACAGTGCACAGTTGCCCATAGAGATTACAATGCAGCCTGTTTTTGTTTCTGCGGCGCTCTCTTTCAGTACGGTACCAATTTAAAAAACTGTCCAAAAATGTCCAGACATTTTAAAAAGCCTGACATCCAACAGTAACTCTTACCTACATGATTCACCCTCATCATCACTTATTAAACCAGGAGGAAACAAGAAACATTGTGGCATTGGTAGGGATTGGGGGGATTTGTGGAAACATGCCAACTTTAAGGTAAAAATAAACCGAGAGCAGGTATTTTTTTTATCTGTTTATTCCCCAATCAAAGAGACACCCATTTGTATTGAAGCAGCAATCAGAAAGAGACTGTATTTGTTTTTGTTTTGGGCTGTCATTGCTGTCGTGTTTTTGACTTCACATTCCAGCAATCAGTTGGCAATCAAACAGTGGCTCTTACCTTGAATTTCCTGCTCAGGAAATTTGAGTTTCTGTGTTTTATTCTAAATGCAAACAGTTTTTTTTTCCTGAGAAAAACAAATAAAAGCTTTTTTGAACTCTTCACAGATCAAATGTCTTGTACATATAGAAAACAGAGAAGACATCTTTTAAACATGGCATGGGTCCTGAAATTACTCCTCTGTTTGACACCTACTTGTTTGTATTTGTTTGTGCAGGGACATCTCCGAAACAGCCCTCAGCTCCCTGCCGGACTCCATACTCGGTGGACTCCAGAAGCTGTTTGCGCAGTCCGCCTTCCACCTGAAAGAGCTTCCTCCTTTGCAGCTCTTCACCGAACTCCGCCAGGCCCACCTGACGTACCCGTCGCACTGCTGCCCCTTCCAAAACATCAACAGGAACAGGTAGGCATGCGTTATCATCAGAATGTGTCCGAACGCCTTATTGTTAAAGGAACAGATCAAACTTTGGAGAAAATGTGCTTTTTCCTTGCAGAGAGTTAAATGACAAAATCAACACCACTCTCATGTCTGCTCGCTAAAAATATAGCTAGAGCCAAGAGAGTTAGCTTAGCTTAGCATAAAGACTAGAAACAGAGGGAAGCAATTAGCCCGACTCTGTCCAAAGGTAACAAAAATCACCTATCAGCAAATATGACACTCAGTTAGTGACACATTATAGCTTGTTTGTTCAATCCAAGCAGCAACCTCTGCAGCTGAAAAATGAAGCCAGCGGGGAAGTGCCAATAAAAGGAGTGACGCCTGTGTGCTAGTTCAGTCCACTGCTGCCCTGCATCAGTATCGCAGTATCGTCACTCCCTAATAGCTCATGTCAACGTATCTGCAGGGAGTGATGAGGCCTAGACGCCAAACTCTAAATGTGTTATGCTGAAAAATGGTCAAACATGAGTTGCTCTTCCTCCAATGGTCACTAGAGGCTGGCTCCAACAGAGAGTCAATCCCCATGTCCAACTTTACAGCAGAAATAAACATGTTTACAGCCTGGTACAAAAAATGTTTTTTATTAAGACTTAAAGTTATGCATGATTAAAGGTGTTGGCTAGGTAATTTAACCAATGGTGTAACCCCAGATTCACAGAGTAAAGGCGTAGTTGTAAGCTAGTTGTTGCTATTTTAGTGTTTTTAAGTGTAGCAGCTAGTGTTAGAGGTAGCTCCACCCTCTCATCCAAATATGGTTACTTCTGGCTCAAAAAATCCAAGATGATGAGGGCCGAAATGCCGAAGTTGTGGCTTCAAAAATATGCCTAACTTTAAGCCTTAAAAAAATGTACGATTGAGTTATATAAAAATTCACCCTCTGTACAGTTGTCATGAATGTGGAAATTAGCAATAGAAACCAAAACTGTTTTTCCTACCAGGCTGTAAACATGTTTTATCTGCTGTAAAGTTGGGCATTTTAACATCGGGGGGGTCTATGGGGATTTATTTGCTTTTGGAGCCAGCCTCAAGTGGCCATTTGAGGAACTGCAGCCTTTGGCACTTGTGTACTGGCTTCATTTTTTAGCCTCAGAGGTTGCCACTTGTTCAAAATGGGCATCTACAAACCAAGGGGTGATGTCCTGGTGGTTATATTTATTATTTCATACAGACTATTACCCTTTATTTCAATGGCGCTCTTGCCGGTGGCGAGTAAAGTCATGGTGCGCCGATTTGTGTTTCCATTGTCGGTTTAGACCCGGTTTTGTTGTCATGAACTCACAGAAAAACATGTCATGAAAGTGAATGTTGTGTTAGTGAAAAAATAGCGAATAACTGTGATAAAATTAGGTGATTTTGTTAACATGCACTTTTTTTATATTGTTGTGTGCCAGATCCAGATGGCACCCTTTCTGCTCCCACCCCGAGGCTGACCCTTACTTCCAGAGGGCCCACTGCTTCAACTTCACCTCCATCACCTGCAGCCCAATCCCAGATGCCTTTAACCCCTGTGAGGACATCATGTCGGCCGTCCCCCTACGGGTCCTCATCTGGATCATCTCTGTCCTCGCGCTGCTGGGTAACACGGCGGTACTTCTGGTGTTGTTCGGTATGAAATGGGAAAATCATTACTAACTCCCTTCCTTCCTCGTTTCCTTTGTTCTTTCCCTCTTTTTACTTGCTGCTTTCCTTCCTTGTGTTCTTTCTTTCATTGTACTTTCTGTCCTAATTCCCTTCCTTCTTACAGTTCCTTGATTTGCAAATGCAGTTTACTTTTACTTTTCAGTACCAAAATTTGGTTTTGTATTTTTGTTTTGTTGTCAGGCAGCCGCTCCAAACTGACTGTTCCTCGTTTCCTGATGTGCCACTTGGCCTTTTCTGACCTCTGCATGGGCATCTACCTGGTAGTCATAGCAACTGTGGACATGTTCACTCGTGGCCAGTACCACAACCACGCCATAGACTGGCAGATGGGCCTGGGCTGTAATGCTGCAGGCTTCTTCACGGTGTGTAGGCAGGCACGGAGTCCTCTGCATACACATGATAGTGCTAAATAAATGACAGCACTCATAAATGTCCGCGTTTGTTTCAACTGCAGGTGTTTGCCAGTGAGCTGTCGGTGTTCACATTAACAGCGATCACACTGGAGCGCTGGCACACCATCACAATTGCTCTGCGGCTCGACCGCAAACTTCGCCTGAGACACGCGTGCATTGTCATGACAGCAGGCTGGATCTTCTCATCCCTCACTGCTTTGCTGCCTACAGTTGGGATCAGCAGCTACGGCAAAGTGAGTGCTTCGTACAGACCACAGCCTCTCCATTTAACTCCTGGTGACAGCAATTCACTGTATGTTCCTTTTAGAATTTGCTTCATGTAACTAGGGATGCAAAATGGTGCATGAACTCATATTCTACAAACTGACTTAGACACCATATATATATCAAATTATACATCATTCACAGGCTGTATTATTAGATGGACAACATGACAGCTTCTTAAAAGTGAAGCCAAAACATCTTGATCCCCCCCTGGTGGCTGGCTACAGTACAGGTCACAAATGGGCCAAACTAAAAATCAAAGTCCACATCAAATATTTTTCCCTAAGTTGGTTTCTGCCATTTTAGGTGATACTTATCACCGCTGCATGTTCAAGTGTCATCTGATTTGGCTTTAATTTGTTGTTTGATGCAATAAAAGGGGAGGTTGATACTGCGCACACTTTGGCTCCAAATGATGTCACCAGTGCAAGAAGGCAGTGGCCGTATCCAGGATATTTTGGCAAGCCTTTGGTACAGTGGGAATATGGAGCTAGAACAGTGGCGTACGTTTTGGCATCAAAAATAAAATTTGGCATCGTAAAAAGAAACTTTTTTTCCATTGAAAAAATGTTTTCCTTATTTATTTTTTTGAGCGATTTTCAATGACAGTCTTTTGTTTTTCTTTCATCATGTCACTCCTTTTCAGTGTATTTTTTTTTTATTACAAAGTTGGTTTTCTTCTTTTCTCAGTTTTAACTTTCTGTCACTGTTTTGCCGTGGAGCGGAGGAGTTTGAGGGAAGGGGCATGGACAGCATGATTACATTTACATTTCAACTGGAACTGAAAAAAAGATTGACATTAAGAAAAAGTGAGAAGATTGTCATCAAAAAAAAACATCACAAGGCAAAAAAAAATCAAATTAAGATCATTTTTAATGCCTGTTTTATTTTTCAGTTGTTGTTTTTTTCAGCCAGTGTTTCCTTTTTCAATGCCACATTTTATTTGTGACAAAACTTACAGTCACTGTTGTAGCTCCATATGGGGGGGAAGTGGAGAGGTGTCGTCCATCTTTATATTTGGACACGTTCAAAGGAGGGATAGAGAATATATGGGTAGAAGGATGCTGAGGTGGGAACTGCCAGGCATGAGGCTGAGAGGAAGACCAAAGAGGAGATTTGTGGATGAAGTGAAAGAGGACATGAAGTCAGTTGGTGTGAGAGAAGAGGATTCACATTCAAAGAACTTTATTTATCCGTTAGGAACTTCATTTGTGCAGAGCATCAGTGCGTGTACAGTTCACATAACCAGCAACGCAACATAATATAACGCATGCATTCAGCAAATACCAACAATCAACCATCAATTAACAGTCAAAAATTGGAGAGAAGAAAGCTTGCCAGCACAATGAGTACATGAGGAATAGGTAATGATAAAAACAATTGTTAAAAATATGGATAGTAAATAAATAAATAAAAGCAATCCATGGTCAAGTTAAAGGAGTGGTGTGAACAACCATGTACATACATAAATCAGGCATTCATGAGCCATGTACGTATATATACATACAAATTACATGTACACATACATACACATATACACACATAGGTCAGGCATTCATGAGCCGGATGGATGTGGGTACAAAGCTTGACATGGCTCTCTTAGTCCTGAATGCAAGTGATTTGTATGTCTGCCCTGAAGGTAGCAGACTGTAGTGGCTGTGCAGTGTGTGAGTGATATCTGAGGCTATGTGTGTACCTTTTAGTTTAACCCTTCTGTTGTAAATGTTGATGAGTGATTCCTGCTCCAGTCCGATTATTTTACTGCTCATTGTTATGATTTTGTTTAGTGGGTTGCAATGGATGTTAGATAGTGAACCGAACCAGGCTGATATAAATGGGATGCAGAGGATAGGGTTAGATGGAGGCAGATGATTCACTGTGGTGACCCCTAAAGGGAACAGCCAAAAGAAGATTAGTCAAAATAATAGCAACACGTGTACTGCTTTGTATGTCTGAGACGACTTTCAGTGGATATAGATTTGTTATTTTCATTATTGATCAATCTGCCAATTATTTTCTTGAATAATTGCTGAGTCCATAAAACACCAGAAGAAAATAAAATCATCATAACTACTTTCTAGAGCCTAAAGTGATGTCATCACATGTCTTACTTTGTCTGACCAACAGCCTGATGCACAAAGATATTTAACATTTACTTTAGTCTCCATGGTCACTTTAGCTAACGCTGCAACTGTAGTGCATCCTTACACTGACATTAATATGTGTTACATTGAATAATACCTTCAAACAGCCCAGATCGAGCTGACGGGGAGCTAGCGACAGACTTAGCAAAGTTATCGGAAGGATACGTTGTAAAGTAATACATACAACGTTATGCAAATACGATTAATTGAATTTTATTCAGCAGAAGTGAAAATTAAATTAAAAAGTAAATACCACTATCTTGTGAGGGAAATGTCTTTATTTTTTGATTTTTGGGTTGCTGGAAATAAAAATTGAAATCATTATTCCAGATGTTGAGGACATGTCCGACAACATACAGACACAAAACTCAAGTGTTTTTACTGTATTTGTACATATAAATAAAGCTATTTACAGACAGCGTAAGCATCTGTTTGTGTAGCTTACTGATTTAACTGGTTTAAATACATTCACATTACACTGTGTGATCACTGAATGTGTGTGTTTATGTTTCTGTATTTGTTTGTGGTGTAGGTGAGTATCTGCCTGCCCATGGACGTGGAGTCTGTCGTGTCTCAGGTCTATGTGGTGTCTCTTCTCCTCCTCAACATCCTGGCCTTCGTCTGTGTGTGCGGCTGTTACCTCAGCATCTACCTGGCCGTCCGCAACCCCTCGTCTGCGCCGCCGCACGCTGACACCCGCGTGGCCCAGCGCATGGCCGTCCTCATCTTCACCGACTTTGTCTGCATGGCTCCCATCTCCTTCTTTGCTGTGTCAGCCGCCCTCAAGCTCCCTCTCATCACCGTCTCAGATGCCAAACTCCTGTTGGTCCTCTTCTACCCGATCAACTCGTGCGCCAACCCCTTCCTTTACACCTTCTTCACCCGCGCCTTCAGGCGGGATTTCTTTTTCCTCACGGCTCGGTTTGGCCTGTTTAAAACTCGGGCGCAGATTTACCGGACGGAGACTTCCTCCTGTCAGCAGCCGGCATGGACCTCTCCAAAGAGCAGCCATGTGATGCTGTACCCTGTGACCAATACATCAAGTCAAGATGGGAAACAAGACTGCTGACTCTCATTGAGAAAACACAGGTACAGACCTTTTGCTTGTTTTCTCAACAGGAGGGTCGTCTTTCTCTCCACACAGAAGTCCAATTTCTCCCAGGCAAATAAAGAAAATTCCCCTTAGGTCTCCTGGAGATGTTGACAGAACGTATGAACGCCTCTTAAAGTTACGAGAGATTCAACTTTGTGTAAAGTATACCATACAGGAATTGTCGGTTACCAACCCCAGATTCGCTCTTGTTTGCTATATTCGCAGGGTTTTTTTCAACACTGTATCCGCAATTTTCGTAGCTTTGTCCTGAAAGTGTGCCACTTGTGGTCTGGCACCTGGTCGCTACCTTTTTATAAAGTCCTGACCTCACCATACACAGCAAAATAAGAAGAGAGAGAGAGCAACAAAATCTGCAAGATCTGTTTGGTATCATCATGCAGCGAACAGTGCAAATTCAGGTTATAACCATGGCAGCCGGTACGTGGTATCATCTTACAACATGCCTCATTTTAGTGGATCATTACATATCAGGTATGGACCAAAAATTGCTGTGGATATCAGTTTTTGAGCCACGCTGAAGGCCAAAAATGTGACCTGCAACAGACCAGAGGCATGTACTTCATGTTTCTCCGATATGTTGCCAGTATCATGGGTTGCTTCAGGCCTGACCTTTGACCTGCAGCAACACACAGCACAAGTGTCCTTTTTAAACCATGCAACCCATGGCTAAACTCTACTGTACTTACAGTGTGCACAGAAATCCAAGTAAAGATAGCTACAGAACAACTGCAGATACTTTGGCTAAATCTAGGTCAAACAGCTGTCCTAGATAATTCCTCGCGTTTGTTTTAACTTGATTGGAACGCCACATGGGTGGAGTTTACCGCACCGTAACAATTTAGATCACAAGTAGGAGTAGAGAGAGTAGAGGTAGACGGATTTCACTTCCATGCATGGTCCTGTGAAGCAAATGCTATCCATCTGGTGTCTCTAGATAATGAAATGAACGGAGGTACTTTGAAACAGTTTAACAAAGGTTTGACGCTCGGGATATCGGCATATATGCACATCAAGAAATCAACATTCATTTAGCATTCAACGTTATGATTGAATGATATTCATTAAGGAGCACACCGCAGGGACCTGCTGATTAATAATCTCCTCATACACTCTGTCTGCTGTAGCTCTCCATGCCTCCACATCCCTCCTACCCTTCAGTTTCTCTTAAAATGAAGGCTGTGTAATTATCTTTGTAATGCAATTATCGTTTGTAAATGGAAGTATCATTAAGTTTCACTTTTTTTATATATACATCTGTGTGTTTTGTACAATATATATCTCTGTAATGCTTTTCCATGTCATTTATAAATGTGTTTATTATATCCTCGCTGCCTGAGTAGATTTTGTACGGTGAATGTGAGTGTATGAAGAGGAGTAACAAAAGGAAACACACACACACACACACACTAAACGAAGTCGTCTTTATCTAGCAATGCTGTCCTTCAGAGCACCCAAAGCTTTCAAGGACAAAGTGACCCCACCAACCTCTGCTCTGTGTGCCAGGGTGGGTTGTGGGAGTGGAGGCTACACAGCTGCTCTCTCTGCTCATTACAGGAGGATGGATATGGCAGCTAGATAAAGCACACACACTCATAAGCAAGCAACCCGGGGTTTCAAGGCTGCAGCTGCAAGAAGGAATCCGAGTCCATCTCATTGATATGGATACACTGCCTCCTACATGCCAACATCGAACGTGTGGGTGCATTAATGCTCTTTAACCACCAGGTGATGCTACCGGTGCAGGATTTATTATGCTCTCTGCTCTGCTGTGGTCTATTCAGCTGTGAGCAACAACACATTTAAAGTCTCAGCAGGCTCTGCAAAGACACAATTGATAGCGACAGCAAAGCAAACCTTCATAGCAGTTCAGTGCGAGGTAAAATTAATGTAGACACAGAAGCATACATCAGTTTGTTTTTAACAGAGCAATAAAACGCACTGTTCTCTCACAACATGTCCTTATAAAAACAAAACAGAGACATCAAACCATCACTATCATGAGGAAAAAAACTGCATACAAGATTACATCACTGTTGCGGTCTGCAGCAGAATAATTTTGTCTGAGAAAGGCTGATACAGTCTCAGTAAGATGTTGCTTTGCAGCTCTGAAAAACTCCCCTCTCTTGCAGACAGTAAAGCACATGCAGTGCTGGCAATCTTTGAACTCTCCAGACAGAGCACTGTGAAATAATGTGACACGTTGAGGCCTTAGGATTAAAGGGATAGTTCGGATCTTCTGTAGTGGGGATGTGTGACATGCTCATCCACAGTCAGTGTGTTACCTACAGTAGATGGTGGTCAGCAGTACGTCCATAGAAACTAAGCAATACACTGCTGTGGACGTCGGCAGCAGCAAAACATTTTAGCCACTTAAAAAAGTAATTCGCAGTTTAAGTGTACGCCATATTGAGAATATTTTCACCACTTTACCTTGCTGCAGACAGCCCTTTTAGTTCCCAGTTTATGCTCTTGTCAAAGCCACCAAACTCCATTGACTAAAACAGCAATTTTAGCTCGCTGAACGCAGTCTAGCTATGGTCTACTGCTGCCTCGGTTTGTAAGCTTGTTTGTGTTATTGTGTGACTTTGGTGAATCGGCACTGACCTTTAAGTGTCAAAGTCACAAAATGACTTCGACACTAGCTAATCGAGGCAGAGGTAGATCAGCAGCTCCCTATTCAGCAGGGTTAAATTACTCTTTTTATCAATGGAATCTGGTTTGAAGGGAGCGATGTAACGGCTTCAGTTGCCCGTCTTTTCCTTAGGTACCTAAAACACATTTTGCCGCTGCCACCTTCCACAGCCATACATCATTTAACCTCCATGCTGGCTCTCCTACCTGCTTCTCTAAATTAGGGGCATGCCGACAGACATGTACTGCATGTAACACACTGACGATGGGTAAGAACCTCATACAACCCCACTTGAAAAAGTCTAAACTATCCCTTTAATGTGCAGAAGTTGCGCTGCTGTTGCTGCTCCTTGTGGGATATTTAGCTGGAACTACTTTGAATAACATTCAGAGCATCCTGTTGACCTTAATTTGTTGCATGTCACACCTCCTCCTCTCCCTGCTTTTCATGTCTCCACCAAAAACTATAAGGCCACATTCTAGCAGACTGTTGAATTTTTTTCCTCACATATACAGTGTATGTGTTTACCTTAATTTCTTTTTCCTAAGCTCTATACATGCTTTAAATGGAACACACCCCTCTTGGTCTTCAAACTTACATTAAGTCATTTCTAAAAATGATTAATCACTGGTTTTGGTGCATGATTAAATGCATGGTAACAACTCCTATATAAAGACCTTCTCCAGACAGAAAAAAATGTGACAAAAGATTTTTTATTTTTTGTTTAAACTCCAGGTACGACCTTGTAAAATGCAACAAAGCAGTCTCAGTAGCGCTGTGTCCTTAAATGCGGTGAGATCACAGCCTTATCTTTTGCAGCCAAACAATGCCATCTGCTGGTCCAATTATATGAAATGATACTAATTGGCTAAACGTGTTTATTAAAGTGATACTCCACCCAACATGTATGACTGGAGACTCACACTCACCTCCTGCAGGCTTGAAAAGCGGCTGTAACAAGAACATAGTTCAGTTTGCATTCATGGGTTAAAAGGACTTTCAATTTGTACTGCCACTTAAATAGTTCTGGGCGTGCTTAATTGATTGATTAATTCTAATTAATTAATACATTAATACATTGTAAATTTAAATCATATGTTGATTGATTGAATGTGCATTTGAATTATAGTACATTAAAAAGCTCAAAATTAAAAATAATGACAAAAAAGATAATTTAAATTCCCTGTTAATAACTCTGTTTAAATCATAAAATAATAATTTTCAGATAAAATAGAACTGTAATCTTTTACTCCACCTATAATCTCATAATCCATGTATCCTGCTTTAAAACTCGCATTTCCATTTCACTTTAAGATTTTAAATTGTGAAAATGTAAGCTCACTATTAAAATCTCCTGCAGCTAACCCCAGTGTCTGTCCTCCATATGCTCGGTATGTTCCAACACTGGCATTTGCATCAGTATGTGGCAAATAAATCGATTAAATAGGAGGATAATTAGACAAATTTAAGGGTTTGCTTTGTTAATAAATGAGAGTGATTGTTGAAATGCTTGTTTTATTAATAAAGTCTATGCCTTGTCAATGTGTCACACTGTTACAGAATATGCTTACATGTAGCTCAAGCCATTATGTATGTATGACAGTGGGGAATAAGGCTGCAAAATGTTAATTAATTGTATTATTAGTATTATTTATTGCCCATGTATTGATCAAGTCGCCGCTTGACCGATCCCGAACCCCAACAGAAAGGTTTGTCAAGCCGTGTGATACGACGCTCCTGATTGGCTGCTGCGGCGAGCGCTCATAAAACGCCGCACGTGATTGGTCGAAGGGGCACTCTGCTCTTTTTTTCTCGCGATTGTTTCCCGTGTGGGTTAATGGCTCCTCCTGCTAGAGATTGAGACGGAGCTGGCACCGAGCAGCGATACGGGGGGAGCTGTAACACCACGGAGGAAAAAAAGCGATTACACCCCAAATACCAGCGGGTTTTTGATCGCAGTTGTTTGGGTGTATCCGGGAAAAGGGCTGTGCGGGTGGTAGTTTGGGTAGAGGGCTAAATTTAGAAGCGGGCGGTCGAGGATAGCAGTCTATTTTTCAACAACCAACTCCCCAGATGAACTCCGTCAGAGCCACCAACAGGAGACCCAGGCGAGTGTCGAGGCCGCGCCCGGTGCAGCCCGAACGGAACAACGGGGATAGAGGTAAGCTAGGCCACTGCCAGCTAATGTTTTAACACGAAGCCGTGTCAGGCGGAACCGTCTTCACATGGCCCTCGTTTTCCGCCACTGGCCTGTTCTCCACTCCTGGAGACGGCAGGTTCAGCAGGAAAACCCGAGGCTTCTTGCTCTGTGGCTTAGGCCAGGCCGCGCTTTGTTTGGCTTGAGTGATTGGGGCTAGCTAACACCGCTAGCTAGCTTACCAGGTTATGTGGAGGTTGGGGGTTGTCTTCGCCTTAACGTAATGCGTATGTAGCTAAATGGCCAACATTAATAGCGCATATCCAGGTAACCTCAGCTTGAGGTAAAAGGATCAAGTACACAGGCTCTAACCACAATCTGCGTGTCTCCTCGGCCGTCGCATTCCCAGCTGTCACTAACGATTCCGAGGATGTAAATCTGCGGCGTCTTTGGACTGCCATTTTTGGGGTGTAACGTTAACAAAAACATTAGCAGCGAATGGGGGCAATGCTACCAGCTAGCTGCCCCCAGCTTCAAGAGGCCACACAAGATCAGCTGTGATAGATGATACGGTGTGGTTTGGATGAAATCACCGAGTCCATTTTCTGCGCTCGGGGCTGTAGTTCAAAGCTAGCGTAGCCCAGCACACTGAACCCACATCCCCTTCCTTGTTCTCGGAGCCTGCTAGCCGTAGCTCGATTTGTTTACACCGCGGATTTGCCAGCTACGCAGTTCAGTTTTTAGCCATTAGCCGCACGTCTGATCGACTTCATCTGCGGCCCTTAATTTGACAGCACCATAAAAGATGGGTCTGCTTCTGCACATACAGGACCCAGAGACAGACACGCATATTCTGCCCGATATCAGCTGTGAATGACTAGACATGAAAGGCTGGTTATGTGTCTGCAGGGGGTGCATCTGCCATTATCAATCACTAACCTTTGTCTGTCTTACCAACTATTACCATGTCTGTCAGCCTGCGCAGTGTGCATACAGCATGTGAGCTGAATACACACCGTTGTGTCATAAATGTACAGAGACTAAGAGTGTCACTGGGTAAAGTGAGATTTTGTTTGTTGTGTGTTTGAGCAAAATAGAGATGATTTAGCTTCTCAGAGACATACACAATGCTTCTTTTTTTAAATTGCATGGCCTTGCTCTATACTGCAGCCTTGTGCACTGAAGTGCCTCTTGAGAAAGTAGTGTATGTATAGGAAATCTTATTTCCCTTTTGTCCAGATGAGGAGGCTCCTGCAGCAGCTGCAGCAGAGATGGCTATTGAGGAGTCCGGTCCAGGAGCTCAGAACAGTCCCTACCAGCTTCGACGCAAGACCCTGCTTCCCAAGAGAACCGCTGCTGCCTCTGCCACCGCCTCTGCCTGCCCCAGCAAGGGCCCAATGGAGGTTAGACTGAACTATTAAAATGCATTTTTTTGTGCATCGGTTGCAGTGTGCAGGTCTACAGACTTCAGTGTGTGAATGAGAGAGGATTGCTGATTGATTGCGTCCTCCTTTGAAAGAACAATGATTTTGTGACAGAGCAGTAAATTTTCTAGTTGATTACTTAGCATTCAAGTCTTGGCATGGGGTTGATATCTTATTTCCCCTCTTTTACAGGGAGCTTCCACTTCATCAACAGAGGCCTTTGGCCATCGAGCCAAGCGGGCACGAGTGTCCGGTAAGAGCCACGACCTGCCAGGTGTGTGTTAAATCTCTGCAACTGGGGCAAGCAGACTGTTAGCGTTTTTCTCTTTAAAAAAAAAAAAAAAAAAAAATCTCCATTGATTTTTGTGTGTGTCTGCTGGTAAATCTTGTTCCTTTGCAATCCATTAAATGGCATGACTCGATAGTTTAATGTGCTTGGGTTGAAAATATTATTTCCTAAAGCTTACATTGTGAGTGTGTGTGTGTATCTGTGTGTTTTTAGCAGCCCCAGCAGAGCAATATCTGCAGCAGAAGCTTCCAGATGAGGTTGTTTTGAAGATCTTCTCCTACTTACTGGAACAGGACCTTTGTCAGGCAGCCTGCGTCTGCAAGAGATTCAGCCAGCTTGCCAACGACCCCATCCTATGGTGAGTGCTGCCGAAGAGATGGAAACTTGTCTTTTCCTGTTTCAAACATCTGTCATTAAAATTCAGTCAACTGTTGTATTTAATATTCCAGGAAGCGTCTATACATGGAGGTGTTTGAGTACACGCGTCCCATGATGCACCCTGAGCCAGGCAGGTTCTACCAAGTCAGCCCTGAGGAGCATGAACACCCAAACCCCTGGAAGGAGAGCTTCCAACAGCTGGTAAGAAAGTGTTTTCTGAAGCGAATCAATGTCTTCTCGTGGACATGGTTTATTTTATTGTCTCTCTTCCTTACATTTTCTCTATATATTAAAAATAAACAACAAGCAGCTCTGAAAAGTCATATATGGCCTTGTAGTAAAATCCATGCCTCTCAGTTGGGTAATAAAATCTGGCCTGGGAAAAGAAGTGCCTGTAAAGTTAAAACACTTTGCTCATACACATTAGAAAGAGAATCAATGTGCGTATATTTATTTTTTTAAATATCTCCATATGTACAGGGAGAAATGGAAGCATAGTTATAGCTGTATAACATGGATATGCACTCAGGGAAATGCACTTGATTAAACAGTTGATGGAAAAACAACAGTCAAATAAACTCGACTTTAAAATGGCTTTTACCTAAGTGCTTGTGTCTAATCTACAGATGCTTAAAAGTTGCTGTTTGGATTTTTGTTGGTGTATGTTTTGTTGTTATTTATTTCCCCTGCTATAACAGGGAAAGAAAGAAAGAAATCTTCATAATAAAAAATAACTGAATGGTTTAAAAGTCATTTAGCTCTTTGTTACACTATCTCTGAATTAACACACATTCAGTCATACACATGTATGAAACAACCTTAAACATCTTACATGAAAAAACGTAACTGCTTTAAAAGACTTTGTATGTCATAATTCCCTCTCTAATGTTTATTTTATGTTGCAGTTAAAACATCCACAAATTTCTTCCTCAGACAACCATATTTAGCAAACTTTGTCGCCAAAAACTACATTTTAACAAAGTTACATTTGAACACATCATGGCAACTTATAATTTACCTTCACCCAATACTCAGTTTTACTAAATCGAGTTTGAATACATCATAATGCAACTCAATGCAACCTCTGTCAGCTGTTCGTTCCAGCCACCAACTTCTAACAGCTATCGTTAACTAGCTCTCTTCCTGCCGATGTCAACACATATTTGTTGTTCACCATGTAACATTATCAGGGAAACAATAGTGTACGTCCTCTGATGCATCAGTAGCGAGTTAACTGCATCCTATCCTGCTTTTTAGCCCAACCAAAATTGATGTTGCATGACAGAAAAACATTACCTACTGCTAACGGCGAACCGCTTTTTATTTGCCATTAGGCCAGTGGCGGCCAACAAGGCAAATATCGTCTTATACTACTGTTTGGTATCGGCTACTATTGGTGCATCCTTAGAATCAGTGTCTTTGTGTTCATTTTTGGAATATCGCAATAGCCACTGGGAGAAATGGAAGCATAAGCCCTTTTCAAACAGGAATTGAGCAAATTTGCAGGAAAGCCCAATCAGTCTTTTTTCAGCATTGGCAGTATAAAAACAAAATCAGAGAGTGCACCAAAATGCCACCTGCCTACTTTTGTTTATACAGAATGCGGCTTTTTCGGGGCAGTGGGGGGCGTGAGCAAGTAACAAAACGTGTAGCGAGTGTGACATAAACAGTGACGTGGGAGGGAAGCTGCGGCCGGTCAGTCCTTCGGCGATTATTTCATAAGTTGGCCCGTTCTTCACAGTTCCCGTCATTTGACAATTAATGGTCTCTTTGTGAGGGCAAAGAGGGCGCGCAATTCCTTGTCTCCCCAGTTGCTCATCTTTACAGTGTCTGTCAGGTTTGCATTTCCCTCTTCCTACTAGCTGCTCATTCCTGCTATCAGCTGTTTCCTTTTTATCCACCGCCAGTGGGTCAAACGTGCGGCGTCATCAACAGCTCCTCCCACAAGTCATCAACAGCCCCTCCCGTGGCAGAAGGGCGCCTTGTTCATTTTAAACCAAAAAGATTCCGCCAATATGTCTACCTGTACGTGGCGGAAAATTTGGCACCTTGGATCAACTCACCAATCCGGCTCTGTGTGTCTAAACGCCTGCAGCTTGCCGGCAAAACAGACCAACATTTGCAGAAAATCTGGCAGTGTAAAAGGGGCTATAGATCATCGTTCTATAACATGGATGTGCACTGCAGACACAGGCTCGATTTCAGCAACTGTAAGCATTAAAATAAAAGAACAACAGTCAAATAAATTTGTCTTTTCAAGTGCTTTAATCTCTTATCATAATGATCTAGAAATGACAACAAACTACTGTTCCTAAGTGTCTTTTTACTGGGTTAAATTAGGTCAAAGTTTTACGACCTGTAGCTGACAAAACTCAGTTCAGTTTTACAATGAATGCTCTCAGTTCATTCACAGACAGACCACTTTAACTTAACATTGTCCGAGGTCCTCGGGGTAGCAGAAGGCAAACATGTTTGCTTCATGTAAGAGGAGAAATCAAAGTGATCACAGTCATATTGTTTCTTTTTTATAATGATCACTTGACTCTAAAGGTTTTGCAGGGGTCCTGCCTCTTGCTACTGTTGCATACAAAGTTGTTCTGTGGATCTCAGTGGTTACCAATTTAGGGTTCAGGGGTTGCCGGACAGGAACCAGTAGGTAAGGGGTCACACGCAAACATTACTTTGTTTTAAAGGGTCGCAATCCAAAAACATCTTGAACCACTGATGTACACGGACTGTGTTGTGTTTTCTGGTATCTTCTCGTGTTGCACATTCAATTTGCACTGTTTTCTATTTAAAAACTGTCTGGAAGGGCTCCACAGTGAATCAAAACATCATAGAAATTACATCTGGCCAAGTGCAAAATCCAAATAGCAGGAGCTGTATTTTTTTGATATAGGTTAATCTGTCACAACATAATAGTAGAAATGAAGCATTATTGTGCTGCAGAGATGCCCGGCCTATAAATCATATTTCAGATGTATGGGAACATGCTTGTTTGGTACACACCCCAGCAAAAATCACATCACCGCCATCATTTTTATATTTTTTTCAGTGAAAATGAAATGCACAAATTACAATTCCCACTCAAATCACTACCCACAGTCACATTCATTCATCCATTTTCTGTAACACCTTATCCTGTTGGGGTCACAGGGGGCTGCAGCCTATCCCAGCTGACACTGGGTGAGAGGCAGGGTACACCCTGGACAGGTCACCAGACTATCACAGGGCTGACACATAGAGACAGACAACCATTCACACTCACATTCGCTCCTACGGACAATTTAGAGTCACCACTTAACCTGCATGTCTTTGGACTGTGGGAGGAAGCTGGAGTACCCAGAGGAAACCCACGCTGACTTCTCACACAAGGCCTCCCCCACTAGGTTTTCTGATGACCCTGTTGATGCTTTGGCGTGCTCACCAGCGACACATTTTGACTTTTGGTGTTTTCTGTGTTGCAGTACAAAGGCGCTCATGTAAAACCAGGCTTTGCCGAGCATTTCTACAGTAACCCCGGCAGATACAAAGGCAGAGAGAATATGCTGGTAAGAAAAAACTCTTCAGGATTTATTTCATAGCACTGACACTTATGCAAAGCACAGCTAATGTAAACACGCGCTTGCTTCCCCAAACTGCCTTGTGATGAATAGTAGGCGTGTGTATTCTGCCTGTAAGTGTTTGTACCTTCTCTCCTGCAGTATTATGACACCATTGAGGATGCGCTGGGCGGAGTACAAGAGGCCCACTTTGACGGCCTAATCTTCGTCCACTCTGGCATCTATACGGATGAGTGGATTTATATAGAGTCCCCCATCACCATGATCGGTGCAGGTAAGCATATTTCTTGCAATGAAAAGTACAAAAGACTTTAGCTCGGTCAGTGCTTGTGCTGCACGCAATCAATACCTCTCTTAAAAAGACAGGATACACTCTGTGTTTGTCCATATGTATGAAGACGCTGATGAGTATTCTCTGCTTTCCCCTCAGCTCCCGGTAAAGTAGCAGACAAGGTGGTGATAGAGAACACAAGAGACTCAACGTTTGTCTTCATGGAGGGCTCAGAGGACGCCTATGTGGGATACATGACCATCAAGGTAAACAAGATCTTGTTTTCTCTTGATGTGACCTCTTTTCAAACAAACTGGGCTGTATATTAACGATCCTGTTCGGCAGTGTGATTACTGGGCTCCACCGTTAAGCTATTTAGGCACACTGAGAAAGCCCACTTGAGTCTCTGATGTATTATTTATTAATAGTTGAGGATAAAATTATGATTATATCCCAAACTGGGACTTCTGGGATTCTGTAAATACGAACCACAAATGAAGCGAACAACAAACACGAGCCTTGTAACGATGCTCCTGGGCTCCCGATAATAACCCTAAACTGTGTGGTCAACAAGGAAATTTCTCTCCGCAGTTGACAGAGTTGTCACCTGGTTACACTCAGCTTCCATCTTAAATCTGACATTTTGTCCACAAATCACCAGAGATCAAGACCTGTATCTCTCATTCTAAGTTCACACTGATACGTAGCCATGCCAATATACTTGTTTTGCAGTGCCCGTCTTGTCTGTAACACTTGATATTGTTATTACTCCTCATTGGTTCGGGTGCACTGCGTGACAAGAGCTTGACAGCAGCGCTAGTCCAGCCTGTGGCGCTGATTGGCTGATCATTAAACTCCCAGTGGTGCTCATTGGATCGTTTTTTTATTTCAACCAAGAAACTGATGTTTCATGTCATGATGCCAGATGAATCAGCCAACTCGAACTCGGTGGAGCGTTCCAAAGATCCAGACCCGCAAAATTGCTGTATAGAACTTTCAAAAGATAGATTGTCATTATAGTTGTCGTATTTTTCATCTCAGATTGATTTGCTGATCAGTTTTGGAAAGAAGAAATAGTTTTTGCACAGTGTGATGGCTTTAGAAAAATGACACCATCAGCGTTTAGATTAGCTCCCTATAAGCCTCACTTTCACTGTGCAACTCTGTCTGCCTTTAAGTACGATGTCTCCGAGTAAAGGAAGGCTCGATTTACGGCACAAAGGAAGTGCATCAACCATTGTGCAACCAAAACAAGAAGAGGATAGCTTTTTTCTTCTGTAGCTATCCTTACTTGCCAAAGAGTATCGATGTAAGTTCTTTGGAGTTACCAGTAGAGCAGCACCAAATGTAAAGTTTAGAAGCTTCTATTAAGGGTTTCAAATGAAGTCTTGAATGTCTGTCGTCATATTTTATGAAGTCAGAATTCACAATTTGAATAAAGTGATTTATCGTATTACATGAGTTAGTAATTAAGTTTTCTTTAATGATTAGATTTGTTTGTTTGTTGTCGCCAACAAACATGGATTGAAGCACACTATCTCTTCAGATAAAAACATTTTATGAGTTTTGGAAATTATTAAATCGATCTTTTTGTAATAAATTTTGACTTTCTGATCACATCTTTTGGATCACATGAGTCGGAAACAGTCTTACGCAGCCACCACTGGAATGTATTTCCACATATAGTTAAATGCTAGTAAAATAAGCTTATCCTAATGTGCACCGTGCAGACGTGCTGGGTTTAAACAGGAAAGAAAGCTGATCAGCAGTCAAATGTTGATTTATAATTCGAATGTCAACATAATGAATGATGCTTCAAACTATTTGGTGCAGACGGCAGAACAACCCAAGTGACTGGAAAACAAAATGCACTTTTATAATGCAAGCTAGACAGTTTTGATATGAGCCGTGTACCATATTATGAAGCTCAGGTGCTAGACATGAACGTAATCTAATAATAGATTTGTCAGAGTTTAATCAGCGTCATCCAATTCCAATCTGTGTTAGTTATCTGGGTGGTTTTGTCTGAAAGTTAAACCAGCTAAAACAAGTTATGAGACAAATGTTTTCTATAATGTTAACGTTTCTCATCGGGTGCAGATTCTTCAGTGACAAAAAAAATACCCTCCCTGTATGTGACACTATCGATTATTCTGTCTCGTGGTGTAAGATATCGCCGTTTCCTGGTTGTTTCCTGTCTTCGGCTACAAGTATCAGTGGCACTAATGCCTCCAGTGGGGAGAGTCCGGTGTGGATATGGTGGGTGGAAAGAAGCTTGATGTGTTGTCAGTAAGCGCAGCCACTGTCTGACCTCTGCTGCTCTTCTCTCCTCAGTTTAATCCTGACGATAAGTCGGCGCAGCACCACAACGCCCACCACTGTCTGGAGATCACGGTCAACTGCAGCCCCAACATCGACCACTGCATCATCCGCTCCACATGCACAGGTAACACACACACTGACCACTTGTTACTGGGGGAGGCAGCAGTGACATGAACACCAGTTTACAGATGCAGCATTGGCTCCACAAATGACACATTTGCTTTCATGATTTCAGAATTTTTGGCATGTTGCTAAATGATGCGGGTGTTCATTATGTCCCAGGATGAGAGACTAAATTGTCATTTGGGTCTTGGACTATGCTGAAACACCCCCCCTTCAAAACCCTGGAGCAGTAGGATTTTTTTGGCAACTACTTTTATTATAGTGGTTTGTTCTCTCTCATGAAACATTTTGGGTTCTTGGGTTGCAGCTATGGGAAATCTGGAACACTCTGCCAGTATTGCACGGTTTAACAAAACCCCTCTTGTACTGACGCTTAGTTTCCATCAGCCTGGGTCATGTGATTTAGTGTCTTTACGTGTATCGTGTGATGAAGACCATGTAGGAGGACATGTCACAGCATATTTAGCATTAATAAATTATATGGAATCTACTTAAACCTAGAAAATATTTGTCTTTGAGTACAGTGTGTCAGTTCTTGTTTTCTGGCGTGTAAATACACAGTGTTGGGTTATGTGACTCGTGCATTAAAATCCAGACAGCTCTAGTCCTGCTAGTAACTACGTCATACATGTCTTGCGAGCAGTTGACCCACGTGTTTGATATACTGTGTGAGCATGTGTGTGCACGTAGTCATGGTAAATGTGATGGATAAGTGTTGGTTGGTGAGCCCCAGGGTTAGTTGTCCTTTCCTGATTGGCTGATGATACTTCATGGGGGTGCAGGAATGAAACTACTGACCCAGGCTAATTATTTGGCCACAAGGAGGTGCTCAAGGATTATTTCAAAGAGACATTTCACCCCAGAATAACTGTAGAGGTGTCTGTCTTCTCTCCAGTATAATTGAACTAGATGGCACTCGGCTTGTGGTGCTCAAAGCGCCAAAGAATACATTTAACAGCAATGTGTCTCCAGAAATCATGACCTGGTTACTCAAGATAATCCGCAGACCTTGTTGTGAGCAGTTTCATGTAGGAACTATTGTCTTTGTACCAAACTACACCGAAAAAAAACCCGTATTACCGTGCAGAGGAAAAGGTGCAGCTACTCACGGACAAGAGGCTGTTATGCTAGGCTAGCTCGGTGGTGCTAGGTGAGCTAGCAGTAGATGCACGCTTCGCTCTGTGTGGTGATTGGGTTGGCAGGTGTAGTTCAGTAGCCATTAAATCGTTCCTACCTGAAACTACTCACAACAAGGTCTGTGGATTATCTTGAGTAACCAGGTCATGATTTCTGGAGAGACACAGTTTTGTTAAATGTATTTTTTGGCGCTTTGAGCACCACAAGCCAACTGCAATCTAGTTCCATTATATAGGAGAGAGGGCAGACATCTCTATGGACAATATCTCCAATACTCAGCAACTCGCAGCGGAAAAACCTTTGTAGTTGATTTGGGGTGAACTGTCTGTTACGTGGCCATTTGAACAATAGGGATTCAAGTCTTTCTAAAAATATATAAAACTTCTGTCCATGTCATTGTAGATTTAATACCATGTTTCTGTTATTTGACTGTGATAATGGAAGTGCTTGCAGCTCTACTGTAGTGTAACGCTTCTGTTGTTTTCCCCTGTGTTTAGTGGGTTCAGCTGTGTGTGTGAGTGGCCAGGGAGCGTGTCCGACCATCAAACACTGCAACATCAGTGACTGTGAGAACGTAGGACTGTACATTACAGATCACGCACAGGTAAGAAATTACTGTTCTCCTTCGATTTTAACACAAATCATTTGCTGTGAATGCACAAATGCTTCTCACAGCCCTCTGACTCCGCGTCCTCTTGTCTGTTTTCAGGGCATTTATGAAGACAATGAAATCAGCAACAATGCGCTAGCAGGAATTTGGGTGAAAAACCACGGTAATCCCATCATTAGACGTAACCACATCCACCACGGACGAGATGTCGGAGTGTTCACCTTCGATCACGGCATGGTAAATGAATAATAGCAGCTGTATCGTGTCATACATTTCACCTGAAGAAGCACTGCAGACTGTCTAACACATGTCATCTTTTCAGGGTTACTTTGAGAACTGTAACATCCACAGAAACCGCATAGCAGGCTTTGAGGTAAAGGCCTACGCCAACCCCACAGTGGTGCGCTGTGAGATCCATCACGGCCAAACGGGAGGCATCTACGTCCACGAGAAGGGGCGGGGACAGTTTATAGAGAACAAAATCTATGCCAATAACTTCGCCGGGGTGTGGATCACGTCCAACAGCGACCCAACGATACGGTGAGGACACACTTCACACAGGAAAGCATTTGTGGTAAACCCAAGGAGGGATTTAGGAACTGGTTGGGTGCAAAATTAGAGTTCAGTGAAGACGGCCAACATGGCTGATATCGATGAGGACGTCTGTCTCCATGCGCATGTTTTTCCAAGATTGTGACAATTTCTCTTTTCCTTATATATCCAGGGGAAATGCTATATTCAACGGTAACCAAGGAGGGGTGTACATATTTGGAGATGGACGGGGTTTGATAGAGAGTAATGATATCTATGGTAACGCCTTGGCGGGAATCCAGATCCGAACCAACAGCTGCCCCATTGTACGGCACAACAAGATCCACGATGGACAGCACGGGGGCATCTATGTGGTAAATACACTCTTCAGTTTGGTTAAAACCTATCCTATCCCCAACTACAGATTATTTTTCTGATTTTAAAAAAAAGCTCAGACTCCCCCTGTCAGAGGTTTTTGGCAGCTGATCCAGCTTTGCGTTTCAGCACGAGAAAGGCCAGGGGGTGATCGAGGAGAACGAGGTTTACAGCAACACGCTGGCTGGAGTCTGGGTGACCACAGGCAGCACTCCTGTCCTCCGCAAGAACCGCATCCACAGTGGCAAACAGGTAAGATCAACACGATCAAACATTTCCCATTTAAAACCTACATAAAGCCTCAAGTAATCTGATTTAATTTCCTCTGCAGATGAAATAGAGTTGAATAAAAAAATCCTTTATTGACATTGTACAGAATACCAATGCAGGCTCTAAAATTATAAGTAAAATAAATGCAAGTCATTGTTTCCCATGCATTTTTTAAGTAGTGGCAGCCCGCCATAATATCAACATTGGCCTCCACATATTTATTCTTTACGATTACAAGGAGCAGTGTGTAGCATTAAGGATTCAGTGGCATCTAGCAGTGAAGATTGTTGATTGTACTCCTGCTTAGCATTCCATCAGTGTTAATTGTTCAGGAGGTTTTTATTGGGAGCCGAATTATTCATTGAGGTCTCTTGGTCTCCAAAACAAACGGACCAGGTGATTTTAAACCAGTAAAACACTGAATAAAACAGTTTTAAGTTTTAAAAAAAGGTGTTTTCCCAATGCCTGTCACGGTGGAGGGGCTGCTAACTATGGTGGCTGTGTGAAAACGCAAATGGCCCTATCTAGAGCCAGTGTTTGGTTTGTCCGCTCCGACTCCATGGACAAGGACCTGCTCCCTGTGTAGATATTAAGGGCTCAATGATTCTTATTTTAAGGTGATTATAAACTAAAGAAAACATACTTACTATATTGTATTCCATTTCTCCCAACATCTTCCCCCAAATCCTATAAAGCAGACCTTTAAAATCTGATAGGTGTCTGCAGTCACCTGTGAAGTGCTGTAAAGTTTAGTTGATTCAAAACACACATTAAACACACATTAAACATGGCTTAATAGAGACAGTTTCAAACACAAGTACGCAAATCAGCTTCACTATAACTCGCAGCATTCACAGACAAACACTTGTCTTTATCTGGACACATTTTCCCCACAAATACAACATGCTAACGTCATTAGCACAAGCCTATGGCATTTTACATTGTATAAATTAGCCTAGTGTTGAGCGATCTTTTCCTCTACTCATATTAGGGACAACAGCAACATTTAACAAAGGTAACGTTACATAATTCAGCTCCATTACAACTCACAAGGTTCACTGACAAAACAACTGTCTTATACTAATTTTCTGTGGAGGTGCACGTCGGGCTACAGTAGGCTGATTCGACACAGAAGGATAAATTCAGCTTTGAAGGAATGCTCTCCCTAGCTCCGTGTTCAGTTGAATTTGTGAAGGGGAAAAAAAAAACAGTTTTTTGTTTAGAACACAAAAGTCATATGGACAGTGAAGTATTCTTTTTATGTACTTAATATGTACTTTATATCTATGACGTCCTGACTGCTGTTCATCTAATCTCCTGAATGATCATCTGTCCCTTTTTTCTTAGGTTGGCGTGTATTTCTACGACAACGGGCACGGTGTGTTGGAAGACAATGACATCTACAATCACATGTACTCTGGCGTACAAATAAGGTAACAATTAGCCATTATCAGCAGTGTTTTCACTTAACATACAAAATAAGAGACACTTTGTTAAACCAGATGATTCTACATGAAAGCATTGACACGTTACAGATTTTCTTTTCCCACTCAGTTGTACAAGAGTCAAATAGTTGTTGTTGAATCTTGACAGGACGGGGAGCAACCCAAAGATCAGGCGCAACAAGATATGGGGAGGCCAGAATGGAGGGATTTTAGTCTACAACTCAGGTCTGTATTTCTCACTCTGCTGCAGCTCTGCTTGTCTCGTATGTAGTGAAGGTGTCTAATGCTGCTGTTTGACACAACAGGTCTGGGCTTCATCGAGGACAATGAGATCTTTGACAATGCCATGGCCGGGGTGTGGATCAAGACGGACAGCAACCCCACACTGAGACGGAATAAGATTCATGACGGCAGAGATGGAGGCATCTGCATCTTCAATGGAGGCAGAGGTATTTTGACACAATCTGTAGCCAGATGATTTAGAAAAAAACATCTCACAGCTTGCTCCTGTAAAGTGGGATTTAAAGTTGGGCGGCAGACCCTATGCAAGTCGCCTACGCCATTGTGAGCATTTATACTTGTGCGGTGGTGTGTCTGTGTCACTCTGCAGTTACACCTCCAAAACACTAGTCGGCGATGGAGGTTTCTTCAAGGTGCTGTAAAGTTTAGTTGAGTCAAAACACACATTAAACACACATTAAACATGGCTTAATAGAGACAGTTTAAAACACAAGTACACAAATCAGCTTCACTATAACTCGCAGCATTCACAGACAAACACTTGTCTTTATCTGGACACATTGTCCCCACAAATACAACATGCTAATGTTACTAGCACAAGCCTATGGCATTTTACATTGTATGAATTAGCCTAGTAGCTAGCCGTCTTTCCCTCTTCTTATATGAAGCCAGGGACAATAGCAACATTTAGCAAAGGTAACGGTACATAATTTGGCTGCATTACAACTCAGAAGGTTCACTGACAAAACAACTGTCTTATACTAAACACGTTTTCCAAACAAATATAACATATTAACATTACTAGCACAACCCTATAGCATTTTACATTGTATAAATTAGCCTAGTGACAAGCGGAGATTTCCTCTGCTCATATGAAGCCAGGATAAATCACACACAAGACTTAAAATGCTATTTTTGTGGAGGCTTTATTGACTATAATAGACAGGAGGTCTGCGTCACCGCGATTAGTAGTTAACATTTCTGGGGAGGTGCACGTCAGTCTATGGCGTAGGTTATGGCATCGATTCAACGCAGAAGTATAAATTCCGCCCAAGTCTACAGTTTGAACCATGACATTGTTATCTCTGTAGGTCTGCTGGAAGAGAACGACATCTTCAGGAACGCACAGGCTGGTGTGCTCATCAGCACCAACAGCCACCCGATACTCCGCAAGAACCGCATTTTTGACGGCTTCGCTGCAGGTATGCTTTTTTTTTCAAAAGTAGCTTCATGTAAGCACATAATGTCTCAGTGTATGTTTCCTTTTGGTGCTGATGACTCATTTCTTTCCCCTCTCCAGGTATTGAAATCACTAACCATGCCACAGCCACACTCGAGGGCAACCAGATCTTCAACAATCGTTTTGGAGGCCTGTTTCTGGCCTCTGGAGTCAACGTCACCATGAAAGGTAACTAGCTGCATTAAAGCTTCGCCCAGTCTGGTTACAACATGTCTGTATCTGCTTTCTGATCGTATTTTCTGTCCCTCCTGTGTCAGACAATAAGATTCTGAATAACCAGGATGCCATTGAGAAGGCAGTGAGCAGGGGACAGTGCCTCTACAAGATCTCCAGCTACACCAGTTACCCCATGCACGACTTCTACAGGTAACTTGCGTCCGATAAAGAGTACAGCATGTTTTTAGAACACTTAAGTAGAGCTGAAACGATTAATGCTGGCCAAAACCACTTTCACTACCACAGCCAAATTTCCAACATCAGAATAAGTTGCTCGATGGATTGAAGATATTTGATCGTGCAGCTGCAGCAAGGACAGTGTCTTTGTCCACGGGACGCCCGCTCTAACCACTAAGCTTTTAGACGCCCTGGACAGGCCCTTTTTAAGACGTCACCTTGGTCTTTAGGACCATTTGTATTGATTTTATTTTCCATAATTGTGTGAACGAATCTGTTTTGCCTCCCCAGGTGTCACACCTGTAATACAACAGATAGGAACGCCATCTGTGTAAACTGCATCAAAAAATGCCACCAAGGGCACGATGTAGAGTTTATACGGCACGATCGGTAAGACATTCTTGGCTCCTTCTTAACATTTTTTCTGACCAACAATTGTTTTATTTATTTGAGGGAATGAATTAGGGAAGTTATGTTTCTGTTAATTTAAAAAAAACCCTGAAAATTAGTTTTATTTTCTGGCACTTATTTGAGGCGACTGGTTCCTAATCTGTGACGTCTGTCCCCTCCAGGTTTTTCTGTGACTGTGGAGCAGGAACGTTGTCCAACCCATGCACGCTGGCCGGAGAGCCCACACACGACACAGACACTCTGTATGACTCGGCGCCACCCATCGAGTCCAACACGCTGCAACATAACTGAAGGCGTCCGGTCCAGTTACACTCTCTCACACAAGCATATAAACACATTACATCGCACCACAGCCACACACCCACACGTACACACCCACACACAGTCACATACACACATCCACTTGCAGCCATAAGGACCCAGAGAGACTCTGTGATTGCGGCGCTCTCAGATGGGATCGAGGTGAAAGAGGCTGCAGAGGAAGCAGCTTCCTGCCCGCTGCAGTCGAGACACGCTGCAGCGGCGGCAGGCTCCACCAGAGGGAGCAGAGGAGCTGAGGTAGACTGACAGAACGGCCACAAGAGATTTCCTCACTGGAGTATTTCTTATTGCAGTCTGTAGACAAAGAAGAAGAGAAGGGCTACGCAGAGGGGCTGTCGATGGCGCCACTTTGGCAGCGCGTGAAGATCCCCCACCCCCACCCCACACACCCCTGGTGTTAATCCTCGGCTCCCAGCCCACTTTTTCTTCTTCTTCCTCACAAGAACTGCTGTCAAAGAGACTTCCTGCTTCCTCGCAGCTGCCATCCCCATTGGCTGCCCAGGCAGTTGTAACTAGGCAACGGATGGGCGGATGTTGCTCTGTTGTGTGTGGATAAAGAGCAAGATTGTGTGTGTGATGGAGCACTTGGGCTTTTTTAAGAAAAAAAAATGTTCTGATCAATGGATTTTATTTCGATGCTTTCTCATGTAGTTTTGTATTTTCAAGCAAAAAGCTGACTGTATTTGAATGTCTTTTATTTTATTATATATTATTATAATAATTATTATTTTTTCTTTGGTTAGCATCCCTCCTCCCTCCCCGACTCCAAGGCAGAGTGCAGAGACTCAAACGTCCCAGTGGTGAAAGTTCTTTCTGTGAAAGAGAATCTCGTTTAAACACTAAAAACCCTCTCCAGTATATTAGCTTAAACGGCAGGTGGAGGGGCTCCACGCTTGTATAAAGGTGTGTATGTGAGTGTGTAAATGTGTGTTGTGTACAGTGAAAGTTGTGCGTGTGTATATGTTTATAAGTTGATGCAGTCAGTGTTTTGTGGAGAGGGTTTCAATGGGAGGCGTCAGAGCTCCTTTGAGCTGGAACTGAAGAGTCAGTCTGCAGTCCTTCTCCCCACCCCGACCCCCACCCCCGTCCTCCTCCCCCTTCTCTCCCCCGTGTATCGTGGTGACTGTGGCTCCTCATGCAGCCTGAATCGTATGCATGTACCATAACATCTAGACTTAATATATTGTGAAGTATTCAATAACCATTATGTAGATGCTAGTTGGAATTCAAAAAGGGGTATACTTTCTTAGAAAGACAAAAAAGAAAACAGGAAACTGGCCATTTCTAAGAAAATAAAACTTTATTAGATCACAGGTGTCTGTCTTTAAATTCACGTCCTGCAGAATTACTAAGAAATGTTTGGTTTTATGCAACAAAATGCCCCCGGGGAACCCCCAGGAGTAGAGAAGGGAATTGATGTGATTTTATTAATACCAGTGCCATCGATACCCAGTGTTCCCATGTTTTCGTGGACAAAATTTTAAAGCTTTTCAATGACTTTTCAAGGATCCATAATTTTTTTTGTCTTGACAGACTTGCAGTCTCTTAAAACTCAATTTCAGCTAGCTTGCATACATGAAAGGAGACAGACGTGGGGTAAAAATAAGGAAACGCACTTGATGGTAAACAAAACGTCACTTTGACTGACACTAGAGCTTCATGACATGAACAACTACAGAGAATAAATGTGCTCTTACGTAACGTGGACACAACAAAATTCCACGACTTCAAAATGTTTCTTATGCATTCCATGGCTTTTTCAGGCCTGGAAACTGTGATTGACTGTTCCAGGTTTTCCATGACAGTGGGAACCATGGATTCCCTTGTTGATCCCTGATTACTTTTCTATGTGGAAGGAAAGTAGGGAATGTTTCCCATGGTCATGGAAAACCTGGAAAAGTCATGGAATTAGTGAATGGACTGCACTCGTGGAGCGCCTTCCAGTCTTCTGACCACTCAAAGCACTTGTGCACTACATGTCACATTCACACGCTGATGGTTGAGGCTACAAAACATGGCACCACCTGCTACTCAGTAACCACACATGCACTCATTGCCAGTGCATGCTCTCCCTCATGAGCCACAGCCGCCCCAAAACACTGACGGTTTTGGAAAAGTCATGGTATGTTGTTTTGTTGAACGAAATAGTACAGTAATCTTCCGCTGTGAGCAACCTTCCATGCAATTCAGCGCAACAACAAATCTATGTCTGTAGCTGTCAGTGTATCGTAGCTCTAAAACGCACCTGTGTGGTGTTTTATTATTGTATGTTGCTTTATTTTCTCTCAAGCTGAAATTAGGTTTGAGAAGAGTTTGAATCTCACGCTGGCCAAGATTTTAAAAATGTTTTATTATAAGTCCTTGAAAAGTCATGAAAATGTTACGAAATTTTGTCCCTGGAAATGTGTTAAGAGTGGGCCTACTCAGGTTCTCAGCTTAACACAACTGTTACCTAAGTCTGAACATAGAGAAGAAACAAGGCATGCATGTCACTCAGGCTCAAAGCTCCACTACTAACGATATTTCTGACGTGGGGCTAGTGTTCTAACAGGATATTTTTCTTTCTGTTGGAAAACAGTGGTACTTGTGTGTAGTGTCTCAAATCAGTGGCGTTCCTGGTATTCAAGTCGATGTTGTATAAAAAGATGTTTTGGCATATTGCTGATGATACACCCTTACCTGAAATGATCATTTTACAGACATTACAAGCAGCACTGTTAACATCTGTCTTCGTGAAACGAAGCCACTTGGGACCGTTTCTTCCCCTACGCCACGACTCATGTTTGTTGCTAGTTTTCAGCAGCGCAGGCACGAGTTTGACGTCTTTGTTTTGTAATATGCAACTGTCGGAAAAACATGCTGACGGCAAGGAAAGGATTTATAAGTGTGGACATATGCAGGTGGTTTGCGGCAGAGTGTGAAGCAGTCGAGATGAGAGTCAGCACCTCCAAATCTGAGGCCATGGTTCTCGGCCGGAAACCAGTGGATTACCCCCTCTGGGTTTGGAGAGTTCCTGCCTCAAGCTTGTTGACGAGTGAGGGTACAATGGAGCGTGAGCTGGATCGGCAGTTTGGTGCAGTGATATAGGCGCCACCCCGGATCGCCATGGTGAAGAGGGAGCTCAGCTGGAAGGCGAAGCTTTCGATTGACTGGTCCATCTACGTCCCAACCCTCACCTGTGGTCATGAGCTCTGGGTAGTGACTGAAAGAATGACATCGCAGATACAAGCAGCTGAAATGAGTTTCCTCTGTGGGGTGGCTGGGCTCAGCCTTAGAGATAGGATGAGGAGCTCACACAGCTGGAGGGAGCTCGGAGTAGAGCCGCTGCTCCTTCATGTTGAATGGGGTCCGTTGAGGTGGTTCGGGCATCTGATCAGGATGCCTCCTGGGCGCCTCCCTTTAGAGGTGTTCCGGGCACGTCCCACTGGTAGGAGGCCCCGGGGCAGACCCAGAACACGCTGGAGGGATTACATATCTCATCTGGCCTGGGAACGCCTTGGGGTCCCTAGGAGGCGCTGGAAAGTGCTGCTGGGGAAGGGACATCTGGGGTGCTTCGCTTGGCCTGCTGCCCCCATGACCCAGCTTCAGATAAGCAGATGAAAATGGATGGATGGACGTGTACGATTCAAACTGATCAATTTGGTACTGTTTCTCGATTCCGATCCCCACCCAGAAGGCAATAGTCTAGTTCGCTAAGGAGCTAAGGCCTGCACACATTTTAAGGAAATAGGTCAGTCAAGGGAAATAGTTATCCACAAGCAGCATCATGTTTTAAGTGTTTTGTGACACTGCGTTTCCAAAGAAACCTGATGCTATTGCACAGCTCTTGATGCGCTGACAGTAACTAGATCCAAAAAACCCCACAAACTCACCAGCAAATACAGAAACAATTCTTTATTGAGAAACTATACAGTAGAAGCGCTCTAGTGTTACCTACAGAATATGAACTTTGACCTCTGTTGGTCATGATGAGTACATAGATGTGAGTCTAAAAATCAAATTAAGCTGTTCTTACTGGGACACAGTGTGAAAGGATGTCCGTGATATACGTGTTATTTTTGGCGACGAGCTCCTCCTTCATTCTCCTGAGTGCCGCCTTCACCTCCTCTTCACTCATGGTGGCAGCAGGGAGCGACTTCGCCTTCTCCAGGAAGTCTTGGATCAGTTTCTCCCCCACCTGAGGAAGAGGCAGCACGTCAGTTTTGTCATAATCTCTAAATATCAACTCTTAGTGAACCCTGAAAAGAAAAACAGCATGTTACACGTTAGTTTAAAATATAATTAGAGGAAATGTAATCCTTCCTGCAGCCGTTCATGTCTCTAACAACTTCACATGATGCTGGATCGTGTCTACGAGTTGTGATGGGAGCAGGATGCTGGAAAACTGAGCCCTACTTGTTTGTCTGTCCGTCGTCTCTTGGCCTCGGGCTCTTCCTCCTGCTCCATCTTATCCCCCGCAGGTTCCTGGAACTCCTCCAGCTCCTCCGCCTTCTCCTTAGCCATGGCAACCACCGATGGCGGGAAGCAAGCCAACTCAGCAACGTGGATTCCAAAGCTTTGGTCACACACACCTAAACGCACAGTTAGGGGCTGGATCAGTTCACCTGCCTCTCCTCTGTACGTCAGACTCAATGTCTTACATCCATATTAGAGCTGAGAAATGCAGAACATGTACTTTAAATGAACATAACTGCATCAAAGACAACTTATTAGGCTCATTTATGGGTTCATCCTCTTTGTAATAGAAACCCTAAATACACGTTTACATGATTTAATCGTCAAAACACTTAAGTTTCCTCATACTGTCTGTGCTGAAACACCTTCATTCACCCTTCATAACAGATTCTATATAAGCGCCTGTCTCTTTAAGACCCTATCCTAAAAAAAAAAAAAGCCCAGTCCTCTCTGATTGGTCGGTGCGTCCAGGTCATATCTCGGAGTCTCTGCAGCCGCGTAATGACTGTTCAGGGAACATAGCAGCACTTTATACAATTTATATGATTCCCTGATGTTAGCATGTAGCTACATGTAGCAGCATACTAGCAGCTGAGGAATGACTGTGTACAGGGTTCCCACACCCTCTTAAACATCAAATTCAAGGACTTTTCAAGAATTTTCCAAGTCTAATTCCTTAAGATTTAAGGATCTAACACATCCAATTAACTTCAATCTTATCACCGTTGCTTTTTCATGAGGCAGGTGGTGTGTGAAACAGTGACGCAACTGCTGGAGGACACGTGGTGACCACAGAATGTAGCCTACCTACGAACAATGTCAAAACTTCTATTCTTGCACAAATTATTGAATCCAAGCACTTTTAATGCCCCATGGCTATTTATTTGTTTACTTTTTGGTTGTTTAAAACTTTCAAGGACTTGATTTTGCTTTTTCAAATTCACAGACTCTCAAGGACTTGTGGGAACCCTGTGTGTGTAGATTAGGTCGACAAGAGAGGTTGTTAGTCGGCAAGATTTCATTGGTCACTTAGTCGCAGAAAAAAAACAAAAACACAAGTGAAACTCTACAAGGAGCTGTGCCTTGTCAAAATAAATCTAAACCTATGTGACTGGACCATGTGGGTATTTAATTTGAAAGGACAGACACAAGAAGTGGACACCCTCAGGAGTCAGGTTAATTTCCAGGGCTGGTACCTGCGGTTATTCCACAGGCTAGTTAATAACATGTCGGGCAGGAAATCCAAAGTGTGGGATCATTTTGAGAAGGTGAAGGACAAACCCAAGGTGATATGTAAACTCATCTTCATTGGTCGACTACAAACATGACGTATCATCTGAAACATGGAAGTAGCTACATGCCCATTAGCCACTTAGCACAATCATTACTGATTTGTGGATGTGTGTTGTGTGCCGACCTGGTTTGACTCTGTACAGCATGGTGAGTGTGTTGTGGGAGGTCAGGGCTGTGACGTGCAGGTTGTGGACGGTGGGCTGCTGCGCTGCAAGCGCCGTCAGCTCGTGGAAGTGGGTGGCAAACAGACAGAAGGAGCCGATTTTGGAGGCGATGTGCTCGCTGATGGCCCAGGCCAGGCCGAAGCCGTCGTACGTAGACGTGCCTCTGCCGAGCTCGTCGATTATGATGAGCGAGTTCTCCGTGGCCGAGCTGGAGGGACAGCACGGGCGATGAGAGAAGGCTTGTGTGTCAGCGTGTAGCTGTAAAACGAGCTTGTGCGTCTGTTCTTACCGCAGGATGGCAGCCGTCTCCAGCATCTCCGACATAAAGGTGGACACTCCTTTTACCTGGCTGTCTCCCGCTCCCACCCTGGCCAGGATGCTGTCAATCACACTAAGCTCCGCCTTCTCACATGGGACAAAGCAGCCGATCTGGGCCATCAGAGCGATAACGCCCACCTGACGGATGAACGTCGACTTGCCGCCCATATTTGGTCCTGCAGACAAGACAAGAGGGGTGAACTTAGTTTGTCATGTGTCCTTATTTACAGGAAAGGAACTATAAATATCACATTCCTGTTTGTCTCCACCGCATCTAAAGAACCGTGAAGATTACACAAATTGGGAAGTTTACGGATTAAAAACCGACAGCTGTGACTGAGACAGTTTTCACCGTTAGTCTTCTTTGTATTTATAGTTGTGTGACTTGTGTGATTTCTGAAAGGAGCACATGCAGTGTGGGAAAAGGAAGACTGGAATCTCCAAAACATCTGTCAGCTGAGTAGCGTGCTGTGAGTCTTACATAGTGATGAACCTACAAAGATTTATCACCGGGATCTGCAGCTACTGGCTTTACGGCACTTTTCATCTCACTATTAAGCTGTCCAGCCCACAGCTTTATGGTTCTGTTCTCATTGCTCTCAGAGTGTCATTTTCAGTGAGCTCTAAAAACCCAGTGAATCTGCTCAGCACCAAACAGCAGTCACATGCAGTTTAAGAGTAGCTGGTGAATATACTGGGGCATTTAGCAGCTGGAGAAACAGAGGTAAAAGAGAAAGAACACTAGACTTACATCCATCAGGTGAACAGAAACAAAACTCCAGATGACAACACTGTTGCTCTGTAACTGTCAGATAAATGAAAAGGCAACAGTTTTCCTACAAGATTACTATATCAACTTAAAAATAAAAAATAAGACGCTAGATATGATAAGCCAGAATTATTCTTTAAAGTTGGGATAGGCAGTTTAATTTTGGTGTCACTGGGCAAAAATCCCAAAAGGATCTTTCTTGTAATTCAAGATGACTGAGAGAAAACTAGACAAGCACTGCAACATAACATTTGTAGGTCACTTGCAGTCCTTTCAGAATGGACCCACCAGTTGGGAACCACTGAGTTAAAGCCTCAAATCACGGTGTGTCCGTCGCCTCACTCCCCATTGCTACAGACGACCTGATCGAAAGGAGAGCGGGCAGCAGCTCTCAAGACGGACCCAAAGTCAGCGGCCGCAGCACTCCGGATCCAGCCAGCACAAATCACAGCTCTGGGGGACTGGACAGTTGCTGGAATGCCTCCCTGCCTGATCAGGAAACTTTCTGTTGCTGCCATTACAAAGGTTAGACCTGGCACCAACTGCTACAGTCGCCAACTGAAGGTCTGTCTCCTGAGCTGCTCCACAGCAGCAGGGAGCAGAATGGAAGGACAGTGGGGTGGCCAACAGCTAACTGTTGTTTCATTTGTGTTCTGATAAATAGAGGGAGACTAAATAAATCAACATATGGGAAACAATGGTCGTCTGGTGGGAGGGGCTTAGGACACAAATTCTGCCTTTCTTTGTTTTTTCTTGTGGGGGTAGAAGAGCTTCAACGTATCCACACAGTTGCTGAATTACAACTTCAGACATGTCAGCATTCACCTGTAATAATATAGAAGTTCTTCTCCCCCTGGATGAAGGTGATGTCATTGGGTATGAAGGCGGTGTCTGCGTCCGTCTCCATGCAGGGGTGTCTGGCCTGCTGCAGCTCCATACGCCTGCAGCCGTCTGCCAACAGCTGGGGCCGAACGAACGGCACGGGAGCCGAGACGGACGCCGTGGCGAAACTCACCACCGCGTCCAGCTGCGCTATCACGTCGCTCAGTGTCTGGAGGGGATCCACATAACCTGGTGGTTCACAAAGTGCAACAGTTCAAATGAAATATCACGGAGGCGGGAGGCTGCAGCAATCACTTAAAACGACCTAACTCCTCCTGTCCGTCAAATCAGTGCCATGCTGACGAGACACGGTGAGCAGCACGTGGTGGCGTTCCTCACCTGAGGCGATGTTGATGATCTCTTTGACGATGGCATTCTGAGCCTCCTCGTACTCCTCCCTGTTCCTGGTGTACTCCTCATTCAGAGAGCTCAGCTTACTGTGGAAGTGTGAAAGATCAAGACAACAGGTTATCGCGCGGTTATCTGAGACGGACGCTGGGTGTGTGACACAGTGAGACAGACCTGTTTGTGAAGCGCACTCCGTTCTTCTGCACGTCCAGCGTGGTGAATTTCTTGTTGTTCCTCAGGCTCTTCTCCTCTTTGCAGGTGACTCTCAGGTAAAAACCCAGCATGGCATTTGACTCCAGCTTCACCGTCTTTCCGGCGTCCAGACCTGGAACACAACATTACAGAGATGAGTCAGCAGGAATTTTTGTCCACATCACCCAGCCCTACCGGCTACATAAGGTCACCCGGACATTTATCTCCTAACCCCGCCCACAGGCTCTTTCTGAGGGGTCCTGCGGCAGTCCCAGGTCAGATGGGATGAACAATCCATCCAGCATTCGGGGTCTACTTCAGTTGGACATGAACAGGAAAGCAGCCAGGAGGCATCTATATTATCTGTATACACACATTAAAATCTTGTTGTAGCACATGATGACTGCACGCTGTAATCGATCTGCTTTGGCGTTCTCGTCTCACCAACGTTTTAACAACAAATCAGCAGATGCGTGCAGTCATTCTCTTAAAACGCTGAATCAGACTTCGTTGGAAGAACAGATATCCATCAGTTACATAAACATGTTTGTGTCTGGGTCTGTTGTTGTGAATGTGTTGGTGTGTAGGTGTGTGTGCGTGTGTGTGATCACCTAGTTCCCTCGCTGCACTGTTGAGCACCGCCTGCATGCTCTTCTCCAGCGTGTCCATCTTCTCTCTGAGCTCACTCAGCACCGGATCAAACGACGCCTTCACCAGGAACTCATGGTGGTCGATCTGAAGGCAACACGCAACACAAAAGGAAAGATAAATGTTAACAATGTGTGCATATGTATTTAAAGAGCAATATTATTTCACTGTACTTGTGTACAGATCACACTAAAGACCTGGTTCATGTCCAGCGTGGTGTCAATCATCTCCTGGTACTTCAGGAAGTCAGTGTTCAAGTCTTGGAGAGGAGAGAGGAACACCGCCTCCAACAGAACCTGGTAGCTACCTACAACACATACACAAGAAATCAAAATAAGTCAATAAAATAAGCAGTGTGCACAGATAATAAACGAACGCACTGTATTGTATGTAGAGGTCGACCAACAGGGAATTTTTAAAGGACTATTTAATAACGATAGTTTGGAACAGGAACAGCCAATAGTCGATTAATCTGGAATCTGGAAGTGAACATCAAACTAACTGTAACTCTGTCTAAGTGGGAAGTGATTTTTTGGCTTATCGACACTCGGATCGACACCCAGTCCACAGTGTGGAACGCATACGTATACTGTATCAGCTGCAGCTTTGTGTGTACCTGAGTATCTCTCCAAGGCCGTGATGAGTGCAGGGATCTGGCTCACAGCCTGGTAGACGCGGTAGCAGTCCTGCAGCGTCGCAGAGTGACGGTGGAACTTCTTGGCCAGGCGGTGAAGATCAGGAAACCGCCGCAGTAAATCCTCCTGACAGGTCTGCCTGAGCTCAGAGTCGCACACGAAGCTCTCCACCAGGTCCAGCCTACAAACACACACACACACACACACACACACACACACTTTAATTCAGTGCATCTCTTAGAGGCAAAATATAAATACATCTGCAGCTAAAATAAAATGCAGTCTGAACATCCAGCAAAGTTTTTTGCAGCACATGTATTAC
This sequence comes from Epinephelus fuscoguttatus, assembly GCF_011397635.1. NCBI lineage: Eukaryota > Metazoa > Chordata > Actinopteri > Perciformes > Serranidae > Epinephelus > Epinephelus fuscoguttatus. Next base: position 26,937,979 of record NC_064771.1, read on the forward strand.
CTTTCCTCTATTTTGGTTTTGTCCATGAGTGGTTGTTTGATCCACTGGTTGACCAGCCGCTGACCCTGCGGTGTGCGGCATTTGTTCAACAGACCAGCCAATGAGTGAGCTCCACTGGTGTCGTCAGGTGATCCCTGAAGGATACAATCATAATATATATCACCCCCTTGCTTATGTGACTCATGCTACTGCTGACACCTGGGAACTAAGAACAACCTCAGCAATGTAAACTGATTGCGTGTTCATTCCGTATCAGCGTGGGTTTCCTCTGGGTAATCCGACTTCCTCCCACAGTCCAAAGACATGCAGGTTAATTGGCGAATCTAAATTGTGAATGTGAATGGTTGTCTGTCTCTCTGTGTCAGCCCTGTGATAGTCTGGCGACCTGTCCAGGGTGTACCCCGCCTCTCACCCAATGTCAGCTGGGATAGGCTCCTCCTCCTTGAATCTCTGACTTTAAATTGGCGGCCCTACTATATTGTGAGTAGTGAGGGACTAGTAGTGATCTCCATTGACCTGGTCCCTGTCACTGACCTGGAAAAGGTTAAGAGCCCTCACGGCAGCGTTGTCCAGCCTCATGTACTGACCCAGGTCCAGAGTGGTCAGACTGAAGGAGTTGAAGTTGGACTCGTCAGAGAGCAGCTCAAGGAATCGCACCACTGCAGCCAAGCACGACATGGCCACCTGCGAATGGAAACACATACAGACTACCATTAAAACATTATTCTGATGGCTGTCTTTACATTTTAGGATGTATAACAAATCTAAATATCTGTACTGTGCCGTCCTTGGTGGTCTCATGCCTGAGAGAACCGATGTCGAATCGTTGGGTGTGTGTCTCCTCCCAAGTGTCAGCGAGCTCTCTGTTTTACCCACCTGTTTGTCCAGCTCGGGCAGCGTGTTGCTCGCCACAGTCTCTCCTCTCTTGGCCCTCAGCAGCCTGTTGAGATCCTGGACCATGTCCTTGCTGCTAAACTCTGCTCTCTTCCTGTCAGAGACCAGCACGCCGCCACGCTCCACCACCTGCACAAACACACAATAGCCTGTGCTGTTAGTGGGTGTTGAAGAATGCATACACTGGTGAAGGCGCGTTTCAGGTTGCAGTTATGACCCCGCCCACCACGTACCTCTCGTAGTTTACTGCCGTCAGCGCTGCCTTCGCCCTGGGCCAGGAGACACTCTTTGGGGCTGATCTGGACAAGGAGGGACTCCAGGTTGGAGAAGATCTCGTTGTCCGGAAACTCGCACACTCCCATCGTTCTCTGGGCCGCGTCCACGTAGCCGACGCCGACCACCCGCTGTCCATCACCTCCTGTGGCAAACCGCACGGCTACGACTCCTGCACAACCCACTGCACCGGTTCCACCGCCGAACAAGACCTCCTCAAACTGAGTCAAGTTTCCTGGAGAGGCCTGATAGAGGAGGGGTTGCGTTAAATGACACAAACCAATGTGCATCTCTCCCCTCTCACTCTCTCCGCACAGCTCCATGAAAGCATTATGGGTCTTTAAGGAATCAGAAACCACACTCAAACACAATACCTTGAACTCGATCTTCCAGTCGTGCTCCTTGCTGCTCTTGCTGTGGTTCTTGTACACCTCCACTCTGTACTGCCTCACCAGCAGCAAGTCCTTCACAAAGGCCTCAAAGTTCAGCTTGCTCAGGACCACGCTCTCCAGCTTGCGACTGCCTGCAGACCGACACACATTAACATTAGCAGGCATGTACTCACAGACCCCAGGGGGCGCTCAAGCTCCTGTGCCCTTTTTACAGGACTTTCTTTTTCCATGTCTTTTAATCATTTTATATTTGACAACTGCATCTGAGTCAAGCCCCTGCTCCTCCTTCTGCAACTCCCCTGTGGCAGCCGCATGCACTGTGAGCGCCGTGCAGAGCAGCATCACCTCTCTTTCATCTCCCCTAATGGCAGGAGAAGAAGAACAACTTGGGAAAAGGAGAGGAGATGAAAATAAAGTGAGGAGATGAGGAGGAGAGGAGACTAGAATGAGGAGAGGAGGAGGAGGAAAGGAGAATAAAGTGAGGAGAGGAGGAGATGAAACAACGTGAGGAGAGGAGAATAAAGTGAGGAGAGGAGAGGAGGAGAGAAGATTAGAATGAGGAGAGGAGAAAAAAGTGAGGAGAGGATAAGAAAATAAAGTGAGGAGAAGAAAATAAAGTGAGGAGAGGAGAAAAAGTGAGGAGAGGAGAAGAAAATAAAGTGAGGAGAAGAAAGGAGAAAAGAATGAAGTGAGGAGGGGAGAAAAAGTGAGGAGAGAAGAAAATAAAGTGAGGAGAGAAGAGGAAAATACAGTGGAGGAGTGGGCGGAGAGGAGAATAAAGTGAGGAGGGGAAGAGAGAAGATTAGAATGAGGAGAGGAGGGGGAGGAGAGGAGAATAAAGTGGGGAGAGGAGAATAAGGAAAGAAGAGGAGAGGAGAATAAAGTGAGGAGAGGAGAGTTAGCCTGACCTGTGCAGCTATACATAAGCCTGCTTTGTAGGTTAAGTCAGAGAACAGCGTTGTTTAATTTTGTGTACAGATTGGTTGATTGTGAATATTTATTACCATTACAGCACTAAGGTGTGGATATCTGCACAATGAGACATTGTTTTCTTTGTTGTTGCCTGTTGTGTGGACTAAAGATAACTGTAGAGAGTGAGTGTGTATGTGTAGCAACTGCAAGGTACATATAGTAAACATATGAAGACACCTCATACTTAGGCTAGGCAGACATTTCACATGCTCATTAATGTGCACAAATGTATCGTATGTACTAAAGCCTCCAGCTCAAATGTCTCTGCACGGCTCTGGACATTAGAAACACTATGTGTGCTTATATTTCATGCAGAGCTCCCTATGACGCACCACCAGCAGCACTGGAGCTAACTGATGCAACTGCAGCCATCTTAGCTCGCTGCTGGCTGCTTCATCTAAGCCTCTAAATGCATCAACACCCTGCCACCAGTCTGCAAGCCTTAGCTGGTGGTTAGCCACGTTACCTGAGCCCAAATATTTGATGACCCCGTTCGTCTTGAAAACCTCCTTCGCAGCGAAGATGGCGTCTTTTCCGTGAACGGTGTAGTAGTCGTTACGGTCGAATATCCTGAAAGTAGTGTCTGGTTTCTCCGGCATGGAGAAAATGAAGTTGAGGAAGCCATGCTCGGCTGCACTGTCCATGGACAGGTTCTGTTTCGGCTGCACCGCCATGCTGGAAACTCCCGCCACCACTGGGGCCAAACAGGAAACTACGTCATATTCTTCTTTGTTTTTTTCTTTTAGCTGCATACCGCCACCTACCGTAGCGGAGTAGACAAAACAGGATCTAATTTATATTATTTAATGAAAATTATATAGAGAATAATTATATTCCAAGGAGACATTGCATACCCTTTTAAGTAAACCGACCCCAAACCTCTTTGTAACATTTGGGAGATTGGGACAGGACATCTTATCACTGATTTAGGCCAGTATAAGCACATTTATTGCCCAATTTATTTCATACTTTAATATAATTAAACATGCACATTTATCTTTTCCTGTTCATTACTATGAATTGAGACTCCATGTACACTGCTGTCAAACTTAATCTCTGAAGTCTGTCCACAATCCATACAATATCAAGCTGTCTTTCCTCACTGACACAACCTCCACCAAATTTCATTTAACGTTAGCACGTTTAATTGATTGAGGTAATAAAAACAATATTGAAGTCCAAAATGCATTGAATACATTTAATTGGGTTAAACAAAAACGTTTGAGTTTACTTAAAAAAAAAATGCTAATTAGACCTAAGGACATTGGGCCTGAACCAAGAACCCACATGATATCAAGTAATGATACTATTCACTGCATCATCGTACCACCCCTGGTTATGTATGAGCAAAGAAAATCTCCACCTGTCGCCGCTAGGCTAATTTATACAATATAAAAAGCCATAGGCTTGTGCTAATAACGTTAGCATGTTATATTTGTTTGGAAAACGTGTTCAGTATAAGAGAGTTGTTTTGTCAGCGAACCTTGTGAGTTGTAATGGAGCCCCATTTTGTAACGTTACCTTTATTAAATGTTGCTGTTGTCCCTGGTTTCATATGAGTAGAGGAAATGTCCGCTAGCTGCTAGGCTAAGTTATGCAGTGGTCTGGTCTGCAGAGGATTTCCTGGTTGCTCCACGTTGTTCCCGCCCAAACCCGTTCCTGTCACCTAGCAACAAGCTGTGCTTAACTAGAAGGAGCAAACTAGGCTAACATTAGTTAGCCATAAATCATGGATGCAGAGCTTATGATGCAGAGCTTATAACTTCTTTTTTTTTTTTTTTTTTTTTAATCCTTGAGGACATTATTCACCGCCGAATATATTTCAGGCTAATGGAGGACTGTTTTCAGGTAAACTTATTACATTAAGATTGTGTAAGCTGTGTGCTTTTAGCTATTAGTAATGCTAACAACAGTTAAGCGTTAGCTAGTTAACAACTGTTTGTTAACTTTGTTTAACCAACGGCTAATGTCATTTAAGTTTGACGATATACAAAAATCATCTTGTCTTCATCTAAAACAGATTTAGTAGATAGATAGATAGATAGATAGCCTTCTCTGCCTAAGCTCTGCACACTTAACATTAGAGTTTATTTTTCTTTTTCTTCTCCTAAACCAGCCCAGACCCCTGTACTGCAAGTTCCACCTGAGTGTTCCTGTGCTAGACAGATTCCCTAATGACGCAGACACAAGGCCTGATTTCGCCTGAGTAAGGGGGCCCTGGCAGTGCTGCTGGACCTTCTCATGGAAGGTAAGGAGACATGGGTGGGGGGCCACACCTGAGACCCTGGTGTTTCTCTTCTGGCTGGCAAGTGGGGCATCATACAGGGTGGTCTCCAGAGTGGCGTAGGCTCTGCGTAGAGCTGCTACCCAAGTGTAAATCCGCCATCAGTGTTAGGTTTGGCTTGGGTAGTGTATTAATGTAAACTTGGTGGTTTTTGGTAGCTGGCTAGTTCAGCTAGCAAAAAATGGCCTGCAAAAACACCCAGCAAAATCCACTTAGTCCATAAATATTTTTAAGGTTGATTTGGGTTCTGTGCACATGGAGAGAGCATGCACAATGGTTCTCTATTGCAAGGTTAATAATTTTCTTTATTAGCAAAGCCTTTTAGCACTGTCCCAATCACCCAAAACTGTGCTGTCCCATTAGTCCAAATTGTGTTTTTGTTAATGGGACAAAATAAAAACAGCTCAATTCCAAAAATAGAGACATGATCCATCAACTTCAGTCCACTTATCCGGGGTCGCGTCATGGGGGCAAGAGACCAAGCAAAGCACCACAGACTGAGGTTCCCAAACTGGACCCCTTTCTGCTCCTCGAAATCCTGACCATGAATATCACAAACAGGATCAGTGACATGGGACAACTCTGGCAGAGGCCCACACCCACTACAAGTGTGTTTGACTTTACGCCGAGTATGCGGACCGAATGGCTCATCTCAATGACCCCGCTATCCCGAAATCCTGCAGTACCCCCCATAACACACCCCGAGGGATGTGGTCGTAAGCTTTCTCCAAGTCCACAAAACACATGTAGACTGGATGGGCGAACTCCCACAAACCAAAGCGCTGGTCCACTGTCCCACAACCAGGACAGAATCCACATTTCTCCTCGTGAATCTGAGGTTCGACAGTCAGCTGGAGCCGCCTTTCCAGCACCCTGAAGTAAACTCTCCCAGGGAGGCTGAGCAGTGTGATACCCCGATAATTGGAGCACACCCTCTGATCCCCTTTTTAGAAATTAGGCACCACCACCCCAGTCTGCCACTCCACAGGCACCGTACCCGACTTCCACACAACACTGAAAAGGTGTGACATGAGCACATTTTACTGATTTTAGAGCAGTAGTATACCATAGTCACGTTTCCATCAAAGGTATGTGCAATATATTAGCTATGACAATTTTATGACCTTACAATTAAGACTAGCTATGACTATCACTCATCAGGTGAACGCTGTATGGTTATACTGTCCCATTTGACCCCAGTATTCACCCCAGTATTCTCAACTATATTGACATGCACACATCCTTGTGAATTCACTTAACAAGAATAGTGACTGAGTAACTGACTCAGGGTTACACTGAACTGGCTTTGTGAAACGGAAAACTCAGAGTGTCCCTCATCTCAGGCTTAACTTACTGAGAGTTTTCACTGATGCTGCTTTCTGAAATAGAGCCCAGCAATCCCCATACCAGAGGCCTCTCTCCTCTGCTGCTGGCACAGGAGCTCTTAATCACCTCCTCCATGTCAGGTGCAATGCACCTTGTTAACTAATGCAGCACACCTGGGCAGATCTACAGGGGAGGGAAAAGGGACAGCAGCACAGAACACATACCGCCACTCTGAAACATTGAAAAATGTCAAATATAAGATATTCCCTTATTGAATTCATATATTCTGTAAACTTAGAAGAGCTGCGGCAGAGTTAATACACAACACCACCCTATCTGGCCTCACGTCTTCCAAATATATAAAATGTGCTCAATGTGGTGAAAATCCACCGATTATACTGAACAAACTTGCAGCCTTGAAATAAAATATGACAGGTAATGAGTGTCTAACTACATCAAATATTCCCATCAAAGATTAAATGATTAAATGTTTAGGTATGTTTTGTATTTACCACATTATATTTTTGGTATGTTACCTCCTAAAGCGAAATGTGTAGTCTGTACTGTGTACGCTACTTTAAAAAAAAGAAAAAAAGCAAACAAACGTGCTGTTGATGTTTGTTTCAGAACTGACATGCAGGCAAATCCCTCCCTAGAAAGCATTGTTAGGACAGGCTAAGCCTACACTCAGCATCATAACTATATGATTGCTGCATGTTGTTATATTCACCAGACTTTAAGTGTGCGTAGAAAGACCAAAATTATAATACAAGCGTCCCGCTGAGGCAAAGTCCTGACAGACACAGAGGTGGAAATTGTTTTGTTCTGTTGATTAAACCACAACATGCCTGTGTGTGAGAATATGTGAGACAATCACATCCCTTTTTCCTAGATTTGTGAAAACAAATGCAGTAATCTTCCAAGAAACCGTGTGACTAAATGTCATCAGCTGAAGCCCATGTAATGTCAATATCCTGAGTTTCTAGAACAAGAGATCACACTTTTTGTTCCATTGTCAACTACCAATATATGTGTGTGTGTGTGTGTGTGTGTGTGTGTGTGTGTGTGTGTGTGTGTGTGTGTGTGTGTGTTTCTCAAGGATGGTTTGACTGATATTACTTCTCAGAGAAGGGGGTGCATTCAAAGGTCTGGACCCAGGCCCAGGTCCTACTACACTGATTAATCACTGCATATCGTATCATTTTACCAGTAATTTGGCAAATTAAACAAAGGATGTTCTTTCCCAGCCATCTGATCCCAAATAGGCTGGTACATCCATGACCTTATTTCACCACATTTCCCCTCTGAGGGTCAATAAAGGTATCTTCTATCCTGTCGTATGAAAGGAAGAATTTAATTTCAGGTCAGTACTGTACTTTCTGTTCTGCTATTCTCATTTCTTCTTCTTCTTATCTGGCAAACCTGAAGCCTGGCAGGACATGTATCATATATTTATTCATTCATTCATTCATTCAAATGTTTTGTGTTACAGTGGTGTGAGAAGTGAGAGCTTTTCCCAAATGGCATGGGAGCATGACTGTCCACAAAATAAAAGTTTCTTTTTACTTTCTTTACAATTTTCAGAGTGGGACTATATGGACTATTTCTTTAGCAGATTGTGAACCAAATCAAATATATTGACAAGGTAAAAGGGAAAGGGGCCTAATTTTGTCAATACTTCTTACATAGAAAGTTTAGTCACATGGGTGTCAAATGTAGTAAGGATTTAACATCTGTAACAAGGTGACCAACTCAGTAAAAAAGTGTACATTTTAGTCACATGGGTGTCAAATATAATTAAGATTTAATATCCTTAACAGGCTGACCAGTTCAGTTATAAAAGAAGGTATTGTAGTCATGTTTTACAAGTAAAGGACGAAATGAGATCTTACATTTGGTGGATCAAACCTGACAACTGACACACAGTCAAAACTATTAAAGAATATACAGCATGATATATATATGTTGTGGTTGTGTCCTGAAGCTGAATAAATCCAAACATACTTTTTTTATTTACTCCTCTTCATCTGGGGTTAATCCAGCTTCATCTTCTCCAACTCCGGTGACATAGTTCTGTCAGCAGAAAGAGAAAGTGTCAGCAGTCACCTCCAGTCTCTCTCTCTAAAACCTACAAATCAGGCTAGAAGTCTCAGGGTAATAATGGATTCAGACTTGAACTTTAACAGCCACATCAAATCAATAACATCAGCAGCTTTTTACCATCTAAAAAACATTGCCAAAATCAAAGGTATAGTGTCTAAACCTGACTTGGAGAGACTTATCCATGCATTTGTCTCTAGTAGGTTAGACTACTGTAACGGCCTGCTCACTGGCCTCTCCAAACGGGCTGTAAGACAGCTGCAGTACATCCAGAATGGTGCTGCTCGGGTCCTGACCAGAACCAGGAAGTACGCGCACATTAGTCCTGTGCTCAGGTCTCTACACTGGCTTCCTGTGGCTCAGAGAATAGACTTTAAAGCAGCTCTGCTTGTGTACAAGTCTCTCCACGGCCTAGCACCAAAGTACATCTCTGACATGTTAGTGCCATATGAACCATCTTGGACTCTGAGGACCTCAGGGACCGGCCTCCTGCTGGTGCCCAGAGTCAGGACTAAACATGGGGAATCAGGATTCCAGTTTTATGCAGCTAAAATCTGGAACAGTCTTTCTGAAGATGTGAGACAGACCTCTACTCTGACAATGTTCAAATCTAGGCTCAAAACAGCTCTATTTCACTGTGCATATGACTGAAAGGATCTTATCTGCACTCTTCTCTTTTAAAGTTCATTTTATAATGATTATTTATGTTTTTATTTTGTATTGTGATTTTAATGCATTTTCTTGTTCTGTAAAGCACTTTGAATTACTTTGTGTACGAATTGTGCTCTACAAATAAACTTGCCTTGCCTTGCCTTCTGCGCCAGGTGGTATTGGGCCTTGCAGGTTTTCTTTCGCCTGGTGGTGTCCATCTCAAGGCGACTCTCATGATCCGGCCCTGTTCCATTCTTAGCACATGGCCTAACCATCTCAAACATCTGTGTGTGATTTCCATGATGATGCTCTGGCTACCTGTTTTCTTATACAGTTGAAGGTTGGAGATCTGACATATTTGTCTGAGGCATCCACTGTGAAAGGCTTCCATTCGCGACATGTCTGTTTTGACCACTCACCAACTCTCTGAACCGTACAGCAGGACAGATTTGACATTGCTGTTATACAAGAGCATCTTCGTTTTAAGGTTGTATCGCTTACACTGCGCCACAAAATTGTAATAAAGACAACGTTTTGATCTTTATTCAGCTTTTCTGTCATGGGGCGTACAGGCATTACTTTTTCCTCATGTAAATTGTTTTTTGAAGGCCTTGCACCTACGTGATGTGCGTCGCCTACAGCTCTTGAAACTCTACCTTCACACAAATTCACAGAGGACAGCAAATCTGAGCCACCACAGACACTCACGAACTGCAGCACAGTTGTCTTTGTTCATTGTGAGAGCTTGATTCTCCTCAGTTATTAGTCGTTAACACACCAACACTGACGATTTGTTTCAGATTTCTTCAGCAACCGCAAGTCAGGCGTTTACTTCTAAGAATAATAAAGTTTTAGTCAGCCTCGTTGCATGGTTCTACAGTGATGTCTGTTTGTTAGCTAGTCCACCACTTTGGTCCCAGCTGAAATATCTCAACAATGATTGGATGGTCCCCAGAGGATTAACCTTAATGACCTGAGTGATCCCCAGTGATCATCATCATCACAAATATCATACTATACTGTCATACTAATATCTAGTATTCATATTCTGTTTCGCTTTAGTTTGTTGGTAAGGTTTAGCAGTCTGGAAGCTTGCAGGTCGGTACACTCTTGCAGGCCATAAGTTCCAAGACAGTCATTGGTGCTTAGAGTCCCCGCTGCCAGTCTAACATCAATGAGTTGTCTCAGTTACTGACCCGATGTCACATTCTAAACTGAGATAGCATCTGGAGACTGCTCCAGTTTTCAGGATGAAACTCCTGGTTTCTCCAGCAGTCTGGGTGTTGTGTTCACAGTCCCCTCAATTGTGTGGTCTCCTGGAATCTTTCCAAGGCAATTGTTCCTGTCTAGACATTTAAGTTCAGTAGGTTTGTGCGGCAGACATCTTCTAAAGTTCATCTTATCATAAGCAAATCGACACAGAATAAGCTCTAATTCAGGGGTGTCAAGCACACGACCCACGGGCCAGAACCAGTCCACCAAAGGGTCCATTCTGGTCCACTCAATAACTTTGCTAAGTGTAAAGATTGCAGAGACGTCATTAATTCCACTTTTTCAATTAAATGCCATGCTGTACCCAGTGACGGCAGTGTCGGCTGCCGGAATCAGTCCAGCTGATTCAGTCCGGTTCTGGGGCGTCATTCATGCCAAGTCTCAGCTGAGTCGGGCAACCGAATGCAGCCCAGCTAATTCCATCGGGTATGCCGAGTTCAGGATGATGCTGGGCCAGGTCATTTCTGATTACGGCCCAGTGATGGCAGTGTGGGCAGCTGGAACCGGGCCAGCTGATTCAGCCCAATTCTGGGGCATCATTCATGCCAATTCTCAGCTTAGTAGGGCAACCGAATGCGGCCCAGCTAATTCCATTGGGCATGCCGAGTTCAGGCTGATGCAGGGCCAGGTCGTTTCTGATTACGGCCCAGTGATGGCAGTGTGGGCAGCCGGAATCGAGCCAGCTAATTCGGCCCGGTTCTGGGGCGTCATTCATGCTAAGTCTTAGCCGAGTCCAGCAACTGGATGCGGCCTGGCTAATTTAATCTGGCATGCTGAGTTTGGGCCAATGCTGAGCCAGGTCATTTCTGATAACAGCCCAGTGATGGCAGTAATGGCAACTAGAATCAGGCCAGCTTATTTGGCCCGATTCTGGGGCGTCATTCATGCCAAGTCGGGCAACCAGACCCAGCCCCACTAATTTAATCCAGCATGTCGAGTTCAGGCCATTTCTGGGCCAGGTCATTTTGGCTACCTTAAAACAGTGCCCATCGCTTTCTGCTCCAGAGTCTTTGTGATTATACCACAGGGAGGCGATGAAGTCAGAAATGTCCAAAATGTACACATAGTATCATTAAAGTTTTGAAGCAAAGAAGTTATCTATCCATGTAGAAGGGTTTTTAACACATTTTGACTTGTCAAGTCAGGAAAACTACAGGTGTAAACAATTAGTAAGTGTGCAGGTGTTTTTTTCCATACTGATTCACACATCGATTTATGTCACCCAAGGGACGCTCCAAGACTTTAAACTAAGGTTTACTCCCTCCCATCAGCAGAACTGAAGAAGCCTCTTGGATGAGCAGCAACATGTCTTTGACTCCACAGATGACATATAGTCCTTGGGCATGGGCGGATTATGAGACAGTGGGCTCCTGGGCACGGATATGCAAAAAGGCCCTACCACCTTTCTTGCATAAGTACAAGGTAAACAGACGTTGTACTGGTTGTGCCTTTTGTTGTTTTTGTATGGTAATAGTTATGTACCCTTTTGTGGTTTTGTGTCTCTGTGGTAATTCTGGATCTCCTTGTGGTAGTTTCATGTCTATTCATAGTCGATTTTGGTCTGTTTGAGGTAATTCTGTGGCCTTTTTGGTCGTTTTATGCCTCTGTAGTTATTTTGCAGCTCTTTGTGGTCTTTTTGTGTCTCTTTAGAGGTATTTTGTGTGTCTTTCCAGTCAGTACGAGTTAATTTGAGTGACATTTTGCAGGTGAAGGCTTGGGAGGTCCCCCTCATGCTTTGGACCCCTGGGCCTGTGCCCGATAGGCCTGTTCAGTGATTCATCCGTGACTGTGGGTCAGCTGAAACAAGACATTTGTCACCTTAAGTGGAATTTACACTTGTGCAGCAGACCCTTTGCCGTAGCCTACACCGTTGTGAGCATTTATACTTAGGCGGTGGTGTGTCTGTGTCACAATGCAGTTACACCTCCTCGTCGGCAGTTTCTATAAAGTGCTGTAAAGTTCAGTTAATTCCAAACACACATTAAACATGGCTTAATAGAGACAATTTCAAACGCAAGTACACAAATCAGCTTCACTATAACTCGCAGCATTCACAGACAAACACTTGTCTTTATCTGGACACATTTACTCCACAAATACAACATGTTAACGTCATTAGCACAAGCCTATGGCATTTTACACTGTGTAAATTAGCCTAGCAGCTAGCAAACTTTTCCTCTACTCATATGAAGCCAGGGACAACAGCAACATTTAACAAAGGTGACATTACAAAATTCGGCTCCGTTACAACTCACAAGGTTCACTGACAAAACAACTGTCTTATACTAAACATGTTTTCCAAACAAATATAACATGCTAACGTTATTAGCACAAGCCTATGGCCTATTTACATTGTATAAATTAGCCTAGCGGCAAGCGGAGATTTCCTCTGCTCATATGAAGCCAGGATAAATCACACACAAGACTTAAAATGCTATTTTTGTGGAGGCTTTATTGTCTTCACAATTTATTGTTTCTTATCTGTGAAATTAAAGTAAATAAAAGATGTAGTTACATTTGTGAGGAGGTGCCCGTCAGGCAACAGCGTAGGTCACGCCGTAGGCTCTACGTCGATGCAGAGCCTACGGCATCGATTCAACACAGATGTATAAAGTGCGCCTTAGGTTCTGTGAAAAAAAGTGTGAAAATGTGTCATGTTTGTCACAATATTAACAATCAATTAAAACACTGAAAAAATCATTTAGCTCTAATATGAAAATATTAAATCTCCAACATACCTGCATGGCTGTGCACACATCATGCAAACACAGCACACAGTAAAGAGTAATTATGGGGCACATCACATAGGTGCGATGCTATCAGAAAACAGTGTCAACACCTGCACAATTAATCCATGCCATAAAAGTTTAATTTAATTTTATAATCAAAATGGTTTTAACCTGACGAAGATCCAAGTAAGATCAAAACATTGTGGCATGAAGTAAGTGTGCACACATTACTTTATTTATCCATGACTTGAAACTAAGGTTTACTCCCTAACCATCAGCAGAACTGAAGAAGCTTTTGGATGAGCAGCAACATGTCTTCGACTCCACATCTTCAGGCCAGAGGATGATACATTATGTACTGGAAGTTGTCATAATCTACAATACAAATCGCTGGCACTGAAACATGTCCTCCTCGCCTTCCTGCAGCAAATTCTGCAGTAATCTTAATACAATTCATTACCTATATATGGAGACTTTTATCGTGACATATGGTCCTTCAGATAGTAATGACTTTTTGTCAGCAGAATTTCTTCTGCATGTACGCCATTTTCCAAACTGAGGATTCATTGCTTTTCACATGGCTTTGGGCCCCTGGGCACAGATATGCGAAAAAGGCCCAACGACCTGTTTTACAGCCTGTGGCACAGCTCCACCCTCAGAGTGTCAGCCACTCTGAGTCAAGACTGGCACTTAGACTTAATTCTGCATTCATAATCCATAACTATCTACCGCACTGTGTTTTCCACGTGTTGTTTTTGACTTACCAGAACTTGTCTTGTGTATATATGGCTTCTCACGCAGCTGTAAGATTGTATTTATGACAACTGATCAAGACAAAATAGGCCTAACTGCACACAAATCATGTCTGAGCTCCACGTGAAGCCATGAGCCTGCTGTAGCAGAGAGGTCTGTCCACTTTCTAGTAAACAGAGATGATCAGAACTAATGAATGGGGACGGATATGATACAGTATGTGTCAAGTGATGAGCAGAACTCTGCTGCATGGGTTGGGGGGGGCTTCTGCTGATGGTGATGACATTTAACCTGCTGACGAAACTAAATGTTTGACGTATAGGCGGCACCTTAACGAATGATGCGCACGCGGCACAGGGTTTGGGCGTTATAAATTGGGAGAGCACCGGGAACAGGGTCAGCCTACCAGCCCTGCAGAGACTATCCACTCCAGGACTCATCTTTCCACCTCCTCCTCCAGAGTCAGACGGCGCTCCGACATGAACAGCCACTGCAACGCAAAGGTCAGCGACACCGTGGAGGAGTTCCATTGCAACAACGGCTTCAGCGACCTCATTATAGACTCCAAGAAGTCCGCCGCCCGCCGCAAGCACGAGACGTCCCGCAAAGAGGCCGAGGACAATTCCCGCTTACCCGTGCTCCAGGCTGCCTACACGAGCATCCTCCGGGAGCTCGGGGAGGACACGGACCGGCAGGGGCTGTTGCGCACACCGCTGCGCGCCGCCAAGGCCATGCAGTTCCTCACCAAAGGCTACCATGAGACCATCGACGGTGAGTCAACAGCTTCATCTCTCTGGGCTTTTTCTTATGCACTCGTGTTATTTATCTAATGTAGTCTAATAGTTTTCTCTCGAAAATACAGAGACCCTTGCACACTGTGATGCAGGTTTAACCATGTTGTTTTAACCTTTAACAGCTGGAATCTGTAGGGTGATATCTGCATTGGTTTGCATTTACCTCTAAGGTGATTTTGCTCCTATTTATTTATTTATTTATTTAACCTTTATTTAACCACTAAGACTGAAAAACTATTCTACAAGAGAGACCTGGTCGAGGGAGCAGCCAATCAGGGCACATTAAAATGCAACAAATACAACAAAAATCTACAATAAAACAACAAGTATTCAAACATAGTCAACAAAAACAAGCACGTCTGTCACCACATTCTTTATGAGGCCCTTAAATTCATTGATGGATGTAAGTGTTTCTAATATTTAGATCTTTTTGAAGATTGTTCCATGTCCAAGGTGCAGAGCAGGAAAATGCAGTTTTCCCCAGATCTAAAGCATCCACTTGGAGCTAGCGTGGGAACTACCAGAGCTACAGTATATGAACACCATTATATGAACTAGAGATTTAGATTTGGAGGGGTTTATTTACAGTGGTAATGCCCCAAATCAAGTTGTTCCAGCTTCACAAGTGATGAGATTTGATGTTTTTTCTGTGCAGGGGCATAGGTTTGTTTGACTGTTTTGGGGGGCGTGTATGAAAGAAGGGTGTCAGGAAATTTTGAGCGCCAAACACGAAACGTGAAGTTTTATGCAACAATTTGTGCCTTTTCCACATCAGTGTATGGTGTAAATGTCTTTAATTTCATCAAATCAAAAGTCTTCTGCTACTTTCATGTCATTGTAGACCAAATCACAATTTTTGTTTACAATAACTTCTGGGTGGGAAACCCCTGCGGCATATAAATAAAATCAAACGGTGCTGAGCAAACACAGCCTCATTGGGTTTGCCACCTAAAGAAGAGGTCTACCTAAAAAAATAATGATATTAGTGTAAGTGTATGCTATATTTAGAATATTTTCATCTTGCAGTCAGTTGTGAAGTCGTTATTTCAAAGCCACCAGACACCACTTAAGAACACGAGAGTTGCTGCCTCGATCAGCTAGTGTGCAAGGTAAAGCGGTGAAGATATTCCAAATGTAGCGTACACTGAGTCATTAATTAATTTTCCGTAACCACTTACCCTGTTAGGGGTCGCTGGAGAGCTTGATCCTATCCCAGCTGACACTGAGCGAGAGGCAGGGTACATCCTGGACAGGTCACCAGACTATCACAGGGCTGACACATAGAGACAGACAACCATTCACACTCACATTCACATCTACGGACAATTTAGAGTCACCAATTAACCTGCATGTCTTTGGACTGTGGGAGGAAGCTGGAGTACCTGGAGAAAACCCACATTGAGACAGGAAGAATATGCAAACTCCACACAGAAGGGCTGATACTGATTTTTTAGGTGGGACTTTGGTTAGGTGGCTAAAACACATTTTGCTGTGTCCCCTATCCGCAGCAGTGCAGTGCTTAGCTTCTGTGCCGGTAGATTTAGGTGCTAGCAAAGCAACAAAGTAGTGAAAATAAGCACAGCAGAAACATCAGATAGTGTTTATCTGTACACACACACAGCAAGAGGGTTCCTGGTTTTCAAACCCAGGGTAGGGAGCCCTTCTGTGTGGAGTTTGCGTGTTTTCCCAGTGTCAGCGTAGGTTTTCTCCAGGTACTCCAGCTTCCTCCCACAGTCCAAAGACATGCAGTAATTGGTGACTCTACATTGTCCGTAGGTGTGAATGTGAGTGTGAATGGTTGTCTGTCTCTGTGTGTCAACCCTGTGATAGTCTGGCGACCTGTCCAGGGTGTACCCTGCCTCTCGCCCAGTGTCAGCTGGGATAGGCTCCAGCCCCCCCGCGCGCCTCAACAGGATAAGCGGTTACAGAAATGAATCTTACTTATCTTTATCTCTAAATATTGAGGGGGGAAATGTCCCCTGCACTCCCCCAAATCTACGCCTATGCTCTTCCCTGATAGTATATTGAAAATATCTGAACTGTTGGTGGGACAAAACAAGACATTTGAAGATGTCTTCTTGATGGACTTTTTCCATAGTTTTTCCATGTGAATAATCAAAGTGGATATTTCTTGAAACGTGTGTTTGTGCCCGCAGACATCCTGAACGATGCCATATTTGATGAAGACCACAGTGAGATGGTGATTGTGAAGAACATAGACATGTTTTCGCTGTGTGAACATCACCTGGTGCCCTTTTTTGGCAAGGTAAAGCTGTGTGTGTGTGAGGGGGCTATTTTAAGATATGTACGTGGAGTGTTTCTGGGTTGAAACCAAATAAATCACCATTCATTCAGCATTTGAATCGCTAATATTTACCATCCTTTGTTCTGATTGTATGACCTCTGCTCTCGTTGGTTGACCTCTCGTTCCAGGTTCACATTGGGTATATTCCCAACAAAAAAGTGGTGGGACTGAGCAAGCTGGCAAGGTAACACACACACATCCTACCCTCCTGCTGCCACTGTGGCTGTATGTTTCTGGCGTTAGAGCTGGGTGACTGCGTTCTTCTGTTATTCCAGCGCATTGACCTGGAGGATTAAGTCTAAGCCCGGTGGCCATCATCTAGTCCTCTCATCAAGCACACTCACAGACACAAGTCTGAACTCTATCCGCTCTCGAGCCATGAGAAAATCCCTTCGGACCTGTGGGAATCACCCGTTATAATCACAGCCTTTTTGTCTGGCTCCTTCTTCCTCCCTTTCCTAAAATATCACACCGTCTCTGAACACACAAACCCAAAATAACAGTAATAGAGTCATTGGGTTTTTCGGACGAATCTTCCACGACAGATTCAGAGAGTTCTGTAGGGTGAATCATTCACAGATGAAGGGTCTGTACAGTTGGATGGCCAGAGTAGAGGCCGGGGGTCAGGGACTGATGTCACTCTGTGTTTATCAAAAGATTACTCATTATTATGCCCGATCTTTAATCAGTAGTCTTTGCTTGTGCTCTGGTTTCTGCAGGATTGTTGAGATCTTCAGTCGGAGGCTTCAAGGTAAGCAAATTATGCAATATTAATAGGATTTTCATGTGCTGCAATTTTCTTCTAATTTACCCAAGAATTTGTATGCACTCTGGTACCATCGTGTTCATGTATGTCCCCATTGTTTTCTTTCAGTTCAGGAGCGTCTGACCAAGCAGATTGCCATGGGAATATTAGAGGCTGTGCAGCCAAAAGGTGTAGCTGTGGTTATTGAAGCAGCGTAAGTTCAGTGACACACACACACCATTATCATCTGAGTGATTTAAAGGTCCAGTGTTTGTTGTATCTAGGGGTGAGGACTGTAAATTACAACCAGCTGAAACTTCTCCAGGTTAGAATTCCTACTGTGCTTATTATCCAGGAGGTTTTTACTGGGAGCCGAATTATCAGCAGAGATCTCTTTCTCACCAAAACAAACAGACCAGGTGATTCAAACTGGTAAAAACACTGAATAAAGCAGTTTTGTGTTAAAAAAAAAAAGGTTGTTTTTGAGACTGCACATCGCAGAGGGGGTGCTAACTTATTTGGTTGGGGTTCGGCCCACTTGACATGCTGCTGTGTTGTGCTATGGCCTATTCAAGAGCTGCAATTTGTTATTTACGTGACAACACCTGAACGCAGCACAGGCTCCACTCCAATTGAGTGCAGCGTGTTTGACTGTGCATAGCAGCAGCCTTTTGATCGTCACTGTCCATGGGTGATCACGGTAAATCAGACAAGCTGTAACCATGTCAACAATAACTATGTCAGGTAACAAACTGCGTAAGGCTCGGGTCAGGTTTGGACTTAAAAATCAGAAAGTCAGTCGGAGTCGGGTAGGGCTCAGGTTCACTCTACTGGGAATATATATTGTACTTTTTACATTGGTTGTTTTATGTTGTTATTTGTGTACTCAGGTCTCTTTTTAAAATTAGATCCCAATCTCAACACTTACGTGATTAAATAAAGGTTTATACATATATTTTTAACCACAATGGCTGACGAGAAATCACAAAAGGCCCTGTCTGGAGCCAGTATTTGGTTTGTCCGGTTTAGCTGTTGTAGAAACATGGCGGTGCAACATGATGATTTCTGTGGATGAGGAACTACGCCCTATGTAGATACAAGCGGCTCATTCTAAGGTAACACAAACACAACAATTCTTATTTTCAGGTGATTGTACACCAATGGAAACATTTCTGCTAATACACCCCCCTGAATCCTCCACACTGGACCTTTAAAGCTGCCCTACTACCTCAAGGGTAAAATGTAAAAAGGTCACGTTTCCTTAAAGTGAGACGACTTTTCTCAAAGCACGTCAAATGCTGCGTCTGCAAATGCCATGTGTGTATGTGTTTGTTTGCAGGCACATGTGCATGGTCATGCGTGGTGTCCAGAAGATGAACAGTCGCACGGTGACGAGCACCATGTTGGGAGTTTACCTGGAGGACCCCAAAACTCGGGAGGAGTTCCTGGCTCTCTCACAGAGTGCCTAACACGTCATTCACTCCAGGGCCTCTGAATACAGTCGCACACAGAAAGCTCTGACAGTGGGTATGCAGTCAAACCAACAGCAGGTGACACAAATCTGCTGTTTGATGCAGGAGCCGACTCTGGAGCTCACCTCAATACACTGAAGCCTGACAGATATCAGTCCTGCTGCAGAAATCCATCACTGTGAACATTATAGGAAAATGTAAGACTCACATTCTTGGTGCCTTTGGTAGATATTTTACAGTCTTACATGGCAATATTGTTGTTATGAAGTATGAAACCTGATGTTGTGACATGTCAGTACGTAAGATTTTCACTTTTTTGTTTGTTTGTATGTTTGTTTTATGGGAATTTCATGGGTGCTTACTCCTTACATACTACTTTATTATTTAGAATCCACTGATTTTAATAATCAAACCAACAGTGTCATTTATAGATGCATTTATAAAGTCTTTTTAATATATATATATGTATGATATTTCTAAGATACAAATTATATCTGTAGTCCTTGAGTAGAATAAATTACGTGCACAATAGATTTTTGGTTTTACTAATAACCACCGTAGCGCGTATGTAAAGATTCTTTGCTTAAATAAAATGGTCGAAACATTATGACAGTTGTCAACCTTTTTTTGTGAGTGTCAGTGAGAGGTAACAGCCGATGTTAACCTTGAGTCAGCTAACAACAGGAAACTGAGGCTAGAATTCACACGGGCTCACCAACACTGGACAATAGAAGATTGGAAAAATGTTGCCTGGTCTGATGAGTCTGGATTTCTGTTGTGACATTCAGATGGTAGGGTCAGAATTTGGTGCACCTTGTTCAATCTGTGCCACCAAGAATTAAAGCAGTTCTGGAGGCAAAAGGGCTCCAACCTGGTACTAGCAAGGTGTACCTAATAAAGTGGCCAGTGAGTGAGTATCAGCCAGCAGCCATCCTTGTATAATCTGTATATGACAAAACAGCTATTAACTTAAGTATTCACCGATGTCCCTGAATGTACCACACCACAGAATAGCGTGAGCAAAAGGACAGTAAGGTAACAGGCGAACTAGAGGATCCATAATTATATAACCAGTCATAGCTGTGCTCAGCGTAACCAGAATAGCCTGTTGTTAATATTAATCACTCTCTTCAGCAGGTGACTCGGCTAAACCGGTGTGAATGTCCAATTATTTGCTACACCCCAACAATACCTCCTGTGTATCACGTGCGTTAGGTGGAGGCGGAGGTCGATGCAGTGTGTTTGTGCTGTGATACAACAGTGTAAATCAATAACGAAACATAAAAACAAGCGAGTGCACATGTGGGTGAAGGCCTGAGGGAGAGCACGGCCTTTAAATATCAAAAGGAGGAGCCTGTCGTCAGACAACCTGTGAACTATAACCTTCATCTTCGACAGCAGTGGAGGAGGGGTCACGCTCAACAGCACAGCATGCAGTTTCCAAATGTGATTATGTAAGAGTAAACCAATTATTACAGGCATACGGGACAAATATGGGTATGCTGTGCGTAAGAGGCTAAAATTGTCCCCCTCATGGCTTCAGGCAGAGGTATAAAACAGTCCAGTCAGTGTCTTTTATCATGAATGGTTTAATTCACAAAAAAATGCAACACTTGATATATTACAGACAGAAATCAGCTTTTCAAAAAGCAAAGTATTGAATTCAAAATTTACAAATAATGTAGAAGCCTCGACTAGAGAAACAGGTGATGACCGGTGGTGTATTTGGATACAACAGTGCTTCCCTGTGTACGGCCACTAAAATAGGTCCAGTGGCATTATATATTATTCTGTAATAAGAGGGCAAAGCCAGCTCCAAATCTCTGTCTTTCACAAAGGTGGGAAGAAAAACAAAAGACTCAAAGCTGTTTACTACAGAACGTGGCTAAAAACATACTGAAAATGTGACGAAAGGATGACAAACATCACAGCAGTCCCATCCTCACATCCATTATTCACTCGTAGAAACTGTTACACAGATGTCTGCTTGTAGTTCTTGGTGTCCAAAACCTTCTTTCCACACATTGCGCAGATTCCTGGAGACACAAAAAGGAGAAAAAACAGTAGAGCAATTAACAAAATATCAGTGAAGAAAGAGGAGCCTTGTGTGTGATTTATCCTGGCTTCATATGAGCAGAGGAAACGTTTGCTGGCCACTAGGCTAATTTATACAATATGAAATGCCATAGGCTGGTGCTAATAATGTTATCTGAGGACAGTTTGTTAAAGTCCACTGAAGTCATTGTGAAGTTTGTTGAACCATTTGAGAATGAAGCCATCTTCTGCTGCACTTGGACCTGCCATTCATTTGTCTTTGCTGCTTCTTGTTTGCCCACTGCGCCTTTATCAGGCCTGATTTTCTGCAGCTGAATGTAAGACACTGATGAGCTGCTGCCAGCAAATACAATACAGTCAAACAGTTTAAGTTAAATTGACTGAACCTCTTGATTTTGTATGCAAATGTTCTCCATTATGCATGACTGTTACTCGGAACTGATGTTAAAGAGCTCATCCACATATAACTAGAATTACTGGCTCTCAGTTGTAGGCCTCAGTGAAACAATCACAGTTAACATCCATGTCTGTCCAGAGTCATATTTAGCCATGACAGTTGACACTGTCTCACACGGTCACCACAGTTTCATGATCAGTGTCACCAATCCATTATTTGACCAAATGTCTCCACTTCTGAGTTATTACACTTAATAATGGCCAGAAAAGTGTTTTTTCACAGAACATTATGACATCATCGTGAGGTTGACCTTTTGGAAATTAATTTAATCCTTCCATCATTTTATTCTATTAGACATTTGTGTGAGATTTTATCGTAATTAGTGTATGAATTAGTGTATGGCCAAAATTATGTTTTGTGAGGTCACAGTCACCTCTGACCACCAAAATCTAAGCACTTAATTGTTGAGTCCAAGTGGATGTTTGTGCCAAATCTGATGAAATCCTCTCGAGGTGTTCTTGAGATATCCTGTTCACAAAACTGGGACAGTTGGATGTACTGCCAAACAGATGGTCATATGGAAAACCTGAAAACATAATGCCTCTGGCCGCAGTTACTGCCAGCATGGAGGTCTGCAAAGCTGTTTTCTCACATACCTCTAGTGCTGTCTAAGGCGGTAGTTATACTTCTGCATTGAATTGACTCCGTACCCTACACTGTAGCCTGACGTGCACCTCCCCAGAAATGTAACTACACCTTGCGGCAATGCAGACCTCCTGTCTATTTCTGTAAGCTGAAACCATTTCCCTCAGTGGAAACAAAGCTTTTATTTACTTCATTTCACACATAAGAAACAAACAACAATTGTGAAGACAATAAAGCCTCCACAAAAATAGCATTTTAAGTCTTGTGTGTGATTTATCCTGGCTTCATACGTTGCTTGGCTAATTTATATAATGTAAAATGCCATAGGGTTGTGCTAATAACATTAGCATGTTATATTTGTTTGGAAACCATGTTTAGTATAAGACAGTTGTTTTGTCAGTGAACCTTGTGAGTTGTAATGGAGCCAAATTTTGTAACGTTACCTTTGTTAAATGTTGCTGTTGTCCCTGGCTTTATATGAGCAGAGGAAAAGATTGCTAGCTGCTAGGCTAATTTATACAATGTAAAGTACCATAGGCTTGTGCTAATGACGTTAGCATGTTGTATTTGTGGGGAAAATGTGTCCAGATAAAGACAAGTGTTTGTCTGTGAATGCTGTGAGTTATAGAAGCTGATTTGTGAACATATGTTTGAAATTGTCTCTATTAAGCCATGTTTAATGTGTGTTTAATGGGAGTTTTGAATCAACTAAACTTAACATCAGCGCACAAGTATAAATGCTCACAAGGGTGTAGGCCACATGTGTAGGCTACAGCGTTTCACATGTTCAAAAATCTCAAACACAATACCTTTTTCTGTTCAGTATGGAGTCCTGTATGTGTGTGTTCATACCTTTCTTGTACGCACAGCCCTGGCAGTAATGCGATCCGGACTGATGAACTGAGCTCTTGCAGATCCTGCACGTAGCAAAGCCCGTCTTGCTGTATGGGTCAAACCTGCGAGGGAGATGCATTACAGATACATGATTAGAGATGCACCAGTATGTGTTTTAGCCATGCTAGCGACACAGGTCTAGGGGAAAAATGTACATGCATAATGTTAATGTGCAACAATCAGACTGAGCCGATAAAAACTATGTTTGTGTGACTTCTTGTAAACAAAAAACACAGATGATGGTGATTTAAAGTCGGACTTTAGTGAGCTACTCACCTGGCTTTCTTGGAAGTCAGGATCTTGTTTTCATTTAGCTTACGGCCACCACCCTCTGAGTGAGAGAAGGAGCTCAGTTAAACATCATCATCAGAGTAACACGACATCATAGTATATGTGACAATTAAAAGAAAAAGAGAAATCCAAAACAGTACTGAAGACGTGTTATTTAATCTAAAAAAACCCAATTCCTTTTAAAAACTGTAAGGCAACAAAATAGAGAACGCCAGGAGGGGTGAACACTTTCACAAGCCACTGTAAATGACATTAGTGGTACCTCAAGTACACTGGTGATATGAACCCAAGTTCAAGCTTGTGTCCTATTTGACTATCTTAGTAGATGAATACACATTTACAAAGATAAACAACATATCGTTTGTACTCTTGCGATTTTGTGTATATGCTTGTCACAAACTCAGTGTGTGTATTTGGGTGTGTTTACTCTTGTGCCCGTGGAAATCTGAACTCTTGATCAAAAAATACGCTGAATATCTGAGGTATTCCTTGTCACCCACTGAACAAACAAGAGGTAGTTCATTTTATATTTGTTCTTTTAAAGAATGTGGAACAAAAACACATTTCTTCATTTGCATCTGTACAACTGAATCATCTCCCTCCTGGCCTGGAGGCTAAAAAGGTTCACATCAGGAAGCATATTCAAAGTGGCCATGAAAAGATGGCGTCTCAGTAATTTACATCTTGATTTGTATCGTGAAGAGAGCTAAGGACAAGTTGGCTTTGGAACTCCGCCATTATGCTTATGATTAGCTTGCGCCCAATGTAGCCATACATACATATATGAGCTATGTGCAGTGGCAATATTAACAGATTAAAAACACATTTCCAGTGAATCTGTGTCCTCGGTTTACCTGTTGTGTTCCGTGCTCCATCCTTCCAGGTGTCAGGTGTGATGACTTTACCGAGCTTCTTCTCGCCTGAAATAAAACGTAACACAGAATTTGTTGAGTCAGTAACAAACTCATTAAAGAAATAAAGTCGTAGAGTGAGGTCAGTAGCTAACGAGTGCAGTTAGCATTCACATAGCGTTAGCTTTGAAACAATCTCCAACCCTCATACACGTCACAAATATAGGTTATATTTATAGATAGAAAAGATTTAACAAGATGATACGTACACTTTTCGCAAACCATCTTTCCCCTGTGTTTCTTTTAAACCGATATTTTTCAACGGTTGGTCAAAATAAAGATACAAATATTGGCTAAATCTTAGCTTGCTCAGTTAATGTTTGTAAACTTCCGGTCGCTTCTTCCTCGTTCTCGTACTTGCAAGAGATTGATTGGTCAAAGTTGTGACGAACTCAAACTTCATTGGCTGATACGGACGTCCATCACGAAAGGTCCCAGTAAAACTTCACTGCCCTCCTCTGATTGGTTAGAGGCAGGTTTGACGTCTGAGGCCAGAGCCCTTCTTTTTCAAAATAAGAGTCCACTGAAAGTGGCCTATGCCCTTGATACGTGATACGGGTTACATCCTAGATGGACATGATATAACAGTATTTGACAACAAATTAGGTACATCATATGTTAATTAGATTAAAGAAAAATGCTGAAATAAATAAACCAGAAATAATCATGCATGCAAAAATAAAAATACAATACAAACAGGGTAATAGAGATTTGTACAAGAGGGGGTACAGCACCAGTCCCAGTCCGCCAAAAAACTAAAATATAATAAAAAATTTTTTTTATAAATACATATATTACAATGAATAGTTCTCCTTGTGCTTATACTACCCTTATTGTAAAATACTTTGTGCTGCATTTCCTGTATGAAAGGTGTTATATTATGGAAGCACATTGCATTCACTGAGTAAATTAAATAAAAAAAAATATATCGGCATATTATCTCGTAATTACAGGATCTTATGTCGTAATAAGGCCTTCTTGCTGATACTGTAGCAACGTTGACGTTGGCTGATTACTAAAGTGAGTCCACCGAAAGACACAAAGACGATACTTCCGGTAAATGTTTTTCAGAATAAAAGCATTATATCTGTCAACTACGAAAGCAAATTGAGATAAGTCGTAATTACGAGGTAAGACATTGTATTGTTAATTAAATGTCCGAATATATTAATATAATATCCGAAAAATTATTTAAAAATCTTCCCGAAATATTATTCATAAAATGTCCGAAAATTGTTAATAAAATGCCCCACAAATAATAAGAAATTATGTGGAAAATTATTTTAAAAAATGTCCGAAAAATATTCAAGAGTGCCCAACTGCAGGCTCTCCAAATATTAATAAAATGTCCGAATATTACTCATGAAATGTCCGAAATATAATTAATGAAATGTCGGGAAAGAATAAATAAAATGTCCAACAAATTATGAATAAAATGTCCGAAAAATTATGAATAAAATTTCAGAAATATTATTAACAAAATGTCCGAGAAGAAATAATAAAATGTCCGACAAATTATGAATAAAATATCTGAAAAAATATTAATAAAATGTCCGAAAAAATGTTTAGGCGATAATGTGTCGATTTATAAAGTTTATTGTTATTATTATTATTATTATTATTATTATTATTATACTTTTCATTATTTTTACTATTATTATCATTATTGTTATTAAGACCGTGTAAGATGTACGGAAGCGCACTGCATTCACCGAATAAACATAAAATCGACAAATTATTTCGTATCATCACGATCTCGTAATTACGATATGTGTCGATTTTTCGTAGTTTACAAATATAATGCTTTTATTCTGAAAAACGCTGACCGGAAGTACAGTCCTTGTGTTTCTTGGTAGACTCACTTTACAAAACAGATAACGTTAACGTTATTACGGTATTAGCGAAAGGCCTTACTGTAGTACATCATCAGGATCTCGTAATTGATAAGGTGTCACTTTTTAATTTCTTCAGTGAATGCAATGCGCTTCCGTTAAGATGTTGTATTTTTAAATGAAATATTATTGTGTTTTATTTCATGTTATATTGTGAGCTCAGCTTGCATTTTCACATTCAATTTCGTTGTTTATGTCCACTGACAATAGCAATAACACACCATTTTGTGACGATACTATTGAACTTTTATTGTGAAGTCCAAGCGGAAGTCTTCGTCACTCCATGTTTACGGAAGGCAGGTCACTCATGGATTCAACATACTCTGAACACCCGCTGCTACATTAACGTTTTAAAGTATTTTATTTGACTTCTGTTCATCGTTTCAGCCTCCTGTTGTAGATAGTTACACTCTCCGTCATGTGGGACCATGAAATCAGAGCCATGGCGTCCACTCACGCCATCATCGCCTCCTCGGTGTTCATGGCCACCGTCCTACCTGCGACGCTCGTGCCGGGCTTCTCGGTGTACGGCACTCACCTGTTGTGGCTCTACTCGGTGTCCGGGGCGGTCACCGCGGTCAGTGTCGCCGTCTTCTGGCTGCTCGGCATCACACCGCCCACCAAGAAGCACACAGTGGGATACAAGGTGCTGATTTATGTTCGTTGCGACTGTTCAACTAAAATACGGAAGCCGCGAGTAAAGTAGTCCAGTTAATCTGTGGTTTGACTCAGGGAAAATTGCAGTAGTAATCGTTAGAGAGTTTTTGTGATCTCTTGGGACATCCAAATAACATATTAAACGTATACCATTATATACTTACGGGACTGGGGCCATTATGGTGTATAGGTGTACCTTTAATATATGATGCAGCAGCGGGGTATTAGGACATTACTGAAACATTACTAGTGGAATTTCTCCCAGGTTGGGCTCATTTTTGAGTTAGATTGACTGGACTAAAAGTCCTGCATTCAAGAAGAAAAAGCACAAATGAAGGTAGAGAAGTGCAATCAGCAATATGTACTTTAAGTCTGAACAGTAAAAGTACTGACTGCAGTAACGATATTCTTTCCCAGAGCTGGATATTAACGCCATCCACCAGCCAAATGCTGATAAAATATGGAAGTGGCTGCTCTTTTTGCTTCACTCAACAGCCCAAACAGTTCATTTCCACCCTGTTACTACTGATATTATCATATATTGCATTATCAGATTGTTAATATTGATGCATTAATGTGAAAGTAGCATTTTAAAGTAGCTTGTTGAGGTCAGCCCCCTCAAAAAGGGCCTCACAAGGCAAGTTTATTCAAGTCAGAAACACAAACAGTTTAACTGCCAAGTAGGCTTACAGTGCAAAAGTCAAGAGACATGATATAAAACAGGAAAATGTACAACTGGGGGTGTAAAAAAAAAAAAGAAATATGTAAAAGTATACCTGTTTCTAAATTGGAATAGCTGTATAGTAGGGGTGGGAATCACCAGAGGATCCATCCATCCATTTTTATCCGCTTGTCCGGGGCTGGGTCACAGGGGCAGGAGGCTGAGCAACACTTTCCAGCTCCTCCTGAGGGACCCCAAGGTGTTCCCAGGCCAGATGAGATATGTAATCCCTGTATCCCTGTAATACCATGATGTTATTTTAGGGCCATATCGCCAACGGGTAAGACCATTTTTCAAGGGAGTGAACTTTTCGGGCCAGAGAGACGTTCATACCTGGGTATCAAAGGCTCTGACTTTCACTCTTAAAACTTTCACAGACTTTTCACATGATTTAATCCTTTACCTGTTTCTCTCCGCAGCTGTCTCGGTTGTTTCGGTCCTGCTTGTACTTCTTCCTGTCGTGCCTGTTCTTCCACACTGTGGTTGTTCTCTATGGAGCCCCGCTGATTGAGTGAGTAGCTGCTGTACTTCTACAGTATGTTTGTATACTGGAGAGATAAAACAGTAAAGGTGGAGTTGTTGCCTGTTTTTGAGATTGCATTAGGTTCTACAGTATATCCTGTAATTATCCACACCTAAGAGGTCCTGCTTTCTTTGCTCCGCTGTATCAACGCAGTTTCTGCTTGTATCAGCCTCACATTTTTCCTGTGTGTTTCAGGTCAGCCGTAGAGACGTTCTCCCTCTCTGTGCTGCTGACCTCTCTCACCACGCTGAGGTGCCTCTGTGTCCTCGGCCCCAACGTCCAGGCCTGGATACGAGTGTTCAGCCGACATGGGTGAGCCTAAAATCAGCTTTTCTTTTCCCCCTGCTCCTTGTCCTTCTGTTGTTATGTTTCACGTGCTTCTCCCATGTCTCTAAATTGAGTGTACTAACTGTTGTTGCTCTGTCTCTGTCTCCAGAGCGATGTCCGTGTGGGACACCTGTCTGCAGATTACAGTGGCCTGCACAGTGGTAGGAGCCTGGGTGGGAGCCTTTCCTATTCCTCTGGACTGGGACAGGCCATGGCAGGTCAGCACACACACAGAGGAAATCCTCTCACAATAATAAGTGTGAAATTAGGATTTAAAGCAGTAACCATTAAATGTTTTATTGAATTCAATGTTCTCATTGTAAAGGGAGTTCAGAGGGAGACAGTTGTAATTGGAGCATAACTCTGAATGACACCGTTGTACTGTTGGATTTACAAGTTCTTCTTTACATTACAAGTGGAGACATGGTGGGGACAAACTATGACCCTGTCAAACAGTTAAGCAGGATTTATACTTGTGCGGCAGACCCTATGCCGTTGTGAGCATTTATACTTGTGTGTTGGTGTGTCTGTGTCACTCTGCAGTTACTGTGAAGTGCTGTAAAGTTTAGTTGACTCAAAACACACATTAAACATGGCTTAATAGAGACAATTTCTAACACAAATTATAATGCAGAATATATTCATCGACATGGAGCCTACATTGAGCTGAAACCAGCTAAATTGTGAAGACAATAAAGCCTCCACAAAAATAGCATTTTAAGTCTTGTGTGTGATTTATCCTGGCTTCATATGAGCAGAGGAAAACTCTGCTTGTCGCTAGGCTAATTTATACAATGTAAAATGCCATAGGCTTGTGCTAATAACGTTAGCATGTTATATTTGTTTGGAAAATGTGTTTAGTATAAGACAGTTGTTTTGTCAGTGAACCTTGTGAGCTGTAATGGAGCCAAATTATGTACTGTTACCTTTGTTAAATGTTGCTGTTGTCCCTGGCTTCATATGAGAGGAGGAAAAAGTCTGCTAGCTACTTGGCTAATTTATACAATGTAAAATGCCATAGGCTTGTGCTAATAACATTAGCATGTTGTATTTGTGGGGAAAATGTGTCCAGATAAAGACAAGTGTTTGTCTGTGAATGCTGCGAGTTATAGTGAAGCTGATTTGTGTACTTGTGTTTGAAATTGTCTCTATTAAGCCATGTTTAATGTGTGTTTAATGTGTGTTTTGAATCAGCTAAACTTTACAGCACTTCACAGAAACCTCCGCCACCAACTAGTGTTTAGCATAGGGTCTGCCTCACAACTATAAATCCAAGCTCACACTTCGTTAATGTGAATGATCAGACTCACGCGCTCTTCCTCTTGTAGGTTTGGCCTGTTTCCTGCAGCCTCGGCGCCACGATCGGCTTCCTGACCGGACTCGTTGCAGCTCCCGCGTGGATCCACTATCACCGCAAACAGCTCACATACAAGTGCAAGTGATGGACAGACGTGTACATTTGTGTGTTTGTGACCGTGGGGACATGTCTCATATTCCTGCTGTGTTCCTTTAACTTTATACTGATTATTTATTGGGAACATTCACTCCATTTGCCGCCTGTAGGAAAGATGATTTTGTAATAAAACATGACAGTGTAAGCAATATAATTTTGTACCCTTGAAGGCTGAATATATTCCTGAAGATTTTTGACATGAATAAAGTATTGCTTCTTTCTTGGAATTTTTTGAATAAAGGGTCAGGTTTTCATTCAGTACAATTACTCCTTAGTACAAATTTGAGGCACTTTCCATGAGTGTTTTCCTCGCACACCACTTTAAACTTCTATTCTACAACGTTTCACTTCACCACACTTATCTTACTTACTTTACAAATTGAGATTTTTGCACACAAAATGTCCAAGTAAAGCTGAAATGATGTCTATTTATCGACGGACAGAAAATTATTTGTCAAAGATTTTTCAGTTATGCTTCTCAAATGTGTGACTATTTGCTGCTTGTCTTTTTAATAATTGAGTCTATAAATGCTAAAACCTGTAGGTGGTGCTGTTGGATCACCACCTGAATTGTGTGTGTGTGTGTGTGTGTGTGCGTGTGTGCAGAGAGTTTAAATGAAGACAAGAAATCAAACCTCACACTCATTTGCAAAGTAATACAAAGTAATCAGTATCATGGTTGGGTGGTCATTTATTGATAGAGCTGTTGGGGAAAGTTAGAAAGTTAAAAAGTGTAAACTCACTGCAGAGTGTACTCCCATCCTTGCACACACACACACACACACACACACACACACACACACACACACACAGGCACCGTTCTGCACCTGCGAGCTGACTACTGATGAATACTGTTCCTTTTTAAACAGCCATTAATCTTGCTCCAACTCTATTTCAACACCCTCCTCCCTCTCCAGCTCTCGTTCTCATTCCAGCTTGTTCACATCCTCGGGCACCCATATTGATTCGCTCTCATTTTAGGGACATTAATTTTCCTCCTTTCATGTCGCCCACATCCCTGGTTCTCCCCTCGCAGCCCAGTAAGCACAATGAAACTTACATTTTCTGCATCGTGGTGTCAAATTGTGGAGTAAATGAAGGATGTATGCGCAGTCTAGACTCTTCTGATAGAATACAACTTAGGTAATTACAAGGAGGGGGGAAAAAAGAAATGTCAGTCATCTTTGCAGTGTGAGTGGGATCGTTGGACAGATTCAGCACAGAGCCAGGGGCAGAGCCGCCCGCTCGCCCTGTGTTTGAACTCTTGCGTAACGTAGTTGCCAGGGAAAGGCTGAGAAAAATAGCCTGAAGGAAAAGGAGAGAAAGGGGGAAATGCATTTTCAAAACCCATAAAAGAAGTGAGGGAGTTTCAAAGCCTTTTAAGTAGCCCAGATACACTTATGACACCAATCAGCACGCCTTTTTCATACCTCAATCTCTCCATCCATCTCTGTGATGAAACTCAATACCACCACATGCTGTTCCCTCCATTACCCTGTGCTTTTTTTCTACTTTCCACCTCCTGATATGTTATTACCTGTGGAGAGCAAAGGAAGTGACGGGCAGAGCCCTCGGAGAGCAAAGGGTGTGATCTAACTGATTTCCCTGCCAACCTCCACGATGACTCATATGTGTCACCGCACTGGGCATGTCACATCTGGTGGGTTTTGTTTTTTCTCTTCTTTTTTTTTTTTTTTGGAGTGTCTCATTTTTGTCCCTCGAGGTGTTCTCATGAGTGCACTCGATGTACGTCGAGGACAGGAATCTGGATGGAGTTGCTTGGTTTGTGTGCTCAGCTCCAGTTGCGGCCCTCTCATCTGCGAGACAAGAGGAAGGCCGTTTGCTCAGCCCACAAAAGCTGCTGCTTTACAAATTACTTTCCTCGTTCAATCTCGGGGAACTTTATTTATTCATTGTTTGTTCTCGGGCTGTGCTATTGTAGCAGGGCATTGCGAGGAGAGGTAATTTGTCACTCCCAGCACCTCTCCTCTCCTCAGCCTTTCCTGCGAGGCTGCTGCTGTCGGCATGAGCTGTTGCGTTTCTGCAGAATGTCCTGAATTAAGATGCATACCCTGCTCTCTGTGGCAGATCACTGGAAATCAAACCTGGCTTAATATTTTTCAGTAGTGAATCAAATGACTGGGCAAAAAAAGATTGCTGAGAACACAGAGTAATAACACCCAGCTCTGCAGATTTTTTTCTTTAGCCATTATCTTGGCTTTACAGCCGGCAGATTAAATTTAAGGTTCAGTCTCACAGCTCTTATTAACTCCAGCTGGAGCAGGCAGCTGTTTTCACCAAGTTCTGATAAATCCTTCGAACACAGCCGAACGGCAGATTGACGAAGGGAGCTGGTGAGGAAAGTCAAACGTCTAAAAAGCTACAAAGCCAGATATTTTTCTCGGGAGTTGGTGGAGGCCAAACTGCAGGGAGAAGCACAAACAGGACGCCATATGAATGCTAATGCTACTCCGTGTCTGCGTGATGTGAAAATAGTTTGCTAACACCAAGCAACTTTATAAGTCAGGGATCTATTGGTGGTAGTTTTACGTCTGTCACCTGTTTATTGATGTTCTTCTGCCCTCTAGTGGTAACAAATCAATTAGTGCAACTTTAAGTAACATAACGCCATGGCCACACCGCCCGCGGAAGCGCCGCGAATAGCCTCGAAGTGAAGGCAGTTTCCTTTCGGCGCCCATGTTAACCGACTGTGTCATCCACAGTGGCCGCGCCGCGCCGGGAAGCTCCGTGGCAGGCTCTCGATTTGCAGCGATCAGTTCGGCGTCTGGTCTATTTTCTGCGCGAGCCGCGAGCGAATGTGTCAAGCCAGGCAGTGAAAAACAACAGCTGGGAGCAGAAATATGGCACCATATGGCATATGGCGAGCGTGCTAGCATTTAGCTTGCAGCATCTCCGTGCCTGAGTACAACCTCACAGAGCTGCACGTGTCTGTCTTGTTTTATAGAATTAAACAATATTATGTAAGCAAATCCAAAAATAAGTGCCTATATTCAAACCTTCAACTCATCAAATTTTCCACTTGAGCCCAGGCTTTATCAAAGTCGTCGAAATCCGGCGCTTGGGCAGTGACTAGCGGCATCAGAAACCAAAAAAAAAAGTGTTCTTTAACATCTTCATGAGACGTGGACAGTTGCCGTTATAGTTTAAATGTGCAATATGTAATTTAGGGGTTTCAAACCAAAACAATAACAGAAGACAGAGTTGGATGACGTCACGAAGTAGCGTGGGATCATGGGAGTTGTAGTCATATAACAGATACAGATCTTACTTAGCTTTACAGTTAGCGATGGCTTCTCCCTCTCTGCTGCTCTCTCTTGCTCAGTGCATCTTATGTTTAGCTATTCCTCTGCCTCTTTTATAAATGCAGTTCATTTACCGGCATCAGCTCAGCATTATAGAAACCTATCGTTAGATGTTGTGGTTAGCCACAGCTGGAGCGCTGGTGCCCCGGCGGGCAGCAGTGCTTGCAATACACTGGTGGAAATGATTAATATTTTGATAACATCAGCCAGATGTTTGCTTACCTGTCTAGTAGAACACATGCGAGGTCGGCGTCGAATTGTAGTCCTAGATTTTCACGAAGCTCTCTCCATCTCGGAAAGGCCACACCAATATTTTTCTTTGATTTAGCTGCCAAATTCTTCTGGGATCGCTTGGTTGACCCGTACGTTTCGGTTTTACCGGCTTGTTTACCGGGACAGCTTCGGTGTCAGAAGGTGCAGCAACCGTCAATGCATAATCATGATCCATGACGAGTTAGCTTAGCCTAGCAACAGTAACATTCATTCTCTGACGTCTCATCCGGTCCGCTGCTTCTTCTTCTCCTTCATTTAATGTCTATGGTAACTGGAGTTACATCGCCATTGACATGCGACCTAATAACATGGTCCGTAACTTTTATTAATATTTCATATTTATCTGGGTTTGAAAAATTGTTGGAAACATTTCTGATAATCAAAGTACATAACTAAACAAAATATATAATATTGGTTTAGTCGTTTTTAGACATTTTTATGTGGAAAAACTACATATTATACCTTTAACAGTGCCTGGCAGCAACAGGGGGACACCTGGTGGGACAAGAATGAAAGTTAAGGTGGTGAATCCTGGTGGTGAATTTCCTAAATCTAACATCTTCCTTTTGTTGCCTAAACCTACCCATGTGTGTTTGTTGTTGAAGGAAAAAAATCAGCAATTCACGGTGTTGTACCAACATAGTGCTTTTATTTTGAAAGAGACTGTATGTAAATGTACATTTCCTGTGAAAACAGAAGTGTATTTTGAAAGAAGACAATGCATGTAACAGGCAGAACTTGACACGGCGTCCGAGAATGTCAACAACCAACGCACCCAGGGTACCTTGCACGTCGTATGTGGACGTGGAAAGTCCATGAACAAACATCAATATGTGATGAGGTCGGAGTGAGAATGTGTTGTCCATTCTGACTCCACTCAAACACAGAATTTTAAATAAAAATACAAAGTGGCTTTACTACAAGAAAAGAGAAGAAGAACAAAAAAATAATACAATTAAAAAAAAGAAGAAGAAGAAATCAGTGTCTAAGCCTCCACCTCATCCTTTCGTTTACACTCTCATGCTCCTCTTGAGAAAATATTTTTCTGTCTACTTACACACTTTTTTTTATGACATTCTTTCATCTCTGCCTCTCATCTCGATGAGCAGGCATTCCACTCTGAGTCTCATTTTCTGTGCAATCATCACTGCAGTCTGGGTCCAGCAATACAGTCTGTGTTGTGATAAAGTTGTGAACAGAATACAAACCACAGACCTGTGATGTTCCCAATATAACAGTGAGTTTTCATTCAGAGTTGTTGGATTATGTGGCATGTTCTAGCGTGCCCTGATCTCCCCAACATGATTCATGGTTTTATGTTTTGAATTTTTAGTTTGGGTCAGAAAATCCCCCAAAGAATCATGCTCAAA
The DNA here is from genome assembly GCF_011397635.1 of Epinephelus fuscoguttatus. Classification (NCBI taxonomy): domain Eukaryota; kingdom Metazoa; phylum Chordata; class Actinopteri; order Perciformes; family Serranidae; genus Epinephelus; species Epinephelus fuscoguttatus. Next base: position 26,972,673 of record NC_064771.1, read on the forward strand.
GCCAGTACATGTATAAGTTGAAATATTGTGTTTCTGATGTCCCTCAGACTTATAGATAGATTACCCGCCTTCACCTTCAAAATATCACTCAAATTAACACATATTGACAAGGAAAAGACACAAAATGACCACAAAGAGACACAACATGACCAAAAAACATGCAAAGGAACTACAAAGAGACACAAAATAACCATAAAGTCAAGCAAGGAATTACAAAGAGACACAGATCAACCACAAAGACACACAAAATGACTACAAAAACATGCAAAGGAACTACAAAGAGACACAAAATGACCACAAAGACAAGCAAGTAAGCTACAAAGAGTCACAAAACAACTACAAAGAGACACAGAATGATGACAAAGAGACATAAAATGCCGTCAAAGATATGCAAAGGAACTACAAAGACACAGAAAACGAACAAAAAGACACAAATATACTTAAAAAAAAATACACAAATCAACCTTGTAAGAGACACAAAATGACAACAAAGACAAGCAGAGGAACTACAAAGACACACAAAAAGACGACAAAGACAGAAAATGACCACAAAGAAACACAAAATCACCATGAAGACAAGCAAGGAACTACAAAGAAACACAAAAACGACTACAAAACCATGCAAAGGAACTACAAAGAGACACAAAATAACCACAAAGAGACATAAAGCAATCAAAAAAGACACAAATATACCTCAGAAATACAACATGACTACAAAGAGAGACAAAATCACAACTACAATAGGACACAAAACTGTGACAACAAAAAAAGGCAAAAACCAGTACTAAGTCTGGCGCCTATGTAGCAGAGGTGGTGAGGCCTTTTGCATGTCTGTGCCCAGGGGCCCGTTGTCTCATAATCCACCCATGCTCAGATCGTACAAATCTGACAAGGGACAATAATAAAGTGCTGAAAGCAACACATCATTTTCATTTTTCTACAAGGTAAGAATCAGAATAATTTGAACGCTGAAATCATTTTACAAACACTGGCTTTTACAGCTTTGAGAGCGGGATGGTAAAACAGAGTAGACGTGCTTTGTGGTACAAGATGTTATCAGTTTCCTCGTGTACTCATCTGTTACTGAAGAAGAGGGATTACATTTTCAGTTTTCTCCCGATAGATCACACCCATCCTCCACTCAACAACCTTCTCCTCACACTCTCATCCTCCCCCTCCTCACACCTTACTTGCTTCCTGTTTTTTTTTTGCCTCTCCTTTTGCCCCCGTTTCCTGTGTGCATGCCCCCCTCCCCGTGCAAGCTTCATTAACAGTTGGAGAGCTGTGTTATTGAGTGGTAAACATATTATTGCAGAGCTCTCGGGTCTCTCCTGTCACGTCTGAGAGTGGCAACAAAAAGATCCATTGTTACTGATGGACACTCGAGTGGGCTGTCACGATGCAAGAGGGATGGGGGACCACTTAAGGGGATGCTGAACGATTCTTTGATGAAAAGCAGGTACGAGGTCCATTATGAAAACTTATTAGGTGCTTCTCATGACAAGATTAGAAAAGCTTCAGTGGGAGAAAGGAAAAGGAACAACAGAGCAGGGGATCCCTATTAAAACACGTAACAATACAAAGACAGGTTTGTAAACCCAGTTTGCACCTAAAATTCAAGGAAATAGAAGAAGAAGATATACTAAATTCAGTTTTTCACCCTGTTGTCATACACACAGGCTTGCAATACACACACATGCACAAACAGGACCTATACATGCATTAATGGAGGCAAGGCAGAGTGAGTGGGCTGCTCATGGATAGTGCTCAGGAGGCGAACTGTCACCTCTTAAGCTGCCAGTCCATGCTTCATATTTGATCCAGATGGGTACTTGAGCCAACGACCTTCTGGTTCCCAACTCAAGTCCCTATGAGCTGAGCTATTGCTGCCTCAAACGTTCTCAAACATGTTACACCAGTAAGCCCCGCCCCTTTGTGATGGTCCAACAAGCTGTCAGAGTAAGCATGGAGCCCACACTGTAACTAACTGCACTCCCTGAAGAAATATTATCATATTTTTGGAACAATGAAAGCGTGATTCCAGAGAGAAGCAGACAGAGGGGTCTACAGTCTGTGTTTGAAGGATATATCCAGGATGTCAAACTGACTCAGCAGCAACAACAGGTTAAAAAGACAAAGACAGTTAGAAGCTAAAGCCGAACTATAGGCTACAGATTAGGGTGACCATATTTTGATTTCCAAAAAAGAGGACACTCGGCCGGCCACGACAAAGCCTACTTAAATGATACTTGCAGTTTACTCAAAGATGCCTTATAATTTTAATATATTTAAAGTTTATATGTATGGATAGAAAATTCAGTTACATTACAAAATAATATCTCTCAAAGACAGAAATTCAGATAGGCCCCAACAGGGGACACATACACACACTAGAGTGTGGCGATCCGAGCCGGGTTTGGTCAGAAATGTAGCTATAAATTGTTTTCGGGCTCGGGTCGGATTCGGTCAGCTTTCAGTGAAAATGTAGTGTAAAAATAAATAAAATCCTATTGTCTGTCCTGTTTATTGCTTGGGTACTGTTATTTACGTGACAACACCTGAACATAACACACACACACACACACATTGGCTGTTTGTTTCTATCTCTCCCCTCGCTGGAAGTCTTGGACCTCCAGCTGCCTGCCTCCGCCTTGATTAAACGCTGAAAATAAAATAAAAGAGGGAGACAGGTTTTTCCTATTTTATCTTATTTTGTTTTATTTCTCCCTCTCCCCTCACTAGAAGTGTCGGACCTCCCGCCTCCTGCTCCCATCTCAAACACAGAGGTCTCCCTCTCCACAGCTGAGCACCCACGGCGCATGCCCGGCCTTTTAAATAGCCTGTCGGGCTTGGTTCAGGTTCGGACAGAAATATGCTGCCCGTGCCGCACTCTAACACACACACAAACACACAGAAAACTGGACATTATCATCAGTTTATAAAAACCCCCCGGACGCTTCAGACGGGACATGAAAAGTGGACATGTCCGGGCAAAAGAGGACGTTTGGTCAGCCTACTACAGATTACAGTGTAAAAGTGACCCACCACATCACTGCTGATTGCAGTGTGTGCAGATGAACGGTGTCTGGCTTCGCGCCTGGACCTCCACCGCCACCACATGGGGAAGGATCTCTGGGGGAAGTCAAACAACGTTCATGTGATGACACAGAGCTGGTTGAATATCAGCAAAGTTTCCCTGCTTCCCTTCACTGGTTCCTGTACAGCAGAGTCGGTCTTTGTTTCACTAAAAAGCAAAAGCAGCATGTGTATACATTCAGTAGGCTATATCTTCAGTAGCTAGCTAGCTAACCCTACACTTCTCAGGGTTTGATTTTGGTTTTGGAACAGAGAAGAAATGTTTATGTTTTTCCAACCTCTCCAGGTAACGAGTATCATTAATACACGACGTGCCCCAGGCACAACATTTAGCTCCAAATCCACAAAACCAGCCTGAAAATGAAGGAAATCTGAAACAAATGGAGCACAGCTGTGTTGTTGTCAGACCCTGTTGCTATGTTATGATTGGCCAGTGTGCATGTGGGGGCGGGACTTAGGGAAGGGTCAACATGAGGTTCAGGATCATATGGTGCGTTCCAGGCAACCCGTAACTCGTGTTTTCACAACCTGTAACCCGTGAAAGTGCACTGGAACGGCAGTCAAACCCGTAACTTCCCACCCGTGAATTTGTACCAGATCGATGTACTCCCAGTTACGGTTTCTGATGTCACACAGCCCTCTAAACCAATTACCTTACTCCTCTAAACAACAATGGCAGCCCTATGGATGTGGTGTTGATGCAGGTGATACATGGTGAGAAATAGACATAAAATAACCCTAATGTTAACGCATTATTGGCAGCTGCTCTAACAGCTGGTTTCTAGTGCAAGAATAAATCAATACAAAATACATTTCCAAACACACAGATAATGTAAAAAATAGCCTATAATAGCATCTGTGACCCTATCCTCCTCCGTTTCACTCAAATGAGCAAGGAGCAGGTACCTTTGGCGATAGCAATAATGGGGAAACACAAACAAACGGTTCGCCATGTTCAACGTTAAACAGGAAGTAACTGGCAGTTTGCCGTAACTTTCCTGGAACGCTACAAAGTCGTAACTCGTGACTTGAAGTCGTGACTTACGAGTTCAAAAGCCTGCCTGGAACGCACCAATAGACTGTATATAATAATGTACGTTGCAACTGTCACGTCACCCATTTGTTTGTGAACTGCCTCGAATTTGGCACTATGGCCATCGCCATCTTGTTGTGGATGAGGAGGTGGTGCTGTGGAGGAGCGAGGGATGGAGTGCAGTGAGCCTCTCAGACAGCCTGTCACCAAAGCAGCCACAGCCTTAAATATGCGTAACTTCAAGCCTTAATAAAATATAAATGGGGGAGTTCTAAACACGACTCTGCTCTGGAGCCAGCCTCAAGTGGCCATTTGATGAACTGCAGTTCTTGGCACTTTGGTCAGGGGATCACAAAATAAATCTTATGGGTAAATACATTTTTAACCGCCATAGCCGTTTGCCTGTCAGTTGATCCAGACTGAGATATTTTAAATCAACTATTTAATGGATTACCATGAAATTCCGTGCAGACATTCATGTTCCCCAGAGGATAAATCCGATTGACTCACTTTTTATACAGCAGGTTCACATTTTGTAAAATGTTTTGACAGTTATTGGATGGATTGCAACAAGATGGTACAGACATTCCCAACAGTATGAATAAACATTCTTTTCATCTAAAGCCATAATCATGCTAAAATTGTAATCTCTCAAACACTTGGCTCTGTGTCCAAACACCTGCACAACAAATAATAATCCCATCAGCTTCAGCTGTGCTTTGTGGTTAGCGCTAATAAGCAAATGTTAGAATACTAACACCCGAAAGCAGGGATACTCAACTTGCTTTGCCTGAGGGACCTTTGCAAAATGACAGGAGGCCAGGGGCTAAATGTATCTACTTTTCTCATTATCTTTGATTGGTGCAAATGGTGGTACACAAAAACAAAGTAGTGACATACAACAGATACACAGGAGTAGACAGAGACAGGAATTTTGACAACACAAGACAAAACAAAGCAATCAAACAGTATCAGTATAAACAGATGAATTGCCTGTCTTGAGCCTTGTTGTCCTCACCTGCAGCAGCTCGGCACAGGCCATGGTTTACACATGGGAATCATTTTATGTTTTATCACTGAGGAAATTAAAACATTTTTTTGCTCTTTTAAATAAAGTTTTTGGCCTCTGATAAACTACGATCTCGTCACATATCAGCGTTAGGTCATGGACTTTCCATGTCCACGTACGACATGCAAGGTACCCTGGGTGCATTGGTTTTTGAGGTTCTGGAACATCGTGTCAAGTTCTCCCTGTTACATGCATTGTCTTCTCTCAATGTACACTAATGTTTTCACAGGAAATTTGCCATTTGCATACAGCCTCTTTCAAAAATAAACGCAGTACCTCAGTAAAACACTGCAAATTGATTTTTTTTGCCTTCTACTAATGCACGTGGTTTGGTTTCAGAAAAAAAGAACAGGGTTTGGCTTTAGAATCTTACGAAACACAAACACCGGTCACCTGGGTGAAGGTCTGTGTTTGTTGGACCCATCCACCCACTTCCACCCACTGTACTCAGACTTTCGTCGCCTTAACTTTCGTTCGTGTCCCACCACGTTTCCTCCTTGCACTGCCGACCACCATTAAACTATAACGTATCATGGCAACATTATAGGATGGCTTTTTCATCAGTGTCTGACACAAGTCACTGCCCAATTGCCAGATTTCGGTCACTTTGGAGTAAGACCGCATTGTTGTCCGCATTGTCCAAATCACTATGTTCCAGTCGCTGATTCCGTTGCCTTCGTTTGGCTGATTTACTTTCACCTCAAACAAAATTAAGAAAACATTCTTACGTCTAACGTGAGGTCAAAGACTGTACAGAGTCCTTGTTCTGTGCACGCTTCCTACGTTTGCTGAGGAAAAAACTGAGACTAAGCCCCACCCTTCCATCTATCATAATCAATTATCATCTGATTAATCACCAGTGTTGGGAAGGTTACCTTTGAAATGGGACAGAGCCTTTTCCATAGCTGCCCCCGTCTTCTAGCCTGAGTGTCAGACTGAAGCTCCCAGAACCTTCAGTCTGACATGGCTTCCATTGAAGGCGATTTACAAGGGGGAGGGAATTTGATTTTTCCTTAACCAATCAGTAGAGATCAACGACTCACCCACAATCTGACGCCATTAGTATCCATGCCTCGGGGGTGCCGAAAATAAGCGAGCATTGCCCGTTTAAAATGTCTCCGTTGTCGTGCACACCCAGCTGCATCGCCGTTAAATCCAGTTTAGCAGCTTCCTTAATTTGGTCCTCCATCAACGCGAGTAGTGGCGAAATACTTCGATAGCATCGTTAATGTGGTCTGTAGGATCTGTAGCGGTCGCCATTGTTGCTATCCTCACCAGTTACCCACCGGCGTACAGCTTGACATCAGCGTGGCGCTGATTGGCTAACCCCTGGCGTTCATTGGTCCGCCCATCGTTTGGACGAGATAAATCGCAATTTCATTGAAGTATGCCAGACCAGAGATGCAAGCCTACTCAGTTGAGTGGGTGGGGTCTATGGTCTGGAACCAGGCTACCCTTCTTCTGGAACACTCTGCCCGAACACATTCGAGACTGCACCGACCACTCCCAGTTCAAATCACTCTCAAAACTCATCTGTTTAAAACGGCTTTTAATGTGTGAATAATGTTGTGTGTATTTTAGTGTGTATGATTGTCTCTAACTAATGGAAAGTGTCTTTGAATACTATGAAAAGCGCTCTATAAATGAAATGTATTATTATCATTTTGACAAATAAAGGCCTGTCTCGATTAGAGGCCTGGTCTGGTTGCCAATAGGAGGTCTTCGGATGTATAAAGGCAGGTTGTTGGCTGCCTCAAATTATGTGTCGACTCCTAGATTACCCTGTAAATTATTCATATTCCTTTAGTCTGTAAGGGTCCTCAAATCAAAAGGATCAAAAGGGTTTTTCATAAAAATTAATCCAAGTTGTGAGCATTGTTTTAACAGGATTCAGTGGTGTTGTGTCGGTATATCGATATCTGAGAATATAAAATATAAGTTGCAATCAAACATGGCTCTAAGAAACTACAAATGAAATGATCTCAGAGGTCACAAGTAAAGATTGCTTTATTTTAAAGGATCAAATGCCAAACACAGTTGGAAAGCACTGTGTTCCAGGGTCTTGCTTTTAGTCTCAGGCACAAAAATAAAGACTGGGTAGCCAATTAACTCTTAATGCTAGCCATCCTATAGTGCCTGAACTATGTTTCCATGGTGACAACCACTAGAGTTCAAGAGGAAAACATGGCTGAATTTGTGGTTTGTGAATGTTGTGGAATAGGCAGTGAGTAGGTCAAGGTCCAGCCCTTTGTGATTATATATAGCTTATTCTTCTGCTGTTAGTGCAGCCATTGCTCAGATATTTCTTTAAAAGGCATAGCAGGTGTTTTCAGTTTGGAATGAAGGTAAGTCTATAGGTTAGCCAAGTGTTTTTAGTTCAAAGAGTGTCCATTTGCTCAGGTTACATGGCACATTAAAGCTTGATACTAACATACTTAACACCTTTATGTGACCAGTAAACTCGCAGCTGCTGGAACATACCTACATGTAAGCACTGTATCTGCAAAGAGACACAAACATCTGGTTCAATTCATTCAGTTTCAGTAACCGCTCGTCCTGTTAGGGTCGCGGGGGGGGGGAGGTGGGGTACACCCTGGACAGGTCGCCAGACTATCACAGGGCTGACACATAGAGACAGACAACCATTCACACTCACATTTAACATTTAAGTGGCAGACCCTACACTGTAGCCTATACCGTTGTGAGGATTTATACTTGGGCGGTGGTGTGTCTGTGTCACTGTGCAGTTACACCTCCAAAACACTAGTCAGCGGTGGAGGTAATTAGTTGGTTGACTCAAAACACACATTAAACACACATTAAACATGGCTTAATAGAGACAATGTCAAACAGAAGTACACAAATCAGCTTCACTATAACTCGCAGCATTCACAGACAAACACTTGTCTTTATCTGGACACATTTTCCCCACAAATACAACATGCTAACGTCATTAGCACAAGCCTATGGCATTTTACATTGTATAACTTAGCCTAGCGACTAGCTGAGATTTCCTCATATAAAACCAGGGACAACAGCAACATTTAACAAAGGTAACGTTATAAAATTCAGCTCCATTACAACTCACAAGGTTCACTGACAAAACAACTGTCTTATACTAAACACGTTTTCCAAACAAATACAACATGCTAACGTTATTAGCACAAGCCTATGGCATTTTACATTGTATAAATTAGCCTAGCGACGAGCGGAGATTTCCTCTGCTCATATGAAGCCAGGATAAATCACACACAAGACTTAAAATGCTATTTTTGTGGAGGCTTTATTGTCTTCACAATTTATTGTTTCTTATCTGTGAATTTAAAGTAAATAAAAGCTTTGTTTCCACTGAGGGAAATGGTTTCAGCTCAGGAGGTCTGCATCACTGCAACGTGTAGTTACATTTCCGTCAGGCAATGGCGTAGGATACAGTGTAGGTTCTATGTCGACACATAGTCTACGGCGTCGATTCAGTGCAGAAGTATAAATTCCGCCTTACGCCTACGGCAAATTTGGAGTCACCAATTAACCTGCATGTCTTTGGACTGTAGGAGGAAGCTGGAGTACTTGGAGAAAACGCACTTTGACAACATGCAAACTCCGCACTGAAAGGCTCTTTGAACGAGGAACCCTCTTGCTGTGAGGTGACAATGCTAACCACTGCAGCACCGTGTCGTCAGTATTATACATATTGACTATACTGTAATCTTCAGGTAAATTTAAGTATTTTTCCCATACAGTTACTCTCTTGTTTAAAGTTTTTTTTTTAAAGATGTATACATCCTGTGCCGAACGTTTAACCAGGATTGGTTGTAATTAACTTCTGCTCTATTTCCTTTATTTATTTAACAATCTGTTGCTGATAATTTCCTGAGAATCCCTTTTTATAATTTTAGAGTTTGGAGTCACAATATATCACAATGTATTAAGACCAAACCCTGACAACTACCATGGCCCGTTGATTTGGTGTGTGTGGTGTGTCTGACTCTCGCACTTGGCTTCAGTGTGTTTCGATCGTGCAGCTGTGATGTGTAAGGGTCACATGGCGCTCGCCAGCTGAACACTCACAAGAGGTGGCCTCCACTGATTTATCTGAGTGGTGCAGTCCCCACGGAGAGCTGCACAACCTGTAATCAAGCAGCACACGCGCAGGTGGCACAGAGCACGTACATGTCGTATGGTGCACACGTGCAGTGCCATCATTAGGACAAGGATGTGTGTGTGTGTGTCATTATTTCATCAGCTGTGGACTCCACACAGCGTAGACGTAAACACCCTCAGAATATTAAACTCAAAAACCCCTTGAAAGTTGATATATTTACAGAATAAACCAGAAGGGTTTTTAAATATATAAATGAATGAATGGATAGTCACACAGAAGTTTTATTTATTAAGATCTGGTGAATTAATTTGTAAGTGTGACTCAGCTCTGGACCTCCCTTTGTCATGACATCAATACTTCCCACCCTGAGGAAAACCTTATGATGGATAATTGATGATAGCACTGATTTAAACATGAATAATTTGACCTTCTCTGTGGGGAAATAATGACTACGGTTAATAAATAAAGACACAATGGAAGACTCCAAAACACCATCCTACAAAGCAAGCATGCAGGACAAGCATGGATGGATTATGACACAATGGGTCCCTGGGCATAGATATGCAAAGGACCCTACTACCTCCCCTACGCAAGACTCACAGACTTTGTGGTGGTTTTAGCATCTCTTGGTGGTCGTTAAGCTTCTTTTTATGGCCGTGTGTGTCTTTGTAGTGATTTTGTGTCTCCTTGTGGATGTTTTCAGAATCAGAATCAGAAATATTTTATTGATCCCAGGTTAATTGGTGACTCTAAATTGTCCGTAGGTGTGAATGTGAGTGTGAATGGTTGTCTGTCTCTATGTGTCAGCCCTGTGATAGTCTGGTGACCTGTCCAGGGTAGTGTTGCACAGTATGCCGGTACTAAAATAGTACCGCGGTACTAGAGTATTCCAAACGGTACTATACTGCACTTGGAAAATACCGGTACTTTGAAACTGATTGAATTCATTAATTTAGTTAATTTATTTTACTCATTTATGCACGCAAACGCCTTTCTTGTTCCTATTGGAGCACAGATTGCGGAAGTGGTGTGTATGACAACACCTGTATCAACATTTGCGGCTGGCGCACGTGAAAAAAGACAAGAGAAAGTCTGCCTCGCAAAGGGAGACAACACAAGACAACACAAACTTGGTGGAACATTTGAGTTACCAAACCGTGACGTCCGTACCGAACCATGATTTTTTTGGAACCGTTACACCCCTACTATTTATTGTTCTAAAGTACCGAAGAGTATCGAAAAGTATCGAACTTCATATTGGTATTGGTACCAAAACAAAGATTTTGGTATCGTGACAACACTAGTCCAGGGTGTACCCTGCCTCTCGCCCAATGTCAGCTGGGATAGGCTCCAGAATCGTACCCCCCCCATCCCCCCGCCGGTCTGTGGGTGAGGTAAGCAACATTGCTGTTGTAGTAATTTCCTATTTTGGCACTGTTAAGCTGTTAATAATAATAATGTTTAAAGCTAACACGATGTTGCTTAAGTTGTGTAGGGGCTGAAGTTTGTCTGGATGTGTTTAACGGAAGATTTGCTGTCAGGAAAAAACGGAGATCACCTCAAAAGATATCCACGGTCTGGGCCTTTTTATAGCAACACAACGCAGACAACACTAGAATCCACCTGTTTTATATATATATATATATATATATATATACAGATGTTTCAGTTTCTTTTATAACGTCACTTCACATTACCTGTTAACACGCTCTGCAATCTTTTCCCTTCTCACTCCAAAGTTGTCGAAATCCAGCGCTTGGGCAGTGACTTGTGGCATCAGAAACCAATGAAAAAAGGCATCCTTTAATGTCGGCATGATATGAGGCCGGTTAGCGTTATAGTTCGATGGCGTCTGGCAGCGTCAGGGGTAAACACGGCAGGACAAGGACGAAAGTTAAGGTAGCGAATGTCCAAGTGGGGCAGGTGGAAGGGGTGGTGGATGGGACCAACAAACACTGGCTTTCCCAGCCCAGTGTCAGCCCACTGATAGTCTGGTGACCTGTCCAGGGTGTACCCTGCCTCTCGCCCAATGTCAGCTGGGATAGGCTCCAGAATTGTACCTCTCCCCCCCCCTTGTTGTCGGTCTGTGGGCGAGGTAAGCAACATTGCTGTTGTAGTAATGTCCTATTTTGGCACTGTTAAGCTGTTAATAAGTTTGTTTAAAGCTAACATGATCTTGTGTCGCTTAAGTTGTGTAGGGGCTGAAGTTTGTCTGGATGTGTTTAACGGAGATGGCCTCCAAAGATATCCACGGTCAGGGCCTTCAACACAACGCAGACAACACTGGAGTCCAGTGGTTACATATACACAAATGTTTCTATGTTTTCTGCATATTAGATACATATTAACGCATCACATTTCATAACGTCACATCACATTACCTGTTAACACACTCTGCAATCTTTTCCCATGCCAACCCACACTGTTTAGCTGCCGTATGAGTCCGGTCTCACTCCAAAGTCATTGAAATCCAGCGCTTGGGCAGTGACTTGTGGCATCAGAAACCAATGAAAAAAGGCATCTTTTAATGTCGGCATGATATGAGGCCGGTTAGCGTTATAGTTCGATGGCACCTGGCAGCGTCAGGGGTAAACATGGCGGGACAAGGACGAAAGTTAAGGTGGCGAATGTCCAAGTGGGGCAGGCGGAAGGGGTGGTGGATGGGACCAACAAACACTGGCTTTCACCCGGGAGAGCGTTGTTTGCGTCCCTGTTCTTTTTTCATAAACCCAACCATGTGTGTTTGCTGTTGAAGGGAAAAAAAGTCAATTTGCTGCGTTGTACCTACGTAGTGCATTTATTTTGAAAGAGACTGTATGTAAATGTTAATTTTCCTGTGAAAACAGAAGTGTACTTTGAAAGAAGACAATGCATGTAACAGACAGAACTTGACACGATGTCCCATAACGTCAAGAACCAACACACTCAGGGTACCTTGCACGTCCAAAACGTCAATATGTGACGAGGTAGAGTTTTTTTTTTTGTTGGAAGTCCACATACGCAATCATAAAAATCTCCAGTTCAGTTTGAGTGAAATAAGTGGCTCTACTTTTAAGTCCGCTTTCTGCCATTGAAAATCACGTCATATGCGTTCCATTGATGACGGCTTTAGGTGCTCGCCGTGAATGCGCTTCCCTCAATCTGAACATACTTGGAGCTGATCGAGCTAATTCAATCAATTGTTCTGGAACTGAAAGTTTCCCGGATCAGGCACGGTCAACTCCAAGAGCGGGATTAGGCTCAGAGTTTGTTAAGCCTGCTTTCTGAAATAGGGCCTCGACCAACTCTAACTTCCGGGTTTGCCAACCAAAATATGTCATCCCTGCAGCACTTCATAGATCTCCAGTAGCAAGCATCACTGCTTGGACCCCTAATAAAGCTGCACAAGGAAAATATCGTAGCCTTCGTATCAAGGCAAGAGAGAAAACGCAGTAAATGAGATTATCATCAGTGTTTCAGCAGCTTGACGTGCGACTGCCAACATGTCTGTCTGAATCAACCTCCCTCCCCCCCTTAAACTCGGCGAGAAGCATCTGACATCACACCAGAGCCCACACATATAAATACTGTATGAGACAGTACTTAAGCCAAGTGAGCAGCAGCTATGTTCCAGACGGGGTGTCTCCATCATGCTCATCACTGCACTATCACACGCCTGTTTAAAGCTGCAAGCATAGGAACCCTATCTTTACATCTCCGCTTCTATTTTGGCATTTGAACGATGCTCTCTACCCTACAGACAGTTTCATACATGATGTCCGTGCATCTGTTTGTGTATTGGCAACACCTCTGACAGTGAGCGCTATTTCAGTAACATGTAACAGACGATAAAATGTTGGAGACAAATAGGAAAAAGATGCGTGTTTTACCTAAAATTTATTAACATAGACATTTGATTTACAAAGACATTATTGTTGTTATCATTGAGCGTGATGTTCCGACAGTGATTACAGTCCCAAGAGGTGGCATGGCGAGGGCAGATGGCAGCTGGGAATGTTGGGTCGTTAAATTGCAGCAGCGCCCATGTCAGGAAGTGTTACAGAAAGATCCAAGAGCTGTCCATGTTGGTCACTTGTTGCTGGGCTGCGCTGCGAAGTAAAGAGCCACCAGACAGTAGAGAGCGCCTCCCACAGTGAGAGCCATGGTGGTGCGGTACAGTAGTTTGTCGGGAACTCCACGCTTCAAATGAATGGGGATACCGTCTGATGTCTGGGAGAGGACGAAACAGAAGGGGCAGGTGGGAAAAAAAGGAGGAAAATATTAAAAATGCTGTGTCAGATAGGCCTCAAAAAGTTTAATTATTTGGGACAGAACACATCTTCCTCTGACTATTAGGGGCTGTACACATGCTGCATCTTTAACCGCCTGGAAAATGCCACGTCGGATGTTGGGCGCTACTTTTGGAGCCAGCTTTCAAGAGTGCGGTGGCAGGTTGCGTCTGAGGTTGCCAAGCAAACTTAACTCGCTGGCGCTCAGGAATGTGTGCGACACTCTGCATGCTGCACGTCTACATTGAAAACAATCAATTTCAGGGCGCAAAAAATGTGGCATGTGTACGGCCCCTTAATCTATCTCTTCTTCACAACACACTATAAAACACTGAACCAGGTTTGTGTGTTTCAAAATGTTTTCCTCTACATAAACATTTTCAGAATTTAAAAAAATGCTCCTGAAATTTTTGATCAGAAAATCCAAAATGACGGTTTAAGTATAAGAAAAGTTTTTCCTTTGCTTCGGAAGGCTGCAGTTTCTGCACAGATTTCTCGTTCGAGTGCCAGGCTGGAAATTTTCTTTCTTGCAATTAGAATATTGCCGCCGTGATTTTCATTATTTTGAGTGATTGCTCTGCTCTGCTCAACTTCATGGCCATTTCCCTCACTGCCTCTCGTGTGATGAATACCGAAGCAGGGGGCCATTAAGAACAGAGTAAAATAAATACCAGTCATCGCCGAAAGCAAAAAAAACTTCAGTGCTTTGATTGATAACGTCTGACCACCTTCTCAAGTCATGAATTTTTATTCTGAGGATTTTGAATTAACAGAACTGATTCACAGTGTGAGCTGCATTAAAGCTGGGGTAGGCAGAAACCTGGAAAAGACTCTTTTGGACTCACTTTTTAATAAGTGCGGCTTCCTTTTTTGGGTTGCCTTCAATCAGGCTTTCACCGCATTTGTAGAACAGTAAATAAGAATGGCCTCTTTCTGAAATGACCTGTCATTGGCCAAAAGCCCCATTTCCACCGAGCAGTACGGTACAGTTCAGTTCGGTGCGCTTTTTTCCCCATTTCCACTGTGAAAAGTTGTGGATGGTACCAATAGAACCATTCCGTACCGTCCCCATTTTTGGTCCCCCCTCAGTTAGGGTACCTAGCACACAGATCTGGTACTAAAAGGTGTTTCTTTGCCCAGTGATGCCTAAATAAAACTGCCTACCCCAGCTTTAATGTAAGGTGTAAACAAACATCTTCTTGTCATGACTGACGCGTATTTCAGTCTATGTTCGTCATTACCTGGAATAACCTCTGTAGGTCAGGAACCCGGTTTGTTCCCAGGTATTCCACCGTGGCCCCGGCCTCTGACACCACCTTGGTGGGTGTGGCAAAGATCATGGCTGGGGACTCTGCTGGCACAGTTGGCCTCAGCCCCTAAAAAAAAACAAGCAAATTGTCACAATAATGCACAGTTTCAAATACAGATACAGATGCGTGAAAGTGCTTTTTTTCTATTATTTGCGACAGACATAATCTAAAATCACTTAATCTAAAAACATGTTGATTATGTCTTTATGAGAGAGATCCAGGTTTTTTTTTTTTGACAGTAACACTCAGTGTTGGGAGTAACGTGTTACAAAGCAACGCATTTGTGTACTCGGATTACTTCTTTGTTGTTATGAATAATGTAATGTTATGTTTTCAAATAAGCAATACACTACCGGATTTCCTTGTTTCTTTTGTTGCCATTAACACCATGTACTGTACACTATACAAGCTAATTTAATTGTCTTCATTGAGGCTAAAATAGCATAACCATAATAACCATGACTGAAAGAATGAGATCA
Organism: Epinephelus fuscoguttatus; assembly: GCF_011397635.1. Lineage (NCBI taxonomy): Eukaryota > Metazoa > Chordata > Actinopteri > Perciformes > Serranidae > Epinephelus > Epinephelus fuscoguttatus. The sequence goes on from NC_064771.1 coordinate 26,988,030, forward strand.
TGGATACAAGTGGTGGAAATGAGTTTCCTCCGTGGGGTGTTTGGGCTCAGCCTTAGAAATATCCCACTGGTAGGAGGCCCCGGGGCAGACCCAGAGGGATTATATATCTCATCTGAACTGGGAATGCCTGGCTCAATATAAGTGGCTGAAAATGGATGGATGGATGGATGGATGGATGGAGGCTAGTATTGGCTGTGGTTATATGCCTCTCCTAAAGTTGCTGTCAGAATGTTAGCAACCAAAACGTTGCAGAGGTGCCACTTATCAGTTACTTGGGTTGGACAACTGGATGAATATATCAGCTATCAGCACCTGCCTGTGTACATCGCTGTTGTTTGGGTTTTTAGGGCAATTTTTGTAATATTATTTTGCAGTTTAATTGTCTGCCTCTGAAGTGTGAGTAAAAGCCATTGATCAGCTGCGAGGCAGAGAGACAGCCAGGAAAAACAGTGTGTAGATCCCTTGGCCCTACCCCTACTTTTGAAATTGGTGCTATATGACCAGAGAAAACAGAGAAAAAGGGCTGTGGCATTTGATTTCGGCCCACTGGTGGCTGACGTAATGAGAGTTGCTCGTCCAAAACCATTATGTTGGCCAGCTGGTAACAATGATATCACATTACAGATAATCAGTAAGCTAAAATATGCTTCTGAAATATTTAATGCCTGAAATAGGTAATGCACTAACAGAATTATGATTTACATTTGATCAGCACTGCTTAGTTTTACAGTTCGAACTCAGTTTTTCTAAACTTCCTTTCCACCATACAGGAAACAGTATGGCAGCCACTTCCTGTTCACAAACTCTCGCATTACAGCCAAACAGTGCACAAAAATATGACATTTTAGGCAAGAAATAGGCAATAAAGGTAACATAATCTTGGTTTATCTTTGATCAGCACTGCCTAGTTTTACAGTTTTATCGGAGTTTGAGACAGAGAGGGGGGGTGTCTCTCTTGACCCGCTTCTATACTCTTGGTGCCCTGGGGGTGGACGTATGCAGAAGGGCAATCTGTAGTTTGAGCAACAGCCAAAGAGTCAGCAAAAATCCACCGGATGATGCCTTTCGATTCATTGTGGATTTTGTTGGCAGATGAGCAGGGAAATCTGGGCATTGGTAAAGTTTACCATAATTCATTTCCGCATACTATCCACATTGTTACCACACAAAACTGGTTAAAAAATTGGCACTTCTCTTTAACAAGAAAGATAAAATAATTTTAGACATCTGGAAGAGATCAACTTGATTTCAGAAGGTGTACCGTTGTCTTTTTTTGTTTAACAATTAAAACAGGTGTAAGGATATTTCCTTTCTTGACATTTCAGTGCATTCAAAGGAAGGCGTACAGTAAGCTACGCATCCTCTGGACAAGCTAACGTGCAAGTTATCGCAACAGGGCTTTGATTTTTAGTCACTTTTATAATTTGTTTGAAGTAACAGGGTCCTTCCAAAGTAACCTTTGCCAACACAGGTAATAAATAAAATAAAAGAGTCCCATGAGTCAAAGGGAAACAACTCTTTTCATATCAATTTATGCTGAGTACAACAAAAGTCCATATACTCTTTGTTCAGCACTGTAATGTGCTCACAGTGCTGACTACAAATGATTACATGAGTGCATGATTCATCTCATCTCACAACTTATGCCTGCACTCGTGAGACTGTTTAAGTGCCTGTTCAGATTATCAAGCATCACTACAAACTACAGTGAATTAACATTTAGGCTTATTTTTGTCACAAGTCGGTCAATGTTGTACCCTTTCCTGATAACACAATATTTTGTTGGCCTTTTTGCACACGTCATCAGCTTCTGTCCCTAGAAAAAAAAAAGACGTGCTCATTTTCCGCCCACAAATCTTAAAATTAAAAACCAGTGCCTCAGTTACTGAGCTGTATGAGTCAAGGAATATTATCATCATTAATTCATGCATCAACTTTTCAGACAGTTATTACAGTCAGTAAATAAATCAGGAGAGCACTGTGGTGTTAATGAAGTATGTGCCTCCTTAATATCGTCTCACTAGGAGGAAGCCTCTCACCCACTTTGGTTTGAAAATTACCAGGAGACCCATTGCCTTGTTAGAGTGTGTGGAGGCAGATAATGTGGGAGCGGGGAAATTAAATCTGACATATGAAAATGCAGAGGCACTGGGAGCAGATTATTTTTACTTGCCATTTAAGAGAAGGCTTAACTAAACGTGTTCACAGCAGGAACTGGTCTTTGTGCATTTAACCGGGATTACAGACTCCCGTTTATTTTTGTGGCTTCGCCTGTGTGACATGTCATCACAGAGGGAGATGTGCTGCGTTGTGCAGATGCTGAGGAATAATAAGCAAAATGCCTTCAGGTGTCTGCTGAGATTTCCCTCGTCTTTACCTAAACACACGCAGGTTCAGGAAATTGGAGACTCTACGTTGCCTGAAGGTGTGACTGAGTGTGAATGTTGTTTGTATTTGTTAACCTTGACATACTAACAGCCTTTCTAAGTGTGAGCTGCTAGAGGAGACCCTGAAAGGATAGACTGAGTTGAGGTCACATGACCAGCTTTAAAAGGTGATAATTTCCCAAGAATGCTGCAACTGCCATGATATTGCAACTGCAGCTGTAAAAGGAAAAAGGCTGGGTCAGCACTTCCTGGTAATGGCCAGATCTTCTATCCGCAATTAGGTTCAGCCACAGGCCATTATTTTTTAACGATGTTAAATGGACACCAGTGTTTTACAGGCACGGTGGAAAGACGGGCCTGTATGTTTTATACGTTCTAATCAAATCTTTTATTTAGCGTCACCTAAACTTAAACGTTCCAAAGTGTGGATACACTTCACCGAAATCAGTGAAACAACTGCAAAAGGCAATATTTACAAGACAACAAAAGCCCTTTGCTTAAATATGTATCCACAAAAATAAAAGTCAAAGAGGGATGCATTTTCAAGCAGTCACAATGCGTATTCCTCCAAGCTACAACCTCCAGGGCTGAAAATGAAGCCATTGTGGTAGTGCCAAAAACTGCATAACATATTATTAATGCTTAAAGGTACGCATATATAGGGGCAGGGGTGCTTGAGTGACAGGCTGTCTGTGAGGCGTCGCTACTGTTGATCAGTCAGTCGTGCCCTGCTCACTCACTCACAAGTTCTCCAGCAACATTTTTTAGAGCCGTAGCCTGACGTGCACCTCCCCAGAAATGTAACTACACATCGCAGCGACGCAGACCTCCTGACTATTTCTGTAAGCTGAAACCATTTCCCTCAGTGGAAACAAAACTTTTATTTACTTTAATTTCACAGATAAGAAACTATAAATTGTGAAGACAATAAAGCCTCCACAAAAATAGCATTTGAAGTCTTGTGTGTGATTTATCCTGGCTTCATATGAGCAGAGGAAATCTCCACTCGTCGCTAAGCTAATTTATACAATGTAAAATGCCATAGGCTTGTGCTAATGACGTTAGCATGTTGTATTTGTTTGGAAAACGTGTTTAGTATAAGGCAGTTGTTTTGTCAGTGAACCTTGTGAGTTGTAATGGAGCCGAATTTTGTAAAATTACCTTTGTTAAATGTTGCTGTTGTCCCTGGCTTCATATGAAAAGAGGAGAAGTTCGTTAGCCACTAGGCTAATTTATACAATGTAAAATGCCATAGGCTTGTGCTAATAACTTTAGCATGTTGTATTTGTGGAGAAAATGTGTCCAGATAAAGACAAGTGTTTGTGAATGCTGCGAGTTATAGTGAAGCTGATTTGTGCACTTGTGCTATTAAGCCATGTTTAAGGTGTGTTTTGAATCAACTAAACTAATTGTAACATATTTCATAACGGGAATAAAATCCCTGTCTTTGCAATTTATTCTGATCACAGTGTTTTTATAAAATTTCTTGTGACATTTCAAATGTGGCTTTGACTTTTCACTGAACATGTAGCCCATTTTGTAGGAAATACCAAGATATATCTCGTGTATTGTCAGTCAGCCTGTGAATATCGAGATATAAATTTCTGTCCATATCGCCCAGCCCTAAATGTGGTCACTTCTGGCTCCAGAAAACCAAGATGGCAATAGCCAATATGCCGACCCCAATGCTTCAAAACAGCAGTCCACAAACCAATGGGTGACGTCAAAGTTGCTACGCCCATTATTTTATACAGTCTATGATCCCTATCCCTACTATCACATGTTTAGTTCTATGTATACCTCAGATCATGCTGAATAACCCTGGTGAATATTGAGAAGTTTCTTCATTTCTTGATAAATTTAGAGTGGGACACACATTCTTTCAGTCTGCATAAAATGTATTCCCTCTCCATAATGCACAAATGATGACCTCATGTAGATCCACAGTCACTGAATGCATGCGCGCTCTCGAGGCCAGGGGCACATTTCTTATCAGAGGGAAACACGACACCGGTATTCTGTGCATCAGCTGTACATGCAGGAAAAGTAAATAACTGATTATATCCACTGTGTTCTTTGTACATTTGTAGCTGTAGCTGTAGACCCCCTCCCCCTCTTCCCCATGGAGAGGCAAGCACAACATCTCAGCAAAAGGGCAAATGAGTCAGGACATGGCTGATAAATGTGACACAACAGTGGCAGTTTGGGGTGACAGCACTACACCCCTTTAACTCGGCAGAATTGCTGTAATAGCTGAATAAAATAGTACATTATTGTTAACAGAGATGCTTTTATTCCCTACGAACCTCTAAAAAATTTAATACAGGATTCAGATTTGAAAATACTATTTAACTGCATCCTTACTGAGGTTAATACTCATTTGGCAAAATAAAATGACAGGTGGCTTCATGTGAGTAGAGGAGAAGTTCGCTAGCCGCTATGCTAATTTATACAATGTAAAATGCAACAGGCTTGTGCTAATGACGTTAGCATGTTGTATTTGTGGGGAAAATGTGTCCAGATAAAGACAAGTGTTTGTCTGTGAATGCTGCGAGTTATAGTGAAGCTGATTTGTGTACTTGTGTTTGGATTTGTCTCTATTAAGCCATGTTTAATGTGTGTTTAATGTGTGTTTTGAGTCAAGTAAACTTCACAGCACTTCACATAAACCCCGCGTCGACTAGTGTTGTGGAGGTGTAACATTTTATTGTGTGACTGTGTGACCATACGATATTGTATATTGACCCCCACCCCTTATAAACAGTGTCCTGCTTTAATTATGGTTGAATAAAAGCTGCTGACACCAATCTCTCCTGGTCAGATGAGCTGAATTGTGTATTTTGAAATACAAATGCAGTATCTCAAGGTTGGACTTTAGAAAAGTATTTTAGTTGCAGTCCACTGAGGATGATATTGATGTTTCAGGATCGTATTGCCCCCAGCAAAAAAACAACTTAATTGAGCTAGAGGCCAGCCTAATCCTCTATCATATAACCAGGAGGCTGCAGTGTAGAAATAACAGACCAGCAGAGTAATAATAAAGGTCACATCTGGCAGATGCTGTGAGAAGTAATTGATTTTCGAAATTGGCTGTAAAAGACACATGAAGGCCGGATCCCTGTGTACGACATAACCTTTCAAAAATAAAGGTTAAATAAAGGTTGTGTGATAAGGCAGTGAATGAAAAAGGAAATTACCTATTGGGTGAAAGAGAGGCAAGCCATTGTGTGGTTTGTCTCATAAGGTTTCCAACGTTAGATTGCTTAATAAAAACTACATAGAGTTTAAGCGACACAATGACGTTAGCTGGATTAAATGAAGACGGCTCTGATGTTAATAATTTATCAACACGTTTGGGAATTAGCACACATGCTGTACATTTAGCTAGCTGCACTGGAGATGTTTAAATCTCTTCAGTTGTTTTGGAAGTGACGGCGCCTCAGGCACAGATATATATACATAGGCACACCGACACAAGTCCAGCGCAGTGATATGAAGGTCATCACCGCCGGTTACCGACTCGGTTTGTCACTGACACACCGCTCTCCGGTCTCACCTGAGGGCTGTAGGCGGCTGTGGGAGCAGATCCCGTCAGTTTCTGGGTAAAACCGCTGAACTTGTAGTACATTTTTCCGCTGAAGGACGGGGGAAGGTGTCACTCAAAACAAAAACCTCCCGGTGAAGGGTCTTCCTGCTGCAACCGTCGAGGGAAAGTGACGTCACAGTCGGCTGGCTCGGCTGCCCGTTTAAAATCCAAGTGGAGAGCTGGAGGAGGTGTGTATGGATAACTTTTAGAAACTACACTCAAAGTGTGTAAAACATGGAGCTAATTACATTCATTTAAATACTGTGCCTAAGTATACAGCTGAGGAACTTGTGCTTTACTTGAGTAGATTTCATTTTATGCTGCTTAAACTTATACATACTCATACATAGCCTATGTCTAGCTTACATGTTGTAGCTGACATTTCTCAATCTGCGTTCTTGCCTTTACTTGTGTTCTTGCAGACTTGTCGCAGCCCAAGTACTGTTCCAATTCAAAGTCCGCATCCAGCCAAGTATAGTCCAAATGCCTGCATGTGAACTTGCTCTGCCCGTTCCATCGGGGATGCATCGGGAGGTGACTTTGTGGACTTTTGACAGCCAGGTATTTCTCACAGACCGGCAGCAATGGCAGTGAGGCAAGTAGACATGGTCAAGACGACCTGCTGGAGTTCAAACGGAGCATCAGAATGAGAAAGAAAGGTGATTTAAGTGTCTTTGAACGTGGCATGGTTGTTGGTGCCAGATGGGCTGGTCTGAGTATTTACTGGGATTTTCACACACAACCATCTTTAGGGTTTACAGAGGATGGTCCCAAAAAGAGAAAATATCCAGTGATGAAAATGCCTTGTTGATGCCAGAGGTCAGAGGAGAATGGCCAGACTGGTTCAAGATGATAGAAAGGCAACAGTAACTCAAATAACCGCTGGTTCCAACCAAGGTCTGCAGAAGACCATCTCTGAACCAACAACACGTCCAACCTTGAAGCAGATGGGCTACAGCAGCAGAAGACCACACCAGGTGCCACTCCTGTCAGCTAACAACAGGAAACTGAGGCTACAGTTCACACAGGCTCACCAAAACTGGATAATAGAAGATTGGAAAAACGTTGCCTGGTCTGATGAGTCTGGATTTCTGCTGCCACATTCAGATGGTAGGGTCAGAATTTGGTGTAAACAACATGAAAGCATGGATCCATCCTGCCTTGTATCAACGGTTCAGGCTGGTGGTGGTGGTGTAATGGTGTGGGGGGTATTTTCTTGGCACACTTTGGGCCCCTCAGTACCAACTGAGCATTTTTTTTTTCTTTTTTGAATATTTTCAGTTTTATGTAATTACACAAAGAACATATCAACATAACACAAAACAAGGCACAAAAAAACAAGTCCCCACCCCACAAAAAAAGCCCCAAAACCCTCAGAAAAAAAAAAAGAAAAAGAAAGAAAAGGTCAGTGCATAAAGTTAACCGAAAAGATCACATCAAGGACTTGGCACAAGAGACGCAGCCAAGTAATCCAAATAAGGCTGCCAAACTTTCAAAAAGGTGTCATGTTGTTTTCTTATACTGTATGTTATTTTCCCCAGGGGAATGCAATTGTTAATCTCCGAAGACCACCTATTGATAGGAAGAGGGGAATCAGATTTCCATGACACTGCAATGCACTTCCTGGCCACGCATAGAACAATTTCCATAAATATAAGTTGTGATTATTTAGAGAACCACGAATACTTGTAAAGTTCCCCAGTAAACAAAGCTCCGGGTCCGGTGGAACATTAACTCCTGTAATCCTGGTCAAACTGGAGCAGATATTATGCCAGAAAGGCCTCACTTTTGTACACAGCCAGGTACAATGCAAGGAACCAATTTCAATATCACATCTGAAGCACATTTCTGACAAGTTATATTTGAAAGAATGTAATTTTTCTGGGGTAAGGTATAATTGATGTAGAATATTATAGTTAATCAATCTATAACGGGTGTTAATAGTAGCCGACAAGCTGCTTTGACATAAATCTGCGCAGAGCTGTTCATTCAGATTCACTGTCATTTCACGGAGTATTTACATACAAAAAGAAACGAAATACTGTTTCTCATCAGCTACACAGTGCATTAAAAAGACTAGTAATAAATAAGTTATCAATTCATCAATTGTAACATTGAGATCTGATTCCCATTTCGTTCTAGATTTGTGTAGACTGGGTTTTGGGCACTCATTTAGCAATAGACGGTACATTTTGGAGATGAATTTACATGCATTCTCCTCACAAAGCAATCTCTCAACATCATCAGTGACAGGCAAGATCATTTCGGGACCCAAGTTAGATCTCAGTCTTAATTGGAGATAGCAAAAAAAAGGTTTGATTGGACAAGTCATATTTTCTCTTCAGATGCTTGAAAGACATGAGAAGTCCTTTGTTAAAGCAGTCCTCCAAACGATGGATTCCTTTTTGATACCATACATCCGAAATCTTATTGTTTAGAGTCATGGGTGTAAGTTCATTTTGTCTTAAAGGTGTTTTAGGTGACAGTTCCACTTTCATTTCGACTTTTGTGAACCTCATACCAAATTTTAATCAAATGCTTCAATACAGGGTTATCTGTCCTGTTGGCTACTGTTCTACAGTTATGCTTATAAATGAAGTCACTGTGTACCTTTTCTTTCAGGAGATGCAGCCCAATTTGTGTCCACTGCCCTCAAAAAAGGATGAGATAAATCTCGTTTGAGTTGCTAAGTAGTAGCTTTTAAAGCTGGGTGGTCGAAGTCCCCCTAATCCATAGTCCCATGTTAACTTCTCCATTGATATCCGGCGTGCCTTACAGTTCCATATGAATTGTCTGACATATTTATTAAGAGTTTTAAAAAAGGATTGTGGTAATGGAATGGGTAGGGATTGAAACAGATATTGCAGTCTTGGTTGTACATTCATTTTAATACAAATAACTCTGCCAATCAGGGTGAGAGGCAAACCCATCCACCTACGTAAATCATCTTCAGTCTTACTGAGCAATGGGAGGTAACTCAATTTATATAGGTTTTTGAGGTTGTTATTATTCCAAGATATTTTATACCATTTGAAGGCCATCTCAGTGAACTAGTACGCTGGAGTTTGGAGTGATCAAAGTTTGTCAGTGGAATAATTTCACTCTTTTCCCAATTCACCTTGTAACCTGAAATATTACCATAAGTATTTAATATAGTTTGTAATTTGGGAAGGGAATTGTCAGGATCTTTTAAGTATAAGATAATGTCATCTGCCAGGAGATTAATTTTATGAACTGTCTGACCCACCTGGAAGCCCTTTATATCAGGATCCTGTCTGATTACTTCAGCTAAAGGCTCAATTGCCAAGACGAAAAGTATTGGAGACAAAGGACATCCCTGTTGGCTTGATCTACCTAAGGGAAACATAGATGAAACTTGTCAATTGGTGCTGATTTTTGCCCGTGCTTTGTGATAGGGAGTTTTTACCCATTTAATAAATAGTGGGCCAAATCAAAACTTGGCCAATACTTAAAATAAATACGGCCACTCTAACCTATCAAAGGCTTTCTCCGCGTCTAAAGCCACTGTTATACTGGGCTCTGTTTCAAATTTTGTTAAATGAATAATATTAAAGAGCCTACATAAATTGTTAGCTGAGGAGCGTTTTGAAATAAAGTCAGTCTGGTCTGGATTTATTAGTTGTGGCAAGTATTGGCCAAGTCTGTTAGCCAGGGTCTTAGAAGTCAATTTTTAGTCTGTATTCAGCAATGAAATTGGCCGATATGAAGAGCACTTTAATGGATCTCTATTCTTTTTGTGAATCACAGTAATTATGGCAGTGGAGGATGATTCAGGGAGAGTTTGAGTCTTAGAGGCTAAATTAATGACGTCCATGAGAAGCGGGAGAAGTAAATCCTTAAATTCCCTGTGAAATTCAGGAGGAAAGCCATCCTCTCCTGGCGACTTATTTGCCTGTAATGAGCCCTGAGCCTTTTCAATTTCTCTTTGTGTGAAAGGCAGATCAAGACTATCTTGGTCTTCTTGGCCAAGTTTGGGCAATTTAACCATGGTCAAAAAATCATCTATCTTACTCAGGTTTTCTGGTGGTTCTGATGTATATAAATGTGTGTAAAACTATTTGAGTGTGTCATTAATTTCTGTTGGATTATATGATACAGAGCCTGTTTCAGTTTGAATTGAATTATCTTTCTTCTTTTCTTAGTTGACAAGATAATATTTTGTGTGCTTTCTCTCCCAATTCGTAATGCCTTTGTTTGGTTCTCAGAATATTTTTTTTCAATTTTGTAAGTATGTAATGTATTATATTTGAGCTTTTTATTTACTAACAACTGGTGTACTTCTTTAGACTTTGATTGTTGAAACTCCTTTTCCAAATTCAAAATGTCTTTTTCCAATTCTTCTATTTCTGCCATATATTTCTCTTTGATACCTTTGGTATAAGAGATTATTTGTCCTCTTAAAAAAGCTTTAAGCATGTCCCATAGTATAAGACTGGGAGAGGAGGCACAGTTTGTCTCACAGAATAGCCCAATCTGATTTCTTATGAATTCGCAGAAGTCCGGTTTTTGAAGGAGGGTAGGGTTCAGACGCCACCTATACGAATTAGTAGCCTTTTCTGGCATATAAATAGGCAGGGTCGAAGGTGAATGATCCGACAGTGTTCTAGATAAATATTCAGATTCTACTGCTCTGTGAATCAACTGTGTTGACGACAGAAAAAAATCAATCCCAGTAAAAGAGTTGTGGTGACCAGAAAAAAAGGAGTAATCTCGCGTTTGAGGGTGCATTTGTCTCCACACTTCTGTTAAGTTTAATTCTTTCATAAGATCTATGGCCATTTTGGCTGCTTTTGTTTTGGATATTGATAGCGTCAATTATCCAGGAGAGGATCCAAGCAAAAATTAAAGTCACCCTGTATAAGAATATTTTGGCATCCTTCTGACACCTTCAAAAATATGTCTTGAATAAATGACTCATCATCATAATTGGGTGCATATAAATTTAAGAGGCTCTGAGTAAATTTGACAATTTACTAAACGTATCTCCCCAATGTGTCCACAATGGTTTCTCCAATTGTCACAGGGGTGTTCTTATTTATTAAATCAGCCACTCCCCTGGCTTTGGAATTAAAGGATGATGATATTACATGTCCTACCCAATCCCTCCTCAATTTCTTATGTTCCAGTGATGTGAGATGAGTTTCTTGTAAATGTGTTAGGACTTTCTTCCGTTGACTGGTCCGTTTATCCCATTCACATTAAAGCTAACAAATTTCACTACTCTATTCATCAACAGTAAATATTTTTACAAAAATATTGCCCTCTCCATGAGATAAATGTGTCTCATATAACCAAGTAGTACACTGACCATATAAAAAAATGGCAAAAGACAAAAAAACCCCACAAAAAACGACATCTCTGATACTTGAGCAGCTGAATCAGAACGGGTCTCGGCCTCTGGTCAGCAGGTGGACGGTGCGCTCGCTCGATTATCAGTGGCTCCGTAAAGTGTCCCGGTCCTAGGCTGGCTGGTATCCAGTTGACAGGATCATTCCCTTCACAGCCTTCTCGCAAATTAATGACACGTATATTATTGCGTCGGCTGTAGTTCTCAAGCTGGTCGACTTTATCCATTAGGAACTCGTTCTCCTTTCTCCTTTCTTCTTTCTTGGTAACGCTAGAGTCGAGCTCCACCAGCTGGTCCTCCGCTGTGCCAAGACGCTCCTCTGTTTCAGCAACACGAGAGCTCAACTTGTCTAGCATGGTTTTCAGTCCAGAGATGGACTGATTTAATTCTGCCGAGTCTTTTAGAGAGAGCCTCATTGCGATTTCTTATCTCCTGGAGGAGAATGGGTAGATCTCCGCCGCTCAGGTGTTCCTGTGCCATCGCCGCCATCATGCTAGCTTCCTCGTGGTCGCTCTCTATCTGCAGCTGTCAGGCTCCATTCACTCGCTTTTTCTTGGCTAGGAAACTTGTTCCTGGATCTCAAGTCCATACCGCAGTTGTACGACCAAGTTATAAGTGGGTTTGGGTGTTTGAAATAATTTTAAAACAGATTTATTCGGAGAGCCCCCGGACCAGTGTCTTACTAGCTTCGTCGCATCACGTGACCCCCTGAGCATGGTTTAAACACCACAGCCTACCTGAGTATTGTTGCTGACCGTGTCCATCCCTTTATGACCACAGTGTACCCATCTTCTGATGGCTACTTCCAGCAGGATAACAGGATAAGTATATAAAGTAATTGAAATCAGCTCCACCTATATCAGCTGCACCATTGATGTGGTATAGCCTGAATGGACCCCTTATTATAATACAGTCAATGAATGTGAAATGGGCCATTCTGCATGATGATTACTTTTATCTTTGGTACTTTAAATATATGATCTGATCTGATGCTCATACTTTTGTACTTCTACTTTAGTAAGTCTTGAATGCCGGACATTTTCTTGTAACAAAGTATTTTCACATTGTAGCACTGCGACTTTTACTTCAGTGAAAGATCAGAACACATCCTCTACCGCTGTTGATTGTAATTGTAATGATTGAAGATGATCATAATGTTTGTAAGAGAGCACTGTCTGTTTATGCCTTATAGTCTGTTTGATAGATGTTCAGCTCTGTATAGCTTCAAAAATGTCCATCAATCACAAGATTAGAGCAGCCTTGATAAAAACAACGTCGGAATTTGGAAAGTCACACCATCTACAGTGAAAGTTACACCCTTGATAAACGCATTATTTCTTACTTGCTGGAAAAACTTTGCTCTAAAAAATATTTGGTTTTACGTAGTGAAGTAGCCTGACACAAATCCATTTGTCTTTAGTAATTAGTCAGAATCGCATGTCTGCAAGGAAAGTGCTCTCTGTCCTGCATAAATTGAAATCTCCAAATGTCAAACCATTAGCTGCTTATTAAAGTCACATTATATGAGTGTATAAACTCATGTTATTTCCAATGACAGCCATGAGATGTGTGTTGGGAGCTCTTCTTTCTCTCTCCCCCCTCAGGCTAAGTTCACTTGTATTCACTGCGTGTTTTGAATGTGCATAAAGAGCTTTTTTTGAAAAAGGTTTTTCAAGCGTATATCCAGAAAATCCTCTGAGACCAAATGAACAACTGGACTGTCTGTCCACTACTTTGGTCCAGACAGAAATGATTCAACATCTATCGGGTGGATTGTCACAAAATGTGGTACATCCTGGTTTCCAGAGGATGAATCCTATTGGGTGGATTTACATGACATTTGTACAAATATCGAAAGTCTCCAAAGGATGAGTCCTACTCACTTAAGCAACACATTCTCACTCCGAACTCGTCACATATTGACATTTGCTCATGGATTTTCCACGTAAACATACGACGTGCAAGGTACCCTGGGTGTGTTGGTTGTTGACGTTCTGGGACGCCGTGTCAAGTTCTGCCTGTTACATGCATTGTGTTTTTTCAAAGTACATTTCTGTTTTCACAGGAAATTTAACTTTACATACAGTCTCTTTCAAAATAAATGCACTACGTCGGTACAACACCACGAATTGACTTTTTCTTCCATCAACAACAAACACACGTGGTTAGGTTTAGGAAAAAGAACAGCGTTTGGCTTCAGAATCTTAAGAGATGCGAACACCGCTATCTTGGGTGATAGTTGGTGTTTGTTGGACTCATCCACCACCGCTCCTGCGTGCCCCAGTTGGACTTTCACTGCCTTATCTTTCGTCCTTGTTTTGTCCCACATTTCCCCCTGATGCCGCTTGGCACAGTTAAACTATAAGGGCAACCGGCCGCATATCGTGCCGATGTGACGTGACACCTTTTTTCATTGGTTTCTGACGCCGCAAGTCACTGTCCAAGCGCCAGATTTCGACAACTTCGGAGTGAGACCAGGCTCACTAAAGTGATTCTCTGACTTTTCCTCAAGCACCACCAGCAGATCAAAGTTTACATTTGGTTTCTTACCAAATTCCTGCAAAATGAGTCACGTTCCCATCGAGCTCAACTGTAGCCTGCTCTGAGTGCGTTCCGAATCGCATACTTTTTCTTTTTACTTTTAGTGTGTACTGCAGTTGGCCTTAAGAAGTCGGTACTGTTGCATGCAGTATGCACACAAATGGGACAGACTATTGTCTCATTACATTATCCCCTGAACTTTGACCCTCTTGCTTTAATATTGATTATCTTGGAGATAAACAAACGCCACTTACTGAGTTTACCAGGGATGGACATCAACCTGGAGATGTTACTTTGTGATGTATGGAGTTAAACTTTATGTCCTTTTGTTATATTTATGATTATTTTGTTTACTTAAACAATCAGTATTCCTATTATTGACAGCTGCTTTTAAAGTCTAAATCATCAGAACAGAGCAGCAGCAGTTGTGGTTTGTGAACTAGACCGTAGCACAATGTTCATCCCAATGTGACTCTGATGAGTGCACTGAATGTCCTTGCCAGCGAGCTCAGGTGCTTCCCACATGCTCTAAAAATATAAATAAATAAAGGCCAGAGGTGTAAATAGTGTGTCATCACATTGAGACTTTTGAATTATCAAACTCCTTCTGGCAAAAATGTCCGATTTGTTTGGCACTTCTCCGGATCATACTGTGTGGTTTAGTTTTTTAAGAAGGTTATCTAAAGTTAGGAATGACTGATGTGAAAATTATGGCTGCATACAGTTTTATGACAATATAATACAATATATACTGGGAGACTCTTCAGCCCCCAGCCCAAATATTCACTTATGCTCAAAATTACATTCCATTTTCAACCGCTTATCCAAGGCCGGGTCGCGGGGGCAGCAGGCTGAGCAAATCGCTCAAGATGCCCCTCTTCCCACCAACGCTTTCCAGCTCCTCCTGGTTGATCCCAAGGTGTTCCCAGGCCGGATGAAATATATAATCCCTCCAGCGTGTTCTGGGTCTGCCCCGAGGCCTCCTAACTTTTGGACGTGCCTAGGAACCCAGGTGGCATCCTGAATAGATGCCCGAACTACCTCAACTGACCCCTTTGTGAAGGAGCAGTGGCTCTACTCCGAGCTCCCTCTGGATGTGCGAGCTCCTTGCCCTGTTTCTAAGGTTGTGTTCACACTGGGTGCGAATAAAACAATTTGCACATGTGACTTACATGTAAAGTCAATGTAAAGACATGATTAGATGCAAATTTCCACCGGGTGGCACGATGGATGCAAATAAAGCCAAGCAAGTAGCACAGTTTCTTGTCATTAGCTTATTCGTGAGAGTTGAAAAATGTGAACTTCAGCAACCGATTTGCACCGAGATAGCCAATCAGCATTGAGATCCTCCGGGGACATATGACATTGAAGAGTACCGACGGAAGTTCATTAATCGATTTAGCAATTTCACGCACATGTCACGAGTTATTCACGTGTATGAAGCGAGTCAGCACAAAATATTCTGGCATTTAAACTTGTGTGAGTAACGCGATGTGAAAATTCGCATCACATTTGGTGTGAACGCAACATAAAGCTGAGCCCAGCCACCCTTTGGAGGAAACTCATTTTAGTTGCTTGTATTCATGATCTCATTCTTTCAGTCACTACCCAGAGCTCATGACCACAGGTGAGGGTTGGGACATAGATGGACTCAGCTCTCTCTTTAACACGACAATCCAGCACAGCGCCTGCATGACCACAGATGCTGTGCCAAACCGCTGATCCATCTCAGCTGCATTCTACCCTCACTTGTGAACAAGACACACTTGAACTCCTTCACTTGGGGCAGTAACTCTCCCTCAACCTGGAGAGGGCAATCCATCATTTTCCAGCAGAGAACCATAGCCTCAGATTTGGAGGTGCTGACTCTCATTTAGACCGCTTCACACTGGGCTGCAAACCGCCCCAGTGCATTCTGGAGGTCACGGTGTGATGAAGCCAACAGAACCACATCATCTGTGAAAAGCAGAGACACAATTCTGAGGTCCCCAAACCACTCGAAATGAAAAGGAGAATTCATGAATGGTTGTCTTGTCAGTAGTAGCCTTCTTTTATTGCATATTTAGGAACTTAATACATTACAGTCTCTGGCTTTTTTTGATATCTTGTGTTGGCAGAAATGTTGTTGCACATTTCTGATCCGTTGTTTGCATAGTTAGCTCATTTGCTGTATTGGGTAATTGTTTCTGTCATCCTAAATGTCCCGCTGAATCCTAATCAAACTCTCAAACTCTTTATGGAAAATGGGAACAAATTGTCAAATATTGGTTTTGAACAGCCAGATCTGATTCGACTGACACGATTCTGAGTCAATATCAATAACAAGGCCCCAAAAGTCTGAGAAAAAAACGTAATAATCTAAACATAAACTTTGAAGATGCACCATAAAGATGCCATCATGATACATTTTGAGTGAGTGTTTCTATTCCATTAGTTTATCTATAGGACTTCAACTCTGTGGGGAGACACAACAGAAGGTGTTGGTGCCCAAAGGGTGTTAGGGGGCGCTTTTTATGTCCAGGCCCAGAGGTCCACTGTGTCATGCTCATGCACATGGTATATTTTCCTCTTATCGTGCAGCCCTTTGTGAAAACCCAAGATCAATATCCAAACACTGTGGAAGCTGATAAAACTTTCATTTTACAGTTTTTATGGTACAGTTTGATTTGTAATAAGCAAATACACATTCAGATACATTTTGCTCAGATGAATTTATTATAAAAGCCCGTACATTAATCACATTAATTACAAGTTCATAGATGAAAAAAAAAGTTTTGATTGATGGTTTCAGCCAGGCCTGGCCAAAAATTCACTGGGCTATAAGCTATGCCACATGAGAGGGAAAATTATGTGATGTAAGCAAGGTGCTAAAATGTGGATAATCTCTCAATTTTGGGACTACGTAAAAAGCACACTGATAACACAACAACAATAATGAGAGCCATGTGCTGTCTACAGTATATACTAAACTCATACAAGGCTCAAAGCTTATGAGGAAATAACACATGTAGACTGTGAAGGGCTGACAGATAATGAACACACTCATTAATAATTTCTGCAACAGAAGAGCGTGTGTGTGTGTGTGTGTGTGTGTGTAAGAAGAGGATGGTTGATGGCAACAGGAGGATGAAGAGAGGAGATGCAGAGAAAGACTGTTGTGTGGGAGAGGTGTTGACTTGTTTGTTTGGATCATGTGTCTCTTTAACAAATCATATCATCTTGGCAAATCATGAACGGTGCAAACATGTCTGCATCATGAATGTCAGAACCATCATGTTCATTTTTTCTGCTCTCTTTCTCTTTTTTTTTCTCTCTCAGAAATGTCATAATCCTGTGCTGTGATTTTCCCAATAAACCGCAATAAACAAAAATGCTGCGTGCCAGCCAGGAGGTGTGTGCGTGGACGGGGCCTATTTGTGTGCGCACAAAATCAACCACCATTATGATTGACATGTTGGAGGATGGAGGTTGCCGTGGAGACGCAGGAACACAAAATGCCTTACATTCGCTCACAAATGGAGAAGTGATGCACCCTCTGTCTTTTCATTCTGTGCGCTTGGGGTTGCTCCGCACTGTCATCTCGTGTCATTTTTGTCCCAGAATCTTTTATCCTCCATTTCACACTCCATCTGTGCTGTCATATCTGTCAGCCTTTTATTCGTCTGCCACCTTGTAGTCCACGCTGACCTGTCTCCATATTACATTACCCCTGGCTTAAGCCCCTCTTGCACACTAAGCCCTCTGCGTTCCCCCTTCTGCCTCCCCACCTCGCACTCACTTGTTCACTCCCTCTCCATATTTCACAGGTTTAACAGAATGCATCTAGGTCACACATCAATCTTGTGTAACTTGTACCATCTGGGTGCAAAGCTTAGACAAAGTGAAAGGCTGATGGCCAGACAAACACACACAGCACTGGATGCAGCATACACACACACACACACACACACACACACACACACACACACACACACACACAAAAAGGCAGCCGTCTCTGCCAATGTTGTAACCATGGGAATACAGTGTAAACAGCAGCCGCTGTCAAAACTGGATTGACTGCGCCTGTGTGTGTTTAATAAATAATTATTTGTGTATTCCTATTCTTCTGTCCAAGTGGCGTTGTTAAGGAGACAGGCGCATGCTGGTTGAGGACAATCATTGGAGATCATCAACACAACAGGCAGGAACTAGACAGGCCAAATAAAATCAGGTGCAGCTCAGGCAGGAAACAGGGCAAGGCTGAAAGTCGATCATTAGTTCACAATGGGTCCACTTGTTTGTTGTGTTTCTCTCTGCTGAAGGCAGAGCCAAAGGTATTTTGGTGTATACTGATAAACCACAACATTAAAACCACTGACGGGTGGAGTGAATAACATTGATCATCTCTTACAGCGCAATGTTTTGCTGGAAAACTTTGGATCCTGGCATTCATACGGGTACCGCTTGACATGCTCCACTCTTCCAAACACCAGTGCAGACCAAGTACTTCCCCTCATGGCAACGACAATCCCCAGTCGGTGTACAAAGCATGATGCCACACTGCAAAAAACTGCTCAAGACTGGCCCGAGGAACGTGACAAAGAGGTCAAGGCATCGACCCATCGATCTGATCGAGCATCTGTGAGACATAATGGTTCCTCACCTTGCGACCCACAAGACTCTGCTGCCATCACCCTGATGCCAGACACTACAGGACACCCCGCAGAGGTCCTGTGTCCATGCCTTGACAGGTCAGAGCCAATTCTGATCCAAAGAGGCCCAACCGTAGATCAGGGGTACCTTTGGGTAAACGGCATGTCCCACAGATGCTCAATCAGATTGGGATCTGGAGAAGTTGGAGGCCAGGACGATGCCTTGGGCTCTTTCAGCCATTCCTGAACAGTTTTTGTGGTTTGCCATGGCGTGTCGTTCTGCTGGGGGGCCAATGTTGTCTGGGAGTGCTATTACCGTGAAGGGGTGTACCAGCTCTGTAACAGTATTTTGGTAGGTGGAGCATGACAAGGTGCATCCACGTGAATTCCAGGACTCAAGGTTTCCCAGCAGGACACTGCAGTGGAACAATATGACTTTAAAAGTTATTCACTTCACCTGTCAGTGGTTTTAATGTTGTGGCTGATCGGTGTACAGTAAATGCATGTTCACTGCAGTAACTCCACTGTCAGGCTGCGTGCATATCTGGCAGAGCGAAGTTTGAGTTCATGGTAGCACTGTACAAAACTGTGGTAGATAAATGTGATGGGCAGTGCCAAGAGAACAATGCCGCTCACTACACACATCCCCCCGAGCACCCGTCCCCCGATTGTCACTGGGTACACATCCCCGTACCCCACTGTCGTCATGGAAATGATGACCCACCAGGCCGCTGCCGGGATGCTGGCATAATCCTGGTTCTGCGTCCCCAAGTCCAAGCCGTGCTCCAGCAGCTGGGCCAGAGCGCTGTATATCGCCATGGCGACAAAGACAAACACCATCAGCATGACCATCTCCCGGTAGCAGCGTGTGAGCGTCAGCCCCAGTGTCTGCAGGCCCAGGAAGTGTCTGGCCAGCTTCATGAGCCAGAACACTCGCATCATCCTCAGCACCCGCAGTATCACCCCAGCAACCCCGAGCCCGGCACCCGGCATCCCTGCTCGGGCCATCGCCATGGTGACATAGTAGGGGGTGATGGCAATCACATCGATGATGTTCAGCGGCCGGCGGAGGAAGTCCCACTTGTTTCTGGCCACCAGAAAGCGCACTATGCACTCCGCTGTGAACCAGCCGATGCACACGGCCTCCACTATCCTACAGAGAAGAGAGGAGAGAGGAAAGAGAGACAAACTGAGTGTAAACAGGAAATGGCAGAGCAGCTACAGAAATATGGATGATATGAGATGACTTTGACAAATGTGCAGAAGACGGAAGCAAAGCAGGAGTGACATGAATTATGGGAAATAAGGAGGACATCTGTGGCAACTCAGGGTTGATGCAAGTAAACAAAGACAGGAGGTCAGATACACAGAGGGCTGGGAAACTGCACAGAGGGAGGGAGTAAAAACCCTCAAAGAGACACTGTGACACAAGCAAGCACATGATTACCCCGTTGATTAGCACAGCAAAGGCAATCAAACCGAATTAAATCGAGGTGGTGCTTGACATAGAGGCAGTCGGATCAAGCAAATAAGGCCACTGAGCCTCAGGATAACTACATCAGCACAATTATCCCAAACTAAATTATAGAGCAACTGAGGGAATTGCATCATCTACTGGCATGAAATTGGAATCCTTTTGACCCCGAGCATATAAACTACACTTTCAGCGATTACCTAACCACTGTGACCGATCCAAAACTATGTCCAGCCTGACTGAGCATAACCCAGCCTTATATAGAGAAAGGCTGCCTCGGGCTTCCTGGAGAGAACAGGCTGTGCAAAAATAAAAGTAGAAAGAGAGGTGCACTTTTTCACCTCGCATTCAAAAATGGAAACCAAAAATAACCAGAAGCTGACTTACACTGCAGGTGATTCCTGTAATTCCTTTTTGTTTGCTTGGCCTAATACGATCCCTCCTGCTTGTACACCTTCTACTGTTCAACTCATTACCGACTGGACTATTATGTGTCTGTCATTTATCTGATGTGTTTGTCCTTCTTGTGTACAGTGGCAGTGTAAACTAACCAAGCCAATAAAGGTATTCAAATTAATTGTGAAGAGGAGGGGAGGAGGCTCAGGAGGAAGACAGGGTGTTCTGTGTAATCATTAACACTTCACTTTTTGTAGATAATATGGATTGTTTATTGATTGTCTGTCTTTGAGAGCGTGTGTTTGCGGATTGCCTGAAACTAAGAGGTGTCACTTCACTAAACACAAGGCCAAAGTCTCTATGTTAAAGTGTTTTCTATCTTGTTTTGAATATGTTGCTGTCTGATTTTTACCCTTAAAATGAAATCGTATTAAGGTTGGAAAAACTGGGATATGAGAATCTATCCGAGCATCAACCTTCTGTGTAAATAATTGTCAGTGCGCAATGAGTTTGACCGCTGTCTCGAACGCATGCAGGTGCTCATGTGAGATTCATAAGTGTCCCCGAGTGTGTTTATTATTTATAATATGATAGAGAAGTACCCCTTATATACTTTAGCTTGTGGAGATCATGGCTGACTTTTACGCACCAGATTTTAGATCACTTGAAACCGCACAAATTGCGCCTAAACATTAGCAGCATCCTCATGGAGAGCCCCCCTTTTATTCCTCTAAACTTATCTGGCCCCTCACTGTCGCCTACCTGTGCTCCTCCACTGTATTTCTCTTGGCTGTATCCCAGTCCGGCAGGGTGCTGGCACACAGCATGATCATGGAAACGATCACAAAGATCACAGACACCGAAGCCAACAGCTGCGCCAAAATGGAAGAGTTGGGCTCCTCGAATGTCTGGCGCATCTTCTCGAGCCATTTAGCGCGGCCGGTGAGCGCAGTCGCTTGCACCGGCTCGCTCGAGCTCTGGGACTCGTCCCCCGACACTCCGATGTCCACCTCGGACAGAGTGTCCAGTCCGATCTCGGACATCCTGTCGTCCAGGCGTTTCTGGCAGCAGGAGTCCAAGTGCGCGCTCTCCAGCCCCCAGTAGAGCATCTCTGTGTAGAAGGACAGCTCACATACTCCGGGGACAAAGCGGAGTTTACCCGAGCGCACGTACAGCATGATGAACACGAAAGCCTGCGCGTGGCGGTCAAAGAAAAACTCATTCCGGTCCCGGTCGTAGTCGTCGCATAGTTCAAGAACCTCTTTCTCGGTTGCGCAGGCATGCAGGCGACTGACGCGCCGGAGAGGGAAATCCCTAATCACCTCACGGGTGAAGGCGTACCGGGTTCCCCCTACGTTGAGTACGCAGATGCTCTTCCCGAACTTCATCTTGTCAACCTGTAACCTAACTAAAACTCATCTTCACGGTCCACCCCCCTTCCATAACAGGAGTTTGGACACTTTGGGGAGCACAGTCTCCCCTGTCCCCCGGGGCGTGGTTCCCTCTGAGTGGAGCTGGCCCTGCGCTGAGCTCCGTGGCTGATGGAAACTCTACCCTCTGTCCCTCACTCCTCTTCTCCCTCTGTAGCCAGTGGAAGAGACTCTCCACCCCAGTCAGGGCGAGCCAATCCCATCAATGATGTCACATGCGCGCGCGCATAGACGCACACACAGTAAGACAGACACATACTGGGGAAACTACAGAGATTTTACACACAAGTATTTCCAAAGTAGAGTCTGTCTGCATAAATATGAAAAGTATAAACATTTTTATGGCTGAATCTTATACAGTGTAGTCCTCTTAGCTGAAGCACTTTCGGCATCATGTTTAAATTATAAACACCATAATAATAACAACTCTGTAGGGATTTGTGCACAACACCTGTTATATTGTACCCAATGTTAAAAGCCAGGACTGTACAAATCTCAGTATGTAGCCTATATTTATTTTACTACCGTTTATATATTTTCTCCTGGTGCACGTTTTTAGCCTTTGTCTTATCTAATTAGGTTTTAGCTTACTTTGATTTGTTTAACCTGTTTTATTTTAGTCTTATTTTTATTTAGATATGTGTATGGGCACTGTTGGAAGAAGCCTGAGGACCAAGAATTGTGTTGTCAACAACAGCCTCACTGTAACTGTTGTGCACGTGACAATAAAAAAAAAATATTATGAAAAGATATTAAGGAGATTTAATGATGCTTCCCAGTATCCCCGTATTATCCTTGTATGTAGTAATAATACAGAGAATGCATAAAACACACTTTAAAGGAAGTGAGAGCAGTAAGTGCAAAACAAACAAACAAAAAACAACAGGGATAGAAAGTCATAACTAAAGGAAAATACAATGGGAAATAAAACTCAGGTGACAATAGTAAGTAATAAGATAAAAAATGAAGATGAAAGTAGAATACATAGGATGCATAAGTTGGAAAATAAACCCCACTGAATAAGGATAATAATTCAATCAAAAAAAAAAAAAATACAGAGAATGCATAAAAATACATTTTTAAAGAAGTGCTGTAATGCTTAAGTGCAAAAAAAAAAAAAAAGCCACAACTAAAGTAAAATACAATGGGAAATAAAGCTCAGGTGAAGTATAATACATAGGACACATAAAATGGAAAATAAAACCCACAAAATAATAATAATAAAGTTTAGAAAAAAGATTTATAATACAGAGAATGCATAAAAATATATTTTAAAAGACGTGCAACAGTGCTTATGTGCAAAAAAAGTCACAACTAATGGAAAATACAATGGGAAATAAAGCTCAGGTGAAGTGGAATACATAGGACGCATAAGATGGAAAATAAAACCCACAAAATAATAATAATAAAGTTTAGAAAAATGATTTATAATACAGACAATGCATAAAAATATATTCTACAAGAAGTGCAGCAGTGCTTATGTGCAAAAAAAAAGTCACAACTAAAGGAAAATATAATGGGAAATAAAACTCAGGTGAAGTGGAATACATAGGATGCAAAATAAACCCACAAAATAATAATGATAAAGTTACAAAAATATTTATAATACAGAGAATGCATATAAAAAAAAATTAAAAGAAGTGCAGCAGTGCTTAAGTGCAAAACAAAAAGTCACAACTAAAGGAAAATACAATGGGAAATAAAACTCAGGTGAAGTAGAATACATAGGACGCATAAGATGGAAAATAAACCCACTAAATAATAATAATAATAAAGTTAAAAAAATATTTATAATACAGAGAATGCATAAAAATACATTTTAAAGGAAGTGCAGCAGTGCTTAGATGCAAAAAAAATAGTTTAAGGCTTCTTCTTCGTCTTTAAAAAAAAAAAAAATAACAATACAGCACTTAAATTGACAAAGGATGCTGGTGCTTTATAGTCCCTTGCTAAATATATATTTCTAATTTTATTTAAAATGAATTAACATTTCAAGTAAGTACGTTTTATAAAGGTAGCTGTGTGTATGTGTGTGCGCGTGCGCGGCCCCCTCGCGACGTCACCAGTCAGTGGTTTTTCGGGTTGATCCGACTTCTTTTGGCTGCCGTGAGTTCACTGTATTGTAAAGGGTACTGAGAATCCAGGAGGAGGAGGGGGGGTCGATTTGCCAAAAATTCTCCCGCTTGGGTTCACATCCGGAGTCCGGACGACCATAATTTAACGCACCTCTTACCTTTTAAGAAACTGAGTTTTATTGTTTTTATTAATTTATTCTATTTGTCTTAGTTTATGGTTTACGTTAACACTCCGGGAGGGCAGAAATGGCGGCCAACATGTACCGGGTCGGAGGTATGTATGTCAATGTGGATCTTTTTATCAAACTGAAACCCTTCCAGTTTTGCATCCCGCGGGGATCGTGTGGCGTTATTTGTAGTTTGTTCGCGTCTAACAGTAAGATACGACTGTGCCACACGTACAGGGATGCGTTAAGTTGGAGCAGGAAGGTGAGAATTTCTAAATATTTGGGATTCAAAAT